>NC_140142.1:11386145-12131145 GCF_964035555.1 Netta rufina | reverse complement strand
AACCTCGGCAGGACGCGGGGAGACCTGGCGGCCGCAGGAGAGCCCCGGGACACCTGGCGGCCGCAGGAGGACACGGGGAGACGTGGCGGCAACGGGGGGCACACGGTAGACCTGGCAACCTCAGGGGGACACGGGGAGACCCGCCGGCCGGGAACCGACAGCGCCGGCCCGCCTTCCTTCGCTTCTCGAGCGGGCCCTTCCGGCACTTTTCCAGCCTTTTCGGGCTTTTTCGCACCTTTCCGGGAATTTCCGACGCTTTCCGCGCGATCGGACCCGCTCGGGAACCGCTCGACCGACCCGCGGACGGGAGCCCTCGCAAACGCGCTCGCGCCCGCGCGCCCGTCGCTGCCGGGCAGACCCCGACGCCGTTCTCGCGGCCGGACCTGCAGCGACCCCTACAGGTCGCCGCCGGCTAAGCAAACATGGCGACCGCGCCCGGGTAGACCTGACGGCTGCTGTCCGCAGCGCTTAGACGAGGCGCCCGCGGCGCCCCGAGGCGGGGAACACCTGCCGGCCGGGAACCAACCCCGCCGTCGTTTCCCTAGCAGGGCTCTGCCTTGCCTTGCTCGGCTTTCATCCGCATTGCTCTGCTCTCCTGTGCCGTGCTGGGCTCCTCTCGGAGACCGTCCCGCGGATTTTGATGACGAGTCGATCGCTATAATTACGAACGCAGAAACCGTCAGACACAGAACTTGGCCTCCCCGCAGCCCAGCGACCGTTCCCTCGCAACTGGCACGAGGGGGCAGCAGGCCTGCACACCCAGCACGGTCTTTTCTGGGAGTAACAACATGATTCCCACAACTACGCTGCAAGAAAGGCAACAATAAAGAAATAAACAGCTAAAGCAAGACACGGTTCTTGCCCAACGTCACGGTGCACCAGGAGATGTGAAGGAGGCTGGGGAGAGGGCGATCAGGGTACAGCCACTGTCCAAGTCTGGCTGCCACCTGCACACAACATGAGAGCCCTCCGGTCTCCCCCCAACAGGCACTTGGAACCCAAAGGAGGGCTGGCCGCCAGCTCGCTACGTTCGCTTTGCTTCTCTTTGTTTTGTCCTAGCTCTGCTTTGCTTTGCTCTCGCTGGCACGGTTTTGCTTTCCCATACCTCCTTTCCTCTGCTGTTCTTGCCCCAGCTTTGCCTCACATTGCTTTGCTTCTGCTTTCCTGAAAATGCTTTGCTTTTCCTTTTGCTACTTTCCTTAGCTCTGCTTTGCCTTCCCTGGCCTTGCTTTCGTTTGCTGTATCAGGCCATTTTTTCCTTTCTTTAGCTTTCCTTTGCTCTGCTTTGCCTTGCTATGTTTTGCCTTTTCTGGACACGTTTTGCATTTTTTTTTAATTGTTCATTGCATTCTTTTGTTTTCCTTTTGGACCTTTTTAATGTGTTTTTAGAGGCCGCGCTTTGCTTTTCCAGGCCGTGCTTGTCATTGCTTTTCCCTATGCCGCTAGGTCTTTTCCCTAGCAGGGCTATGCTTTGTCTTGCTCAGCTTTCATCCGCATTGCTCTGCTCTCCTGTGCCGTGCTAGGCTTCCTTTGGAGACCGTCTCACTGATTTTGCTGCTGAGTCGATTGGTAAATTTATGAACGCATAAACCGTCAGACACGGAACTTGGCCTCCCCGCAGCCCAGCCACTGTCCCCTCGGAACCGGCGCGTGGGGGCAGCAGGCCTGGCCGCCCGACACGGTCCATACTTTGTCCCTAGCCATGCCGCGAGCTGCCAGGTGGGCCACACTGCTAGTTGTGTGTGTGAGGTTCTCAAAGACAGTAAGGAACTACGTGATTCCCACAACTACGGTGGAAGAAATCCACAACAACAACAACAACAAAATGTATATAGATATATAAAACCAGCTAAAGCAAGACATGGTTCTTGCCGGGTGTCACAGTGGACTAGGAGCTGTGAAGAAGGCTGAGGAGTGGGCGATCAGGCTACGACCACTGTCCAAGTCTGGCTGCTACCTGCACACAACATGGAGCCCTCCGGTCTCCCCCCCACAGACACCTGGAACCCAAAGGAGGGCTGGCCGCCAGCTCGCTACGTTCGCTTTGCTTCTCTTTGTTTTGCCTTGCTCCGCTTTGCTTTGCTCTTGCTGGCACAGTTTTGCTTTTCCATACCTCCTTTCCTCTGCTGTTCTTGCCCCGGCTTTGCCTCAGAGTGTTTTGCTCTTTCTCTCCTGGAAATACTCTGCATTTCCTTGTGCTACTTTCCTTTGCTTTGCTTTTCCTTGCTCAGCTTTCCCTTCCCTGGCCATGCTTTCCTTGGTTTAGCTTTGCTTTATAGACCTGGCACTGCTCTGCCTTTCCTACCCCTGCTGTGCTTTGCCTCGCCTCAAAGTGCTTTGCTTTCATTTGCTTGCTTTGTCTTCCCTGGTTATGCTTTGCTTTTCCTGGTGCTACTTTCCTTTGCTCAGCTTTGCCTTCCCTGGCCATGCTTTGTTTTGCTTTACGGGGCCATGCTTGCCTTTTTTTACCTTTGCCTTGCTCTCTTTTGCCTCACCTGCTCCTGCTCTCATTTCCATTTTCCAGCCATGCTTACCTTTGTTTTGCTTTACTTTGTATTCCTGGCACTGCTTTGCTTTTCCTTTTGCTACTTTCTTTTGTTCTGCTTTGCCTTGCCTGGCCATGCTTTGCTTTGCTTTGCTTTGCTTTGCTTTGCTTTGTATTCCTGGCATTGCTTTGCTTTTCCTTCTCTGCTCTGCTTAGCTTCTCTTAACCCTGCTCTGATTTGCCTTACCTCGAACGTTTTTGCTTTGTTGTGGTTTTATTTATTTTCTTGATTGTTTTGTTGTTGTTGTTGTTGTTGTTGTTTGTTTGTTTGTTTTTTCATTAATATTTTTTTCTTTCTCTTTACCAGCACTGCTTTGCTTTTCCTGGTACTACTTTCCTTTGCTCTGCTTTGCCTTCCTGTGCTTTGCCTTCCCTGGCCTTGCTTT
The DNA here is from genome assembly GCF_964035555.1 of Netta rufina. Lineage (NCBI taxonomy): Eukaryota > Metazoa > Chordata > Aves > Anseriformes > Anatidae > Netta > Netta rufina. Next base: position 12,128,214 of record NC_140142.1, on the reverse strand, counting down.
GTTTGGCTTTAAGGGGCCATGCTTTCCTTTGCTTAGCTTAGCTTTGCTTTGTTTTGCTTTTCCTTGCTCAGCTTTCCCTTCCCTGGCCATGCTTTCATTTGCTTTATCAGGCCATGCTTTCCTTGGTTTAGCTTTGGTTTATAGACCTGGCACAGGTCTATAAACTGGCCTTGCTCTCACCGTCAGGTACATTTATATCCATACACCACAAATCTTTGGACCCAGCCACACAGCCAGTTTTTAACCCAATGAAACGTAATTCTTTCCAGGCCTTCAGCAGCCAGATCCTCTGGAAGAATGCTGTGGGAAATGGTTTCAAAAGCCTTATTGAAGTTTAGGTAGACCACATCCACAGCCTTTCCCTTGTCCACTGAGCACATCACCTTCTCATAGATTTAGATCTGATTTGTCAAGCAGGTCCTGCTTTGATAAACTCAACTGGGCTTATCAAAGGGCCTGATCAGCTGGTTGTCCTGTTGTGTGATGGTACTCAAGATAATCTGCTCCATGAGTTTCCCTGGCTCAGAGGTCAGACTGACAGGCCTGTAGTTCTCGGATCATCCTTCTGTCTCTTTTTGTAGATATCCATCATATTTGCTAGTTGACAGTTGACAGGGACCTCCCCTGATAGCCAGGACTGCTGAAAAATGATGGAAAATGGCTTGGTGAGTACTTCAGCCAGCTCCCTCAGTACCAATGGGTGGATCCCATCTAGTCCCCTATACGTCTGCATAACTGGGTGGAGTAGCAGTTCTCTAACCATTTCCTCATGTATTATGAGAGCTTCATTCTGTTCGAGGTCCTTATCTACCAGCTCAGGGGCAGAGTATCAGGGTAACAACTGGTCTTGCTGCAAAACACTGAGGTAAAGAATGCACTGAGTACCTCAGCCTTTTCATCATCTCTTTTAATTCAAATGAACAAACAAGCAAAAACCATTTTTATTTATTTATTTATTTATTTATTTATTGTCTTTAACAGTAATAGACATATTGAGCTCCAGCTGGGTTTTGGCCATTCTAATTTTTTTTCTTTGCCCAGCCTAACAACATTTAGGACTCCAGAGAAAATGATAGGGCTTCAGAGAAAATGACAGCATACATGAGAAGCACAGAAAAAATGGAACTGGGCAACCTTCCATCCTCTACCCTTCTGTGAGCCTGTTCTGCAGCTCCATTCAACTAGTTACTCCTCCACTGTTCACAGTCTCCTACAACTGCTGATACTGTTATCTTGTGAGAGCACAATTAGAATGAGACATCTCCCTGCAGATATTAACAGCTGACAGAATGTGGCATCTGTCCAGAGGAACCTTGAGAACTGCAGGATTTTCCCTATACAAACTTCTTGACATTGAGAAGGAGAAGAGCCCAGTCCTGCACTGGAGGAAGAGGAACCCCACACATCAGGGCAGACTGGGACTGTGCTGAGTGAGCAGTGCCCAGGGCACCACGAGGGATGCCATACGAGCAGTAGTGCCTGCTCACCAGGAACCAGGCCAGCTTCCTACAGAGCTGCCTTATGAGGAGCATAGCCACCAAGAAGATCTGGATTGTCAGACACAGCTCACATCCAGTGTGACACCACATGGACAAGTGTCTACAGCTAGCCGGTAAAGAGGTACACGGGAGTCCCTACAATATCCTGATTTGGAGAGGAGCTAGGGCTATGGAAAGGCTGAAAGTCCCAACAGGACCCAGGTCTTTGTGTCTATGGCTATGGCTGTTGTCTCTGCCAGTGAGACCTACGAGGAGAGAGCACCAGGGCCTCATTGCCTCCTTGCCCCTACCCATGAACCAGGAAGGGGTTGTACCATTCTCCTGAACTTGGCAATGCACATCCCCATCTCCTACTGCCCCAGGAAGAGCCCTGAGCAAGGTGTAAAGGGAAAGGTTCTCTCTCCCAGAGGCAGGGTGTCAAGGTTTGGCCCTTGTGCTTGGTGAAACACATCCACTTCGTCTACACCTCAGTGTCACCTTCACATTGCCTTTGTCTACTTGTCCTCACTGCCTCCAATGTTCTGCTCTAATGAGCTCCAAGGGGGAGCTGTGTCAGTGCTGGCCATCAGGGGGACACTCCAGGAAATATACATCTGACATGGACTTCTGAAGAGATGTCTTCAATTGCCTCTTAGTACTTGAGGTCTGTGGGCTCATCATCAAAGCCCCCAGAGGAGTAATTACAATGCCTTGGGTTGCTGAGCTGGGCCGGGCTCCTGGGACAGAGAGAGCTCGTGGCAAGAGGCTCTGGTGCAGAGAGACAGCTCTGCCCAAGAGCAGCTCCTCTGCAAAGTGCAGTAGGGCTGGGGGCTCTGACCACAGCTGGCAGGGGGAGAGGAGAGGAGAGAGGGCTTGGAGGCAGTTGGGAGAGGGAGGATGCTGAGCGCTGACCGCAGGAGAAATCTGCACAGCCCTTGACGAGGTAAGTGTCTGGCTGCAAGGCCATGCAGCTGCAGGTCCTGGAAGGGTCTCCTCCTGGGTCTTGTTTCTGGGAGGGCAGTGGGCAATGCAGTAGGCTTTGAGAGTCCTGCTGGATTGCACTGAGAGGTGAGGACGTCTGGCAGAAGCCCCTTGGAGTGCCCTAAGCCAGGTGCCCCCAGTCAGACCAGAACACCCTGCCGTGGCCACCCATGCCAGGCTCTCTGTCAGCTACCCCGTAGCTCCTGCAGCCATGGAGGTGCCCCTTGGCAGGGTCCTGTTGGTGGCAGGGTGCTGCAGGGCAGCGCTGAGCACAGCCGCATGGGATGGGGTCTGTGAGCATGGGCAGGGAGAAAGAAGAGGTGGTCGCAGATCAGAAGCTCCCGGCAGGAACAGCTGCAGGCAGCAGAGAGAGGGGCAGGCGGCCAGAAGGAGCTGTTGCTAGAAACGCTGTGGAAGGGGGGATTCGGGCACCTCGTGGCCATGCCCTGCAGTGCAGATGCCTTCTCCTTGAGCAGTCCCTCCCTGGCTTCCTCTCCCCCTGCATCCCATGGGCTGTGGGGCAGGCATGGCCAGCACAGCAGGCAGAGCTCAGACGAGGAGAAGCTCTCAAGCTCCTTCTGGCTTGCTGTGGCTCTCCTCAATTAGCAGCCATCTAATTTTTTTTTTTTTTTTTTCCTCAGGGAAACACCAGAGAGGGATGGTCCTGTAGCTCAGAGGAATGACAAAAGTGACAGAGCTGCACTGGTCAGTCTTCACCAAGGCACGGTCCCTTTGCCTCCTGGCACCCACAGGATTTCTCTGGGAGTGCACAGGTAATGTAAGGGAGTTCAAGCATCCAACACCTGTCATAAGCATTAGAAGTGTTATTGAAAGCTAAATTAAAAAAAAAAAAAAAGGAGGGGGGGGGCAAAAAAAAATAAAATAAAATACCTGCAGCTCTGCTCTGCATTGGGTTGTTGACAACAACACTGAAAAGCTCATGGATGTGACAAGTGGACGGCACTTGAGTTTCTCCCATCTTCCTGCTTCCATCCTGCAGCACAGCAGGAAGGACTCCTCTGAAGCCCACAGCAGCCCCTGCTCCCAGTGCCACTATCAGCCAGCACCAGCTGGAGCTCAAGCAAGAAAGCTGCAGAAAGGTTCTCCTGCAAACAAATGCTCAGGCTGGGGGTGCTCTAAGGCTTGTAATAAGTCTCCCTCAGAGAAGTGTGTACTAACTTATTCTGCCTTATCCTCTTCAACAGACAGCTGTGTTTAATGTCAGCAAATGCCCAACGTCAGCACTGTGAGTGAGTTCCTCCTGCTGGCATTCGCAGACAAGCGGGAGCTGCAGCTCCTGCACTTCGCGCTCTTCTTGGATATCTACATGGCTGCCCTCCTGGGCAACGGACTCATCCTCACCGCTGTAGCCTGTGACCACCACCTCCACACCCCCATGTACTTCTTCCTCCTCAACCTCGTCCACCTCGACCTGGGCTGCATCTCCACCACTGTCCCCAAAGCAACAGCCAATGCCCTCTAGGACACCAGGGCCATTTCCTATCAAGGCTGCGTTGCACAAGTCCCTTTCATAGTCTTCTTTTTTGATGCAGAGTATTCCCTTCTCACTGTCATGGCCTACAACTCCTACGTTGCCATCTGCAAGCCCCTGCATTATGGGAGCCTCCTGGGCAGCAGAGCTTGTGCCCAGATGGCAGCAGCTGCCTGGGGCAGTGGCTTTCTCCAAGCTGTCCTGCACATGGCCAACACATTTTCCCTGCCCCTCTGCCAAGGCAATGCTGTGGACCAGTTCTTCTGTGAAATCCCCCAGATCCCCACGTGTCTCTATGACTGTCAGCACTGGTTTGTTTGCCTACCTGAAGCCTCCTTCCGTCTCTTCCCCATCCCTAGACCTGGCGGTGGCATTTTTGTACGTAGTTGTGCCTCCAGCAGTGAATCCTGTAATCTACAGCATGAGGAACCAGGAACTGAAAAATGCTCTCAGGAAATTACTATCATACGTACTTCTTAAGCATCATTAATATGCTCACCAGCCTAAAAATACTGAGCGAATATCTCACAAAATATTTTCTTTTTTTTTTTTTTTTTTTTTTAATTTTTATTTTTTAACGTGTGATAGTATTATTTTAATTTAAGGGAATTTCTTCTTATCCTCCTACATATTGATTTTTATTTTGACCTAGTCATCTACGGTACTTCAAGAACCAATCTTCCAGTATAGATAAAGACAATAAAGAAGCCATTAGATATTCACAGCTCTCAGATCCCATCTCATTCTCCCAATGGAGAAGGGGCTCAAGGCCAAAAGCACTGCTGTCACATTTAGGAATAGCTCAGCTGGCCATTGGGGCTGCCCATCACTACTCAGTGGGGCAATCTGGAGCTTCACAGACTGGAATCTGGAGCCGCTTTATGCCTGGGCCAGGCCTCTTGTGCTGGCCCTGTGGGACACAGATACTCTGTGCTAGGGATCTCCCAGGAAAGAGACCAGGGCTCCTGCAGCTTCATGGACCTCCATCGCCTGAGCCATGGCTGGCCCCAGCCTGGGGACTGCTGGGGAGGCCCAGAGCCGCTTTTGTCCCAGCAGCTGAGGTGCCTTGCGAGGGGCTGGGGCTGTGGTGGCCATGCCCAGAGCCCTGCAGCAGCCTGCAGTGGGCACTGCCCTGGGGCCAGCCCAGCCTGGGCTGCTGGGCTGGGCTGGGCATTGCCCAGCAAAGGGCAACAGCAGCGTCAGGGAGTGGTGGCAGCATGCAGGGGAGGGCTCCCAGCAGGGCTTGGTGCTGCAGAGCCAGGACTGTGTGAAGGGAGCCCAGAGCTGGAGAGGCAGGGGAGAGGAGGCTGCACTGGGCCCTTGCTGACCTGGTCAAAGCAGAAAGGGGGCTCAGGGCATTTGCCCCCTCACCGCAGCCTGCCAGGACCTGCAATGCACTAATGGAGAGTCCAGGGCCAGCCAGCCCCTGCATGGGGATCTGCTGCCCGCCTTGCCCTGGCCCTCTCCAGCGCCCTCCTTGCTGCTCTCTGATACACGCCAGCACCTCCCAGTGCGTGCCATCCAGCACATCTGCTGAGGGCCAGTGCGGTTGCTTCTGGGGCAGGGAGCTCAGCATGGCCCTTGCAGCCCCCTGCCCTGGACCTGCCTCTCCCCTTGGCCTCAGCCCCGGCCCCGGCCTTGTCTCTGCTGGCGGGAGCACTCTTGGCATGCACTTCCTGGCCTCCCCTCACCAGCGTACAGCTGCTGCCCACTCAGGCTGCTGGCACAAATTTGTCCTCACCAGCAGCACCACCCCTTGGGCTGCTTCTCCTGGTGTTGCCCACACCACTGTCTTGACTCTTTGTCTCTGCTGGGCCCCACCTTCCACACCGAGATGCGTCCCTTGTCTGTCATCGCCTTCTCCCCTGCCACATGGGGTGACAGTGCCATAGTGGGACATGTTTCCAGTGGGCCGTCTACCAGACACAGTAATGAATACTATGAGGAGGACTAGAGGGGTCTTGCTTCCAGCCAGGGGGACGCAGGGAGGAAAGGGACAATTGGGTTTACTGGACTGTGTATATTTAATGGCCTGGCACATCAGACCCACAAATGTATCAGGCTCTACTGGACACCGGTGCACAGTGTACCCTAACTCCATCAAGACTTAAAGAGGTAGAACCCACCTATATTTCTGGAGTGACAGGGGGATCCCAAGAGTTAACTGTCTTGGAGGCTGAAGTGAGTCTAACTGGGGAGGAATGGCAAAAACACCCCATTGGGACTGGCCTGGAGGCTATGTTCATCCTCGGAGTAGACTGCTTCAGGAGAGTGTAAGGAATGTTTCAGCAATTCGTGTCAATAGAGAGCTTGAAGGGTAAACCTTGAGTCTCTGATATCTGGGGGGGGTTCAGAATAACTGCTAACTATTATGACTATTGCATGGGACACTACACTAGTCTCTGTATCTGGCCAAGAGATTAAGGACAAGGGGAAAGCTGAAGGACAACTGAAAGAGAAAGCTTGCATGGGACTCTGCACAAGTCTCTGACATCTGGTCAAGATGAACAAAGAGGAAGGAAAAGAAAAAAGCCTGGGAGGAAGACTATGAGCCTTCAGCATGAGAGAACCCCCAGAGGGACCACTGGAGACTGATACTCATGTGCCATTGGGAGAGTTCAGATTCTGGGAACTAATTATAGTAACCCTGCCTTTACTAGAAGTAGTAATGAATATGTATTAGCCTAGGAGCATAAAAACCAGCTGCTTGATGTAACTGGTGTGCATCTTGGTTGAGCAGAGACTCCTGGCGCACCCAGTGCTCTTTGCTTACCTCTATTCGCTTAAAAATTTGTAAACTTTAATTGTAATTCTATTTGGGACTTAGTCATTTATTACAAGAGAGTACTTCAAAGTTCCAGAGGGCACTACTGGTGGGGCTTTGGCATCGCTGCCTTGGAGACTGGGGACAGTAAACAGTTGTCTACCTTGCTTGGCCTTCCACAGAATCCTTCTGTTGTGGGTTTGCTGAGGGTTGAAGAACAGCAGGTGCCAATGGCTACCATGGCGGCGCACCTGAGGCAGCATCATATCACAGAATCACAGAATCACAGAATTTCTAAGTTGGAAGAGACCTCAAGATCATCAAGTCCAACCTCTGACCTAACACTAACAGTCCCCACTAAACCATATCCCTAAGCTCTACATCTAAACGTCTTTTAAAGACCTCCAGGGATGGTGACTCCACCACTTCCTTGGGCAGCCTGTTCCAATGCCTCACAACCCTTTCAGTAAAGAAGTTCTTCCTAAGATCCAACCTAAAACTCCCCTGGCGCAACTTAAGCCCATTCCCCCTCATCCTGTCACCAGGCACATGGAAGAACAGACCAACCCCCACCTCTCTACAGCCTCCTTTAAGGTATCTGTAGAGAGCAATAAGGTCGCCCCTGAGCCTCCTTTTCTCCAGGCTGAACAAGCTCAGCTCCCTCAGCCGCTCCTCGTAGGACTTGTTCTCCAGGCCCCTCACCAGATTCGTTGCCCTTCTCTGGACTCGCTCAAGCACCTTGATGTCCTTCTTGTAGTGAGGGGCCCAAAACTGAACACAGTACTCAAGGTGCGGCCTCACCAGAGCTGAGTACAGGGGGACGATCACCTCCCTAGCCCTGCTGGCCACACTGTTTCTTATGCAAGCCAGGATGCTGTTGGCCTTCTTGACCACCTGAGCACACCTCTGGCTCATATTCAGCCGACTATCCACCATCACTCCCAGGTCCTTCTCTGCCTGGCAGCTCTCCAACCATTCCTCTCCCAGCCTGTAGCTCTGCTTGGGGTTATTGCGCCCCAGGTGCAGGACCCGACACTTGGCCTTGTTGAACTTCATGCAGTTGACCTCAGCCCATCGGTGCAGCCTATCCAGATCCTCCTGCAGAGCCTTCCTACCCTCAAGCAGATCGACACACGCACCTAACTTGGTGTCATCTGCAAACTTACTGAGGGTGCACTCAATGCCCTCATCCAGATCATTGATGAAGATATTAAAGAGGACCGGCCCCAGCACCGAGCCCTGGGGGACGCCACTGGTGACTGGTCTCCAACTGGACTTGACTCCATTCACCATGACTCTTTGTGCCCGGCTATCCAGCCAGTTTCTAACCCAACGAAGTGTGTGCCAGTCCAAGCCAAGAGCAGCCAGTTTCTTGAGGAGAATGCTGTGGGAAACGGTGTCAAAAGCCTTGCTGAAGTCAAGGTAGACCACATCCACAGCCTTTCCCTCATGCATCAAGCGTGTGACTTTGTCATAGAAGGAGATCAGGTTCGTCAAGTAGGACCTGCCTTTCATAAACCCATGCTGACTGGGCCTGATCGCCTGCTTGCCCTACAAGTGCTGCATGATGACTCTCAAGAGGATCTTCTCCATGAGCTTCCCTGGCACTGAGAATTGTAGTTTAACAGGTCTGCCCTCCGGCCCTTCTTGTAGATGGACGTCACGTTTGCTAGCCGCCAGTCAACTGGGACCTCCCCCGATAGCCAGGACTGCTGATAAATGATGGACAGTGGCTTGGCCAGCTCCTCTGCCAGTTCTCTCAGTACCCTTGGGTGGATCCCATCCAGCCCCATCGACTTGTGCACATCCAAGTGCCGTAGCAGGTCACCAACCAGTTCTTCGTGGATTATGAGGGCCACATCCTGCTCCCCATCCCCTTCCACCAGCTCAGGGTACTGGGTATCCAGAGAACAACCGGTATTGCCGCTAAAGACTGAGGCGAAGAAGGCATTGAGCACCTCCGCCTTTTCCTCATCTCTTGTAACTAGGTTTCCCCCCGCATCCAGTAAAGGATGGAGATTCTCTTTAGTCCTCCTTTTTGTGTTGATGTATTTATAAAAACATTTTTTGTTATCTTTAACGGCAGTAGCCAGATTGAGCTCCAGATGAGCTTTGGCCTTTCTAATTTTGTCCCTGCACAGCCTCGCAACATCCTTATAGTCCTCCCTAGTGGCCTGCCCACTTTTCCAAAGATTATAAACCCTCTTTTTTCTCCTAAGCTCAAACCACAATTCTCTGTTCAGCCAGGCCGGTCTTCTTCCCCGCCAGCTCGTCTTTGGGCACGTGGGGACAGACCGTTCCTGTGCCATTAAGATTTCCCTCTTGAAGAGCGCCCAGCCTTCCTGGACCCCTCTGCCCTTCAGAACTGCCTCCCAAGGGATTCTACCAACCAGTGTCCTCATCAGCACAAAGTCAGCCCTCCAGAAGTCCAATACAGTGGTTTTACTGGTCCCCTTCCTGGCCTTGCCAAGAATAGAGAACTCCACCATTTCGTGGTCACTCTGCCCAAGACAGCTCCCGACAATCACATCCTCCACCAGTCCTTCTCTGTTTGTGAAGAGAAGGTCTAGCGGGGCACCACCCCTGGTAGGTTCACTAACCAGCTGCGTCAGGAAGCTATCTTCCATGCTCTCCAGAAACCTCCTAGACTGCTTTCTCTGGGCTGTGTTGTGCTTTCAGGATATGTCAGGGAAGTTGAAGTCCCCCATGAGAACAAGCACTGAAGATTTTGCAACTTCTGTCAGCTGCCAGTAGAACTCCTCATCTGTCTCCTCATCCTGGTTTGGCGGTCTATAGCAGACCCCGACCAGGACGCTAGCCTTGTTGTCCCTGCCGATCCTAACCCAAAGGGACTCGACCTTGTCATTCCCAGCCTCGAGTTCTACAACCTCGAAAGACTCTCTAATATAGAGAGCCACACCACCACCCCTTCTGTGCTGCCTGTCCCTTCTGAAGAGCTTATAGCCAGTCATTGCAGCACTCCAGTCATGAGACTGGTCCCACCACGTCTCCGTGATGGCAACCAAGTCATAGCCTGCCTGCCGCACGATGGCTTCCAGCTCCTCCTGTCATGCTAACCTCCAGCTCCTCCTTATCATGCTAACCGGGACTCCCTGATTGCCATCCATGAGCTAGTTCATTGACTGGAGAGCCAAGGCGTAGTTGTAGAACTTGGTAGCATGGTTTAGTGATGGACTTGTCAGTACTAAGGTAAAGATGCATGACCTGGGTTACACATCCTTGAGCAGTGTAAGGCACAATGCAATTCTTTTTGCCTTTTGTATCTATAGCACAGGAAGCATGACTTTGCCCTACTCTGTTGACTGGGCAGGTCTTTTCACATTACTCAGTTTATGTTTCTGTGACTGGAAGGGGACAATTTCCCAAAAGAGGCCTAGCTTGTGGGTACAACTACAGCCACTTGAAGAAATATTTTCTTTACTTTTCTTCCAGAGTTTTCCACAGAAGACCCATGAGAGACCATGGATGTCCAGGTGTTTACTAATATTCAAGCTGAATTTCTCAGATTCCAACGGTTATTTCAATTATTTTATTTTATTTTATATTATTTTATTATATTTTTATTTATTTTAATATATTTTATTATTTATTTTGTTCCCAAAGAACACCTGACTTTTCTTAGAAAGGGTTTCATGTGCTGGGCTGGGCTGCAGTTACAGGGACAAAGACCACTGCTGGCAGTGGAGGTGTAAGACCTCCAGACTCTGCTTTTCCTCCTGATAGAGGTCTCCAAAGAAGTCACCCTGGATGAACAGCAATAGAAGAATGATGCTCAAAACTGAAATGCAGCAAAATTCAGCCTTTAAAAACAGAAAAAAATTGTATTAGGTGCTTTTGGAAATCTTCTTTTTTAAATATACCCTGAAAGTTCTGCAATTAGCTGCACAAGGCGTGAAGGTTAGAAGAAAACTATGGAAGAGATGTTAGGAGTTTCTTCATTTTAATGGAGAAACGCGCCAGCACCTTCTGCCTTCTCCTCTGCAGGCTGTCCTATGCTGTCCCACACTTTGCCCTATTTCCTGGAGTCTGCAGAACCCCCTTCTCAGTTCACCACCTTGCTCTCATCCCTTGATTTCACCCATGAATCGTCAACCCTCACCAGCTATTCCTTGAAACACAAAGCCATGGTCTGATCAGAGGGTCACCTCTGACACCACGGTTCAGCCCTTTGAGGGACATTTCTTCTTCCTCATGGCCAATGCGTAACTTCCAAGGTACACTCCCTGGTAGTCTTTCTCTCCTGCTCTTTCCTACTACTAATGGAAGCTCCGTCAGGATGGAACCATTCCTAAAAGGCATCCCAACCCATCAGGCTCCTTGCAGCCTGGCAGCCAACCAGACACGTGTCACCTCAGCAGCATCTTCCAAGCCATGGGCCTACTGCTGGTCTTGCAGCTTCTTGGCTACACACAGCCAAGCTTTGTGCCTCCTGCTCTCCAGTCATGGACTCAAGCAGAAGGGACAGGACAACCCATATGGGGGCCTTCTTTCTGTCTGGGTCCTCCTGGGTCTGGAGGCAGAGGGGATCCCATAGTCAGCATGCCAACCAGGTGCCTTCTGCTGGCCTAGCAGGGCCACTGGCAGATGTCAGCTGGAAAGTACAGATCCCAGGGAGAAGGCAAGGCTGACCTGTCAGCTTCAGACAGAAGTGACCTCACAGCCCCTTTCCATGACATGTTCCTGCTGCTGCCCTATCCACTGCAGAGACAGAAGTGACCTCACAGTCCCTGCCACAGTCACATTCCTCCTGCTGTGACAGGAGATCCTGAGGTAGAGCTGGCAGTGCTGCTGTGCAGAGCCAGGGACTGTGGTGCCCTGGGACCCCCGGGAATGCTGCTAGGGGGGGCAGCAGACCCAACTCCATGGGGATATCTGCTGCTGAGCCCCTCTCCATCTGCCCTGATGGCTCAGCAGCATAGGGCTGTGCTGGGAAGGACCATGGGGTGACTCTAAGGGCACAAAGGGCAGGCAAGTACTGCACCAGACCTTGCCCACGGCACTTCAAAATGCTTATCCTCAGTTACTCTGTAGTCTTATGGGCCTTTGCCTGATGACTCTTCACCACCACTTCTGGCATTGCAGAGCCCTGCTTTAGCCCACTGTCTCCTCAAATTCGCCTTTTCCTTTACCAAAACCTTTTTTGGATGATCACTCATTTTATGAGGTTCTAATCACTGCCCACTGAACACCTTGTTCCTGCAGATCTTCTGACTTCTCCTGGCAGCTCCAGATTCCTCTCCAGGCCTGCATCGGCCATCAGCCCCGCTGCAGGGGGTGTAGTCCCATGCAGATGAATCCAGTTGTCTACTTTGGCAAGTGCCACCATAAAGAGAGCTCTTGGTGCAGTCCTTGATCCCTCACAGATCACCCTGGGATTTTCAGCCTGTGTTCTTTACTCCATGAAGAGGCCCAGAAAACAGAAGAGCAGGGAGGAACCCCTTCTCTCTATTCCAGACAGTAGCATTGGAAGAGGCATCCAGGCTTCTTGGTTTGCCCTGAACAGCCCCTTTTGTTACTGTTTGGTTTTTGTTTGGTGCTAGCAGGGAGGCCAGCTGTGACAGAGGACTGCACAGTGCCTGCTGCTGCCTGCTGGGACACGGATGCCACTGCAGAGACAACAGGACTGGCATCAAATTACATGAGATATAAAGTCTAACCCAAATACAAGAAACACAAGAGACCAATGTGGAAGCCAAAAGAAAGCAGCAGTGAAAAGGCCACATCCTGCTGCTGGCCATGGCTCCAGGGAAGCAGCAGCCCTGACCCGAAGGCAGCAGAGAGGCAGAACCCAGCGGGCAGTGAGGGGCAGCCCCGAGGGCCACCGGGGCTGCTCGTTCATGTGTCAGCTGGGCTCTTGTCCCTGAGCCCCTCCTGCGTGCCGGGGTTTGCTGCCCCAGCTCCAGAGGAGATGGGAAGAGATGGCAGCTAAGACCAATGAATTTCTGCTGGATTCTTTATTGTCTTTATCTACACAGGAAGCCTGGTTCTATAGGTAAATCTTTAACAAGTAGAAGGCTCAGAATAATATTATTTATATCAGAAACAATAGTTAGTGAAAATAATAACACAGACAAATGTAAACTAAGAAAAAAATTCTGAGAAAAATAAGTGTTTCTGATTATAGGCTAATTGTTATAGGTGAAGAAGCTGAAGAACATGTATTGAAATGGCGTCCTCACTGCATCCCTTAGTTCCAGGTTCCTCATGCTGTAGATGAGGGGGTTCACAGCTGGAGGCACTGGTGATGGGAAGAGATTGCAGTTGAGACCAATGAATTTCTCCCGGTTTCTTTATTGTCTTTATTTAAACATGAATATTGATTGTAAAGGTATTTGAAATTATTGACTTATAATAATAATAATAATAATAATAATAATAATAATAATAATAATAATAATAATAATAATAATAATAATAATAATAATAATAAATTAAGAGACTTAGAATAACATTAAATCAAAGCCACAAGTTAGAGGAAATAATAATAAAGAAAATTACTTTCTAGAATTTGCATGGAGTCTTTTTTTCAGAAATCCTGTGTGTCCTGTTAATATTATATGCACATTATTTCTGCTGAAGAAAGATGTATTCAAATAGTTTCCTTACTGCATGCTTGATCTCCTTGTTCCTCATGCTGTAAATGAGGGGGTTCACTGCTGGAGGCAACACTGAGTATAGAACAGCCACCACCAGATCCAGGGATGGGGAAGAAATGGAGGGAGGCTTCAGGTAGGCAAATATGGCAGTGCTAAGAAACAGGGAGACCACAGCCAGGTGAGGGAGGCACATGGAAAAGGCTTTGTGCTGGCCATGCTCAGAGGGCATCCTCAGAACTGCCCTTAAAATCTGTACATAGGACATCACAATGAAAACAAAACAACCAAAAACTAAAGAAACACTAAAGACAAGTGCCCCAACTTCCCTGAGGTAGGCACCTGAGCAGGAGAGCTTGAGGATCTGGGGGATTTCACAGAAGAACTGGTCCACAGCATTGCCGTGGCAGAGGGGCAGGGAAAATGTGTTGGCCATGTGCAGGACAGCTTGGAGAAAGCCACTGCCCCAGGCAGCTGCTGCCATCTGGGCACAAGCTCTGCTGCCCAGGAGGCTCCCATAGCGCAGGGGCTTGCAGATGGCAACGTAGCGGTCGTAGGCCATGACAGTGAGAAGGGAATACTCTGCATCAAAAAAGAAGACTATGAAAGGGACTTGTGCAACGCAGCCTTGATAGGAAATGGCCCTGGTGTCCCAGAGGGCATTGGCTGTTGCTTTGGGGACAGTGGTGGAGATGCAGCCCAGGTCGAGGCGGACGAGGTTGAGGAGGAAGAAGTACATGGGGGTGTAGAGGCAGTGGTCGCAGCCTACGGCACTGAGGATGAGGCCGTTGCCCAGGAGGGCAGCCAGGTAGATGCCCTGGAAGAGTGCGAAGTGCAGGAGCTTCTGCTCCCGCATGGCTGCAAATGGCAGCAGGAGGAACTCACTCACAGAGCTGCTGTTGGACATTTACAGGTTCTGCCACGGAGTCCTGCTCAAGACAGAGGAAGACTATTTACCACAGAGTTATGTGAGAGGAATAATTTCCATTTCTCTTTTAAGCCTCCCTCTGCAAATATCCGTAGACCTTTGGCGGGTCTTTTTCATGCCATATTAGTGATGCTGCCTTAGGGCCTCCATGGGAGCAGGCAAGTCTGCTCTGGACAATGCAGGAGTCAGTCCTGACCTACAGCAAGAGATGAAGAACATAGGTGGATTTATATTTTCTATATTATGTTCTAGCTGCCCCACCACACCTGAGGACTGTCTGTAAGGCATAAACCTGGGCACTTCTGTTGCATTCCAAGTGAAATCCTGTGAATCGTCAGAGGCAAAAGTACTGTCCCTTTAGTTCAGGTTGTACTTTCAGAGGGGACAGCCACTCTGTCTATAGAGGCTGGTCTCTTCTGCTGGCATGTGTATGAGCTGTAGGATAATTATGCTCACATGTTCACCTGAAAAGAAGCAGGACACTGCTGAATCCAGGCTCAGAGTGCACATCTCCAGACACCTCACCCTGTCCCTGTATTTGCCATTCCCCAAGCACACCGAGGGTTCACTTCATGTGCATGTGAAACCCCATCCCCAGCCAGAATCACAGAATTGCAGGGGTTGGAAGGGACCTCAAGAGATCATCTGGTCCAACCCCCCTGCCAAAGCAGGTTCCTTAGAGCAGGCTGCCCAGGTAGGCATCCAGACAGGCCTTGAATATCTCCAGAGAAGGAGACTCCACAACCTCCCTGGGCAGCCTGTTGCAGAGCTCTGTCACCCTAACCGTGAAGAAGTTCTTTCACATGTTGGTGCGGAACTTCCTGTGCTCCATGTTTTGGCTATTTGCTCCATGTTCTGTCCCCACAAACCACTGAAAAAAAGGTTGGCCAAATCCCTCTGTCTCCCACACTAAGATATTTGTAAACATTGATGTCGTGGTTTAACCCAGCCGGCAGCTAAACACCACGCAGCCGTTCGTTCACCCTCCCCCCTCCCTCTCTGGGATGGGGGAGAGAAATGGAAAGTGAAGCCCGTGAGTTGAAATAAAGACAGTTTAATAAGACAGGAAAATAATAATAATAATAATAATAATAATAATAATAATAATAATAATAATAATAATAATAATAATAATAATAATAATAATAATAACAATAATAATAATAATAATACAATGGTGATAATAGGAAAATAATAATAATATGTACAAACAAGTGATGCACAATGCAATTGCTCACCACCCGCTGACCGATGCCCAGCCTAACCCCGAGCAGTCCGGCCCCCTCCCCCGGCTAGCCACCCCTATATATTGTTTAGCATGACGTCAGATGGTATGGAATACCCCTTTGGCTAGTTTGGGTCACCTGTCCTAGGTCTGTCCCCTCCCAGCTCTTACTGCACCCCCAGCCTGCCTGTTGGCAGGACAGAGCAAGAAGCTGAGATGTCCTCGGCTTGGTATAAGCACTGCTCTGCAACAATTAAAACATCGGGGTGTTATCAGCACTCTTCTCATCCTAAGCCAAAACACAGCATTCCACCAGCTACTAGGAAGAAAATTAACTCTGTTCTAACTGAAACCAGGACAATTGATAAGATCCCCTCTCAGTCTTCTCTTCTCAAGGCTGAACAGACCCAGGTCTCAGCCCTTCCTCATAGTGAGGATGCTCCAGGCCCCGTATCATCTTTGTGGCCCTCCGCTGGACTCTTTCCAGGAGATCCCTGTCTTTCTTGCACCGGGGAGACCAGAACTGGACACAGCACTCCAGGTGAGGCCTGACCAAGGCAGAGTAGACAGGGAGGGTCACCTCCCTTGACCTGTCTCCAAGCTTCTTTTAATGCCTGGAAACAAGAACAACAGCAGCACGGCCAGGTGGAAAAGCCAGGAGGAACACCAGCGTGCTGCTGCCAGGGGAGGCAAGGCCAGGGAGGGACAGACGGACACTCAGCAGACCCTCCTGTGCTGCAGCTCTGCCTGCAGAGGAGGCAGCTCCTGCTCATTGCAAATGCTGTGTGCTCTGCTTTGGCCTGCAGACACCTCTCAAAGACAGGGCACTGGATATCACAGACGGTTTGCAGCTCCTAAGGTCTGCTAGGATAAAACCTGAGAGGACCACAATGATGATGTTGGTGCAGTCTGTGGGATGAGGTGTGGGAAGGGACTTCACAAAGTTGATCACTGGCACTTTGATTTGTCAATGCAATGCTCCAGGAGTCTCAGTCTGCTGTACAACCCCAATAATCCATTACTATGAAATCTGCCTCCCCTCCATGGCAGGAATCTCAAAACACAGACTGCAGAAAAAGCCTTAACCTTCAGATAAACCAAGCGTCAATCTTCCTCTTGAAATGCTTCCTCATAATGTCATTCTCTAAAGCACTTCAGAAACAGAGAGACCCATCCCGACAGATACTATCAGCCATCAGATGTGCCAGCTGTAGAAGACCCTCTGGCAACCCCACCTGCATTGCCCTGCTGCCAGAGACTCACGGTGTCAAGAGCCTGCAGATGTGTCCTACCACACGCTGCCCTCTGCTGTTGCGCTCCTCACTGCCTCCAAGCCCTCTCTCCTTCTCTCCTCTCCCTGTGCCAGCTGCTGTCAGAGCCTCCAGCCCTGCTGCGCTGTGCAGAGGAGCTGCTCCTGGGCAGAGCTGTCTCTCTGATGCACTGCCCGCTTGCTAGGAGCTCCCCTTGGACCCAGGAGCCCGGCCCAGCTCAGCAGCACAGCACCTGCTTTGCTTGCTTGCTCTGTGCCGTTGGGCTCCCTCGAGGTGTCCCCAAGGCCTCAGGGCTGACAGCACCTGAAGGCAGCAGGGTCTTTGCTGGGGTGTGGTGTTTGAGGCAGACCGAATTCATCACCGACTGCCCTTCTCTGAGCACAGGAAGGATGACTTTTACAAGGGTGATTTGTGCTTTTAGACTGTGGTTGTCAAACATGTTGTGCTTTAACCTGTCAGGCACCTCAGCACCACACAGCTGTTAGCTCACACCCACCCCTAAAAAGACAATGGGTTGAAATAAAGATAATGTAAAAGGACAGAAAATGAAGAGATAGGAATAACAGTAACAATACTACTAATAAATAATAATAAACTTTATTTTTATTATTGTTATATGTATAAAGCAAGTGATGAACAGTGCAATTGCTCATCACACACTGACCGATGCCCAACCTTTCCCCAAGCAGGGGTCCCACAGAACCTGGACAGCCTGCATTAGGCTCTCGTGTGCAGGTCCCTTGACCTTACTTTGTTATAGGGCAATAGAGGTTTTCAGAAGGATTTGGAACATTTGCTTCCCTTTCTCAAATACTTCTGCTGTGTTGCCCCATGTGATGGGGCATCAGTATGTTGGAAGTGTTCAGGAGCTTCCCTGTGTTCCAGGGCAGTCTGGATCAGCCCATGGCAAAAGTAGCCCTGGGGCAGTTGATTCCAGGTGGGCAGGACACCCCTCCATGTGAAAGCTAAGTGTGGCCTTCGTATTGCCACCAAAGGGATGGAGAAAAATGCATTAGCAATATTAATTGTGGCATAGCACTTTGCTGCCTTTGACTCCAGTTCGTACTGAATGAAGTTCTAGCATGCCTGGCACAGCATCACTCAGTGGTGGTGGGACTTCATTCAAGCCACAGAAGTGCACCGTTATCTTCCACTCACCATTGGAATTTTGCACTGTCCATATGGGACTATTAAAGAGTGAGAGAGTATTGCTGACCACTCTGTGGCTCTCCAGCTCATAGATGGGACTCAGGGAGTTTCTGTTAGTGCAATATTGCCTCAGGTGCACTGTTGTGGTAGCGATTGGCACCTGCTGCTCATTGGCCATCAGCACCTCCACAGCAGAAGGGTCCTGTGAAAGAGTGGGCAAGGTAGACAACTGTTTCCTGTCCTCTGTCTCCAAGACAGCTATGCCATAAGCCCACCAATACCCTTGTGGACCTTTGAAGTACCTGCTCCTGAAGTAGTCTACGCCAAGGTTACACAGAGCCTCCAGGCCAGTCCCAATGCGTTGCATTTTCCACTCCCCCATTAGACTCACTTCAGCCTCCAATACAGTTAAGTCTTGGGTTTGATGTGCCAGGCCAATAATCCTCAAAGTCCAATATACCTGATTGTCCTCTCCCTCCCCCAGGGTGAAAGCTGTGCCCCTCGAGTCCTGCTCATAGTATTCTTTACTCTGTTTGGAGGGTTGCCCACTAGAAATTGGAGCAGCAAGTGTCTCAGAAGAAACACTTTTTGACAATGTTTTTCCTTGTGCTTCATGTATCCGTGCCTGTAAGGTGGAGGTCAATTTTTGCATCGCATTTTCTCATGGCCTCTCCATGGTCACACAGTCAAAAGCATAGGATAGAAACTGGTATGTACCCACTATGTTACCTTTCTTGAGCAGAGGGATGCTTACATCTGATAGCTGAGCTCAGGTGGGGAGGAAGCCATATTCTCTTGGAGCTGTTGGACCTCTTGGGAAAGTTTCTTTCTGGATGAGACACAGGCCCATAGGGAAGAAGAGAGACTTTCTTTGTAATGCCATAGTTGGCTAGCCAATTCATCCACCATGGGTTCCTCTTGGTCTTTCCTGGTCATCACTGCCAATGGGTTGGCATATGATGATGGTGTGTTCTGTACAAACTCCTGCCACATGGGTCATGTGCACTTGACTTCATCTGGATCTTTGGATAGCTGTTTGTTATCTAGGTTTCTACAAATCGCCTTCAGCATGTCTAATTTCCTCAGGAATGGATACCCCTCTGCATGGTGGTCCACTTTCCTGGTTGACGTACAAGATCTTTCAAGGGAGACCTTTCCTTCAAGCATGATGGGAGTAAGTTCCTTGTGCCCTTTTCCAATGGCTTTGTCCATCAGCCCTTCCCTAGAGGGAGATTCTGGCTGCTTGGCTTCCCTGCTCTCCAATTCCAGGCTATTGGCCCTGTTCTCCCCCCACTGGAGCAGCCAGATGACAATGTGCTCACCAAGATGATTGCTGAAATCTTTTCCCATACCTCGTAGCTTACCCTGGGACAGGGACCATTTGGTTTCTGACGCTTATATGATTTCTTCTGCTTTGACCTCCTGCTTCCAAGATGGCCCAACTTTGGAGAAACCTGCCTCATCTTCTTTTTCCTCCTTTCTTGTCTGGGTAGGAGTTTCCTTCCTTTCTAAAGAAAAACTGAGTTTTTCACACCCACTGTTTTCTCTTGCATGTAGAGGCAACCGATACTGGCTTAGGTTGGTTCTCTGGCCCAGTGATGTGGCCCATTGCAGGGGCTGGAGTGGCTGTAGGGACCATCACAGGAGTTGTTCTGGCTGCGGGGCCTTTTGGATGAGTTGGAGTGGCTGCAAGGCCTATTGCAGGTTTGGGAGTGGTTATAGGGCCTATTATAGGGATGTGTTTAACCATTAAGCCCTGTAGGGCCTGTAGCAGGGTTTGGAGTGGCTTTGGACAGGCTCTGGGCCTGTCAAAGGGGCTGGAGTGTGCCTGCAGGAAAAGTCATAGTGGTTTGAGAGGCGTGGACTGTAGCTTCATAAGCATACCTTAACCACCAGCATATTGCAGTGATTTGTGTCTCTTTGAAATTGCTGGGATGATGACACAAATTTCTAAGCATTTCACAAGTTTTTTTAGGATTCTGCACTTGCTCAGAGGTGAAATTCCAAAGCACTGGACATGCCCACTGCACTAGGCGTCTGCCCAGATCCTCGAACTCTCCCTGCCACTCCTAACTTTCCTGCCTCTGGACAGATCTCTGGATGGCACGTTTAAGTAATTGTTTAAACTTAAACAAAAACTGAATGGTATTCAGGAGACCTAAAAATAGGAACATGCTGGTTTGACCATCCCAAGGATATTCAAAGCTTTGAAGAGCTATTGTAATTAGCCTGGAAGAGAAGCATGAGGTGAAGGAGAAAGGGAGAGTGAAGAAGTAGGTAAAAGCATCCCCCACCACCCTGCATAGATTTACTCCCTGAGGAGAAAAGGAAAAGACTGTAATTCTTAATAGTTTCCAAGAGATGAAGAGATGGTTCCTGAGGTATTGAGGGGGCAATAATTTGATCCTATCAGAAATCAATGTTATCCAATACAGAAAAACAGTAACCTTAAACCAGCCCCCAGAACCGATAAACAGCATGACATGGAAGTTACTAATGTGCTATACAACACAGTTCTGAAAAGAAGCACAACAGACCCCAGATCAGAAAGATCAATATTGTGATCAGCAACTGTTAAACTGATCTAATGCTTATAATAATTTATTTTTAAAATGCTCTGGTCAGATCTGTCATCTCAACCTTTGTGCTCCACGCTAGGCACCAAGAAGACTTGCTGTGGTTTGACCCTGCAGGCAGCTCAGCACTACAAAACTATTCACCCAATGGGTTGGAGGAGAGAACTCAGAGGAAAAACAAACAAACAAAAAAAAAAAAAAAGTAAAAGTTCATGGGTTGAGATAAAGGCAATTTAATAGAACGCAAAAGGAATTATTATTATTACTATTATTATTGACACCAATCGACTAAGGTCATGACATTTTTGTGTGTGTATCAAAAGACAGGAAAGGTGGTGGTGATTAATTGGTAAGTGACAGAGCTGAGCATGACATAGATTGTATGGAATAAGTGCTGGACATTATCTTAGTTTTGTCTGAGATAGAGTTAATTTTTCTTCCTAGTAGCTGGTATGGTGCTGTGTTTCATATTTACAGAATCACAGACTAGTTCAGGTAGGAAAAGACCTTACAGATCACATAATTCCAACTCACCTCCCATGGGCAGGGAAACCTTCCACTAGATCAGGTTGATGAAAGCCCCATCCAAACTGGCCTTGAATGCATTAAGGGATGGGGCACAGATCTAATAGATCCATGTCCTTCTTACACATGGAGCCCCAGAGCTGAATGCAATCCTTGAGGTGTGGCCTCACCACGGCCAAATACAGAAGGACAATCACTTCCCTACGTCTGTTGACCACAGTATCCTTGGTACAAGGCAGGCCTTCTTGGCCAACTTAGCACACTGATGGCTCATATTCAGCCGACTATCCACCAATATCCCCAGGTCCTTTTCCCCTGGGCAGCTGTCCAGCCGCCCTTCCCACAGCATTGCATGGGGTTGTTGTGCCCCAAGCGCAGGACCCAGCACTTGGCCTTGTTGAACTTCATGCAGTTGGCCTCAGCCCATGGGTGCAGCAATCAACAAGACAGAAGTCACCTCACCAGCATCTCCTGAGCCATGGGCTGGCTGCTGCTCTTGCAGCTTCTTGGCTAGACACAGCCAAGCTTTGTGCCTCCTGCTCTCCAGTCATGGACTCAAGCAGAAGGGACAAGATGACCCATCTTGGGGCCTTCTTTCTGTCTGGGTCCTCCTGGGTCTGGAGGCAGAGGGGATCCCATAGTCAGCATGCCAACCAGGTGCCTTCTGCTGGCCTAGCAGGGCCACTGGCAGATGTCAGTTGGAAAGTACAGATCCCAGGGAGAAGGCAAGGCTGACCTGTCAGCTTCAGACAGAAGTGACCTCACAGTCCCTTTCTGTGACACGTTCCTGCTGCTGCCCTATCCACTGCAGAGACAGAAGTGACCTCACAGTCCCTGCCACAGTCACATGCCTCCTGCTGGGGCTGGAGATCCTGAGGCAGAACTGACCTCTCTAGTCCCTTAGAGACAAGGGTTCACTTTTCTGGATTAGAAATTTAGCAGATTGGCTGTTCTGCTTAGGGTGTCAGGTCTGTGGTTAGGTTATGGGCAAGCTTTGTGGAATAGTTTTTTGTTTTACATCTGCCTAGAAGTCTAGGTTTAATGGAACATGTTAATGCTAGTATTGAAGGCAGGGATTAGGGTGAGGACAAGAGTAAAGGCAAGGGCAAAGGACTATGGGCTGAGTTTTGCTTCATGGAATACTTTGAGTTCAAGCATTAGAATAGGGATTCTTGTCAGGGTGTTGGAGTAGCATTTAGTCTTAGGGACTACTCTTTAAAATTCTTCAAATGTGGGTTTTCTTTAAAACTGGTTACTCTTTAAAATTGGCTAACGGCCTTACATCAATGTTTTAATTCTGTGTTAAAGCAGCATCAATATTAGCTGAAGCCTCTTACCTCTACTAAATTGTTGTAGAGGTTCACTCATCCTTCTCCCTCCCTCTCTAGGGATGTCCGGATCAGCCCCTGGCTTTGTGTTTCATGGATTACTGAGGGCAGATTGAGAGAAATCAGTCAAGTCAGGAAGGTGCTCAGAGCAAGGTGAGAGCAAGGTGGGGAAGCAAGGTGGGTATCTAAGTCCTGCAGGGAAACAGGTGCAGACGTGACAGCATAGGTGTCGTGGTTTAACCCGGCTGGCAGCTAAATACCACACAGCCGTTTGCTCACCCTCCCCCTCCCTATCTGGGACGGGGGAGAGAAATGGAAAGTGAAGCCCGTGAGTTGAAATAAAGACAGTTTAATAAGACAGGAAAATAATAATAACAAAATAATAATAACAATAATAATAATAATAATACAATGGTGATAATAGGAAAATAATAATAATATGTACAAACAAGTGATGCACAATGCAATTGCTCACCACCCGCTGACCGATGCCCAGCCTAACCCCGAGCAGTCCGGCCCCCTCCCCCGGCTAGCCACCCCTATGTATTGTTTAGCATGACGTCAGATGGTATGGAATACCCCTTTGGCTAGTTTGGGTCACCTGTCCTGGGTCTGTCCCCTCCCAGCTCTTACTGCACCCCCAGCCTGCCTGTTGGCAGGACAGAGCGAAAGGCTGAGATGTCCTCGGCTTGGTATAAGCACTGCTCTGCAACAATTAAAACATTGGGGTGTTATCAGCACTCTTCTCATCCTAAGCCAAAACACAGCATTCCACCAGCTACTAGGAAGAAAATTAATTCTGTTCTAACTGAAACCAGGACAATAGGACAGCGTGTGGTGGTTATTGTCAAGGATCTTTTGCAAGATGAAAACCCCGACAGAGCCAACAGCTTTGTCTGCTGGGCTCTGGCCCTTGTCTCCGTCAGTGATGCCTATGAGGAGACACCTCATCCTTACAGCAGTAGGGCCTCAATGCCTTCTCATCCCCCTCCAGGAGCCTGGGAGATGTCCTCCTGTAGCCTTGTACTTGGCACTTACCCACCGTGCACTGACCCAGGAAGAGCCCTAAACCCCGCTGGAGGGACAGCATCTCCCTTCCCAGAGGTTGGGGTCAGGGCCCGACTGTTGGACTTCATGGGACACATCAAGGTTTCCTCAGCATCAGGGCCTTTCGTGGGCCTTGGTCTCCCCGTCATCACTGCCTGCCCTTTTCTGCTCTAACAAGTCCATGGGGAGGCCTTGACAGTAATGTCCCTCAGTGGGACCGTTAGCACTGTGAGAGGCTTTGGAGTTTGCATCAGACTTGGACTACTTGAGAAGCTGCTTCAGCCACCCAGATAAAGCTCCTCTGCCAGGCACAGCATTGCTGGGGGCACTGCGTGCAGCTGGCATGGGGAGAGGAGAGAAGGGGGAGAGAGGTTCAGGGCAGCCTGGAATAGGAAGGCAGGGGAGAGCTGGCAGAGGGAGAAATGTTGCAAGCCCATGGTAAGTCTCTGGGTACAGGGCAATGCCACTGCACACCCTGCCAGGCTCTCCTGGAGCTGGCCCAGCCCTCAGCTGATGGGAGCTGTCAGGAGGACGCTTGGTGTTGGTGTTGAAGCTGAAGGGCATGCAGGGCTTGTGTGCTGCAGGGTCAGCATGCAGGGCCCGAGGGCTCCTTTCTCTTGAGGCCGGCTGCAGGCTGTGAAGCCGGGGATGCAGGCAGGGGTGCCCAGAGCTGTGGTGCAGAGCAGGGTCCCTGCTGTGCCCCAGAGGCTGTGTGCCACGGCAGGGCCTCTGCTACCTGCCAGTCTTCACAATCAGCCTGCCTGGGGAGCTGCCCAGGGGCTGCGGGGAGAAGCTGCGGGTGGAAGGAGCCCCCCTGGTACCGCAGGGCAGGGCAGGGTCCTGCTGCTGCCCAGAGTCTGCTGCCTGGGGCAGGCTGCTCACAGCCCCGCACCTCCCTAGGGCACTGCACTGCAGAACTGCCTGGCAAGAGCTACCTGAAGGCAGTGCACTTTTTAGAATCTGCTTCATTTGCCTGCCCATGTGTTGAGGCAGAAGGATGGTAATGGAGTAGGAGCATCTGTAGTAGAGACTAAGGCTCCTCGAGCATTGCTGCTGCTCTGAGGCACCTCACACACCTCCGCATACAGACTGTACCAACACCACCATTGCTGTTTCTTGAGGAGTTATTTGACCTTCTCCATTCCTGCAGACAGGGAGATGACCTTGCCCAGTGGACTTCCCAGATCACTTAGGGTTCCCTTTTACCTGTTGCTGTAGACTAGGACTGACTGCTGCAGAGCCCACAGCAAAGCACCCTGCTTCTTTTGGCACCCTCAGAACACCAAGCAGAAGTAAGCCAAGCAGCTGCAGAAAGCTCTTCCTGTGAAACGAATGGGAAAGAATGTGTTCTGTGTGACTGTTCTATGAGACATACAAAGTATTTTGGTCAGAGAAGTCCTTAAATTTTACAATGTCACTTCTTCTTTTGGACAGACTACCTTGCTCAGGGGCAATAAATGTGTAACAACAGCTCCATCACTGAGTTCCTCTTGCTGGCATTCACAGAAACGCGGGAGCTGCAGCTCCTACACTTTGGGCTCTTCCTGGGCATCTACCTGGCTGCCCTCCTGGGCAACGGACTCATCCTCAGTGCCGTAGCCTGCGACCACCGCCTGCACACCCCCATGTATTTCTTCCTCCTCAACCTTGCCCTCAACGACCTGGGCTGCATCTCCACTACTCTGCCCAAAGCCATGGCCAATTTGCTCTGGGACACCAAGGCCATACCCTATTCAGGATGTGTTGCACAGCTCTTTCTTATAACATTTTGAATTTAGCAGAACTTTCTCTTCTCACTGTCATGGCCTACGACCACTACATTGCCATCTGCAAGCCCCTGCACTACAGGAGCCTCCTGGGCAGCAGAGCTTGTGCCCAGATGGCAGCAGCTGCCTGGGGCAGTGGCTTTCTCCAAGCTGTGCTGCACATTGCCAACATATTTTCCCTGCCCCTCTGCTGTGGCAATTCTCTCAGCCAGTTCTTCTGTGAAATCCCCCAGATCCTCAAGCTCTCTTGCGCAGACTTGTACATAAGGGAAGTTCAACTTACTACAGTTACTGCTTTTCTATTTGGTGGTTGTTTTGTTTTCATTGTGCTGTCCTATGTGCAGATCTTCAGGGCTGTGCTGAGGATCCCCTCGCAGCAGGGACGGCAAAAAGCCTTTTCCACATGCCTCCCTCACCTGGCTGTGGTCTTCCTCTTTCTCAGCACAGTTATCTTTGCCCACCTGAAGCCCCCATCAATTTCCTTCCCTTCCCTGGATGTTGTTCTGGCATTTCTGTACTTGGTTGTGCCTCCAGTAGTGAACCCCTTCATCTACAGCATGAGGAACAAGGAGATCAAGGTTGCCATGTGGAAAGTGATGACTGGGTGTTTTTCTTCAGCAATATATTGCCTGCCTTCTTCTGTAAATCACTCGTAATGCAAATCATGATAGGTGAAGCCAGTGGGTATTATGTTCTTGTGTTTTTATTGGTGTTCTGTTTTTTCTCAATTTTATTTTATCAAATATTTTCCACAAAGAAATATAATTCTTCATTTTGCTTGAGTATTTAAACCAATTAAAGTGACTTTTTGTCTTATATCCTTCCTCTGAGTTGTTTTCTGTGGCTTCAGGGACAGTGTGCAGCGGTGGAGGGGAAAAGAGTCGTGGCAGTCCAGCCTGGGAGCACCAGCACTGGGTCCATGCAGAGCTGCTCTCCTGCCACTGACACCCTCTCCTGCTGAGCCCTGTTGGCGGTTTAAGGCCTGGATCATAGAATAAAATCATAGAATCATTAAGGTTGGAAAAGACCTCCAAGATCATCTGGTCCAACCATCCCCCTACCACCAATATTACCCACTAAACTAAGTCCCTAATTACAACATCCAAGCCTTTCTTAAACATCCCCAGGGCAGTGACTCCAGCAAGTTCCTGGGCTACCCATTCCAGGTGTCTCTATCGGCAATAATTTTGTTAAGTTACTGTCCTGGTTTCAGTTAGAACAGAATTAATTTTCTTCCTAGTAGCTGGTGGAATGCTGTGTTTTGGCTTAGGATGAGAAGAGTGCTGATAACACCCCGATGTTTTAATTGTTGCAGAGCAGTGCTTATACCAAGCCAAGGACACCTCAGACTTTTGCTCTGTCCTGCCAACAGGCAGGCTGGGGGTGTAGTAAGAGCTGGGAGGGGACAGACCCAGGACAGGTGACCCGAACTAGCCAAAGGGGTATTCCATACCATCTGACGTCATGCTAAACAATATATAGGGGTGGCTAGCCGGGGGGAGGGGGCCGGACTGCTCGGGGTTAAGCTGGGCATCGGTCAGCGGGTGGTGAGCAATTGCATTGTGCATCACTTGTTTGTACATATTATTAGTAGTAGTACTATTATCATCATTGTATTATTATTATTATTATTATTTTCCTGTCTTATTAAACTGTCTTTATCTCAACTCACGGGCTTCACTTTCCATTTCTCTCCCCTGTCCCAGAGAGGGAGGGGGGAGAGTGAGCGAACGGCTGCGTGGTGTTTAGCTGCCAGCCGGGTTAAACCACGACAGTTACAATATTTCTTGTCTCACTAGAATTGTTTTTGATTAATAATGAAGCATAATTGAAGTTATAATAATAATAAAATCATGGCAATAAGATGATATATGCTGATGTAACTCTGGTGAAAATTTCAATGAGTGATCTGTAAGATCAATAAAAATTAGACTCTTAACATAGCAAGTGAAAGGATTTGGAAGTATTTCAAAAAGGAATAAGTGAAGTAGAAGCAATAAGATATGAATATGGCAAATTCTTTGGAGCTATTCCCAACCCAACATTTCTTTCTTGTATACCATCCCATTCAACTAGTGCCTGGTTTAGATGAATGAGGTACCCAGTGAAACCCTTGTGAATAATAACTCTTTACTCTAGAAACTTAGACACTTTGCTGCTTGATTTCTAATGAAATGAAGCTAAGACTTTGAGTAATTAAAGGTGACTGGTTAGAAAGGAAAATAGCTACAAACAGTAAGTAGGATCACTATAATCTGACAGTGAAAAAACATGTAAGGGCAAAATCTGTTACTGTCCCATTATGGAATTTAAATCCAGTAATAAACAAGACAATGGGGGTCTTAAAAACTCTACAGCTAACACAGACATTTTTTTTTTTTCACCTGATCCATGCAAAAAATATCTTGCAGTAATTGTATGAATGAAGACAGAACAGCCTTTGAAATTTCAGAATTACCTGTCTACTTAAAAGCCATCATCTAAGATTGTTCATTTTTCTTCCAAATGTGGCTGATCTGTTGCAGGTGCACACAAATTCTCTTTATTTCTGTTCTGTAACTTGATGCAAAAATAGAAAATTGACATCTCTTCAATCAAGAAAATTACAATCAATTATTATTGTAATCCAACCCTTATATGTAGTGATGAACCTTCTATTTGTGTCAATGAAACAGACAAGAATTTGAACTGAGCCTGAGCTCAGCATTTCCTGATATTCTGAAAAAGATGGAGGACTTCACTTTTAAGCTGTGAATTATGGACTGTCTAATTGTTTGGCAGCATGTGCAGGTCTTTTTATAAATGGTGAATTCTCTTCTTGCTTTTGTTATACAAAAAAAAAAAAAAAAAAAAAGTCAGCCTTTGGAGATAATAAAAAATTAACATCATCAGTTAAGAAGCCTATATAAATTGATATTCAAAATTTCCTTTTTTCCTTTGCCAGTTTTTTAACGAACATTTCCAGGTCTTGACTGAAATACTGAAATAATTCAGGTTTAGAAAAAAAAAAGGGTCATGTTGGACTTGCTTCCATACTATAGACCAAACTTTTACATTAATGCTAACTGCAGTCATAAGTTATGTGAAAGTTGCGTGCATACCTACCTATGGAGAAAGTGAATTCCACCCCCCTGTCCTCCCAAAAAATCTTTAAATGCATACAAAAGTCACTTTCTTAATGTTTTAGAAGAAAATAAATAAATGTTCTGTCATGATCTATATCAATTCTGAACACTTTGACTGCATCCAGAGTGGCATTCCCTTTTGAAGAATTTCAGTATCTGTAACTAACAATATTTATAACAAGTGAAAAGTAGGTCTTGAGAAAATCGAGCTGACATTTAGAGAGCTACATTTGGTGCAACTCAGCTACAGATGCTCCTGTAGCTTGGTGCCAGTGCTGCTGTGAGGCTGTGCTGGGACTGCAGGCAGGGACAGGCAGTGGGCACATGAGTGACACAGCTGGCCTCCAGAACAGAATTTCCCTCCTAAAAGGGCCGTGCCTGAAGGCTCACGTCATCTTTCGGAGTTGCTGTCACATCAGAACATTCTCAAAGAGAGTCCAAGGGCTCCCTGGCACATAGAATGTGCTGGGAGAAGAGCAGGACCTGTCCAGGTGCAGGAGATACACAGGAACAGAAACCCTTTGCAGCTGCTGCTACCTGCAGGTACATTGTATGCACATGGAGAGAGGAACAAGAGCGAGCACAAAGGCGATCAGCTATCCCTAGGGGTGTCATGAAGGCCAGTGGGGCAGAGTGTCTTCAGGTCCTTTCTTCCTGAGAGTAACAACCATGGGGCATCTGCCTGAATAGCACAGAATAGTCCAGGGGGAAGGCACCTTCAGAGACCGTCTAGTCCAAAGTGCAAGACCTGAATGCAGCTCTGCAATGTGTTTCCTTGAACCCTCAAGGTCCCTGTGCCCATTTCTCATGCTGTGGGGCATCTCAGAGGAGGACAGAGCAAGGTAATGCACCCACCACAGGGCTGAGGTGCCTCCCAGCCTCTGGCAGTGGCTGCAGGAGCCAGAGGGACCCTTCAAGTGCTGCAGTGCACTGTGTATGTGTAAGGCAGGGACTGGTGTCTCTGAACAGCCCAGTGTGGATGAGCAGTGCACGAGGCCAGCTCAGATATGGGTACCTCACAGAACCTTGACATTTCTCTGTGTAGAACTCCAGTAATTACCCCCAGTGTTCCCATGAGATTTTTGTCACCCTCCTTGCACAGGTTCATTGCAAATGCTTCTCTCTGACATGTCATTCTACTCTGCCTTTTGGATTGGTGGTGACAGCAAACTGGTGGCTGTTGGTGACAGCCAACATGGCTTCACACAGGGCAGATTGTACCTGACAAACCTGGTTGTTGCGAAGCACGGACGAAAGCACGACAGACACCAGCAGAATCAGATCATGCTTCACCATTTTATTGCCCGAATAGCCCAACTTTTATAGTGAATTTTACAGGGGTGGACAGTGTTTCACACAAGATTATTGGTCAAAAGCACCCAGACAAACTGTTAAGAAAATAACACCACCTGCAAGAAAAGAACCCCCCTTTTTGATTAGAAGTTAGGAAAACAACCCCCTTTGTGCTTAACGGTCACGTAGGCCTAGTCCTTGAGGCCAGCTGCTGATAACAATATTTTCTGAGTTCCTTAATTGGGTGATGTGGGAGTCATTGCCGTGGGAGCTTCTCACAGTTACTCTGGCAGCCTGGTTTGCTCAGCTACAGCAGGCCCTGAGATTTCTAAGGCATACCCCTGGTTGCTTAAAGCAAGCTTAGATCGAATAATTATGCCAATTCCCAACACCTGGTGGCCTTCTACGATGGGTTTACAGCATTGGTGGAGAGGGGAAGAGCACCTCACATCGTGAACTTTGACCTGTGCAAATCATTTGACTCTGTCCCACACAATAGCCTTGTCTCTCAATTGAAGAGACATGGGTGTGATGGATGGATCACCTGGTGGGTGAGGAATTGTCTGGATGGTCACCCTCAAGGAGCTGGAGTCTACAGCTCAATGTCCAAGTGGAGGTCAGTAAAGAGTGGTGTTCCTCAGGAGTCAGTATTGGGGCCAGCACTGTTTAACACTTTGTCAGTGACATGGACAGTGTGACTGAGTGCAGTCTCAGTGAGTATGCTGATGACACCAATCTGGGTGGTGCAGTCAATACACTGGAGGGAAAGGATGATATGCAGATGGACCCGGACCGGATTGAGAGATTTTCCTGTGGGAACCTCATGAGGTTCACAAAGGCCAAGTGCAAGGTCCTGCAGCTGGATTGGGGCAGGGTGGAGAATGAGTAGAGAGCAGCTCTGAGGAGAAGGACCTGGGGTACTGGTGGATGAGAAGCTCAACCTGTGCTGGCAATGTGAGTTTGCAGCCCAGAAAGCCAACTGCATTCTGGGTGGCATCAATCAAGTTTGGCCCAAAGGTTGACAGAGTTGATTCTCTCCCTCAGCTCTGCTTTTCAGTACTGCATTCAGTTCTGGGACCCCAAACTCTAGAAGGACATGGAAGTATTAGAATTAATAGAAAAAGTCTAGAAGAGGCCAAAAACAAGATAGAGAGTCTGGGGCAACTTTTCAGTGAAGACTGGCTGAGAAAGCTGGTTCTCTATAGCAGCCTCCCAGTACCTAAAGGGGGCCTAAAAGAGGGTGCTTTAAAATTAGGTATAAGGAAGACATTCTTTCCTTTGGGGGTGGTGGTCAATGGAACAGGTTGCCCAGAGAAGTTGTGTCAACCCATCCCTTGCCCCTTCATGGCCAGAAGCCTCCCATGCCAAGCCACGATGGACACCAGCCCCCCCACACACACACACTGCAAAGCTGCTGTTTAACCTCATCTTTCCTGCATGGGGCCTCCTCTGCACCACCCAATCTCAGCTCCCACTTTGCCACAAGTGCTCTGCACGGGTGCTACACAGCCTAACTCTACCATGTCCTGCCCTGGTTCTGCCATCCCGCTGGGCAGGGGAGAGGGTGGCCACAGCAAAGGGATGCATTTGGGTGTGGAATGTGTGGCCTGGAAAAGACAAGGAGTCGAGGGAGAGGACAAGGCAAAGCAGCAAAGGCAGCACGAACAGTGCTGTTGGTGCGGGGCCACGTTTGTACCAGTGTAATAAATGGCTCAGTCTTCAAAATAGGACTATAATCAAAGTTTACAATTTATTAAATGAATACAGGTAAGCAAGCAGCACTGGGTGCGCCGGGAGTCTCTGCTCCACCAAGACGCACACCAGTTACATCAAGCGGATGATTTTTATGCTCCTAGGCTGATACAAATTCATTACTACTTCAAAAAAAAAACCCACAGGGTTATTATAATTAGTTTCTGGAATCCAAACCCTCCTACTGGAGCATGCGTATCTGGTGGTCCCTCTGAGGGTCTCTGTGGTTCTCTCGTGCTGAAGGCTCATAGTCTTCCTCCCTCTTTTCCTTCTCCTTTGTCCAACTTGGCTGTATGTCAGAGACTTGTGCAGTGTCCCCTGCAAGCTTTGTCTTTTAGTTGTTCTTCAGCTCTCCCCTGCTCCTTAATCTCCTGGCCAGATATCAAAGACTTGCATAGTGTCCCATGCAATAGTCATAATAGTTAGCAGTTATTCTGAACCCCCCAGATATCAGAGACTCCAAGGAAAAGCCTACAAATACATTTCCCTTCAAGCTCTCTATTGACACAAATTGCTAAAACATTCCTTTGCAAGATACAAGAACTATATACATTAACCACTCTGGTTTTCTTAGACTTGTGGTTGTACAAGGGTATGTAAGACAGAAGGTCACATTCATCATACCATGCGGCCCTAGCATTGTTCCATACTGACACGAATCAGATGAACATATTTCACAGCAGGATCCTCAGAGGGCAGCAGCTGGCAGGAGGCGAGGGTGATACTATAAAAGCCAGTCAAAGTAACTCTCTAAGACTCAGTTTGGAGTTTTAGAAAGCAGGCGTTCTTTTATTGAGGTCCTGGACGCACAGGGGATCACTCCAGTGCTTACAGAACTGTTTGAGCTATAGGGATTATATACAAGCAAAACATACATGTTAATCACATTTCCCCAAAACATATTCATACTACTTCCTGTAACTCATTAAAATCAGTAAGTGTCGCTGACACATGCACATTTGTTTCCCCTGTCTTTCAGGGGTCTCTGGTGGTCATCGGTAGTCTTCCTCACTATGTTCATTAGTTGAATCCAGTTCTTGTCCATGCTCAAGCCATCGAAATCTTTCTTCTCTTATTCTTTCATCTCAGGCATGCATACAAAGCTTAGGTGGTTACACATCCAAGGATATATGCATAGCATGAGTTTCTCACGTAATCTTCTGACACATGCTCTAGGCCTGGGTCACCTTGCCCTCATTCTGAGATACAAGTCTGTAGGCTCTTATAGATAAAGCTGACTAATTAGTGACTAAAGTAACATCAGGGGTGAATGTTTCTGAACTTCCTTCTTTCTAACAAAACCTAGAAAAGGTTTCACCTATCTCCTAATGAAGCTTTTCAAATTTGAAGCCATTGTTCTGTCAAGGAAGAGACTATTTCTCCTTTCAGCTCAGTATCAATGGGAGGCCAGGAAGCCCCTCCCAAGGCTGCTTGTGCCAGCAGAGACAAGGCCGAGGATGAGGGGAGAGAGGGGAATGGAAGGGCTGTGGTGAGGCCCCTGCTGCATTGCTGGTTGCCCTGCAGAAGATGTGCTGGCCAGCAGGCCTTGTGAGGTCACCCAGCGCCTCACAGAGTACCCTAAGGCAGCAGGGATGGCACTGGAGAGGTGGCTGGCAGAGCCTAGCCAGGGGCTGGCTGTGGGTCCCCTCTGCTGCAGCCGCCTGATGGAGCGTGGCAGGAGGAGGGCAGGCAGGGCTTGGGGCCACCATGCTCACGGTTCCCAGTTTCTTTACATGGTTCCTAACCTGAGACTTGTCCATTGACAGTAAGTGTTCCTTGCAGACGACCTTGTGAAACGCTGGGATTTGGTGGATAAATCTCATTCTGTTTTCCAAGGAGAAGAGAGCCTCTCTTTCCCATCTTGTGATGCTCTGCTCTGCATCAGGGGCAGCACAGCTCCATACATCACAGCAGGCTTAGACCAGACTGCAGGAAGAGCAACCAGGAGGAGAGAGCTTGGGCACAACCAGGGATGCCATATGAGCCAGCAGTGTATACACGGATATGGTCACATCCACATTGGGATGCTCCAATGTGGAGCATGTGGAGTGTGTCCACCTGGGCAAGGGACTTCTCATCTTCCATGACTCCACACTGGTGTGGCCATAACTGGAAGAGGCCTTCCCAGTGTGAGGCTCCTTTTCTGAAGGACTAGGGAGGAATGGAGAGGGTTCAGAGGAGGTGTGCCAAGACAGGGCTAGGGGTCATGTTTGTGGAGGCTGAGAGCCCTGCGCTTCGTAGGCCTGGTGAAGCACAGGCTCAGGGCACCCTTGTAGGAGTTCCTGACAGATGGAAATCTGCTTTCAGAGATGATGGCGCATTTTGGGTAAGGGTAAAGAGCATGAGAAAGGAAATCCATCCACCATAATTTGGCTGTTTTGGAGGTCCAGAGTGGTGATGAGGAGAAAGAAATGCCACTCCAAGGGCAGTGCTGTGGTGACTCAGAGGGAATCTGCTTCAGCCCATGGCTTGTGTTTCAAGTCAGAGGCAGTGAGCACAAGGAGTCCCTAGTATGGGTAGGGAGATGCTGTGGTGGGGAAGCAGGTTGGATGTCTCCAGGATGCAGGGAAAATGGTTCATGCATGGGACAGGATAGGACAACCTGTGGGGAGATGTCCAAGGGCACTGACAGGGCTGGAAGGCCCTGACACAGCAGAAGTCTTTGTCCCCGTGGCTCTGGCTGTTGTCTCTGCCACTGGGGCCTATGAGATGACACATTGTGCTCCTGGCACTGGAACCATGTGGCCTCCTTGCAGCCCTGTGCACTGGAGTTGCACTGTTGTCCTTTAGTTGCCATCACACACCCCAGATCCCACTGCCCCTTGAAGAGCAGCGTGAGGGACAGAAGCACTCTTCCCAGAGCTGGGTGTCAGGCCTTGGTGCTTGCTTTGATAAAACACATCAAGGTTTCCTTGCCATCAGGGCCACCTTTACTTTGCCTTTGCCTGCCTATCATCACTGCCTCCCCTTTCCTTTGCTAACAAGTCCATGGGGGAGCTGTGGTGGTAATGGCCCCCAGTGGGACCAATTAACACTCCCAGAACCTTCAGCATTTCTCCTGGCCTTAACCTCTTGAACAGCCTGTGCTATCTCCTCTCAGCATCAGAGGTGCATGGACTCAGCGCCAAATACACCCTGGGGCTCGGCACAATGCAGAGAGCCCTCCTGTGCCCTCTTTCTGCCCAGCAGTTCCTTCAAGGCTTCAGGGCTTTTACGTCTAATTGGGGAGATTTCAGAAAGCTAGTGAATGAGGCACATTTCAATGAACAGTTGATAATAAGGGAGCTTTCCCTTCAAGCTGGATTCTTTATTGATTTATTTCAATTCCCTGCCCTCTTCCTTTGCTATTGATCCAGAGGGTCTCCTAAGGAGGCCTGGTCAGCTTGGAAAGGCATCAGACTTTCCAAGCTGAGCATCAGACTTCTCCAGTCAGGACTGCCACTGCATGTTACAGCTCCTTTGCACCAACTCCCAGCCCTTTTCCCCACAGAACTGCCTGCACGCAGGCACAGAAGGACTGCTCCCCATTGAAAACCAACGAAAGTTAAGTGTGGTGCAGTTCAGTAAACAGTAAAACACTCTCCTCAGCTGTGTGCCCAGTGCAAGCTGCAGCTAATGAGGTTCACATTCCCCAAGGGCTAGCCATATGAGGACTGTTCTAGGCAGAGTGTTTGAAGTGATGAACGCATGCTCTTTTATTTATTTATTTTTATTTTATTTCCTATGTTGGAATAATTTGTTCACCTTTCCAGGCAGACCTTGCTAGGTTCAGGGGCCCCTCTGTACTGGAGGTGTTTGCCTGGGGCTGGCAGCTGTCAAGAGGAGCTGTGGGAGACCAGAGGCCCTCAGGAGCTGCAGGTGGAGGCTGGGCAGTGTGTCAAAACATCAATATTAGCCATTTTTAACTATGAAGAAAAAGGAAAGCAGAATCACCAAAGTTTGTAAAAGCTGTAAATGTGCATCCATAAATTATCAATGCTTTAGAATTTTGCCTTTTTTTCTGTTTAGTTTTGTTTTCTTTTTTTTTTTTTAAATGACATTTCAAAGCATTTCTAGTATTTTTAGGCCAACACCATCAAGTAAGATCATTCTGCATCTTGTACAAAGCCCTGTGCCCCCCCGAAGAATCTTATCATATCCATGACCATTCACAGTCTTTGCAAAAAAGTACATAACACTGAGATGTGGACCTTGCTGCACAGATGGAAGAAAGCAGGGCCACGAACATGCACGCAATATTCACTTTTCCAGGTGACAGATCCAGGAGATGTGGAAGTGTGGCAAAAGTAGTAAACATGCTCAGCTTTATGGCCAGGTGTCGTGGTTTAACCCGGCCGGCAGCTAAACACCACGCAGCCGTTCGCTCACCCTCCCCCCTCCCTCTCTGGGATGGGGGAGAGAAATGGAAAGTTAAGCCCGTGAGTTGAGATAAAGACAGTTTAATAAGACAGGAGAATAATAATTGTTTAGCATGACGTCAGATGGTATGGAATACCCCTTTGGCTAGTTTGGGTCACCTGTCCTGGGTCTGTCCCCTCCCAGCTCTTACTGCACCCCCAGCCTGCCTGTTGGCAGGACAGAGCGAAAGGCTGAGATGTCCTTGGCTTGGTATAAGCACTGCTCTGCAACAATTAAAACATCGGGGTGTTATCAGCACTCTTCTCATCCTAAGCCAAAACACAGCATTCCACCAGCTACTAGGAAGAAAATTAATTCTGTTCTAACTGAAACCAGGACACCAGGACAGAGTATGCATTTCCCTCCAGGTAGGAAAGAAAGTGAAAAATGAGACCGTCTCTGAGAGGAGCAGTGTGCAGAGGGAGAGAACTAACACCCCAGAAAAGCCTAGATCTCTTCCCACACCTCAGAGCACATCCAGGCAATGGACTTTCAGGTGGAAGACAGGAGCTGGAGGTGTAATGCAGAGATGGCTGAGGCAGTGCCTCCCAGGCTACAGTTACAGCCAAGGGAGAAGAGGAGATGTTCACCTGCCTGGCGTTAGATGGTCCCCTACAGCACAGGAGGATTCAGGCTCCACAGCATCTCCTCTGGCACCACCAGAAACTGGGCCTGAGGTCAAAGGACCATAAGGCATGTTGGCAGGGTCCTCAGGAGGCCTGCAGCCCAAACTGTCATAAGCACGGTCAGAACAGACTGTTCAGGGCTTGATCCTGCTGCATTTTGCACAACCAGCAAAGACGGAGACTGCACAGCCTCTGGGTGACGCCTAGCTGAGCTCATGGTGGTGTCCTGGTTTCAGTTAGAACAGAGTTAATTTTCTTCCTAGTAGCTGGTGGAATGCTGTGTTTTGGCTTAGGATGAGAAGAGTGCTGATAACACCCCGATGTTTTAATTGTTGCAGAGCAGTGCTTATACCAAGCCGAGGACATCTCAGCTTCTTGCTCTGTCCTGCCAACAGGCAGGCTGGGGGTGCAATAAGAGCTGGAAGGGGACAGACCCAGGACAGGTGACCCAAACTAGCCAAAGGGGTATTCCATACCATCTGACGTCATGCTAAACAATACATAGGGGTGGCTAGCCGGGGGAGGGGGCCGGACTGCTCGGGGTTAGGCTGGGCATCGGTCAGCGGGTGGTGAGCAATTGCATTGTGCATCACTTGTTTGTACATATTATTGTTATTTTCCTATTATCACCATTGTATTATTATTATTATTATTATTACTTTTGTTATTATTATTTTCCTGTCTTATTAAACTGTCTTTATCTCAACTCACGGGATTCACTTTCCATTTCTCTCCCCCGTCCCAGAGAGGGAGGGGGCGGGTGAGCGAACGGCTGCGTGGTGTTTAGCTGCCGGCCGGGTTAAACCACAACAGGTAGGAAGGCTTTTTTGCCTTCTTTTTAGCCTGAAGCTCTCCTCTTTCACCTTCACAGCTGTTGTCTTTTGTCCTCCCACCCTGAACCCAGCTGAAGATCCTGGCTCCGCATCCTCCACAACCCCCTCGGAGATACAGCCAGAGGAGGTCCCCCTCGCCTTGCCCTTCCCCAGTGTCGTGGTTTAACCCGGCCGGCAGCTAAACACCACGCAGCCGTTCGCTCACCCGCCCCCTCCCTCTCTGGGACGGGGGAGAGAAATGGAAAGTGAATCCCGTGAGTTGAGATAAAGACAGTTTAATAAGACAGGAAAATAATAATAACAAAAGTAATAATAATAATAATAATAATACAATGGTG
Source organism: Netta rufina (assembly GCF_964035555.1). Classification (NCBI taxonomy): domain Eukaryota; kingdom Metazoa; phylum Chordata; class Aves; order Anseriformes; family Anatidae; genus Netta; species Netta rufina. Next base: position 12,090,705 of record NC_140142.1, on the reverse strand, counting down.
ATAATAGGAAAATAACAATAATATGTACAAACAAGTGATGCACAATGCAATTGCTCACCACCCGCTGACCGATGCCCAGCCTAACCCCGAGCAGTCCGGCCCCCTCCCCCGGCTAGCCACCCCTATATATTGTTTAGCATGACGTCAGATGGTATGGAATACCCCTTTGGCTAGTTTGGGTCACCTGTCCTGGGTCTGTCCCCTTCCAGCTCTTATTGCACCCCCAGCCTGCCTGTTGGCAGGACAGAGCAAGAAGCTGAGATGTCCTCGGCTTGGTATAAGCACTGCTCTGCAACAATTAAAACATCGGGGTGTTATCAGCACTCTTCTCATCCTAAGCCAAAACACAGCATTCCACCAGCTACTAGGAAGAAAATTAACTCTGTTCTAACTGAAACCAGGACAGTCTTGTCTACAAACTTGCTGATGGTGCACTCGATCCCCTCACCCAGATCATCACTGCAGATATTGAAGAGAACTGGAGCCAGTACTGAGCCCTGGGGAACACCACTCGTGAGTGGCCTCCAGCTGCATTTATCTCCATTCACCACAACTCTTTGGACCTGGCCACACAGCCAGTTTTTAACCCAATGAAGCGTACATCTATCTAGGCCTTTAGCAGCCAGTTTCTCAAGGAGAATGCTGTGGGAAATGGCTTCAGAAACGTTATCGAAGTCTAGGTAGACCACATCCACAGCCATTCCCTCATCCACTGAGCACATTTTCGTGGTTCCGCTCGAGTGGACAGCCGAGCTCCACCACAACTGCTCTCTCACTCCCCCTCCTCAAAGAGGAATGGGGAGAAAATATGTGAAAAGGGGCCCAAGGGTTGAGATAAGGATGAGAAAATCATGCAATAATTATTGTAACGGGCAAAACAGACTCGGCATAAGAAGATAGTAAGATTTATTGCTTATTACTAACAAGCTAGAGAAGTGAGAAACAAAGGAAAGAAACCAAAAGCACCTTCTCCCCCCATCCACCCTCTTCCACCTCCTCCCCCCGAGCGGCGCAGGGGAACTGGGGAATGGGGGTTATGGTCAGTCTACAGAGTTTCTCTGCTGCTCCTTCTCGGTCACTCTCATCCCCTGTGCTGTGGGGTCCCACCCACGGGACACACTCCTTGATGAATTGATCCGGTGTGGGCTTCCCACAGGCAGCAGCTCTTCCAGAACTGCTCCAGATATGGGTCCGTACCACGGGGTCCATCCCTCAGGAGAAAACTGCTCCAACCTGGCTCCCCTACGGGCAGCAGCTCCTGCCATGTTACCTGCTCCTGCGTGGTCTCCTCTCCACATGATACAGGTCCAGCCTGGGACCTGCTCAGGCAGGGGTCTTCCACAGGCGGCAGCTTCCGTCGGTGAAGGGCCACCTGCTCCACCATGGTCTCCTCCAAGGGATGCAGCATGGAACCCTGCTCCACCGTGGTACTCCATGGACTGCAGGGGGACAGCCTGCTTCACCGTGGTCCTCACGACAGGCCGCAGGGGACTTCTGCTCCAGCGCCTGGAGCACCTCTCCCCCTCCTTCTACACTGATCTTGGCACCTGCAAGGCCATTCCTCACTCCTCTCCCTCTCCCAGCTGCTGTGTGGTGCAGCATTTTTTTCCCTGTCTTAAATATGCTCTCACAGAGGTGCAAAACAACATTGCTTATTGGCTCAGCTCTGGTCAGCAGTGGGGCCCTTCCCAAACATGGGGCAGCTTCCAGATCTTTCTCACAGAAACCACCCCTATGGCTCCCTGCTACCAAAACCTTGCCACATAAACACACTACACGCATCACCTTCCCATAGATTGAGATCAGATTTGTCAAGCAGGACCTGGCTTTGATAAACCCATGCTGACTGGGCTTCATCACCTGATTGTCCTGAAAGTGTTGTGTGATGGTACTCAAGACAATCTGCTCCATGAGCTTCCCCAGCTCAGAGGTCAGACTGACAGGCCTGTAGTTCTCCAGATCTTCCTTCTGGCCTTTCTTTTACATGGCTGTCACATTTGCTAGTCACCAGTCAACTGGGACCTCCCCTGATAGCTAGGACTGTTGGCAAATGATGGAAAGAGGCTTGGTGAGCACTTCAGCCAGCTCCCTCAGTACCAATGTGTGGAGCCCAAATAGCCCCCTAGACTTGAGTACATCGAAGCAGAATAGCAGTTCTCTAACCATTTCCTTGTGGATTATGAGGGCTTCATTCTATTCAATATCTTTATCTACCAGCTCAGGGGGTTGAGTACAAGGGGAACAACTGGTCTTGCTGCTAAATATTGAGGTAAAGATTGCACTAAGTACCTCAGTCTTTTCCTCATCTCTTCTTATTGTTTTCTCACATCCAATATAGGATGAAGATTCCCCTTAATTCTCTCTCTCTCTCTCTCTTTTTTTTTTTTTTTCCTTATGTATTTATATTTAAAAAACAAACAAACAAACAAAAAACATTTTTATTGTCTTTAAAAGTAATAGATGTATTGAGCTCCAGTTGGGCTTTGGCCCTTCTAAATTTTTTCTTTGCACAGCCTAACAACATTTAGGACTCAGCTTCCGAGAAATAACAGCATACATGAGAAGAACAGAAAGGTGGAATCTGGCAGCCTTCCATCCTCTACCCTTCTATGACACTGTGCTGGAGCTCCATTCAACTGGTTACTCCTCTACTGCTCAAAATCTCTGCAGCTGCTGATGCTTTTATCTTGTGAGAGACAGCACAGTTAGGATGAGACATCTCCCTGCAGACATTAACAGTTCACAGAATGGGGCATTTGTCCAGGGAAACCTTGAGAAACTGCAGGATCTTACATACAAAAACCTCTTGACATTTACAAGGAGAAGAGCCTAGTCCTACAGAAGAGGAAGAGGAACCCCACATATCAGGGCAGACGGGGACCCTGCTGAGTGAGCAGCGCCCAGGAGGAGGAGGGGAGCACCATGAGGGATGCCATATGAACAGTGGTGCCTGCTCACCAGGAGCCAGGCCAGCATCCTACAGAGCTGCCTTATGAGGAGCATGTCCATCAAGAAAATACGAGTTATCAGACTCAGCTCCAATATGGTGTTACCCCACCTGCACAAGGCTGTCCCAGTGAGTAGCTCCTCATTTACGAGAGATGCAGGACTGTGCCCAGAGAGGTTGTGCCAAGGTGGGGTTCAGGGCCTAAAGCACCTGCTGTGTGTAGAGTGTCTGAGAGACTTGGGTTTCTCTGGCCCAGTGGCATGGAGCATCCAAGTAGAGCAAAAGTAGCCTGAGACTGCCTGAAGGGTGTTTTTGGAGATGTTTTAGCTTTCCTCTGTAGGGAAAAATGGCATGACAAAGAAATAATGCTACAAAATTGACTTCAGGATGTTGAGACTGGACTTGAAGAGAAAGAAATTCCCATCTCCTACTGCCACAGGGGGAGCCCTGAGCAAGGTAAGAAAGGAAAATAACTCCCTTCCCAGAGGGTGGGCATCAAGGCCTGCCCTTGTGCTTGGTGAAACACATCCACTTTGTCTACACATCAGTTTCACCTTCACATTGCCTTTGTCTACTTGTCCTCACTGCCTCCAATATTCTGCTCTAACGAGCTCCAAGGGAGGCTGTGTCAGTGCTCCCCTCAGGGGGAAACTCCAGGAAACTTGCATCTAATTTGGACTTCTGGAGAGATGTCTTCAATTGTCTCTCAATGCCTGAGGTTCATGGGCTCATCACCAAAGCTACCAGAGGAGTCATTACAATGCTTTGGGCTGGGTCTCTGGTGCTGAGCTGGGCCGGGCTCCTGGGACAGAGAGCTCGTGGCAAGAGGACCCTGGTGCAGAGAGACAGCTGTGCCCAGGAGCAGCTCCTCTGCACAGTGCAGCAGGGCTGGGAGCTCTGACCGCAGCTGGCACAAGGAGAGGAGAGAAGGAGAGAGGGCTTGGAGGCAGTTGGCAGTGGGAGGATGCTGAGAGCTGCCTGCAGGAGAAATCTGCACAGCCCTTGACGAGGTAAGTGTCTGGCTGCAGGGCCATGCAGCTGCAGGTCCTGGAAGGGTCTCCTCCTGGGTCTTGCTTATGGGAGGGCAGTGGGCAATGCAGTAGGCTTTGAGACTGCTGCTGGGTTGCACTGCAACATGAGGAAGTCTGGCAGAAACCACTTGGAGTGCCATATCCCAGCTGCCCCTGGTCTTCCACAAGCAGGGTGGCCAAACCTCCTCCAGACACTGCAGTGGGATACTGGGACACCCCAGCTTGTGAATATCCAACTCTGTCTGTGGGGTGTTCTCCTGGGCTGCATGTTCCTCTCCGTCAGGTCTTACCTCTCTCATGGCATACTTGTGTTATCCAGGATCCTGAAGGAGAAGACACCTCCATGCTAAGGCGCTCTCCGTGCTGCTGGATGGCTGTCTGTTGGCAGCTGGAGTGAGGCCTCGGCACCCCCGGCTAGGAGGGAAGAGCTGAGATTCTGATCAGGTATACCAGAAATGAGGTGAGGATTCTGTGCAGCCTCACTTTGACTGGGGCTTCTCTGCTCTCAGCTGTCTCCACTTTCATCTTGGGAAAACACAGAAGTGTGATCATCGTCCTAAGAATTATACGGCTAACTACTAGAAAATAAAGCAAAGAATTTACACCTTGCTCTACAGTGTTTTCGGATGAGTTGCTTGTAACAACACTGCAAAGCTCATTGATCTGATAAGTGGATTGCACTTGAGTTTCCCCCACGTTCCTGCTTTCCTTCTGCTGCACAGCAGGAAGGACTCCTCTGCAGCCCAAAGCAGCCCCTGCTCCCAGTGCCACTCTCAGTCAGCCCCAGCCACAGCTCAAGCAAGAGAGCTGCAGAAAGGTTTTCCTGCAAAGAGAGAGGCTCGAGCTGGAGGGTGCTCTTAGACTTGAAATAGGTTTTCCTCAGAGAGGTTTTCTAATTTTGCTCTACATACTCCTCCTTAACAGAAAACTGTGTTCAATGTCAGACAATGCCCAACATCAGCTCTGTGAGTGAGTTCCTCCTGCTGGCATTCGCAGACACATGGGAGCTGCAGCTCCTACACTTTGCGCTCTTCCTGGGCATCTACCAGGCTGCCCTCCTGGGCAACGGACTCATCCTCACCACCGTAGCCTGCGACCACCGCCTGCACACCCCCATGTACTTCTTCCTCCTCAACCTCGCCCTCCTTGACCTGGGCTGCATCTCCACCACTCTGCCCAAAGCCATGGCCAATTCCCTCTGAGACACCAGGACCATCTCCTATCAAGGCTGTGCTGCACAGGTCTTTATATTTGTCATCTTGATTACAGCAGAGTTTTGTATTCTCACCATCATGGCCTACGACCGCTACGTTGCCATCTGCAAGCCTCTGCATTACGGGAGCCTCCTGGGCAGCAGAGCTTGTGCCACCATGGTAGCAGCTGCCTGTGGCAGTGGCTTTCTCCATGGTGTCCTGCACACAGCCAGTACATTTTCCCTGCCCCTCTGCCACGGCAATGCTGTGGACCAGTTCTTCTGTGAAATCCCCCAGATCCTCAAGCTTTCCTGCTCAAATGCCTACATAAGAGAATTTGAGCTACTTGTTTTCAGTTTTTCTTTACTCTTCAGTTCTTTTGTTTTCATTGTGTTATCCTATGTGCAGATTTTCAGGGCAGTGCTGAAGATGCCCTCTGAGCAGGGCAGGCACAAAGCCTTTTCCACGTGCCTCCCTCACCTGGCTGTGGTCTCCCTCTTTGTCAGCACTGTCCTGTTTGCCCACTTGAAGTCCCCCTCCATCTCTTTCCCATCCCTTGACCTTGTGGTGACAGTTCTGTACTCAGTGGTGTCTCCAGCAGTGAACCTCATCATCTACAGCATGAGGAACCAGGAACTCAAGGATGCCTTGAGGAAACTGATGACCTGATAAGACCTGATAATCTTTCAAAAAAAAAAAAAAAAAAGCCCATTGTCTTCTGCATATGACTCATAAAGCATTGCAGGAACAAGGTTAACTTTTGGTCATTTTTCATACTCTGGAGAGTGCCATCACAAGCTCAGAGCTGTGGGGTGTACGGGCAGGGGGTTCAGCAATGACTGAGCAGGCCATTGCTCATTGCTCACTTGCTCTTCAGGGGATAGGATTTCCCAGAAGAGCAGGGCCTGCTGTATGTGCATGGAAGACATGGAAAGAGAAACCCAATGCTGGTGACAGCAGGCACATCATATGTGTGTGGAGAGATGAACACGAAGGAGCACAAAGGCCATCAGCTATTCCTACAAGACTCATGAAGGCCAGTGAGGCAGACAGTGTCATGAGGCCAAGTAACATATCCTAGGAAGCCACCTGAGTGCAGCTCTGGGATGTGCTTCCTTGAACGTCTCTGTGCCCATTCCTCATGCCTTGGGGTATCTCAGAGGAGGGCAGAGCACGGTGAGGCACCGCAGGGCTGAGGTGCCTCCCAGCCTCTGGCAGTTGCTGCAGGAGCCACAGGGACACTGCAGGCACTGCAGTGAACTGCCTGTGGATGTGCAAGGCAGGGACCTGTGTCTCCCAACAGCCCCATGTGTATGAGGAGCATGGGAGGCCAACTCAGACATAGGCACCTCACAGAGCCCTGACGCTGCCCTGTGTGACTTCAGAAACAACCCCTGTTGTCCCTGTGAGATTTCTGTCATGCCTCTTGCACAGATTCAATGCACATGCTCCTCTCCTCCATGTCACACTACCATGACTTTCTGGACTGGGCTGTCAGAGGTTTGGCTCAGAGATTTCTGGGGACTTGGAAAAGGCAGGCATCAAAAGCATCTTATGGAATGACAGTAAATAAATAATTAAATAAAAGGGCGAGGAGAATTGCAACTGTCACCTCTGCTCCTGCTGACATGATGGGGAAAGTCCTGCCACAGCCATCTTCAGGTATGTGGCATAAAAAATAAAGAAATTGCTGAAGCAGTAGGGAAGGAGAAAGAAGGCAATGTGGTGAACCTGGACTTTATCAAGGCCTTTGCCATGGTCTTCTGGAGTCTCCCTTTAGCCAGACTGGTGATATTTGGACTGAAGAAAGGGATGATGGTGTGAGGGGGAGGGTGGCTGGACATTAGTGGTACAAAGTCCTCCTGCCAGCCAGATACCAGCAGCATGCCTCAGTGATGGGCACTTGGGTCAACACCATTGACCCTCTTTGTTATCTCCCTTTATGATGACACGGAACACATTTTCAGCTCAATTGTGGCTGATGCCAAGCTAGGAGGACTCCTTGAGCAACTTCACCTTGTGCAGAGCACAACACTATGTGGGCTGCTGCAGGGCAAGTTAACTCCATCCCTGTCAGACCCAGTACAAGCAGACACTCGATTGCCATGCCGACTGTGAGATCCCCTCTGCCTACATACCCAGTAGGACCCTTACAGGAAGAAGACCTGGCTATAGGTCGTCATGTTCCTTCTTGGTGGTAAGGAACTGGACAGGCTTGAGAGGTTGCTTGCGGGAATCTCATGAGACTCCCACCTGCTCTCATGAGACACCACCTGGAGTACTGCGTTCAGCTCTGGGGCTCCCAGTACAAGAATGACTTGAAGCTATTAGAGTGAGTCCAGACAAGGACTACAAGGATGATCAAGGGGCTGGAGCACCTCTCCTATTAAAACAGGCTGAGGGAGTTGGGGTTGTTCAGCCTGGAGAAGGCTCTGAGGAGACCTTATAGCATCCATCCAGTACTTAAAGTGGGCCAACAGAAAAGCTGGGGAGAGACTTTTACTCAGGGTGTGCACTGATAGGACAAGGGGAATGGCTTTAAACTTAAAGAGGGTAGATTTAGAGTGGGTAGTCAGATGAAATTCTTGATTTGGAGGTGAGGCACTGGAACTGGTGCTGTGGGTCTAGAGGTCACCCAGAGGGAGTTTGGATCAGCCCACACCCTTGTGTTTGAAGGAACAGCTGGCGGGAGTGGAGAGGCATCACGGAAATCATGGGAATACCAGAGTGAGAGCAAGGTGGGGAAGAGAAGTGCCTGTCTGCAGCCTTCAGAGAGGTGTGGGACAGCATAGGAAAGTCTGCAGAGGAGAAGGCAGAGGGCTTTGACAAGAATGGAAGGCTGCAGCAGCACTGACACCTTTGTCCCCTTGGCCATGGCTTATGAGGAGACATGTTATACTTGCAATAAATGACTGAGTCCCAAATAGGATTGCAATTAAAGTTTACAATTTATTAAAGGAATAGAGGCAAGGAAACAGCACTGGGTGTGCCGGGAGTCTCTGATCCACCAAGACACACACCTATTACATCAGGTGGCTGGTTTTTATGCTCCTAGGCTAATACATATTCTACATCACTTTTTGGAAAAGGCAGGGTTATTATAATTAGTTTCCCGGGATCCAAACCACCCCATGTGCGCATGCGTATCGGTCTCCAGTGGTTCCTCTGAGGGGTCACTCGTACTGAAGGCTCATAGTCTTCCTTCCAGGCTTTGTCCTTCGATTGTTCTTCATCTTCCCCCCTTCTTCTTATTTGGTCATATCTTAGCTGGATATCAAAGACCCGTGCAGCGCCACATGCAATCGTTAGCAGTTATTTTGAAACCCCTTTGTTCTCTTATCCCAGATATCAGAGACTTGTCCCATGCAAAAGTCAGCAGTTTTTGGAAACTCCTTTGTTCTCTTATCCCCTAGACCCGAGTCTCACAATTTACCCTCTATTGACACAAACTTCTAGACTCTGTTTCACTTAGACGTGTGGTTATCCAAGGGTATGTAAGACAGAAAGTCACATTCATCATACCATGCAGCCCTAGCATTGTTCCATATTGACATGAGTCAGATGAACATATTTCACATACTCGTGGCATTCGGGCAATGTATTCTCCTTTCAACCATGTGAAAACGCTGGATGGTGTCATAATACTGTCCTTCACATGATATTATGGGCATCATCCCCTACCCCACAGACTCCAGGAAGAGCCCTGAGTGAGACATGGAGGTGCTGGGGGTGCAGGATCTCCCCTCCCACTGGCTGGGGTCAGACCTTGGCCTTCTGCTTCGGCAAAACAAACCGAGACTTTTCTCAGCACAGTGCCTTTACCTGTCTGTAATCAGGGTCTCTAGTTATCTGCTGTAACAGTTCCCATGTGAGGCTTTCATAGTAACAGACTAGAATGGCCAACAGAGTGTAGAGAATAGAGCAGTCTAATACTACGGAATAGAGTAGCCAGCAGAGGTGAGACAGGTACTTTGATATAATGAAAGTTGAGCCAGGGGAGTTTTAGGTTGGATCCTAGGAAGAACGTCTTCACTGAAAGGGTTGTGAGGCATTGGAACAGGCTGCCCAGGGAAGTGGTGGAGTCACCATCCCTGGAAGTCTTCAAAAGACGTTTAGATGTAGAGCTTAGGGATATGGTTTAGTGGGGACTGCTAGCGTTAGGTCAGAGGTTGGACTTGATGATCTTGAGGTCTCTTCCAACCTAGAAATTCTGTGATTCTGTGATTCTGTGTAAAGCTGATCCCAGTTAGATGACTGATATGGGGAGGTCAGGAGTAACCTGGCCAGGACATATGTGAGATTTGGGGGAGGGAAGAGAAAAGAGGAGGAGCTCAGAAGCTTACCTTTGCAGAGGTAAGAGGGTTCATGTAATGTTGAGGCTGCTGTAACACTGACTTCAAACAGTCTTGTAGGGCCTATAAACTATTTTCAACAGTAACAATAATTCCTCAACCTAAACATTACACAAACACCCTGACAGGACTCCACTATTGTAATGCAGAAATCAAAGTATCACCTGAAGAAAAACTCAGCCCATAGCCCCTTTCCCTTACATTTACTCTCTTGCTCACCTGAATCACTGCCCCTAACACTAACATTAAATTGCTCTATTTCATCCTAGACTTCTTGACAGATGTAAACAAAACATAATATGCATTATGTAAGCATAATATGTGCCCATACCCTAACCAGAGACCTGACACCACAAGCAGAACACAAAACCCTCCATCTAAAACTTTGCTTAATCTATAACCAAGAAAGGTCAAATCTAGTCCCTAGGAGACTAGAGAGAGGTCAGCTCTACCTCAGGATCTCCTGCCCCCGCAGGAAGAATGTGACTGTGGCAGGGACTGTGAGGTCACTTCTGCCTCTGCAGTGGATAGGGCAGCAGCAGGAACGTGTCACGGAAAGGGTCTGTGAGGTCACTTCTGTCTGAAGCTGACAGGTCAGCCTTGCCTTCTCCCTGGGATCTGTACTTCTGGGCTGACATCTGCCAGTGGCCCTGGAAGGCCAGCAGAAGGCACCTGGTTGTCATGCTGACTGTGGGATTCCCTCTTCCTCCAGACCCAGGAGGACCCAGACAGAAAGAAGGCCCCAAGATGGATTGTCCTGTACCTTCTGCTTGAGTCCATGACTGCACAGCAGGAGGCACAAGGCTTGGTTGTGTGTAGCCAAGAAGCTGCAAGGCCAGCAGTAGGCCCATGGCTTGGAAGATGCTGCTGAGGTGACACGTGTCTGGTTGGCTGCCAGGCCGCAAGGAGCCTGATGGGTTGGGGTGCCTCTTCAGGAGTGGTTTCCACCCTGATGGAGCTTCCTTTGATATTAGCAAAGAAGAGGAGAGAATAAGCTGCCACAGAATGCAATGTGGAAGGTTGGCACTGGCCTTGACGAGGAAGAAATGCTAGGATGAGAGCAAGGTGGTAAACAGATGGGTTGCTGCAGACTTCAAGAAAATAGGGCAAAGCGTGGGACAGCATAGGAAAGCTTGCAGAGGAGAAGGCAGAGGGTGCTGGCAAGAATGGAAAGCCCCAACAGCCCTGGATTTGTTTCCCCTTGTCTAGAGCTTATGAGGTGATGAGATGTAGTCATTGCAGTGGGGCCTCCTTCCTTCCTTGCAATCCTTGCAGAGGCTGGAAGGTGTCATTCCAGTGTTCTTCTCATGGCATCACACTGCTCAGAACATCCCACAGATCGCCAGGAAGAGCCCTGAGCCAGACATGGGGTACAAGATCTCCCCTCCAGTAGCTGGTGGCAGGCCTTGAATCTTCTGCTTCACTAAAAGAAGCCAAGACATTTCTCAGCACAGCGCTTTGTCTGTCCGTAATCATGGCCTTCAATTATCTGTCCTAGCAAGGCCCTGGGGAGGCTTCGTTAGTAACAGCCCTCAGTGGGGCCCATTAAGACTCCAAGTCACTTCAACTTTTGTGCCTCCTGACTTGACATGCTCAAGCGGTTACATCACTCTCCTCTCAGTACCTGAGCTTCATAGACTGAGCACCAAAATACACCATGGACCTTATTAAAATGAAGAAACTCCTAACATCTCTACCACAGTTTTCTTAAAGACTTCAGGATTTGTTCAGCTAATTGCAGAGCTTGCATGATGTAGTTAAAGAAGAAGATTTCAAAAAGCACCTAATAAAAACTTCTTGTTTCAAAGTCTGAATTTTGCTGCATTTCAGTTTTGAGCATCATTCTCCTATCGCTGTTCATCCAGGGTGACTTCTTTGGAGACCTCTATCAGGAGGAAAAGCAGAGTCTGGAGGTCTTACACCTCCACTGCCAGCAGTGGTCTTTGTCCCTGTAACTGCAGCCCAGCCCAACACATGAAACCCTTTCTAAGACAAGTCAGTTGTACTTTGGGAACAAAATAAATAATAAAATAAAATAAATAAAATAAAATAAAATAAAATAAAATAAAATAAAATAAAATAAAATTGAAATAAAATTGAAATAACCATTGGAATCTGAGAAATTCAGCTTGAATATTAGTAAACACCTGGACATCCATGGTCTCTCATGGGTCTTCTGTGGAAAACTCTGGAAGAAAAGTAAAGAAAATATTTCTTCAAGTGGCTGTAGTTGTACCCACGAGCTAGGCCTCTTTTGGGAAATTGTCCCCTTCCAGTCACAGAAACATAAACTGAGTAATGTGAAAAGACCTGCCCAGCCAACAGAGTAGGGCAAAGTCATGCTTCCTGTGCTATAGATGCAGAAGGCGAAAAGAATTGCATTGTGCCTCACACTACTCAAGGACGTGTAAACCAGGTCATGCATCTTTACCTTAGTACTGACAAGTCCATCACTAAACCACGCTACCAAGTTCTACAACTACGCCTTGGCTCTTCAGTCAATGAACCAGCTCATGGATGGCAATCAGGGAGTCCCGGTTAGCATGATGCTACCTCAGGTGCACCACCATGGTAGCCATTGGCAGCTGCTGTTCCTCAACCCTCAGCAAACACACAACAGAAGGATTCTGTGGAAGGCCAAGCAAGGTAGACAACTGTTTAAGATCCTCCATCTCAAAGGCAGGTATGCCAAAGCCCCAGCGGTAGTGCCCTCTTGGAACTTTGAAGTTCCCTCTCCTGAAACAGTCTATGCTGAGAATGCACAGGCCAGTCCCAATGGGGTGTTTTTGCCATTCCTTCCCAGTTAGACTCCCTTCAGCCTCCAGACAGTTAACTGCTGGGATCCCCTTGTCACTCCAGAAATATAGGTGAGTTCTACCTCTTTAAGTCTTGATGGCATTAGGGTACACTGTGTAGAGCCTGAGACATTTGTGGGTGTGATGTGCCAGAAAACACCAGGAGAAGCATCCCAAGGGGTGGTGCTGCTGGTGAGGACACGTTTGTGCCAGCAGCATGAGTGGGCAGCAGCTGTGCGCAGGTGAGGGGAGGCCAGGAAGTGCATGCCAAGAGCGCTCCTGCCAGCAGAGACAAGGCCGGGCCGAAGCCAAGGGGAGAGGCAGGTCCAGGGCAGGGGGCTTCAAGGGCCATGCTGAGCTCCCTGCCCCAGCAGCAGCCGCACTGGCCCTCAGCAGATGTGCTGGCTGGCACACATGGGGAGGTGCTGGCGTGCATCAGAGAGCAGCAAGGAGGGCGCTGGAGAGGGCCGGGGCGAGGTGGGTGGCAGAGCCCCATGCAGGGGCTGGCTGGGGTTCCCCTCTGCTGCAGCCACCGCACGAAGTATGGCAGGAGGAGGGCAGGCAGGGCTCATGGCCATGGGGCAGATCCTGGCCCTGGACGTTCTATGAGCGCCTTGCAGCTCCTGACAGGCTGCAGTGAGGTGCCCCTCAGCCTTCCTTCCTGTGCTCCCAGGGCACATGGCTGCCTCCTGCCCAGCTCACTGCCCTCCAAGAACGTCCGACAGTGCTGCTTCCCAAGCTGGGCCTTGCCCAGCATTAGTCCCCTGCAGGGGCAGAAAATGGCCCTTGTCTTCATGGCTTTTCATGGTGTTCCTTTTGGTACATGCTCTTCTCATCCTTTATCTCTTTTACTGAATAAAGAGGCCTAGGAGAACTTTTTGGTACAGAGTACTACAGAAAAAAACATCGAGTCCCTCAGCCACATCTCTGCTTTTCCCCCACATTGCAGCTGGTTTCTTCATTCTACAACCTCTGCTGTACCTGAAGAGAAATTACGAGAAACAAGACTCACAGAAAATGACTACCTGCTGGTTATTTTATTTGGTTAATTACAAAGCTTACCAGCACCTGTAAATGAGGTCTTTGGGTTAAAAAACAAGAAAGACAACAACAACAAAAGGTTGAAGAAATGAGATGGAGAAAAATATTTTTATTGGACTAGTATTGCAAAGAATGAAAAGCAATTTTGAAATACATGAACAAAGGTGTTTCTGCCTTGTCCAGGTTTATGTGAGGAAGATGTGCAGGCACCTCATTGATGGGGAAATACTGTAGATTAGAATAACATCCTCAGTGCCTCCTTTAGCTCCTTGCTCCTCGTGCTGTAGGTGAGGGTTTCGCTGCTGGAGGCAACACCGAGTATAGAAGTGAAACCGCCAGGCCCAGGGATAGGGAGGTGGTGGAGGGAGGCTTCAGGTAGGCAACCGTGGCAGTGATGCTATGCAGGGAGACCACGGCCAGGTGAGGGAGGCATGTGGAAAAGGCTTTGTGCTGGCCCTGCTCAGAGGGCATCCTCAGCACAGCCCTGACAACCTGCACATAGGACAGAGCACAATGAAAACAAAACATCCAAATGCTAAAAAGACACTGAACGCAAGTACCCCAACTTCCCTGAGGTAGGGATCTGAGCTGGAGGGCTTGAGTTGAGCTTTGAGGAGAGCCTGAGGAGAGCTTTGACTCAAAACAGAGCACTTTGACATGAAACAGCACATCTTTACACTTGCTGAGCACTCTTCTCAGCACTCTTCTCATCCTAATCCAAAACATAGCACCCTTCCTGCACCTGGGGCGCAATAACCCCAAGCAGAGCTACAGGCTGGGAGAGGAATGGTTGGAGAGCTGCCAGGCAGAGAAGGACCTGGGAGTGATGGTGGATAGTCGGCTGAATATGAGCCAGCAGTGTGCTCAGGTGGCCAAGAAGGCCAACGGCATCCTGGCTTGTATCAGAAACAGTGTGACCAGCAGGGCTAGGGAGGTGATCATCCCCCTGTACTCAGCTCTGGTGAGGCCGCACCTCGAGTACTGTGTTCAGTTTTGGGCCCCTCGCTACAAGAAGGACATCAAGGTGCTTGAGCGAGTCCAAAGAAGGGCGACGAAGCTGGTGAGGGGCCTGGAGAACAAGTCCTACGAGGAGCGGCTGAGGGAGCTGGGCTTGTTCAGCCTGGAGAAGAGGAGGCTCAGGGGCGACCTTATCGCTCTCTATAGGTACCTCAAAGGAGGCTGTAGCGAGGTGGGGGTTGGTCTGTTCTCCCACGTGCCTGGTGACAGGATGAGGGGGAATGGGCTAAAGTTGCGCCAGGGGAGTTTTAGGTTAGATGTTAGGAAGAACTTCTTTACCAAAAGGGTTGTGAGGCATTGGAACAGGCTGCCCAGGGAAGTGGTGGAGTCACCATCCCTGGAAGTCTTTAAAAGACGTTTAGATGTAGAGCTTAGGGATATGGTTTAGTGGGGACTGCTAGGGTTAGGTCAGAGGTTGGACTCGATGATCTTGAGGTCTCTTCCAACCTAGAAATTCTGTGATTCTGTGATTCCACCTACTAGGAGGAAAATGAACTCTGTCCTAAGTGAAACCAGGACAAGGGTGCACTCTATTCCATCATCCAGGCCACTGACAAATAACTTGAACAGGACTGGACTCAGTGTAGGTCCCTGGGAGACACTGCTGGCTACAGGCCTTCAACTAGACTGTTCCACTAAGCACGACCCTCTGAACTCTGCCATCCAGCCAGCTCACATCCCACCTCACCGACCACTCCTCCATCTCACACTTCCTGAGCTAGCCTATGAGGATGTTATGGGAGACAGTGCTGAAAGCCTTGCTGAAGTCAAAGTAGACAACATCTGCTGCTCTCCCCTCACCCACTCAGCTAGTCATTCCATCATAGAAGCCTGTCAAGTTGGTGAAGCATGGTTTCCCTTGGTGAACCTATGCTGACTACTCCTGATCACCTTCTTCTCTTCCACATGCTGGAGATGACCTCCAGGATGAGCTGTTCCATTGCCTTTCCAGGGATGGAGGTGAGGCTGACCAGCCTGTAGTTGCCTGGGTACTCCTTCTTGCCCTTGTTGAAGACCAGTATGACATGAGCTTTCTTCCAGTCTTCAGGCAGCTCTCCTGTTTTCCATGACCTTTCAAAAATGATTGGCCAGCAGTAACATCTGCCAGCTCCCTCAGAACTCATGGATGTATCCCATCGGGGTCCATGGATCTGTGGCTGTCAGGTTTGCCTAAGAGATCTCTGACCTGATCCTCTTCAACCAAGAGAAAGTCCTCGTTTCTCCAGATTTCCTCCCTTGTCCTGAAGGTCAGAGATTCTGGAGGGCTGCTCTTAGCAGTGAAGACTGAAGCAAAGAAGGCATTCAGTAATTCTGCCTTCTCTGTATCCTTTGTCACCAGGTCACCCACCTCGTTAAGCAGTTGGCCCACATTTTCCTTCCTCTTCTTTCTGCTATTGATATATTTGAAAAAGACCTTTTCTCAGACAATGTCCCTATATTCTTCCCAAGTGGCTTGTCCCTTTTTTCCACATTATGTATACATCCTTCTTCCATTTAAGTCACTCCAGGATCTCCTTGATCATTCAAGCAGGTCTCCTGCCCTCTTTGACATTTTGCTCACAGGAATACATAGTTTTTGAGCTTGGAGGACTTGGGGGTCAGTGCGCTATCGCTGCCGGTGCACCATTGTGGCAGCCATCAGCACCTGCTCCTCAGCTCTCAGCAACCCCACAACAGAAGGGTCCCATGTGAGACCAGGCAAGGTAGACAACTATTTGATGTTCTCTATATTCATGGCAGTTATGCCAACAGAACTATGGTACTCTTTTGTTTAGTTGTTTGCCCTTGGAAAAAGCCAGAAACGCAGTCTGGAGGCATATCATTAGGGTTACCCAAATGATGTTCACATTACTCAAGAGCTATCATGACCAGCCTGAAAGAAAGAAGGGGAAGGTGCCATGCCTTGTTCCCTCCACCAAGTGGATTCATGAGCGTCGTACCAGTAACACCTCAAATAATATTTATTGGTGCAGATTTAGGGAAAGCATCACAAACCCATATTTGCTTTCCTAGTGGTAACTTAGTAGTTTCTTGCAATATGTAGTTGCTTTACAGGGAAGGGTTGTACTGGGTCTGGCTGGAATGTTAACTTTCCCGGCAGCAGCCCATACAGTGCCGTACTCTGTACTTGTAGCTGGAACAGCAGTGTTATCACACCAGTGTTGTGTCTACTGCTGAGCAGCAGTGGCACAGCATCAGGCCTCTCTCTAACCCTCCTAGGGGATGGGCAAAAAGTGAGAAGAGAAACATCACCAGGGCAGCCGACCTCAACCAACCAAAGGGATATTCCATACCATGTGGTGTCACACTCAGCAATAAAAGGTGGAAACAGGAAGAAGAGGGGAGGGGTGGGCTCTCATTGTGAAAATGTCAGTCCTCCTCCTGAACACCGGCTACATGCGTTGTGGCCCTGCTTCAAGGACGTGGTCAAGCACCGCTCATTTGTGGGAAGTAGAGAGTAATTTCTTTCCTCTGCACTTCCACATAGACTTCATCTGTTTTATTTGTTTGTCTTCCTCCCTTTTCCTTTCCCTTTTTATTTCCCCTTAGTTAAATTGTTTAGTTCATTATAATCTTTCTTTAATTATTATTTCCCTTTAATTAAATTATCCTTATCTCAACCCGTGAGTTGTTCTTTGCTTTACTTCTCCCCCTCCTCATCTAAAGAGGGAGAGTGAGAGAGCGGTTGTGGTGTTTAGCAGCCCAGCACGGTAAAACCACCACAAGGGTTTGTAGCAATTTGTAATACAGACATTCATGAAAACAGAGCAACGAGGTGTCCATGTCCTTGTGTACTATGGAATCCTACCAACCTACTGCTGTGATCCATGGGCGAGCTGACCCTCCTCGGTCCTGACCGTTGATACTGTGATGCCCTTGGAGAGGTCCTCAGAGCTGCAGGAGCAACCACGGACCTGGGGCTTGGTGACATCCCTTTGCTGCAGAGAACAGAATCAACCACAGGGGCTGGACGCTTCAGATGCTGGAGTGACAAGAAACTGTCTTTTTTTCTGCTCAGGTCTGCTGCCTCCTCGCACACAGCCAGGCCTGTGGCTCATCTCCCTGTGGAGGACAAGGAGGCAAAGCTCTGCTGGTGCCCAAGTAAGAGAAAAATACTCCACCTGTGGAAGGGCAGGGCTGGCAGGGAGGTGGCACAGGACAGGCACTGGTCTCTTTCTTCTATTGCCACTCAGGGAGGCTTGAGACCGCAGGTCAGTGTCCATACTGCCCACAGGTGCCTGCAGCCCTGTATCCTGAGATCCATCTGCTCTCCTTCTGTACATAACATTTTTACTTTGTTTCTCACAGTTTGGGGGCTGCATTGGTGGACCTGGAACATGGCACTGAAAGGCTGTGTCTCCCACCGTGGTTTTTTTTGGTGAGTTTTTCCCATTGCAGCAGCAGAGCAGCAGCTAATTGCTCCTGGAAGAAAACTGAAACAGCTTCTTCAGTGCATGTTTGAGCTCCTGGTTCCTCATGCTGTAGATGGGGGGGTTCACTGCTGGAGGTACCACCGAGTACAGAACTGCCACCACAAAGTCCAGATATAGGGAGGAGGTGGCGGGGGGCTTCACACCGGCAAACACAATAGTGCTGACAAACAGGGAGACTACCACAAGGTGAGGGAGGCATGTGGAAAAGGCTTTGTGCAGGCTCTGCTCAGCAGGGATCCTAAGCACGGCCCTTAAGATCTGCGCATAGGGTAACACAATGAAAACAAAACAGCCAGCACCTAAACAAAAGCTAAATGCAATAAACCCAACTTCCCTGAGGTAGGCATCTGAGCAGGAGAGCTTGAGGATCTGGGGGACTTCACAGAAGAACTGGTCCACAGCATTGCCATGGCAAAGGGGCAGGGAAAATGTATTGGCTGTGTGCAGGATACCATGGAGAAAGCCACTGCCACAGGCAGCTGCAGCCATCTGGGCACAAGCTCTGCTGCCCAAGAGGCTCCCATAGTGCAGGGGCTTGCTGATGGCAACGTAGCGGTCATAGGCCATGGCGGTGAGAACATAAAATTCTGCTGTAATCAGGAAGACTAATAGAAAGACCTGGGCAGCACACCCTTGATAGGAGATGGCCCTGGTGTCCCACAGAGAATTGGCCATGGCTTTGGGCAGAGTGGTGGAGATGCAGCCCAGGTCAAGGAGGGCGAGGTTGAGGAGGAAGAAGTACATGGGGGTGTGCAGGCGGTGGTCACAGGCTATGGCGGTGAGGATGAGGCCGTTGCCCAGGAGGGCAGCCAGGTAGATGCCCAAGAAGAGCGCGAAGTGCAGGAGCTCCAACTCCCGCGTGTCTGCGAATGCCAGCAGGAGGAACTCACTCACAGAGCTGATGTTGGGCATTTGCTGGTTCTGAACATGGACACTGCCAAATGAGAAAAATAAATAAATAAATAAATAAATAAATAAATAAATAAATAAATAAATAAATAAATGGAGAGTGTTAGGAGTAAAGTCTGTGAGAAAAATTCAGTTAATTCCCAGTTAAAGTTTTACATTTCCTGTTTCCAAGAGGACCTTTGTGTCTCTCCCTGTCTGGAGCCCTGCTGTGTGCTTCCTGAGTGTCCTGTACACTGCAGCCTCCTCTCCCCATCAGCTCCCAGTGAGCCTGCTCTGCTGCATTCGAGGTTCCAAGAAGGAAGGTTCCTGGGAAGTGGCTCCCTCTGTTGAGTGAGGGGCATTTGGCTGTGTGACTCTGTGTGCATCTTCCCTGTTCAATACCCAGGAGACAAAATCAGCAGGTGGATCGTGCATGTCTGGCAGGGAGCATCTCCTCCTGCTTCACCCGCCGTTCACAGCACTCCTTGTCAGAATCAGACACCACCAGCTGCCATGCTGGGGAAGGGGGAGCAGCAGGCATGGTCAGGCAGGGCAGACCCAACCCAGTGCAGAAGCTGCAGTGTTGGTAAGGTAGAGCCTGTCCTCACAGACCTGTGCCATCTGGCTGGCACAGCCAGGAGAGGGACAAGAGCTCTGGAGTGGAAGAAACATTTGGAATATGCTCCTTGTCATATGGTAGGAATTTGGGGGTAGGACCTCTGGGGAGCCAGGAGCTAGACTCGATGATCTTTGTGGGTCCTTTCCAACTCGGGATATTCTATGATTCTGTGATTCTGTGCCTTCTTCCATGGAGGAAGGTAGAAGGGGCCTGCAGCAAATGTGTCTACTTACACAGAGATTTAGGGTTCAGACACCCCATATTTTCAGCCCATAGGTTATATATGCCATGACAGAAACTGTGAAGGAGTTTCTGGGGAAGAGATGAGACCAGGGGCTGCTGCAAGGAAGATGCCTGCACTGCAGGGAATGGCAGGGAGGGAGCAGCTCCCTCTCACTGCCTGCCAATGTCCCTGCTGCCTGCAGCTGTCCTGTCAACAGCTCTTTGTCTGTCCCCATGTCTCCTCCTGTCCATGCTCACAGACCCCATCCCATCCTCTGCGTGCCCAGCTCTGTCCTGCAGACACCTCCTGGGGATGGGGACAGCTCTGGGGACATCCCCCTCTCAGTAGGTCCTAAAGAACGGTTCTAAAAATGCCCTGGAGCAGTCTGTAAGGAGAGAGAAGGGAAGGGACACTCTCAGGTTTGTCACTAACCTGTTTATGTCTCATTCCAATGCAATAGGAAGCTCCATTACCTGTGCAAACCCAACCATTCTCTTAACACAGCCTACCCCACAATCAGACTATGAAAGCGCAGGCAGAGAGTGCAGAAAGAGCCTTCTCTTTGCAGGCAGCACCTGCCCTGCCCTTCCTCTGCTCAAGCCCCTGGGCAGCTCGTCAGGCAGGCTGAATGCTGTGTCTGGCAGGCAGCAGAGGCTATGCCCCGGCACACAGCCCCTGGGGCACAGCAGGGACCCTGCTCTGCACCACAGCCCTGGGCACCCCTGCAGCTGCCCTGAAGCACCTTCTCCTCCACACCGCACAAGCCACATGAGACATCCTGGCAGCTCCTGGCCAGGCATAGACATCCCGAATCCAGAAGCCTTTTCCAGGAACCTCCCCTGCACTGTCCTGCAGCCAGATACTTACTGTGGGCAGAGCTGTGAAGGTTTCTCCTGCACTGAGCTCTCCCTCCAGGCTGCCTGGAATCCCTTTCTGCCTGGGTGCCTGTGGTCAGAGCCCCCAGCCCTGCTGCGCTGTGCAGAGGAGCTGCTCCTGGGCAGAGCTGTCTCTCTGCACCAGGGCCCTCTTGCCACGAGCTCTCTCTGTCCCAGGAGCCCGGCCCAGCTCAGCAGCACAGGCCCAGCCCAAGGCATTGGAATCACCCCTCTGGTAGCTTTGGTGATGAGCCCACAAACCTCAGGCACTCAGAGACAATTGAAGACATCTCTCCAGAAGTCCAAGTCAGAGGCAAGTTTCCTGCAGTGTCCCCCTGAGGGCCAGCACTGACACAGCCTCTCTTGGAGCTTGTTAGAGCAGAACACTGGAGGCAGTGAGGACAAGGAGACAAAGGCAATGTGAAGGTGACACTGAGGTGTAGACAAAGTGGATGTGTTTCACCAAGCACCAGGGCCAGGCCTTGACCTCCAGCCTCTGTGAAGGGAGATCTCTTCCCTTCACACACTGCTCAGGGCTCTTCCTGGGGCAGTAGGAGATGGGGATGTGCATTGTCAAGTGCAGGAGAATGGTACGACCCCTTCCAGGTTCATGGGTGGGGACAAGGAGACAATGAGGCCCTGGTGCTTTAGCAGTAAGCCGTCTCCTCATAGGCCTCAGTGACAGAGGCAACAGCCATAGCCATGTACACAAAGACTTTGGTTCTGCTCAGACTTTCAGCCTTCCATAGCCCTTGCTTCTCTCCAAACCAGGATATCACAGAATCACAGAATCACAGAATTTCTAGGTTGGAAGAGACCTCAAGATCATCGAGTCCAACCTCTGACCTAACCCTAGCAGTCCCCACTAAACCATATCCCTAAGCTCTACATCTAAACGTCTTTTGAAGACTTCCAGGGATGGTGACTCCACCACTTCCCTGGGCAGCCTGTTCCAATGCCTCACAACCCTTTCGGTAAAGAAGTTCTTCCTAACATCTAACCTAAAACTCCCCTGGCTCAACTTAAGCCCATTCCCCCTCGTCCTGTCACCAGGCTGTGGTGGTTTTACCGTGCTGGGCAGCTAAACCCCACAACTGCTCTCTCACTCCCCCTCCTTTAGATGAGGAGGGGGAGAAGTAAAGCAAAGAACAACTCACGGGTTGAGATAAGGATAATTTAATTAAAGGGAAATAATTATAATAATTAAATAAAGACTACCATGAACTAAACAATTTAACTAAGGGGAAATAAAAGGGAAAGGGGAAAAAAGGGAGGAAAACAAACAAACAAAATAAATGAAAGCTATATGGAAGTGCAGAGGAAAGAAATTACTCTCTACTTCCCACAAATGAGCGATGATTGACCACGTCCTTGAAGCAAGGCCTCAACGCACGCAGCCGGTGTTCGAGAGGAGGACCGACGTCTTCTCAACGAGAGCCCACCCCTCCCCTCTTCTTCCTGTTTCCACCTTTTATTGCTGAGTGTGACACCACATGGTATGGAATATCCCTTTGATTGGTTTAGGTCAGCTGCCCTAGTGATGTTTCTCTCCTCACTTTTTTGCCCACCCCCTAGGAGGGTTAGAGAAAGGCCCAATGCTGTGCCACTGCTGCTCAGCAGTAGACACAACACTGGTGTGATAACACTGCTGTTCCAGCTACAAGTACAGAGTACGGCACTGTATGGGCTGCTGCCGGGAAAGTTAACATTCCAGCCAGACCCAGTACACAGGCACGTGGGAGAACAGACCAACCCCCACCTCGCTACAGCCTCCTTTGAGGTACCTATAGAGAGCGATAAGGTCGCCCCTGAGCCTCCTCTTCTCCAGGCTGAACAAGCCCAGCTCCCTCAGCCGCTCCTCGTAGGACTTGTTCTCCAGGCCCCTCACCAGCTTCGTCGCCCTTCTCTGCACCCGCTCAAGCACCTCGATGTCCTTCTTGTAGCGAGGGGCCCAAAACTGAACACAGTACTCGAGGTGCGGCCTCACCAGAGCTGAGTACAGGGGGACGATCACCTCCCTAGCCCTGCTGGTCACACTGTTTCTGATACAAGCCAGGATGCCGTTGGCCTTCTTGGCCACCTGAGCACACTGCTGGCTCATATTCAGCCGACTATCCACCATCACTCCCAGGTCCTTCTCTGCCTGGCAGCTCTCCAACCATTCCTCTCCCAGCCTGTAGCTCTGCTTGGGGTTATTGCGCCCCAGGTGCAGGACCCGACACTTGGCCTTGTTGAACTTCATGCAGTTGACCTCAGCCCATCGGTGCAGCCTATCCAGATCCTCCTGCAGAGCTTTCCTACCCTCAAGCAGATCGACACACGCACCTAACTTGGTGTCATCTGCAAACTTACTGAGGGTGCACTCATTGCCCTCGTCCAGATCATCGATGAAGATATTAAAGAGGACCGGCCCCAGCACCGAGCCCTGGGGGACGCCACTGGTGACTGGCCTCCAACTGGACTTGGCTCCATTCACCACGACTCTTTGGGCCCGGCTATCCAGCCAGTTTCTAACCCAATGAAGCGTGCGCCAGTCCAAGCCAAGAGCAGCCAGTTTCTTGAGGAGAATGCTGTGGGAAACAGTGTCAAAAACCTTGCTGAAATAAAGGTAGACCACATCCACAGCCTTTCCCTCATCCACCCAGTGTGTCACTTTGTCATAGAAGGAGATCAGGTTCGTCAAGCAGGACCTGCCTTTCATAAACCCATGCTGACTGGGCCTGATTGCCTGCTTGTCCTGCAAGTGCTGCATGATGACTGTCAAGAGAATCTGCTCCATGAGCTTCCCTGGCACTGAGGTCAAACTGACAGGCCTGTAGTTTCCCGGGTCTGCCCTCCGGCCCTTCTTGTAGATGGGCGTCACATTTGCTAGCCGCCAGTCCACTGGGACCTCCCCCGATCGCCAGGACTGCTGATAAATGATGGACAGTGGCTTGGCCAGCTCCTCTGCCAGTTCTCTCAGTACCCTTGGGTGGATCCCATCCAGCCCCATCGACTTGTGCACATCCAAGTGCCATAGCAGGTCACCAACCAGTTCTTCATGGATAGTGAGGGCCACATCCTGCTCCCCATCCCCTTCCACCAGCTCAGGGTACTGAGTATCCAGAGAACAACCGGTATTGCCGCTAAAGACTGAGGCGAAGAAGGCATTGAGCACCTCCGCCTTTTCCTCATCTCTTGTAACTAGGTTTCCCCCCGCATCCAGTAAAGGATGGAGATTCTCCTTAGTCCTCCTTTTTGTGTTGATGTATTTATAGAAACGTTTTTTGTTATCTTTAACGGCAGTAGCCAGATTGAGCTCCAGATGAGCTTTGGCCTTCCTAATTTTGTCCCTGCACAGCCTCGCTACATCCTTATAGTCCTCCCTAGTGGCCTGCCCACTTTTCCAAAGATTATGAACCCTCTTTTTTCTCCTAAGCTCAAGCCACAATTCTCTGTTGAGCCAGGCTGGTCTTCTTCCCCGCCAGCTCGTCTTTGGGCACGTGGGGACAGACCGTTCCTGCGCCATTAAGATTTCCCTCTTGAAGAGCGCCCAGCCTTCCTGGACCCCTCTGCCCTTCAGAACCGCCTCCCAAGGGACTCCACCAACTAGTGTCCTGAGCAGCTCAAAGTCAGCCCTCCGGAAGTCCAATACAGTGGTTTTACTGGTCCCCTTCCTGGCCTCGCCAAGAATAGTGAACTCCACCATTTCGTGGTCACTCTGCCCAAGACAGCTCCCGACAATCACATCCTCCACCAGTCCTTCTCTGTTTGTGAAGAGAAGGTCTAGCGGGGCACCACCCCTGGTAGGTTCACTAACCAGCTGCGTCAGGAAGCTATCTTCCACGCTCTCCAGAAACCTCCTAGACTGCTTTCTCAGGGCTGTGTTGTGCTTCCAGGATATGTCAGGGAAGTTGAAGTCCCCCACGAGTACAAGAGCTGACAATTTCGCAACTTCTGTCAGCTGCCTGTAGAATTCCTCATCCATCTCCTCATCCTGGTTCGGCGGTCTATAGCAGACCCCGACCAGGACACTAGCCTTGTTGTCCCTGCCAATCCTAACCCAAAGGGACTCGACCTTGTCATTCCCAGCCTTGAGTTCTACAACCTCAAAAGACTCTCTAATATAGAGAGCCACACCACCACCCCTTCTGTGCTGCCTGTCCCTTCTAAAGAGCTTATAGCCAGGCATTGCAGTACTCCAGTCATGAGACTGGTCCCACCACGTCTCCGTGATGGCAACCAAGTCGTAGCCTGCCTGCTGCACGATGGCTTCCAGCTCCTCCTGTTTGTTACCCATGCTGCGTGCATTGATGTAGATGCACTTCAGCTGGGCCATTGCCTTATCCTCCGGCCTTGCCATTGTTCCCCCTGGCACAGCCCCAACAATCTTAGCTTCAGCCCCATCCCCCTTCCTACCTAGTTTAAAGCCCTCTCAATGAGCCCTGCCAGCTCCTGGCCCAGGATCCTTTTTCCCCTAAAAGATAGGGACCCGTCTGCGGCCATCAGGCCAGGTGCTGAGTAAAGTGCCCCATGATCAAAAAACCCAAGATTTCTGCGTTGGCACCAGCCCCGGAGCCACGTGTTTAACAGGCTTTCCGGGCTTTCCGTGTCCTCTCTGAACCCCTCCCTGCCACCGTAGGGATGGATGAAAACACCACCTGCACTCCCGCTCCATCCACTAACCGACCCAGTCCCCTAAAGTCTCTTTTGATAGCCTTGAGGCTTCTCTCTTCGATGTTGTCACTGCCCGCCTGGACTATCAAAAGAGGGTAATAGTCAGAGGGGCGTACCAGGTTGGGAAGCTTCCTGGCAACGTCCCTGACCCTGACCCCAGGGAGGCAGCAGACTTCCCTACGAGTAGGGTCAGGCCGACAAATAGGGCCCTCTGTTCCCCTAAGAATTGAGTCTCCAACAACAATAACCCTCCTGTCTTTCTTGGTGGAGGCAGTCCTGAGGCATGAAGTCGACCTCCTCGCCCTAGGCATCCTCCTGGGAACACTTGCTACCTCTTCCTCAGCTACTGGTCTGTCGAGCTCCAGGGCCTCAAACCTGTTGTGTAAGGGCACCTGGGAATGCAGGGCTGGAAGGGGAGGGCGTCGCCTGCGATGTCGAGCAGGGACCTGTTTCCATTCCTCCTCAGCTCCCAGATCCCCTCCCTCTGCCCGACGGCTACAGGGCAGGGGGTCCACCCCCATTTGAGGAGTCTCACCTCGGTACCTCCCCTTGAGGCCCTGCAGGGAGTTACTCCACAAGTCTATCTCTCGCTCACACTCCCTGATGGCAGATTTAAAAAAAGAAACAAAAAACAAACAAACAAAAAAACATCACAGCTGCTGCTGTGCCTGCTCTCTTCCTACTTTCTTGTGCTTTGCCCCTCCCCTTTACCACTTGATTGGGTTTGGGTGCTGGGCGGGGCCAAAAGGTATATGAGCCCCAGGCATGGCATTAGAGAGCTCATTGTGCCTGGGCTGCTCCTTGGAGTAAGTGCTTTGTTTTTCCTTCAGTCAGTTGCAGGGTTGTTTAGGCAGGCTGGAGTCTATGGATTTCTGGATTTTAAGTGCTTGGAATTCACTTAATAGAGGAATATTTAGTAGAGGCTGCTGGCTCACTGTTTTTTGGGGTGGGGGGATACTCTTCTGTTTTTGATCTATATGTTAATCTCTAGATGTATACACCCACATGTGTAACTCTCCAGAGGACTAAAACCAGCTTGATTGCATGGTACAAGAGGCTCAACCACGTAGGTGCAGTATTACCAAGAGACTGAGCAGGATCACCTTTTTCATCTGCAAAGGGTAATTCTGTGGCTACCTCTGTTGGAGCTGCTGTGCATTCATGGCCTTTTGGCATTTGTTGACTTTAGGGTGTTTATTTATTTATTTTTTCTTCTAGCTCTGGTCTCTGTGTTTGAGTTTTCTGTAAGGAGCTATACTGTTTGCATGTACATCGTGGATATGACCTTCTCTCTTTGTTTCTTGTAGCTTAGGGCATAGGCACGGAAACGTGAATGAGGCATGATGGTGAGTGGATGTCAGTGGGGGCTCTGAGTTTTTTGGTGGACTGTGTTAGTCTGCTTCTAGAAACACCCCAGTTCTCTTGTCTGCACTCTGCATTCTGTTGTGCTAAGTCATATAAATAAGTAAAGAAACCACAGCTACTACTCCCCCTCTTTCTGTTTGTTTTTTTTTTTTTGTATTTTCCCAGGTGATTGGCTTCAGGTTCCAGGTGGGACCTAATGGTAACTGAGTTGCAGGTATGCCATCAGAGAGCTCCTTCTGCCTGGGCTGCTCTTTGGGGTAAGTGCTTTGTTTTTCCTTCAGTCAGTTGCAGGGTTCTTTAGGTGGGTCAGAGTCTATGGACTGATGCATTTTCAAGTAGAAAAGGGTACGCATGTCTTTTTTAGGTGGCAACTGGCAGGATCTGTCACAGTAAAGCAATCTAGTAGTAGGTGCTTCTATTGCATGCAGCTCTTCCTCAGGTGAGTAATTGTTATAGCAGTGTTACAGATAGTATGCTGATGTTACTTTGTGTGTTTGCTTTGTGGTTCTGGGTCCCTTATGATTTTGGCAGAATTACGGGGCTTTCTGTGAGTCTTTGCCTATATGTCAAATCTTACCAAAGCCACAACGTTGGTGGAAAAGTGATGGAGCATGGTTTAGGAGAAATGTATCATGGAGACTCCCTGTGTGAGCATGTATATGAAAAAGGCAGCAGTGGGCATGTAAGGGGTAGTCTGTTTCAGGTCTAGGGACAGTTTGTTATATTTTTGGATCTTTTGCTTGTGGGTTTGCTAGTGGATTGAGTTGTTAGATCTTGCAGCCTTTTAGGCTTTAAGTGCTTGGAATTCACATATTCGATGTTCTTTTATGAGGGGCGCGGCGCCGGCACGTATGAGGGGCGCGGCGCCGGCACGTATGAGGGGCGCGGCGCCGGCACGTATGAGGGCCGGGCACGTTGCGGCGCCGGCACGTATGAGGGCCGGGCACGTTGCGGCGCCGGCACGTATGAGGGCCGGGCACGTTGCGGCGCCGGCACGTATGAGGGCCGGGCACGTTGCGGCGCCGGCACGTATGAGGGCCGGGCACGTTGCGGCGCCGGCACGTATGAGGGCCGGGCACGTTGCGGCGCCGGCACGTATGAGGGCCGGGCACGTTGCGGCGCGGCGCCGCCCGGGCACGTTGCGGCGCGGCGCGGCGCCGCCCGGGCACGTTGCGGCGCGGCGCGGCGCCGCCCGGGCACGTTGCGGCGCGGCGGAGCTGTTGAGCAGGTGAGGTAAAGGAGCTGAGAACAGAGAGGTATTGCACAACTGTATGTTGCGTCAGTAGTAGTCAGCGTTGTGGAGTAGGTGGGTATTAGGGCTGGCATGCTAGTGAATGCTGGTTCTCTGCGTTTACAGATGGGGATGAGCCTGTTTAAACTAATTCCAGTTGAGAAAGTTTCAGTTACTAGCTTGGTGATATTGTAAATCCATTATTAAAACCTGCAGAAAAAGCAAAGGGGATTTTTGCTTCTAGATTCACCAGAGATATCTTGTCTGCTCTCTGCATGCTTTTGAGATAAAGTTGATTTTAAAAACGAAAGAAAAAAACCCAGCTGCTTTTCTTGCTCTCTTCCTACTTTGTTGTGCTTTGCCCCTCGCCTTTCCCAGGTGATTTGGTTTGGGTGCTGGGCAGGGCCAAAAGGTATATGAGCCCCAGGCATGGCATCAGAGAGCTTCCTCTGCCTGGGCTGCTCTTTGGGGTCAGTACTTTGTTTTTCCTTCAGTCAGTTGCAGGGTTCTTTAGGCAGGCTGGAGTCTATGAATTTCTGGATTTCTAAGTGGTTGGAATTCTAGATTTCTAAGTGCTTGAAATAGAGGGATATTTAGTAGAGGCTGCTGGCTCACTTTGTTTTTTGGGATGGTGGCATATGCTCCTGTTTTTGAGCTATATTTTAATCTCTAGAGGTATAAAACCACTTGTTTTAGTCTTCTGGAGAGTTACACCCGCTTGATTACATGTTACATATGGCTTGACAGTGTAGATGCAGCATTACCAAGAGACTGAGCACGGTTGTATCAGAGTCACCTTTTTCATCTGCAAAGGGTAAGTCTGTGATTACCCCTGCCAGGGCTGCTGTGTGTGCATGTCTTTTTGGTGTGTTGTGTGGCCCGGGCAGATTTTGCAGTGGCGCTGTGAGCGAAGAATCTCAGTTAGAGCTGGTGAGCAGCTGAAGTAACAGAGCTGGGAAGAGAGGTATTGCAGCAGGTACGCTGTGGCTATGAGGTGTCTCAGAGTGTGCTTTTCTCTTGTCTTTGCAGGTGCTTTGTGCAGTTGTGGACAGGGAAGGGAAATCTTCATGTTACGAAGCTCTGAGGGAAGGTGAGTGTTGTCAGCCTGGTCATCCCTTATCCGAAGCGAAGGAAATATTGTTTGGTGTTTGATTGCTTTGGCGTATAATCTGTTCTGCACCTAGATGTTTGTTTCTACGTAAAAAAAATGTTTGAGCTATTTCCAGTTAAGCAAGTTCCATTTACTTGCTGGGGGCGGTATTGTCCTTTTAATATTCAAAGCTGCACCAAAAGCATGGGGATTGTTCCTTCTAGAAACACCCCAGTTCTCTTGTCTGCAGTCTGCATGCTGTTGAGCTAAAGCAGATTTCAAAAAAAAAAAAAAAACACAAAGAAAAACACACACACAAACAACAACAAAAAAACACCATTGGGTGACTTCTTGTGAACGCAGCGATCATTTAATCCCTTTGTTTTCCCAGTTGGTGTGGATGATACTGGCTGCACTGTTGGAGTTTGGATTTGGAGAGGAACACATGAACACAATCGTATGTAACATCAGAAGTAGTCAGCATTGTGGAGAAGGTGGGCATCATGGCCAGAGTGCTAGTGAATGCTGGCAGTCTGTTTTTGCAGCTGATGATGAGCCTGGCACTTGACTAAGATGACAATCAGTGCCTGTGTGTTTCTTGAGGCGGAGGGACTTTACCATCCAGCAACCTGAGAGCTAAGTTGGGGGGCACCTGGTATTTGCATATCTGGGGTGGCTAATGGGAGCTGGGAGTCAGAGCAGCATGGAGCCAGCTGGCTGAATAGACTTGGTGCCACGGTGAGGGTGGTTCAGGCTGGGTCATGTTCAGGCTGCTTGTGGCTGGGTCACCAGCCTAATAGAAGCAGCGGGATTATTTTGTAGCGTGAGTGCGCGTGCCAGGCATGACAGTTTCCTTCTGTTCATCTGTCCTGTAGTGTTGCTTCTGCAATGTCTGTTCTGTGCTTCTCAGGTCTTGATATCCTCCTAGCTTTTTACACTGGACTGACTAGACATGCGACTTGATAGCGGTGCTGAAGGGCCTCAATGCTTGTTTTGTCATCATGACTCTGATCTGAGCACTTCTTGTCTTGCAGTCACTGCTTGAAGTACGGATCTGTTTCAGGTCTTGTGCATCGTATTCAGTTTGAGATCACATCTGTTTCCATCCTCACTCTTGCAGAAATCATCTGGGCTGCATCAGGAGCTCTTGCTTTGGAATTGATTTCCTAAGCGTCTTCTTAAGGGGTTTTCACTCCCCATCCTTCTGGTCTCTTGTCTTGAAGGCAGGCTTTTTAGGCCTCCATCATCCCAGTTCTGGCAGTTGCTTCCAGTCGCATGTCGTGACATTTGAGTCTCTGCTAGGGTCTGCTGCAAAGCACCTGTTCTGACTTGCTGTTGCCATAGGGCTTCCCTCGGGGGGGTTGCTTTTTCTTGTGCCTTGTGTTGTGTGTTTTGTTTGTAGTGTTTGTGGTGTGCCTGTGTGTATGTGTTTGGTCTGGAACTGTCCTGCCTGGCAATTAGTGATGATAGCTAATGTCCATGGGTGTACTCATACATTGTCCGGACTGTTTTGGCAAAGACATCCGGTCTGCCTCTGGGCACGTACTGAAGGGCAGCTGGCACAGTCATCTCTGTGGTGTTTGGCAGATTTGGGGGGGAGGAGAGTAGTGCTGCTTGCGAGCAGCTGCTCGCATAGCACTTGAACGGTGTGCTTGAGGAGGTCTGTCGAATCTTGAAAGCTTATAGATACGGGGTTTTGAAATTCTTATTTTTATTTCTTTCCTGTCCCCAGTAGAGTGTAAAGCTTTGGAGGAACCTGTCACAGGGAAGAGCTCCTTCTGGAACTGTCCAGCACTCGGTAGGCAACTCGGTGACTGGCCTGATCCCCTTTCCAGGTGCTGAGGCAATGGGGCTGCTGTTTTGAAATGATAATATTGTAAATGGGGTTCCTTTGTGTTGTTGAGGGATGGGTGCTAATGCTGGCAGCTGAATGATTATCTTGTGACTGTGTTTTCCTTTGTTCAGGCTGAAAGGCAGTGTGTAGTCCATGACATCATGACCCGAGGTGCCTCTGGAGTGAGTGGTGTGTGATGAGCAGAGCTAGCTGTTATTTTTGGGGTGCGGTTGTCACTGCAGTTATTTTCTTACATCCAATCGAGTAAAATTCCAGTTTCTCTTTTAGAGGTGCTATAAGTGGGTAAAGAGAACAGATGGAAGCATGTGCCATGTGGGGCAGGCAAGCGGCAGAGATACAGGAGGGGATGAGAGTAACTGTCCTGAGGGCGCTGTGGCTTTTGCTGCTGCGATTGCTTTCTCTCCTGTTTATGAGGTGCCACAGACAAGGTGGGCTGAGATAGCCTTTAGAGTAGGAGGAAAGCAGGTCACTGGAATGCTGCGTGGTTCCTGAGAAAGGTGTTGTGTAGGAAAAAGGTTGTCTGGTGTGGCAGTTCCTGATGTCGGTCGTCTTTGGTAGGCAAAGAGGTGCCCGAAGCCCTGTCCCGTGTAGCCTGAGCACGCCTCGCTGAGGATGAAGCCTGCTTTCCAGCAGTTTGCAAAACTGTGTTGAGGCTGAAATGCTGCATCTGTGTTTGGGTTGGGGTTGCACCTTGGTGAGTGTAGGGATGGGTTTTAAGCTGGTGCAGCGGAGGGCCTGGCCCCAGTGTCCTGTAGCGTGTTTTGACCCATCAGCATAGCCTTTGGTTTTCAGATAGCCTACTGAAGTAAGTGATTTTTCCTGTGAATGGAATGGAATTGATTTTGTTGGTGTATAATCTGTTCTGCTCCTAGAGTTTTCTTTAAATGTAAATAAAAGTTTGAGCTAATTCCAGCTGAAAAAGCTTCAGTTACTTGCTTGGTGGTATTGTCCTTTTAATATTAAAAGCTGCACCAAAAGCATGGGGATTGTTGCTTCTAGAAACACCCCAGTTGTCTTGTCTGCAGTCTGCATGCTGTTGAGCTAAGCCTTATAAATAAGTAAATAAACCACAGCTGCTGTTCCTCCTCTTTCTACTTTCTTGTGCTTTGCCCCTCCCCTTTCCCAGGTGATTCCTTCAGTCAGTTGCAGGGTTCTTTAGGCAGGCTGGAGTCTATGGATTTCTGGATTTCTAAGTGCTTGGAATTCACTTAATAGAGGGATATTTAGTAGAGGCTGCTGGCTCACTGTTTTTTGGGATGGTGGCATACGCTCCTGTGTTTGAGCTATTTTTTAATCTCTAGATGAATCAACCCACTTGTGTAACTCTCCAAAGAACTAAAACCAGCTTGATTACATGCTACAAGGGGCTTGACCACATTGGTACAGTATTACCAAGAGACTGAGCAGGGTCACCTACTTCATCTGCAAAGTGTAAGTTTGTGATTACCCCTGTTGGAGCTGCTATGCATTCATGGCCATTTGGCATTTGTGGACTTCAGGGTGGTTTTTTTATTTGTCTAGCTCTGGTCTCTGTGTTTGAGTTCTTATCAAGGAGCTGTACTGTTTGTGTGTCCATCGTAGATGTGACCTTCTCTTTCTATTTTTTGTAGCCCAGGGCATAGGCACGGAAACTTGAACGAAGCATGAGAGTGAGTGGACAGCAGTGGGGTCCCCGAGTTGTTCGGTGGACTGTGTTAGTCTGCTTCACCTGTCGGGCCGGCTTTGCAAGCGCCTTGCAACAGCAGAGTACGTCTCCTGCCACATTTCTGAGACCTGCCAGACATCAGCAGTTCCAGTTCCTGAAATGCTGGAGCTGCTCGGGGCGCAAGAGGAGCAGGGAACATGGTGCATCTCCTTGAGATGTTAGGTGAGCGAAGCGGTCGTACTGGGTTGGGGTACGTGGCTTTGGGGCTTCTTGGCTGTTGCAGTAGGGGAGGAAGGAAGAGGAGTGGGTATAGACTGTTTTGTGGATTGTCACGTTTGTCTGTTCTTTCTCCTTAGTCTAAGCCCTATGACTTTGGCTCAGCACACTGAATGGAAGTGCTAAGCCTGGATCGGGAAGGTGAGTGGAGAAAAGGTGGAAAACAGGTATTGTTTTTGGTGCAGTAGTCTATTGGTGCACCTCTGGGTGACTCCTCTTTTGCAGGGACGAAGAAGGTACTAGGAACATCCTAGCTGGCCTTTGTGGTCCACGTTGATGGTGGATTCTGAGCCCTGAGAATTAAGTCCAGGGGCAAATATTGTATGTTGGGGAGTGGTTGGCAGAGGGAGGCGGGGAGTTTTCTAGAGGGTATCTATCTGGTTTCAGAAGCAGAGCAGGTCAGTTGACTACGACTGTTTCTGAGGAGGTTGTTTTACTGGAAGAAATTCGGCTGGTGTGCTGGTGCCTGATGGCACTTTATTTCTGCAGGTGAAGAAGAGCCTGGTGCCTGAGGCAATGTCCTGGCTAGCGTTTGTGTTCCTTGGTGAAGATGGAACCTGCCTCCCAGCATTCCCAAGCTAAGTTGGGGGGCAAGTGCTATGTTTGAGATGGGGTTGTGAATGCACCCATAGGGCGAGGGTCTGTGCTTCTAAGTCATTGCTTTGGATGGGGCCTTTCAGGATCGATCAGGTCAGGCAGAGAGATTGTGTGTGGGGAGTTCTGTCACGTACAGCGTGAACACATGCCAGGCAGGGCAGTCCCAGTTTGTCATCTGTGTTCTGTGTTGTCTGTGCTGTACTGTGCTGTTGCTCTTGGTGCTTGGCAGGCCCTGGGGAAGCCATCCTGAGGGTACTGAACACTTGACATCATCGGAATAATGCTGATGTTCAATTGGGAGCTGAGCACCTCTCATCTTGCAGTGGGAGCTTAAAGGAATCACTTCTGCGTGTGTAATACTTTTTCGTATCAAATGTTTCTTGATATGATCAACATATGTTACATGCTCCTCAGGTCTTGATATCCACATTTCCTTCTTCCACTGGACAGATTAGACGGGCAACTTGGTAGCCACACCAAAGTTCCTAAATGCTTGTTTCATCATCGTAGGGCTGATGCGAGCACTTGTCTTGCAGTCGCTGCTTGAAGTGCAGATCTGTTTCAGGTCTTGTGCATCGTATTCAGTTTGAGATCACATCTATTTCCATCCTCACTCTTGAAGAAGTCATCTGGGCCGCATCAGGAGCTCTTGCTTTGGAATTGATTTCCTAAGTGTCTTCTTCTGGGGTTTACACTCCCCATCCTTCTGGTCTCTTGTCTTGAAGGCAGGCTTTTTAGGCCTCCATCATCCCAGTTCTGGTAGTTGCTTCCAGTCTCCTGTCATGATATTTGAGTCTCTCCTTGGGTCTGCTACAGAGCACCTGTTCTGACTTGCTGTTGCCATAGGGCTTCCCTCTGGGGGTCACTTTTTCTTGTGCCTTGTGTTGTGTGTTTTGTTTGTAGTGTTTTTGGCATGCCTGTGTGTATGTGTTTGGTCTGGAGCTGTCCTGCCTGGTAGTTAGTGATTAATGTGGTAGTGCATGGGTGTACTAATACATTGTCCGGACTGTTTTGGCAAAGACATCCGGTCTGACTCTGGGCTAGTGAAGGGCAGCTGGCACAATATATCTGTTTGCGAGTAACTGCTTGCATACCTCTCTTCGTTTAGTAAATTGTAAACTGTAATTGCAATCGAATTTGGGACCCAGTCGTGTATGACAACTGGGGGATCGTCCGGGAGGGCTTTGGTTCCTGAATTCTTATTTGATCTAGGAGAGGCGCCCCACCATGTGGTGGCTGCTGTTTGAGTCAGGTCGGGACTAATGGCATCTTGAACCTGAATAAAGGTAAGCAAAGGTTTTGATTTTTCTTCAGCTCCCTTGCTGGTTGCAGCACTCTATTTTGCCCGTAATTCTGCGTGTGAAGATCCAAATGAAGACAATGCAGTCGTAAGCGTTTAAAGCATATACTGTTCTGTTGGGTGGGATTTGGTTGCCTGTGTAAGAGTGTGACTGAGATGGAATTTAGTTCCAAAGCGATTGTGGAGGTCTTCTAACCGTGGTTCCAATCTCCCGCGAGGGACTTGGCCGGTGAAGGACCGAAGCAATTCCTATAGGATTTGTGGGTGTGTGATAGATCTTAAACCCTCTGTAAGACACTCTTACTAATGTAACCAAGGGCTGTGGGAATTGCCACAGTAAAATTCCTAGATGGGTCAGACAAAATCGAAGACCAGGGACCAGAAGAAAGGGAGCAAATTACCAGACATACCACCAGAAAGTCCATTAGGAATAACGGTTAGAAATTGGAACGATAGAGGCCCCAGAAAAGGAAAAAGTAAATAAAAAATGGTCCAGTATTGTGTGATATAATGGCCAAAGGAGCCTTTAAGATCACGTCTTTCGGTCTGTTTTTCGATCCTTTGAAGACTGGATTTGTCACGCCTGAAATACACATGTTAATTCGAAGGAACCTTTTTGCCTGGAAGAAAGTGATTATGCAGGATTATGGATCAGGAGGACTTCATGTCCTTTTCCAGCCTCAATATTTACACTAAAAGCAGATGAGAAATTTGAAGAAGAAGAACAGGAAAAAGAAAAAGATAATAAACGGGAGCCGTTGGATAACCTACCATCTCCATATCCTAACAATCCACCTCCGGTGGCTGTGGTATCTCTAGCAGTACCACCGTTGCCCCTGCTTCCACCACCATCAGCACCAGAATGAGACCAACCTCCGGCTGCATGCAGGAGAAGTAGGACTGCCATATCTGAGAGAGCTTCTCTATATCCCTTAAGGGAGGTAACTGGTGTATAACTGGGTTGGAGTTTTAACAGTTAGGGTTTTAAGGGTTTCAGGGTTATCGTGTTAGGGTTTTAGAGTTTTTTGGGTTGTAGTGTTGATAGGCTTTTTAGTGTTAGGGTCCTAGGGTTTTATTTTTGGTCAGTTATTCAGGGTTTTAAGATCTTTTTCTCTTTTTTTTTTTTTTCAGGTTAGGTTCTCCAGGGTTAGGGTTTTGAGTGTCCTAATTTTTTGGGTTTGGGTTTTGAGCGTCCTACTGTTTTGGGTTAGGGTTTTGAGCATCCTACTGATTTGGGTTGGCTTTGGGTTTTGAGCGTCTTAATTTTGGGGTTAGGGCTTCAAGCATTCTAATTTTGTTGTTTAGGGCTTTGAGAATCCTAATGTTTTGGGTTTGGGTTTTGAGCGTCTTAAGTGTTTGCGTTAGGGCTTTTAGGCATAGGACTTCAGGGGTTTAGTGTGGTAAATAGTTTGGGTTATGCCTGTAGGGGTTTTGAGGATTTTTAGTGTTAGGGCTTGAGGCTTTTTTGAAAGGCCGGTAAGTGCTTGGGTTACAGTGAGTGCTGGTAAAATGTATTTCTCGAACACTCGGCCTGTGATTGGTCAAGCCAGCTGCCTGGGGAATGCTGGTAGGCGTAGTTTTCCGGCACTGGGTATCCGGGAGGCCATGTTGGGTGCCCAGAGCATACTGGGAAATGTAGTTCTCGGGAACTGGGGTTAGGGGTTGGGGTTGGGGTTAGGGTTAGATCCGGGTTAGGGTTGGGGTCAGATCCGGGTTGGGGTCAGGGGTGCAAGGCACTGTGCAGCAGTTATTTTTCATTCTAAATCAGGGGAGTCGGTCAGGATGGCCTCATCCTTCAGCATCCTACTATCAGTTAACCATTTTTCAGCCTTCTGCTGGAGTACTCCCCTAACATTATGTGGAGTATATATCTTCAGAGGTGCCCTACAAGTGACTTTTCTAGCTTCCTCAATCAGTAAGGCAGTAGCCGCAATTGCCTGGAAGCACACTGGCCACCCCCTCCTCACAGGGTCTAATAGTTTGGAACAATATCCCACAGGTTTCTTGATTCCTGCCCATTCTTGACTTAGCTGTAATTGCAACTAACATATGCAGTTTGGTTAGAAACATTTACAAATAAATAAAAGGGTCTTTGTAAATCTGGGAGGCTCAGCACTGGAGCTTCTATTAACGTTTTCTTGATCAACCTCGACTTTTCCTCATCTTCCTCGTTCCGCTTAATTTTTTCTCCAGTCAATTTTTCATATAAAAACTTTGCCTTTTCACTAAACCCTTCAATCCAGGGTCTACAATATCCCAAGAGCCCGAGCAGTTGCCTCACTTCCTTCTTCGTTTTGGGTGGTGATAGGGCTAAAATCCCAGATACCCTGTCAGCATCCGATTTTTTTCTTTCCTTGGCTAAG
Source organism: Netta rufina (assembly GCF_964035555.1). Classification (NCBI taxonomy): domain Eukaryota; kingdom Metazoa; phylum Chordata; class Aves; order Anseriformes; family Anatidae; genus Netta; species Netta rufina. Next base: position 12,053,912 of record NC_140142.1, on the reverse strand, counting down.
CCCATGTCCTAAGTACCTTACTTCTTTTTCCACGAATTGTAATTTAGATTTTGAGCCCTTCAACCCTTTTTCCCTAAGAAATTAAGTAATTCGATAGTGGTTCTCCGTGTCTCTTTTTCAGTCTCCCCAGCTATTAATAGGTCATCCACATATTGCAACAATTTCACTTCCCCCTTTACCTCAAAAAGTTGTAATAATTTTTCTAAGGTTTGGCCAAATTTGGGGATTCAGTAAATCCCTGAGGAAGTACAGTCCATCTAAGCTGTTGTCGCCTTCCTGTTTCGGGGTCTTCCTATTCAAAGGCGAAGTAATTCCAAGACCCTTCACTTAATGGGCAGGCCCAGAAAGCATCCTTCAAATCTATTACACTATACCATTTATGCAGAGGTGTTAGGTGGTTTAATAAAGTGTATGGGTTAGCTGCCACTGGAAATTTGGTTATGGTTCGCTGATTCACAGCCCTAAGATCCTGAACCAACCTGTATGATCCATCAGCCTTTTTTACTGGCAAAATGGGGGCATTATGTGGGGACATACATGGTTCCAGCATCCCCTTTTGGACCAACCTGTCTATAACTGGTGTTATAAATGGCTAAATCCCAAAATAGGATAATAATCAACGTTTACAATTTATTAAAGGAATAGAGGTAAGCAAACAGCACTGGGTGTGCCGGGAGTCTCCGCTCCACCTAGACGCACACCCGTCACATCAAGATGATGATTTTTTTTTGCTCCTAGACTAATACATATTCATTACTACTTCTAAAAAAAGCAGGGTTATTATAATTAGTTCCAGAATCTGAACCCCCCTACTGGAGCATGCGTATCAGTCTCTGGTGGTCCTTCTGGGGGTCTCTGGGGGTCTCCCATGCTGAAGGCTCATAGTCTTCCTCTCAGGCTTTTTTTCTTGTCCTTCTTCTTTGTACTTCTTGGGTGCATGTCAAAAGCTTGCACAGCGTTCCCTGCAAGCTTTGTCTTGTAGCCGTCCTTCAGCTTTTCCCTTCTCCTTCATCTCCTGGCCAGGTATCAGGGGCTTGCATAGTGTCCCATGCAAAAGTCATAATAGTTAGCAGTTGTTCTGAAACCCCCGGATATCAGAGACTTCAAGGAAAAAACTTACGAATACGTTTTCCTTCAAGCTCTCTATTGACAAGAATTGTTCAAACATTCCTCACAATCCCTTATCTTCTTTTTAATATCCTCAATTCGTGTCTCTTTTTCAACTTTTGCCATTTATAACTGGATTTCATCAGTCCGTTCTCGGAGGGTCCAGTTCTTAAGCATCATAACTGACATATCCCCTTCCTTTTTTAATGAAGTCATTACAAATGTACTATTTATTATCCGGTGTATCAATAATGTAAAGCAAGGTATCATACAAGGTATGAATAATAACATCATTACACCACATAAAAATAAAAATAACATCCTTTTAACCCATGGTCCATCAGGCAGCCATGAAAATAAATCCCAATCCATACCCTTCCAAGTTTGTGCTGGGACGTGGGCTCATTTCTCATTTCTTTTGTTATCTGTTTAACCACTTTCCCATTATCGTCAATTTGTAAGCAACAATTAGAATCATTTAGTTTCCCACGCACACCCCCCTCTTCTGCTAGTAAATAGTCTAAAACCATTCTATGTGGAAAGATAGCATTCCTCATCTGGGTGGACTGATCAGCTAAAAGATCCAAAGCCGTCGCTGTTTGGTTATTATTTCGAGGACAGCTTGCAACCTAATTATTCAATTCAAATTATAAATAGGTTCTCGGGCTCCAGATATTATCTCATTTGGGTTCCAGGTAGCTGGTCCATAATACTGTATGATTCTTTCAGGGGGCCATTCATTTTCTCTCCGTTGTTGAGCACTACCTCCGGCTAAGGAAGCATCAATAGATCGTTTTTCTCTATTCAGATCATCATATAATTTTATTCCTAAATGATTTCCTTGTATTTGTGACAATAAAAAGAACAAGGGTCTTATGTAGCCCACGTAGCATATTCCTGACCAGTCCTTTGGTAGCCTTTTGTAGGCCTGTTTGCCACACACCCAGTAATGTCCCTTTAGAGCCCACGTCCCATTTGGAAAAGGACCGTCCCATTCTCTTTTATTCCTTGGGGCGTGAAAATACAAAGGGTTTTCGTTACCAAGTGGTCCTGTTACACTGTTTGCCCCATTAGTACTTGTATATATACACCTCCAAGCTCCCGCACTAGATTCCCACTCACAATTACAACTAAGTTCTCCTTCACGACTTGTCATATCACGAGCTGACCAGAAATGTTTAAAGAACACTTGTGTCCCATTCTCATCTTGCCACCTCCAGCAGTAGACTCTTACCACATGCTGCTCCCTAGTGGTGTTATCACGCTGACAACTCGGGATTTGAACGTCAAATTGTCCCTTTGATTGTGCTCTTGCCATGGCTTCACATCCAGGTCCAAAAAATTTCTTATATGAGCATTTCAGCCAAGTCCCGTTTTTCAGCTGGACATGTGTAGCGTTCCATTTTCCTTTACTTGATGTACAGTTTATAGGTCTGCATTCAGGATCAGTACAATCATATCCGGGAGATAGAGTCCATTTACAAAAGCTTTTTCCCACCTTTACTGTTCCTGTTCTGTTTAAACAGTATATACCCTGCTCTGACAAGTGCAATTGCCATGGGCCTTCTTCCTCTTTCCAGAATTGTGTACCATTATGAACTTCACTCAAATTACTAACCCACCACTTACGTTCAACCGGGCCAGCTACCCAGGGCCAACTTTCAGTTCCCTGTGGTCCCCCACAAACCCAGCAATTGCTAAGGTTAAAAGCCTTGGCCACTTCTTCCCCCAGAATGAACAAGTTATTCCCATGGCTTAATTGCCCCTGTAAAAATAGTACCAGGAAGTATAACATCCTTCTGCATCATCCAGGGGTTATCGTGGGGGTGTGAGAAATGCCTCCAATCAAGGGGTTGGGCCCACTTCAAGGATCTATTTGAGCTTGGGTTACTGTTCAGCCTTTGAGGGTGATCCAGCTCCTGGAAAACTAATTACAATAGGTTAAAAAAAAAATAATAATAATCGTATTTATTATATACATATATTTTTGTTTGCTTGTTTGTTTCTTTTTCCTGGGACAACCTGGCTTTAGTGTGGACGAAGTCCGGTCGAGGCCCTCCCACTCGGCAGTCAATACCCGTAGGGGTTGCCTCCCTTGGTAGACTATACACACCTCAGTACACACCGGGTCCTGCCCCGGTCTTGCCTTCTCCCTTTCTTCCCTTCAGGCTTGTCCCCTTCTTCTGGCATTCTTAATTTATGCAGAGCCTTATTGCCAGAACATTAGTTCTTTTTTAGCTTTAATTTCAGTTCCCCAGGAGCAGGCTCAACCCTCCAAGTTTGGGTATTTATTGGTCCTTTTACTCTAGATGCATGGGTCCAACCCCTTTCTGCTGTTCTCACAGCTGTTTCAGTGGTAAGTAAAACAAGGTATGGTCCCTTCCACCGGGCGTGTAATGATTCTTCCCTCCAAGTTTTTATTAAGACCTTGTCCCCTGGTTGTATTTGATGAATAGCAAACCCTAAAGGTGGTGTCTGAGCCATTCTTCCAATTTCTCTTAGCTCTTGCAATCTTTTCCCAATAGTAATTGCATATTTCTGGATACTACGATCCTCAACTACATTGTTTCCCAGAGGCATTCCCTGTGAATAAGGCATACCATATAACATTTCATATGGTGATAATCCAGTCTCACTGTGTGGTTTAGTTCTTATGTTTAGAAGTGCCAATGGTAAGCATTTTGTCCAGGGCATTTGTGTCTCAATCTTGAATTTAGCCAATTGTTGTTTCATTGTTTGATTCATTCTCTCTACTTTCCCTGAGCTTTGTGGGTGCCATGGAGTATGATATTCCCATGGAATACCTAATGATTGACACAATAATCTTATTATTTTAGAAGTAAAGTGTGTGCCCTGATCAGAATCAATGTACTGGATTATCCCATATCTAGGTATCAGGTGTTCTAATACAATTTTTGCCACCATTTGTGCCGTAGCTGGTGCTACGGGATAAGCTTCTACCCATTGTATTAAATGATCTACTACTGCCAATAAATACTTTATCCTCCCTACCTTGGGCAATTCAGTGAAATCAACTTGTACTTTCTCGAAAGGCCTATAAGCTGTTTTTCTTCCTCCCGCGGCTGCTTGTCAAAACACTTTCTTATTTATCTTCTGACAAGTTAAACAACCTTGTGTGATTTGCTTTGCTATTTCAAAAACCCCTATGCAACCAAATTGTTGAAGTAAGTGATTACTTAATGCTTTTGTACCCCAATGTGTTTGTGTATGCAAATGTTCCAATCTTTGCCTTGCATAAGCTTGTGGTAATATCTCTCGCCCGTCTGGCAATGTCCATTTTCCTTGTTCTAATCTAGCACCTGTTTTCTCCAGTTTTGTCTGTTCATCAGGAGTAAACTTTTTTTCTTCTCCCTCTCGTCTTTCTTCCTCCTGTACTGTATTAATTTTAGCAGCCTGAGTTCTCAAGGCTGCTTCCTGAGCTTCTTTATCTGCTAGATTGTTCCCTCTGGTGTGGTAATCTAATCCTTTTTGGTGTCCTTTTACATGTACCACTGCTATTTCTTTTGGTTCTCTTAATGCCCTTAAATTTTTTATTATTAATTCTTGATGTATAAGATTCCTCCCTTGAGTATTAACGAAACCTCTTTCTTCACAAATTTTTCCGAAGGTATGAACCACCCCATATGCATATTTAGAATCTGTATATATAGTTCCACTTTTCCCCTTTAATAGTTCCACGGCCCTTTATAGGACATACAGCTCACAAGCCTGAGCTGACCATGATAGACTCAAGGGTCCTGATTCCACAGGTTCCAGGTGCTTATTAATTATTGCATATCCTGATTTTCTTTTTCCCTCCACTACTCAGGAGGAGCCATCTATGAACAGTGCTTCTCCCTTCTCTAATTCAGTATCTCTTAAATCGGGTCTTCCTTTAGTCTGGGTCTCAATTACCTCTAAACAGTTATGTTGTAATTCCTCTGATGGATTTCCGAACAAAAATTGTGCTGGACTCTGAGCAGAGCTTACCCTTAGTTCTACGTCAGGGGAGTCAATTAGTATAGCTTCATACTTTAGGATCTGGCTGTCTGTTAACCATTTCTCTGCTTTCTGTTGTAAGACACTTCTGACATTGTGTGGAGTATACACTTTTAAGGGAGCATTACAAGTGATCTTTCTAACTTCCTCTATTAATAACGCCGTAGCGACCAAAGCTTGGAGACAAGCAGGCCACCCTCTACTTACTGGACCAAGTAACTTAGAACAATACCCCACGGGTTTCTTAAGTCCTGCCCAGTCTTGAGTACGAACTCTATATGCCGCCTGGTTTGATGTGTTCACAAAGGGATAAAAAGGTTTTTCCAGATCCAGAAGGCTCAACACAGGTGCTTGTATTAATGCCTCTTTTATTTCTTCAAATTGTTGATTATCTTCTGCAGACCACTTAAGTTGGTTCTTAATTAATTTCTCATATAAGAATTTAACCTTTCACTGTAGCTTTCAAGCCATGGTCTACAATATCCTAATAATCCCAATATTTGCCGGATTTCCTTTTTAGTTTGTGGGGGTCTTAAGGATAGGATCCCAGATACCCTGTCAGGATCTAACTTCTTTTTTCCCTTACTTAACCAATGTCCTAAGTATTTTACTTCCTGTTCCACAAATTGTAATTTTGATCGAGACACCTTGAATCCCTTTTCTCCCAGGAAACTGAACAATTTAATAGGAGCTTCTTGGGTTCCCTCTTCAGTTTCTCCTGCTACTAATAGATCATCCACATATTGCAATAATTTTACCTCCCTGGGTAATGCAAAATCTTGTAAAACTTTTTCTAAAGTTGGTCCAAATAGATTTGGTGACTCTGTAAACCCCTGTGGTAGCACGGTCCACCTTAATTGTTGTTTCCGTCCCGTTTCAGGGTCCTCCCACTCAAAAGCAAAATAATCTCTGGATTTTTCATCCAGAGGGCAGGCCCAAAAGGCATCTTTCAGATCTATTACGCTATACCAAGTATGTATGGGAGAGATATGACTTAGTAAAGTATAAGGATTTGCCACCACAAGGAATTGAGTGACTGTTCGCTGATTTACAGCTCTCAGGTCCTGTATGACCCATCCGATTTCTTTACAGGGAGGATGGGTGTATTATGAGGTGACATACATGGTTCTAGAGTTCCTTTTTCCAGAAGTCTATGGGTTTTAATCCTTTTCAACCCTCCATTGGTATAGGGTATTGTTTAATTCTAATTGGACGATGTGGATCCATTATTTGAACATTTATGGGGTCCATTTCTATTTTTCCAATTTCCCCTTCCTTATAGCACACTGAAGGGTTAATGAATTCTTTGTCTTTTTGTGTCAAAGTGTATAATTTAATCTGCAATTTATCCCCTTGGCTTTGAATGCTTAAGTTTAATTTTAAAATCAAATCCCTTCCTAGTAAATTGTACTCCACTTCAGCGAGCAAAAGTAAATCATTAAGACAGATTTTTTTATCTGTTTCTGTTTCTACATCTTTCAAAACAGGTACCTTAAAGGGCTCTCCTTTTGCCCCTATTACAGACATGCAACTCTTCCCTTCTTCTATTCCTTTTGGAAGTTTTTGAATAGTGGATTTTTCAGCCCCTGTGTCTACTGAAAATAAGACTTCCTCTTTATGGGGACCAATTAATAGTTTTATCAGCGGCTCTGTTGATGTTGAAGTCCCCAGAAGATATAGCCCCTGACACCCCTATTCTTCTTTGAATATTTTCTCATCTTGTTCCCGCTTATGATATTTCCTCTGAACATGTCCCTTCTTGTTGCAATAGTAACAGACGGGAATTGTCGATTTCCCTCGACAAGGCTGACCCCTAGGGGTTTTTTCTATTATTTTTTTTCTCCTCTCCCCGGACAAGGTCTTTTTCTGACTTTCTCTTACTGCTGCTACAAAGATCTTGGCTTTTGCTTTTTGTTTTTCCTCATCTCTCCTAACATATACTTTCTGTGCTTGCCTAAGTAATTCTTCTAACCCTCTCTCTTGCCAATCTTCTAGCTTTTCTAATTTTCTTCTTATGTCCCCCCCAGGATTTAGCTACAAATTGTGTTCTAAGGAGTGCGGTTCCAACTGCTGTATTCGGATCAATTCCCGAAGACATTTGTAGGCTTTTCTTTAATCTCTCCAACCATTCTGTTGGAGATTCATCTTGTCCATGTTGTTCATTAAATGCTTTATCGATGTTTTGTCCTCGGGGAACTGCTTCCCTTATTCCCTGTATGATTAATGTTCTCCAATCCCTCATATTTTGTCTTCCCTGGGGTTGTTGATGATCCCAGTGGGGATCCACATTTGGCCATTTTTGGTCTCCTGGGGGTCCTGCTTGATTTTGTCTTTCCCAAATCCTCATTCCGGCTTGCCTAATCATTCCCCTTTCCTCAGCAGTAAATAAGATTCTTAAAATGGACTGTATTTCTTCCCAGGTATAAGTATTAGGGCCTAGGAATTGGTCCAGTTTTTCAGCTACTCCGAGGGGGTCATTTAATAGGATCCCCATTTCTTTCTTAAAATTCCTTACATCTGTGGTATTTAAGGGGACTGCCATGAACCCGATGCCTCACTGATTGCCTCCGAGGGCTACCTCTCTTAATGGATATAGAGAAGCTTTCTCAGATACGGCAGTCCTACTTCTTGTACATGCAGCCGGAGGCAGGTCTAATTCCGGTGCTGTTAGTGGTGGAGGCAGGGACAACGGTGGTACTGCTGGAGATATTACGGCCACCGGAGGGGGAGCCGCCGGGAGTGTATTGTTAGGATATAGAGGTGGTAAATTGTCCAATGGCTCCCATTCATCATTTGTTTCTTTCTCCTGTTTTTCTTCTTCTTCAAAATTCTCATTTGTTTTTAGTGTAAATATTGAGGCTGGATGTGAAGTCCTAATCCATAATGTTGCATAATCACTTTCTTCCCGGCAAAAAGGTGTTTTTGAATTATCATGCATATTTAAGGCCTGGCAGATCCAGTCTTCAGAAAATCCAAAAGCAGGCCAGAAGACATGTGGTCTTAAAGGCTCCTTTGGCCCTCCTCTCATACAATACTGAACCATTTTTAATTTACTTTTTCCCTTTCTGGGGCCCCTATCGTTCCAATTTCCAATCATTACTCCTAATGGACTTTCTGGTGGTATATCTGGTATTTCGCTCCCTTCCTTCTGGTCCTTGGTCTTTGACTTTGTCTGACCCATCTAAGAATTTTACTATGGCAATTCCCACAGCCCTTGATAACCTTAGTAAGAGTGTCTTGCAGGGGGGTTTGGACCTATCACCCACCCACGGATCCTATAGGAATCACTTTGGTCCTTCACCGGCCAAGTCCCTCGCGGGAGATTGGAACTGCAGTTAGAAGACCTCCACACTCGCTTCGGAACTACGTTCCGTCTCAGTCACGCTCTTACACACACACAGGCAACCGAATCCCACACAACCGAACGGTATACACCTTAAACACTTACGACTCCGTCGTCTTCATCCAGATTTTCGCGCGCAGAATTACGGGCAAAAATAATGCTGCAGCCGGCACAGGAGCTCATAAAAATCAAAATCTTTGCTTACCTTTATTCAGGTTCAAGATGGCATTGGTTCCAGACAGGAGCCACCAAATGGTGGGGCGCCTCTCCTAGATTAAAATCCAGGAACCAAAACCATCCCGGACGAGCCCCCAAGATGTTATAAATGGCTAAATCCCAAAATAGGATAATAATCAACGTTTACAATTTATTAAAGGAATAGAGGTAAGCAAACAGCGCTGGGTGTGCCAGGAGTCTCCGCTCCACCTAGACGCACACCCGTCACATCAAGATGATGATTTTTTTTTGCTCCTAGACTAATACATATTCATTACTACTTCTAAAAAAAGCAGGGTTATTATAATTAGTTCCAGAATCTGAACCCCCCTACTGGAGCATGCGTATCAGTCTCTGGTGGTCCTTCTGGGGGTCTCTGGGGGTCTCCCATGCTGAAGGCTCATAGTCTTCCTCTCAGGCTTTTTTTCTTGTCCTTCTTCTTTGTACTTCTTGGGTGCATGTCAAAAGCTTGCACAGCGTTCCCTGCAAGCTTTGTCTTGTAGCCGTCCTTCAGCTTTTCCCTTCTCCTTCATCTCCTGGCCAGGTATCAGGGGCTTGCATAGTGTCCCATGCAAAAGTCATAATAGTTAGCAGTTGTTCTGAAACCCCCGGATATCAGAGACTTCAAGGAAAAAACTTACGAATACGTTTTCCTTCAAGCTCTCTATTGACAAGAATTGTTCAAACATTCCTCACACTGGTTTGAGTCCTCTTTTCCCCTCCAATGGGATAGGATATTACCTAATCCTTATTGGCTGTTGTGGATCCACTATTTCTACTACCAAGGGTTCCATATCTAATTTTTCTGAATCTCCCTCTTGGTACCATACCTGTGGGTCTATTTCTCCCTCATCTTCTTGGGTTAGGGTATATAGCTGAATTTTAAATTCTCCCCCCAGGCTCTTGATTTCCAACCCTAATCTTATTATTAAGTCCCTTCCTAATAGATTGTGCTCAGCCTCAGGCACCAGCAATAGGTCATTGAGACATAGTTTCTTTTCTGATTCTATTTCTATATTTTCCAATATAGGAACCTTAAAGGGCTCACCTTTTGCTCCTACTACCATGGTATTCCCCTTTCCTTCCTTAACCCCTTTTGGTAATTTTCTCATAGGTGATTTCTCCGCTCCAGTATCTACCAAAAAATACACCTCTTCCCTCTGGGGACTGTCCTGGTTTCAGTTAGAACAGAATTGATTTTCTTCCTAGTAGCTGGTGGAATGCTGTGTTTTGGCTTAGGATGAGAAGAGTGCTGATAACACCCCAATGTTTTAATTGTTGCAGAGCAGTGCTTATACCAAGCCGAGGACATCTCAGCCTTTTGCTCTGTCCTGCCAACAGGCAGGCTGGGGGTGCAGTAAGAGCTGGGAGGGGACAGACCCAGGACAGGTGACCCAAACTAGCCAAAGGGGTATTCCATAGCATCTGACGTCATGCTAAACAATATATAGGGGTGGCTAGCCAGGGGGAGGGGGCCGGACTGCTCGGGGTTAGGCTGGGCATTGGTCAGCGGGTGGTGAGCAATTGCATTGTGCATCACTTGTTTGTACATATTATTAGTAGTAGTACTATTATCACCATTGTATTATTGTTGTTGTTGTTGTTGTTGTTGTTATTTTCCTGTCTTATTAAACTGTCTTTATTTCAACTCACGGGCTTCACTTTCCATTTCTCTCCCCCGTCCCAGAGAGGGAGGGGGAGGGTGAGCGAACGGCTGTGTGGTGTTTAGCTGCCGGCTGGGTTAAACCACGACAGTCTTTTTGGCGCCCAATGTGGGGCTCGAAAGGTTGAGATAACGGCAGATCTGACCAGAGGGTGTTAAACTAAAATTGGTATAAGTATTAGACCTGCTTAATAGTCACTTGTCATAATGCTGATTGCTTTAATCTCAACTCTGATGTGCCTGTTTTCCAAATTAAGTATTATAGCACATTATTTTCGTATTTGCTCTCTGTCATGTTGTTTATCCTCTCCGGGCCCTGGTCTCAGATCATTATGGTACTGTGTGTTGTAGCAATGGCTTACGAGACAATGAGATATCTGGTCATGACTCTAACCTGGTATTTGTACTCAGTAACATTGTCAACTCTGTACCTTGGAAACTGTATCTTGGAAACTATTAGCAATTATACCTATTGCTTTTTTCCATTAGGGAGTCAATCTGTGGAGGGGAAAGGGGAAGATATTTTTTCTTACTTGATTACTCTCTCTTTCTCCTTCACCACCCCTGTATCCTCCTTGATCACTCTCCCTTCCTCCTTCACCACCCTCTTATCCTCCGAGCTTATTACAATAGCTCTCCAAGATATTGAATAGCCTTGGGATACTCAGACCAGCATAGTCTTGTTGTTCTGCCTCCTGAATGCACTTCAGATTCTGCTTAAAGTTAAACAACTATTTAGGAAGTTCATCCGGAGATCTGCCCAGAGGCAGTATAGTTGTGGGTGGCAGGGAGTATGGGAGGATATGGGCAGGCATCTAGAGCAGTTGGCACCCCCAGTGTTTTGGAAATTCACCCCTGAACAACTGCAAAATCCTCAAAAACTGGCAGAATGCTTGAAAAAAAGGTGTCATGATTCTGGCAGTTCCAAAGTAACACAAATCATTGTAACGTGCTGGGGCCTGGCTCATGCTTATCGAGCTGCCATTGATACTGCTATCAACTTAGTGACAGACCCTGCGGCCACTCCAAGCCCTGTGACAGATCCAATGGCCACTGTGACCCCTATGGTGGACTCTGCAGCGGCTCCTGCAGCCGCTCCAGTCCCAGCTCCTGCAGCTACTCCAGTCCCAGCTCCTGCAGCTACTCCAGCTCCAGCTCCTGCAGCCGCTCCAGCTCCAGCTCCTGCAGCTGCTCCAACTCCAGTTCCTGCAGCCGCTCCAGCTCCTGCAGCTGCTCCAGCTCCTGTGGCTGGGTCAGAGAAATGAGCTGTAGCAGTGCAAGTTGACCCTGCAGAAGGTATTCCAACCCCTGTGGCAGACCCTGTAATGGGGTCAGAGAAACAAGCTGTAGCAGTGCAAGTTGACCCTGCAGAGGGTATTCCAACCCCTGTGGAAGACCCTGTAATGGGGTCAGAGAAACGAGCTGTAGCAGTGCAAGCTGCCCATGTAGAGAAGGTGAAAAAATGGTATAGAGATTCAGGTCGTTTAGAACGCAGAGAGTTTTCTGCCAAATCTAGGTATAGAGACGACGACGACGCTGGGCCATCAAGGATTCAGGAGGAGGAAGATGAGGATTCCGAAAAATCAACAGTATCTACCCGAAGCCTATACGAGCGCGAGCTACGAGATGTGCGAAAAGATTTTGGTCGTTGTATAGGTGAGCAGCTTGTCACCTAGCTACTCCGGTGCTGGGACACTGGAGCCAATTGTGTGGAATTAGATGGCAGGGAAGCCAGGCGGCTGGGATCCCTTGCTCGAGACGCCGGCATTGACAAAGCAATTGCAGATGGAGCACAACCTCACAGCCTCTGGAGGCGTCTCCTCTCAGCTGTGAGGGAAAGGTATCCCTTCAAGGAAGAACTTTTATGTCTACCAGGCAAGTGGACCACTATGGAGAAAGGAATCCAGTACCTGAGGGAATTAGCCGTACGGGAAGTGATTTGTGAGGATCCAGACCTCAGACAAACATCCAAAGACCCAGATGAAGTCAGGTGTACGCGACCCATGTGGCGGAAGTTTGTACGGAGTGCACCATCATCATATGCCAGCTCATTGGCAATAATGGCCTGGAAAGAGGATGAGGAACCCACAGTGGATGAAGTGGCTAAACAACTCCGGCAGTACAAAGAAAGTCTCTCCTCTTCCTTACAGGCCTGCGTCTCAGCTGTGGAGAAACTTTCTGAAAAGGTTCACCAACTTGAAGAGAGATTATTCTCCTCCGCACCTGTACAAAGCAGTGTCTCAGCTATCAGGGGTAGGCGTTCATCCACACAAGGAAGACGATATGGTGGGTACTCACCCTGTGCCACCCTGTGGTTTTACTTACGAGACCATGGAGAGGACATGAGAAAATGGGATGGAAAATCTACCGCGACCCTGGAGGCACGGGTACGTGAGTTGCAAAAGAAAACAATCAGGAAGAAGGGATTCTCTGAAAAGTTTGCTGCTCCAACTTCCAGCAGACAGTCCTTCAAACACAGAAACAAAGAAGATTCTGACCAGGATTAGGGGGGCCCTGCCTCCAGCCAGGGGGAGGAAAGGGATAATCGAGTTTATTGGACTGTGTGGATTCGATGGCCTGGCACGTCAGATGCACAGAAGTAGAAGGCTTTAGTAGACACCGGTGCACAATGTACTCTAATGCCATCGAGCTATAAAGGACCAGAGCCCATCTGTATTTGTGGAGTGACAGGGGGATCCCAGCAGTTGACTGTATTGGAGGCTGAAGTGAGTCTGACTGGGAATGAGTGGGAAAAGCACCACATTGTGACTGGCCCGGATGCTCCATGTATCCTTGGCATAGACTATCTTAGAAGAGGATATTTCAAGGACCCAAAAGGGTTCCGGTGGGCTTTTGGTATAGCTGCCTTAGAGACAGAGGGCATTAAAGAATTCTCTACCTTGCCTGGTCTCTCAGAGGACCCCTCTGTTGTGGGGTTGCTGAGGGTCGAAGAACAGCAAGTGCCAATCGCTACCACAACTGTGCACCGGCGGCAATATCGCACTAACCGGGACTCCCTGATTCCCATCCATAAGCTAATTCGTCAATTGGAGAGCCAAGGAGTGATCAGCAAGACTCATTCACCTTTCAATAGTCCCATATGGCCAGTGCGAAAGTCTAATGGCGAGTGGAGACTAACAGTGGACTATCATGGCCTGAACGAAGTGACGCCACCACTGAGTGCTGCAGTGCCAGACATGCTGGAACTTCAGTACGAACTTGAATCGAAGGCAGCCAAGTGGTACGCCACAATTGACATCGCTAATGCATTTTTCTCCGTCCCTCTAGCAGCAGAGTGCAGGCCACAGTTTGCTTTCACTTGGAGGGGAGTCCAATATACTTGGAATCAGCTGCCCCAGGGCTGGAAACACAGCCCTACCATTTGCCATGGGCTGATCCAGTCTGCGCTAGAGCAGGGGGAAGCTCCTGAACACCTGCAGTACATCGATGACATTATTGTGTGGGGTGACACAGCAGAGGAAGTTTTCGAGAAAGGGAAGAGAATAGTCCAAATCCTTCTGAAAGCCGGTTTTGCCATAAAACAAAATAAAGTCAAAGGACCTGCACAAGAGATCCAGTTTTTAGGAATAAAATGGCAAGATGGACGTCGTCAAATCCCAATGGATGTGATCAACAAAATAACAGCTATGTCTCCACCAACTAACAAAAAAGAAACACAGACTTTCCTAGGTGTTGTAGGGTTTTGGAGAATGCACATCCCAAATTACAGTCTGATTGTAAACCCGCTCTACCAAGTAACCCGTAAGAAGAATGAGTTTGAATGGGGCCCGGAGCAACAACAAGCCTTTGAACAAATCAAGCAGGAAATAGTCCATGCAGTAGCCCTTGGGCCAGTTCGGACAGGACCAGATGTAAAGAATGTGCTCTACACTGCAGCCGGGGAGAACGGCCCCACCTGAAGCCTCTGGCAGAAAGAACCTGGGGAAACTCGAGGTCGGCCCCTGGGGTTTTGGAGTCGGGGATCCAGAGGATCTGAGGCCCGCTATACTCCAACTGAAAAGGAGATATTGGCAGCATACGAAGGAGTTCGATCTGCTTCGGAGGTGGTCGGTACTGAAGCGCAGCTCCTCCTAGCACCCCGATTGCCGGTACTAGGCTGGATGTTCAAGGGAAGGGTCTCTTCTACGCATCATGCAACTGATGCTACATGGAGCAAATGGGTTGCACTGATTACTCAGCGGGCTCGAATAGGAAACCCCAGTCACCCAGGAATCTTGGAAGTGATTATGGACTGGCCAGAAGGCAAATACTTTGGGATATCATCAGAGGAGGAGGTGGGTCGTGCTGAAGAAGCCCCACTGTACAACCAGTTGCCAGAGAATGAAAAGAAATATGCCCTGTTCACTGATGGGTCCTGTCGTATTGTGGGGAAACATCGGAGATGGAAGGCTGCTGTATGGAGTCCTACACGACGAGTTGCAGAAGCTGCTGAGGGAGAAGGTGAATCGAGTCAGTTTGCAGAAGTGAAGGCCATTCAGCTGGCTTTAGACATTGCTGAACGAGAAAAATGGCCAGTTCTCTATCTCTACACCGATTCATGGATGGTAGCAAATGCCCTGTGGGGATGGTTACAGCAATGGAAGCAAAACAACTGGCAGCGCAGGGGCAAACCCATCTGGGCTGCTGCATTGTGGCAAGATATTGCTGCTGGGGTAGAGAACCTGGCTGTAAAGGTACGCCACGTAGATGCTCATGTGCCCAAGAATCGGGCTACTGAAGAACATCAAAACAACCAGCAGGTGGATCAGGCTGCTAAGATTGACGTAACTCAGGTGGACCTGGATTGGCAACATAAAGGTGAATTATTTATGGCCCGATGGGCCCATGACACCTCAGGCCATCAAGGTAGAGATGCAACATACACATGGGCTCGTGATCGAGGGGTGGACCTGACCATGGATGCCATAGTACAGGTTATTCATGACTGTGAAACGTGTGCTGCAATCAAGCAAGCCAAACGGTCAAATCCTCTTTGGTATGGAGGACGATGGCTGAAATAGAAATATGGGAAGGCCTGGCAGATTGATTACATCACACTCCCTCAAACTCGCAATGGCAAGCGCCATGTACTTACCATGGTGGAAGCAACCACCGGATGGCTGGAAACATATCCTGTGCCTCATGCCACCACCCGGAACACTATCCTGGGCCTTGAAAAGCAAGTCCTATGGCGACATGGTACCCCAGAAAGAATAGAGTCAGACAATGGGACTCACTTCCAAAACAACCTTATAGACACTTGGGCCAAAGAGCATGGTATTGAGTGGGTGTATCACATCCCCTATCATGCACCAGCCTCCGGGAAAGTTGAACGATACAATGGACTGTTAAAGACTACATTGAAAGCAATGGGCGCTGGGACATTCAAAATTGGGATACGCATTTGGCAAAGGCCACCTGGTTAGTCAATACTAGGGGATCTGCCAACCGAGTTGGACCTGCCCAATCAAACCTGTTACGTACTGTAGATGGGGATAAAGTTCCTGTAGTGCATGTAAGAAATATGCTGGGTAAAACAGTCTGGGCTACTCCTGCCTCAGGAAAAGGCAAACCTATTGGTGGAATCGTTTTCGCTCAGGGACCTGGATACACTTGGTGGGTGATGCAAAAGAACGGAGGGGTCCGGTGTGTACCTCAAGGGGATTTAATACTGGGTGACAATAGCCCATGAATTGAATTGTATCATGTTAATTACCATATAATACTGTATGTTATCACTACCATGACTACTATATACCCTACATGAAAATGGTGAATAATTAGAATGTATAGAAAAGAGTGTAACCTGAGCATGACATAAATGGTATGGAATAAGGGGTGGATAGATGTCCTGGTTTCAGTTAGAACAGAATTTCCTTCCTAGTAGCTGGTGGAATGCTGTGTTTTGGCTTAGGATGAGAAGAGTGCTGATAACACCCCGATGTTTTAATTGTTGCAGAGCAGTGCTTATACCAAGCCAAGGACATCTCAGCTTCTTGCTCTGTCCTGCCAACAGGCAGGCTGGGGGTGCAGTAAGAGCTGGGAGGGGACAGACCCAGGACAGGTGACCCAAACTAGCCAAAGGGGTATTCCATAGCATCTGACGTCATGCTAAACAATACATAGGGGTGGCTAGCCGGGGGGAGGGGGCCGGACTGCTCGGGGTTAGGCTGGGCATCGGTCAGCGGGTGGTGAGCAATTGCATTGTGTATCACTTGTTTGTCCATATTAGTAGTAGTAGTACTATTATCATCATTGTATTATTATTATTATTATTATTATTATTATTATTATTATTATTATTATTATCATTATTATTTTCCTGTCTTATTAAACTGTCTTTATCTCAGCTCATGGGCTTCACTTTCCATTTCTCTCCCCCGTCCCAGAGAGGGAGGGGGAGGGTGAGCGAACGGCTGCGTGGTGTTTAGCTACCGGTCGGGTTAAACCAGGACAAGTGGCCAGCCAGTTAAGGGAGGGGATTATTGTCCCCCGTCTACTCCGCCCTTCTGAGGCCTCACTTGGAGTACTGCATCCAGGTCTGGACTCCCCAGCACAAGAAAGATTTGGCCCTGTTAGTGCGAGTACAGAGGCGGGGCTACAAAGATGATCAGAGGACTGAAGCACCTCTCCGATGAAGAAAGGCTGAGAGAGCTGCGACTGTTCAGCCTGGAGGAGAGAAGGTTACAGTGAGGACCTCACTGTGACCTTTCAATAATTAAAGGAGTCTTGTAAAAAAGATGGAGAAGGACTCTTTACTCGGGTAGATAATGATAGGATGTGGGAAGTGGTCTTAAACTAAAAGAAGATAGGTTTAGACTAGACTAGGAGGAAATGCTTCACTGTAAGGGTAGTGAGGCACTGGAACATGTTACCAAGAGAAGTCGATGCCCCATACGTGGAGGTGTTCAAGGCAAGGCTGGATGGGGCTTTGGCCAACCTGATCTAGTGGGTGGCATCCCTATCTATGGCAGGGGGGTTGGAGTTAGATGATCTTTAAGATCCCTTCTAACACAAGCCATTCTATGATGATTCTATTGTAACCGTATTCTCAGCCAGCTAGGAACTTTTTAGTTAGTAATGAAAACCATCAAGAGAGATCACAATGTTTTTTGTGAACGTTTTATTTCCTTTTAAGAGTATTAAGACTTTTATTCCTTTATTGATGCCTTTTGGATGAACTTATTCCCAAGACAGAAGGTGAACAGAAGCAAAAAAAGGCTCCTCGAAGACAGTCAGATCCCAAGCAGGGAGCGGTAAGATCAACTAGTAGCGACAGGTAAATATATGGGCTTTAGAAAATAACCTAAGTTAGACTGTAAGTATTTTGGGAATTGATTGTTTCTCAACCTTTTTACTCTAATCTTAGTTTGGTATAGACTGACTGAGGCCCTTGTATACTACTGAGAATTTCATCCTAATGTGTATTAGAGTATCTGAATACTATCAGTACTGAAATGGTTATACCTCTTGCTAAAGATATGTTATGAGCAAAGCAAGACTAAATGGGACTTTGTGGGGACCTGGTGCAGTTGAGACAGTCATCAGACCTACAGCATCTGCACTGTGCAGACTCACTTGCTATTTTCTTCATATCCTTGTGTCTCATTATCTCCAAAATAAATTTTGTAAAGAAACACTATTGCATATGTCTGTTTGTATCTGCTTAACAGACCCCCTGCCATTGTGTTTTTTTTCCATTGTTTTTATAACCTGCATTTGTGATAAGTAGCAGCAGAATTCAGCCAAGATACAGTAGACTGAAATTATTTTTTTTTCAATCCACTGCAATGTAAAACTTTATTATATTTATTCCACTATTTGAAAATTATATGGAGGGGAGCATTCATTAACATTACCTTTGGGCAATAATCTGATGTATGTAATCTCTGTTTTAATATGAGTTGTTATCAAGGCTCTGGTTCAGTGCTAGCCTGGTGTGGAAGCAGAGTAAAACAGAGAGAAATTCAGTTTTAATGGTTTGTCTCTGCCTTTAGGATAACTTGATTGTATGCAGAAATAGCCACTGACCCTGCTTGCCCTTACCTGTGTATTGTTTCTCAGTAACTTTTGTCTTCATCTTTGCAGAATAATCTCAGCCTCTTTTGAAAGCTTTTCTGAGAGTCATCATCTTTCCACTAGTTCAGATCCTGATACTGTAGCAAACAGAGAGGAGAGCTCATCATCTAGCTATCCGTTCCATCTGACTTCTTTATACGATGAGGACATCATTGACTTGAAGTGAAGACAGACAGACTGTTCCTTACCTCACCTTTTCTTACAGATCTGTGAGCTCTGTGGGAATGTCACAAACACTGCTTCTAGTGGTGTGGTGTAAATGCCTGAAGTAACTAGGAAAATAAAACTAACATTCACATTTTTAAGGAAAAGGTACAGCATTGAGGCTTTCAGGGTAGGGCATAACTGCATTACCTGAGCGTTTCCTAGGCTCCCAACCTTAGATGCTATCGTGCTGGGGAAACTTGGTGTGCTATCTCTAAGGAACAGCACGGAGCGTAGAGTGGAGTGGAGACACCACGGCTAGGCTCTGTAATCAGGTGGGGCCTCGATTGTTCTTGTGCACAAAGCTGCACTTTTTGCCACCCTGAGCCAAAGACCTGTCATGTTTTGACAAATGCTATACCCTAGTGTACTTTTTGCTCATTATAATATCATTATAATACCAAAACACACCTCCATCCCAAAAGCTACCCGCCTCCAAGGTGCGACCACCCCTCACTGAGCATGCGCCCTGAATTTCTCGGAGCCTATTACTTTAAACGGAGATGGGAAAACTTGACACCAATCATAACTAAGATATGCTTGACTAGAGCCACTCAAGCTCCACCTAAAAGATAGAAAATAATATAAATTGGCCCAAGAGAAAGGGGATGTTAGGGAAGATACCACCGTCAGGGGAGATACCATCCCGAGGAAATACAACATCCTTAGGACCTCCTGACTCCTGGGATCAGTTGACGGGCTGAGCCTCTCTTCCCCCCCCCCATTGGGACGCCTTTGGGTGAGATCTGAATACTTGCTTATAAATCTCTATAGAGTCTTTGATCCTTTTAACGCGTTTATTTCTAGGCTGTGCACCTGTGACACCTGTGACATCTGTGACACCTGTAAACACCTGTAACACCTGTAACATCTATAACATCTGTAACACCTATAACACCTGTGTATTTCATGCATACTAGCTTGCTTTTGCAGACAGTCACTATCACCGGCAATCCAAAAGAACCTGATTATCTGTTGCTGTAATAAACCACACTTGATTGCATTGTGATAACTCTCATTAAGTGCAACGAGGGTGAGGGTGGTTATCCGTGATAGTTCAGTGTTCTGAATCTAACCAGACCCCCAGACGGTTAATGCATTTTTGGTGAATGTCTGAACGGACCCCCAGACCGTTAATGCGTTGATGGTGAATGTCTGACGGGCCCCCCAGACTGTTAACATGTTTTTAGTGAATGTCCAACTGGTTCAGTACTCTGAATGCGACCGGGCCCGTAACAGTTAATCAGCTACACTCCTTAACGCGACAAGTGGTAAAATGTGGCTGGAAGTATTGGTGATTAATCTTTATAGATCCCATGTTGTTCTGGCTTGCTTAGCCTGATTTGGTGATGCTTACATCTTTGACATATGTATGTTTTCTTATCTCAGCTCATGAAACATTACTTTTTGTGACATTCTAAAGGTAGGTAATCAATGAGAGCTTCAGGCTGAAAATGAAGTAAAAAGTATTATTTATTCTGAGCTTCTCATAATTGAAGTACCCGAATGAAAGTGGCATTCAGTTAATTGCTGTTACTAATATCTTGAGCTGTTTTACAGGTGTGCACCATGTAGAAAGAAGAATTTGATGATGTAAATGACTCATTTTGTTTTTTCATTCTTAAAAAAAAAAAAAAAAAAAAAGCTTTTAGACAAGGTCTTTCCAGACAACGCAAGTGCAGTCTGTCCTTGAAATGATGGAGCTGTGTTTTATTCACCGAGGAATGATGGTTACTCTATAAAGATCAGGTAACACAAACGTGCTGTTTTCTTTTCTCAGACCTGTCCTTGCACTTTTTTTTTTTTTTTTTTTTTTTAAGAGAAACTTGAAAACTGTTTTGGTATTAAGAATCTTTGAGTAGAATGACTTTTTATAAGAAAATACAAGCTTTCAAATCTTCCATAAAATTGGAAGTCAGAAACACATTGTTTTTCTCCACAAAGGGAATGTTGTTTCTGTAGTGCACCTGCAGACTTCCTCATTACAGGCAGAAACCCGTGCCCTGATTTTCTTTCTGACTACACAAAGATTCCTGTGCTGGCATCAGAATTAATTGTTGTCTGCTTTTACACCAACAATAGAATTCATTGCTCCAAGTAAACATATTTTTCTAAATGGACCGGGCTGAAGTTTTACTGCCAAGAAGCTAGTTTTCTATGGTGAAATAGTCATATTAGATCTTTTGTTTTGTTAAAGGACAGTATTTCATCATTAAAGCTTGAATTTTTTTTTAACCCTTTCCTCCATGCCAAAAATCAATTTTATACAATGTTGTAAAGGGGTTTGCTGTTTTTCATGAAAAAGTGATGCTTCCAGGATTTTATATATGAAGATTTGGGCTTTATTAGGGTATTTCTAGCTCTTTGTGTATAATTATTTCTGTATCCTTGATTTATTTTGTAATACCATTTATGTGTCATGATTTCCCCTGTCCAAGCATGACATCTGGTGATTTGTGCCTTTTGCTTCAGTCTGTCTGAATGTAAAACTTTTTTTTTTTTTTTTTTTTTTTTTGCAAAGTTTCATGGTATATGATGACTTTATTTCTCCATCTAAGAAAATATGCAAGGCCTTAACTGAAAGGATTACTTCTTATTCTCAGTCAGCGCGGTTGATCAAGAAAAGAAGCAATATTTTAAACATTAATTAGTACAGGAACAGAAGCAGTATTAACCAGTGGCTACTTGTACTTTAGTATCTTTGCACCTAAATATGTATGGAGTGAACCTTAGTAAACACCTGGAAGTGCTACCTCAGAGTCTTTGCAAGAACTTGTAATTCTTTTTGAGAATGTCTCGGGGGGGAGAAGGGGGAGGAACAGTATCCATTTTCTCTGTTCTACTTACCTGGTTAGCTATGGTTTAAAAATAAATCACTCTCAAAGTATTGTGTAGTCCTTATTCTGCTGCAAGTTGTAACCACTTGTGTGGACTCGTCAAATCAATTTTAGGGGAAGCACTGTTTGGGCTTGGGTATTTTTAGAAAGCAGAAGCATCACCTTTTTCCATATACAGGTTTCTCAGTGTAGTATTTTTATTTCTGTTGTGTGGGTGTTTTTGAAGACTGTACTAGTGTGCTGCAAAACTCAGGCTTTAATTTCAATTTAATAAAATTTGAACTGGAAAGTTTGCTTTGAACTTTTAGATTATCAGATTTTAAATGTATTGCTGAGGTTCACTTCTGCTATTCTAGCATGATTTAACATGATTAAATGATAGTCTGATAGTAGTTGAATACACTTGTATACATATGTTGATTAGAAAACTTCTTTGAAGAACCTGAACAAACACATATTTAGGTATCCTGAAAGACATAGAAAGACCTTTTAGATGGAGCAGTAGAGAGATCAAGAAGAATGGAGAAAGCTTGACTATAACTGACCTAGGGTGATAGTCAGGAAGAAAAACAACAGCAGTGGCAATAAAGTATTGCTATGAAGTGTGTGTGTGGAGTTCTGCCTGTAATAGCAGCATTGATGACATCTAGCAAATACTAACAAGCAGCAAAAGTACTGTAAGGAATACAGCAAAAGTCTGACTGCTTAAACTAGATGAAAAAGAAAAAAAAAAAAAAAAAAGATCAGACTAGCTTCATGGTATTTATTTTATCTGGAACAGGATGTTGGAAGAGTTTGAGGAGGGAGAAAGCACAGATCCAATATCAATTGGCTTGTCTCTCCCCTCCAGTCTGAATTTTATGGTATAGTTTAATGTGTCTGATGCAAACTGTTATGCAGGTCACATTGGGAACTACCAGACCTAAAATAATATTACTCGTACAGGACAGGCAGGATCTGAACACTGGAGAAAATGACCTGTGTTCATGCCTTAGGTATGCAGTAAGTGCCTTAACAGTGCTGTCACTTCTTGAGTATTTACTTCTGTGGTCAACCAGCATGTCATGCAGGCATGGAGGAATAATATTAGACGTAGCAAAAGGAGGTGAAGGAGGGATCAGGCAAAATTATTTTGTTTTATATGACTCCTAGGTATGGTTACTGAGGCTTTAGGATCATGTATGTATAGTTTACTCTCTACTTGCGGTACAAGAGCAGTCTGGAGTGTAGGTAGAAGGCAGGGAACACGGTAGTTATGCTTGAATTTTGTTTGACACAAGCCACAAGAACCAAAGTGTGTGAAGTTCTTTTTCACATTTGTCTTATCTAAAAGACAAAGTACCATACAATAATATGAAACTGCTGGAAAAACTGGACAAATAGCCAGTATACGAGTAGTCTTTGTCAGACTGTGGCATGAATTACATGCATCTTAGTGTGATGAGATGTTGTTCTCTGCACTAGCTTCTAGACATTGGCTGTCTCAAAGTAGTGTCTTAGATCCATGCTATTCAGGCTCTTGATCAAAACAAAAGCCAACTGTTGGTATTGATGGATAGGTTCTTGTTTGTCATTTCTAAAGGCCACATTTTTCATACATCTGTGTAATCTGTCTTCAAACCAGTGTCAGGTGACCAGGAAACATGAAATGGCATATTGGAAGGCTACTGAGATGGACAGGTATACCGTTCTTTACTCTGGCCCCTTGGAATCATGTTTTTTCTCTTCTTTGTAACATGCGTCTACTCATTAAAGCTTAGAAAGTAGCCTTGGACACAAATAGCAGCCGTGTCCACCCTAAGCACAACCTTTCCCACTTTCACATCTTCTGTTAAAACTGCTACTAGTAGCCTGTGTTCTTAGTGTTGGCTGATCATCATATCCATGAGAAAAAAGAAAATCTTTAAAACTACAGCTATGATGGGTAGATGCTTTTTCTAATGAAGAAGACTACTGAATAAAGCTTGCTACCACCATCATCAGAAGGATTAAAAAATATTTAGGCAAAATATGGGCAAAAGGGGCTTTGTACGCCTTTTCTGGGGTCCTATTTTAAATTCCTCTCAGATTCTGGGTAGGGATATATTTAGGGTTGTTCAGAAAGAGCGAACACAGAGAGTATTCAATGTATTGTTGGCAAGGGTATAGTAATGAAGCAGTTTTTGTCTTTCATTGGGACTTGGAAAGGCTGATCTCTCTCAAGAGCTTGATGTTGTCTGCTTTTCTTGATGGTAGCCATCATGGCCCTCAGTCTCTTGCTTGTGTGTGTTCGTGCTCATGTACGGTTTGGGGGCCTGGCTCCATGTGGTTTTGGATCCCGGTTCTGTAGTTTTTGACTACTGTTTCTGGTTTGGGGGGAGAGATGGCTCCCTGCATTGCTCTGGCTGGCCCGCCCTGCGCCGCCCCTCTTCCCCTGCCGCCGCTGGGTTGTGCCAGCCCGCCCTGGCCCTGCCGCATTGAAGCTGTGAGGAGCTGAAGAAGAGCTAGTGAAAGAGAAGAATTGCAGCAGGTAGGCTGTGCCTGTGAGGTGCCTGAGGATCTGCCTTTTTTTTTCTTTTATGGCTGCTTCTTGCAGTCCCGGGGGGTTGAATCCTCTCCGGAGTGCTGAGGAAAGGTGGGAGGGTCGTCAGCCCAGTCAGTGTCCCTAAGCAAGGGTCCCCCTAAGGCAAGTCTCTGAAGTGTTTCCCCTCTGTTTTAGTGGTGCTGTGGTAGGCGTTGCTCAGAATCTGCTGAGGGTCTGAGGTGGGGGGGGAGGTTTGGAGCTGCTTCTACACCTTTGGGGCTGGCATCGGGGGTAGAGGGGTTTGGTGCAGGTTGTATACTGTAGGGGCCTGTTTTTTGGGGGGGCTTGGGGCCTGCGTCTGGGGGAGGGGTGGGAGCTGTTTGTACACCTTTGGGGCCTGCATCTGGGGGTGGTTGGGAGCTGCTTGTACACTTTAAGGGCTTGTGTTTGGGGGGGCTTGGGGGCCTCCCTCGGGGGGGGGGGGGGGGGGGAGCTGCTTATATAGGGTAGGGGGCCTGCCTTGCAGGGGTTGGGAGCTCCTTGTAGAATTTGGGGCCCTGTGTCTGGGGGGGTTGGGGCCTGTGTCTCAGGGGTGTTAGGAACTGGTTGTACACCTTTGGGGCCTGTCTCTGGCGGGGGAGCTACTTGTACACTTTTTGGGCCTGTATTTGATGGGGGTTGGGAGCTGCTTGTACACTTCTGGACCTATGTTCAGGGGGGTTGGGAGCTGCTCATGCATTCTAGGTGCCTCCCTTTTGAGAGGGGTTGGGGCCTGCATCTGTGGGTGGTTGGGAGCTGCTTGTACACTTTAGGGGCCTGGGTCTCAGAGGGGGGTCTGGGCTGTTTGTACACCTTTGTGGCCTGTGTTTGTGGGGGTGCCTGTGCCTGGGGGAGTTGAGAGGTGCTTGTACACTCTAGGGACCTCCATTTGGGGGTCTTTGGGGCCTCCCTTTGAGGGGGAGGGAGTTGGGAGTTGGTTGTACACCTCTGCATCCTATGTCTTGGAGGGGGCAGGGGGTTGGGACCTGTCTCTGAAGGGGCGGGTTGTGAGCTGCTTGTACACCTCTGGGACATGTGTCTGGGGGGGGGGGGGGGGGGGGGGAAGAGGGACCTGGGTCTGGGGCCTGTGTCTGGGTGGAGTCCAGTTCTTGGGAGGGGGTGGGGGGGTGGGAGCTGCTTGTGGGCAGTTTGGGGTCTGCATCTGGGTGTGATTGGTGCCTGCTTCTGTTGGCAGTTTGGGGCCTGCTTGTTGACTTCTGCAGCCTGGGTTTGGGGGCTTTTCTGTAATGTTTGGGGTCTGCATTTTTGCTTTGGGATGCATCTTGAGCTTTTGAGGCCTAGCTGTAGTATTTGGGGCCTGCGTCTGGGGCTTTTCTGTAGCATTTTGGTCGCGTGTTTGTGATTTGGGGCCTGTATCCAGGGTTTTGCCTTTTTTGTAATTTTCATCTTTTTGTCTGTGTTTCGTTGCTGGTTGTCTGGGGTTAGGGGCAGTTTGGGGTTTGGATTAAGGTCAGTGTCATTAGCATTAGGGGGTTGATAATAAGGGTTAGGGTTGTGGTTAGAGTTGTTAGGTTTAAGGGGAATAAGGATTTCAGGGTAAGGGGATCAAGGTTGTGGGAATAAAAATGTTGATTTTGTGCAGTTACATCCTTTGGAGGGAAGGAAAGTGGTATTGAGATAAGCTTGCAGTGATAAGAGAGCTTAACAGTGTGAAATGTGTTCATCTTATTCGTGTCAATATGGAACAGTGCTAGGGCCGCATGATATGATGAAATGTGACCTTCTGTCTTACATACCCGTGTATGTAAGAAAAGTCTAAGAAAACCAGAGTGGTTAATGTATATAGTTCTTGTATTTTGCAAAGGAATGGTCCAGCAATTCGGGTCAACTTCTGTTATTGCAGGTGAAGATTCATGCTGGCCCAAAGTTTGCCCCTTACTTGACATTCAGCCCCTCAGAAGTGAAATCTTTCCGCACTGAATATGGGGATCTGGAGTGCTGCACTGAGGTTGTGGACAGTGTACAAGAGGCTGTTGAACATATCCACAAGTATGGAAGTTCTCACACGGATGTTATCACAGAGAATGGTTTGTGACCTAATCTGTTTCCTTAAGCTTCTGCTTTGGTTTCACTGTGGGATCTTGTTATTAGCATAACTACTTACATTGCAGTAGTTTCTTTTACCTTGGTTCTGTAGTAAGCATAATCAACCAGAACCCTAGGAGCTACATCTATCTATAGTTATGTTTAATTCAAGGAAAACATGTTGTGTGCCCTTATTCCATGAGGTGAAGGCATGTGTTTGAGCAACTGGCCAACAACAAGTCAACACATGCTCTTGTCAGGCAGGCTGCTTTGTGTTCTTGTATTGTACAGACTTACCACATCAGACAGTTTTGCAGAAACGTCTCCTGAATCATGGAGATGCCTTTAGGCCTCTGAAGGAAGAAGAGGTGAGCTTCTATAGAGGGAATATGGATAGTGGGAAAGATCATTCTATATACGCTTTGTCTTCCCACGTCACTTTTAAGTCTTGCAAACAAGGACCACAAGCGTTTTTCCCCATCTCTCCCAGTCCTTTATTTCCCCGTTCCGCATCTGTAGTGTAAAAGCTGCATATATCTCAGTTCCCAGTTTCTTGCTCCTTTGATGCTGCAAACTTCTGTTCCTATGTGCTGCTCTGTGCTTCTTCCACTCCTCACAAACAAAGCTCCTTTTTTTGAGGACCTAATTCTAAATGAAGTGGCTAAGCCTCCTGTAAAGAAAAGAGGTGAGGAGGATATAAGAAGTACATCTAAAACTTTCCTATCGAAGTTACTAGCTCTTTGGGCTTTGCTTTGGTGGTCATTTTCTGTCAGTAATTTGTCATATGCTTGTATTTGAGTACTGTAAATTGGCTAATTTTTCCTGATGAATTGAAGTTGATTGGACATTGGAAGTCGTGCCTGTAGCACCACCAGCTGAGCCTCAGAAGCCACAAGAGTGATCCCCACAAAAGTAGGGATGCTGGAGGAGGAAGAGGAGGATACCTTGCGTGACCTTAGAATTTTCTTGAGGGACGTTACTCGCAGACTTGCCACTGACAGACGTTTCAGGGAATTTGCAAAGCCCGTTGACCCACAGAAGGTAAAGTAGTGCTGATCTGTGTGTGTCTGTAACTTCTCAGTGTTCATACTTCTCAGCGTTTTGGGGAAGGTTCAACTTTGTTTTTAGGGCTGCACTGTAAGGATTTTGCAAGAAGCAGAGGCAGTGCTTTTACTTCTGCTGACTCTCAAATGTCTCTTACGGGATTATTCGCTGAAAGCCCTGGTTTCATTCTAAAAAGCCAGTCCAAATGCCAACACAGTTTGCTTGTGAAAAGGCTTTGATATGTAGGCGTGTCACAGCACTGAAAAGCACAGAGATCTTTCCTTATAATTACAAACAGTATTTACAGGACTACTTGAGTGAAGTCTGAAGCCCTTTCTTGGACTGTCAGTTCCTGTGGGAACAGGAATGGGAGCAGCAGTTTGTAAAAATAAGTTTTGAGATCCTGTTCTCTGTTTCATCTGGAACTCCTCAATAGGAATCAACCATAAGTGCAGTGTGTTTTCTTTTTCCTCCAATTGGCTGCTTAGATGCCTTTTTCTCCTTAATTGATGAGATAAGCCTAAACTAGGGGCGTATATTTCAAAGACAGATGTAACTTGAATATACCTGGGGATCAGCAAAGTCCTCTTCTTGTGGGCATCCACTGGCTTTTCTTCCCCTTTTCTCCTAGGTTCTTGAACTGTGAAATATCTAGACAGATACATATGTCCTCATCTGAACTGGTCATTAGTCTCCTCTTCTGGTCTGAGGGAAGAAATGAGCACCTCAGGGCCCAGTTATCTCATTCTAAAGTAGATGCCTGCAATAGGTACTTCACAGGTGCAATTCATGCACCTTTTCCTCAATGTCGACAACAAAGAGAATGCCGGATGGCTTGCTCAGCTTGCACTGTTGTGATTTTCTGAAGCAAAGTGAAATGAATCTCCCACCCTCAGTGTTTCTTCTCTACCATGCATGTGCTTCTGACCTCCCTACTTCTTGTTGTCCTCTCCTAGCCGCTCTAATGAAAAATGAAAGAGCCCTTCCATTTTTGAGAAGCAAACTGGTTAATTTCAGCATCTTCTGATGCATCGCAAGTGTTCAGAGTTTTTAGGAAGTCGTTTATTTAAAGTTTTCCGAATAATTTTGGTAGACAGTGTGCAAGGTTAAGAAAACCTCTGAATGCTTGTATTTGATCTGCAGGTACCTGACTATGCCACAAGGATTAAAGAGCCGATGGATCTTTCAACAGTTCTGACTCAAATTGACTCGCGCCAGTACCTCGCTGCCGGAGACTAGCTGAAGGACATCGATCTAATCTGTAACAATGCCTTAGAGTACTACCCGGATCAAAGATCTACGGGTGAGGATGTGCTTTTTAGCCCTAGTTTAAAAAATCTGTCAAACATATAGATGGATAAATGCTGTGTGCGGACAATAGACTACGGATGGATTAGATGATTTTGGACATCCACAGAGAACATCTCTTACCACATTGTAAATATTTTATCATTTTGCTACTTGGGCATGGAATTGTGATATAAGTGTTCCCCAGGAACTAATGCTTTTGTTTTAATTAACTTCGATGTTGTTATGCTGAAAATATTCACTGAGAGAACCTTTTGGAACCAAGCTATGAAGAAAGCAATTTTTTTCTGTGATCAAAACAGTTTCATTGGTTGGTAGACAACATTCAGTTAAAGTCTGTAAAATTTCAGATCGTCACAGCGCCTATGTTTTGCAAGACACTGCATATTCAATGGTGAGGAACGAAACGGATACAGAGTTTGGACGACTTTGTGAACAAATTAAAGAATCTCGTGAGAAAAGAGGTACGTGCTTTAACGCTAAGGATTTGAAGACTTGTCTCTGCATTTGTAACTGAAAATGCACGACGAAGATCTTTGGTATCTATTCTTTCTTGCAAGGTCGCACCTCTGCAGCGTGTGCTCCATGCGACAACTCCAAGTCACCACAGCAGAACCCTGCTACTGAAGACGAGAAACCAGATGAAGAGAGTAATGAAAATGAGGAGATGCCAGCGGCACCTGTAGATGCCAGTACACCCATTTCTAATGGCAAGTTGCATTTTATTCCACTGCTCTTGTCGTTCATACCTTCTCTGTTCTTGAGGCGCAACAGGTGTCTCTGATGCCTGGCTCTTTATGGCAGAGGTAGTTTGTTTTCAAATTGACTTCCAAATGGGAGAGAGAAATCCAGAGGTCATTCATTCAATATAGTGATGAATTAAAGTTCAAAGAAAGTTGGTTCATTTGATGTACTCTTACTGGAACTTCATTTTGTAAACAGAACGACCCCCCACTCAAGGATATCACAGCTTCCCTCCCGTACTAAAAATGATAGTACTCACCCTTGTAGGAGCATCAATGTGAAGAAGGTCAAGGGCAGTAAGAAGGGTTCGAAGCTTTGATATAACAAGCCTTACACTTTTATTGACAGAGCTCCTAATAAGCATCTTTAGCAAGGCCTGGAGATAGGAGAAAAACTCAAACTAGATTTTAATTCTAGGATGTATAATGTCAAGCTTGACTGTTCCTCTGAACAGTCAATTGAATTTAAATTTTTTTAATTTAAATTAATTAGTTTAGTTTTTTTAATTTAAATTCAGTTGAATTTAAAGTTTTTTTTGTTGTTGTTGTTTTTCACGAAACACTAATTTTATGTGAAAGGTTTTGCTGCAATATCTTTTTGCCAAGGATATTAAGCTTAAGTTATCCACAAGAAAACAGAGGGAAGCTTTAGTTTTGAAAGCTTTTTTTTTTTTTTTTTTTTTTTCTCTCTCCAGGTTTTCCTTGAGCACAGCAGCGTTTCAGTGTCTGCCTGCCATTAGTTGCCCCACTACCAAGTCAGGAGGGTCAATTAAACTTGCGTGAGGCAGAATTTCTTTATCTGAATCTACGTGGTTCACATAAATATATTCTTGTTTCCTTCTTTCCCTAGGATTATTCTTCTACCTGTATTGAATGTTTCAACGGACACCGTTTAAGATCAATGAGCAAAAGCATCCTGCGGTGTTCAGTCTCCAGCTTTGAAGAAAGTATGGCGATACTGAGGGGAAATGTCAAGAGAAGACGCTTTTCAAGGTACTGTATTTCTATATGTTCAATCTCTGTTCGATTTGTAGATTGAAAAGCAAGAGAGAAAGCATGTGCAGTGAGTTGTGGCCTGATAAACCTCCGGCTAAAATCAGCAGAGGCTTATGAGCATGCTGATGGCGTACCAGTACCTTAAAACTAGAATCCCTCTTCTCAGTGAAAGTCTTCCGCTTTTCTAAAAAAAAACTGTTTTTTTTCCCAACCCCTTTGAGGTGTTGTTGTGGTTTAACCCGGCCGGCAGCAAAACACCACACAGCCCTTCTCCAACCCTCCCACCTCCCTCTCTGGGATGGAGGAGAGAAATGGGAAAGTGAAGCCTGCGAGTTGAGATAAAGACAGTTCATTAAGACAGGAAAATAATAATGATGATGATGATGATGATGATAGTACTGCTACTAGTAATGTGTACAAAACAAGTGATGTACAATGCAGTTGCTCACTACCCGCTGACCAGTGCCCAGCGTAACCCCTAGCAGCCCGGCTGCCCCGCCCTATCCATGGTGCAGCGTGTTGCCGTAAGGCATAGAATTCTTTGGCCAGTTGGGGTCGGCCATCCTGAGTCTGTCCCCTCGCAGCTGTTGCTGTGCGCCGATTCTGATCGCTAGTAGGACAGTGAGACACCGAAAGGTCGCTGGCTTGTTGTAAGTACTGCTCTGCAGCAATCGAAACATCAGGGTGGTATCAGCACTCTTCTAAACATCCTTTCACACATTCTAAGCCAAAACATAGCAACCTACCCGCTACTAGGAGGAGAACTAACTCTGTCCTAACTGAAACCAGGACATGTATCTTTTCCACTTGGGTGCTATTGCTCATAATTTTGAGAATTCAACATGAGCAAGCTAGGAAATGTGGGTACATACAGAACCGCGTGTATATGGTACGCAACAGACTTGGGATGTGGATTCTGCGTGAGGCCTACAGGCTTCTCTTTGTATACCATGGAGCATTGGCTTGTAAACATGGTGAAATTTCCCATCCTTGATGGGTCTAATACAACAAGTCTTTTCTCCCTTCTCTGCCCGGTCCTCTTTCTTAATGTAGGCAGTTGAGAAAGCCAAAATTGGAACGAAAAAAAGAATATAACACAGGTAAGTGGCTGTAAGTCCCCGGGATACCTATTTACGCTGGTTACTGAAGAGGATGGCACTTGGTCACTCCATGGCTTTCATTTGGCCCCAAAGCCTTCTGTAGTCAGCTGAATTCACTCCTCAGTGACTTTTCTGTGAAGAGAGGTAGGTGCAAATAGGAGATTTTATGAATTCCTTGGGGAGGGAGCAGTGTGAATTGCAGCTTGGTAGGCACAAAGCAAACTGTTCTAATTGTGCAAAGTAAATCGATACTTGATAAGTTCAAACTTAGTTTTATAGCTGGCAAGCACAAAAGTAAACCTTAGCTGTGATCCTACCAGCACAGTGGTGTAGCTCTTCCCTTCCTCTTGTCCTCTTGGCTCTTTTAATGACAGTGCAAGCAACAAACCTGTGCTAAAGGGTGCTGTATGGCAAACAATGGGCAGGCTTTTTTCTAAAAAGCACGAGTTTGAGTTATCTGGTGTTTGGGTGTTTCTCTTGAAACGATTCTTCCCTCCTTGAGCTGTTAGATCCTAATGCAGGAAATGGAAGTGCTGCATGCATAAACAGAGTAATCAAACATACACCTCTTAGGAAGAGGCTTGCAATGTCATAGTGTTTGTTTTGAGCACTGTTAGATACAGTTTGACATGACTGGAGTGAAAACACCTTAGAGAAAGGTGTTGATTGTTCTCACTTTTCCAAGACAGAAATAACTGGAGTAGATTTCCCTCCTGCATGGAACAAAAGTTGCACGTTTGTTTTTGTCTGGCTAGCTTTCAGTCTCTTTAAAAATTTCCCTACAGGTCCCAGTTTTAAGTAGACAGTTTAAACGTGCAGAGCGATGAAGAAGTGGAATGCAGTGGTTGTGACACCAACTTCTGATCTGAAATGTAAAGAAAACTCAATCCACTTCAGGGTGCCTTTTTTGTTTGTCTGTTTCCATTTTACAAGAGCAACGGTGAAATAAGGAGAATCCCATCTTCACTGTTTCAAAATCCTTTGTTTCTGCGTTTCAGTCACCAGAACATTGAGGAGTAGAGCTGGTGCAAAAACTGTGAGACGAGTCCACGGAGAAAACAGGGACGTGGAGCTGCGCCGCAGCTGTAGAGTCGGACACAGTCGGTACTCGACTACTAACTCGTCCATTCTATTTGACAAACTTATGACAAAGTCAGTCATCTTTTCTTGCAGACCTCTTAGAATGATCTTTCTTAGCAAGCCTTTGCACTATGGCATGATGTTGGCCTCGACTTGCTCTTTATTTTGACAGCAAAGAGGTATGGCTGCTCCTGGCATTGAGAGTTCAATTTGTTGATGTCCTGGTTTCAGTTAGAACAGAATTAATTTTCTTCCTAGTAGCAGGTGGAATGCTGTGTTTTGGCTTAGGATGAGAAGAGTGCTGATAACACCCCGATGTTTTAATTGTTGCAGAGCAGTGCTTATACCAAGCCAAGGACATCTCAGCCTTTCGCTCTGTCCTGCCAACAGGCAGGCTGGGGGTGCAGTAAGAGCTGGGAGGGGACAGACCCAGGACAGGTGACCCGAACTAGCCAAAGGGGTATTCCATACCATCTGACGTCATGCTAAACAATATATAGGGGTGGCTAGCCGGGGGGAGGGGGCCGGACTGCTCGGGGTTAGGCTGGGCATCGGTCAGCGGGTGGTGAGCAATTGCATTGTGCATCACTTGTTTGTACATATTATTAGTAGTAGTACTATTATCATCATTGTATTATTATTTTTTTTTGTTTTTTCCTGTCTTATTAAACTGTCTTTATCTCAACTCACGGGCTTCACTTTCCACTTCTCTCCCCCGTCCCAGAGAGGGAGGGGGGAGGGTGAGCGAACGGCTGCGTGGTGTTTAGCTGCTGGCCGGGTTAAACCACGACAGTCTTTTTGGCGCCCAATGTGGGCCTTGAAAGGTTGAGATAACGGCAGATCTGACCAGAGGGTGTTAAACTAAAATTGGTATAAGTATTAGACCTGCTTAATAGTCACTTGTCATAATGCTGATTGCTTTAATCTCAACTCTGATGTGCCTGTTTTCCAAATTAAGTATTATAGCACATTATTTTCGTATTTGCTCTCTGTCATGTTGTTTATCCTCTCCGGGCCCTGGTCTCAGATCATTATGGTACTGTGTGTTGTAGCAATGGCTTACGAGACAATGAGATATCTGGTCATGACTCTAACCTGGTATTTGTACTCAGTAACATTGTCAACTCTGTACCTTGGAAACTGTATCTTGGAAACTATTAGCAATTATACCTATTGCTTTTTTCCATTAGGGAGTCAATCTGTGGAGGGGAAAGGGGAAGATATTTTTTCTTACTTGATTACTCTCTCTTTCTCCTTCACCACCCCTGTATCCTCCTTGATCACTCTCCCTTCCTCCTTCACCACCCTCTTATCCTCCGAGCTTATTACAATAGCTCTCCAAGATATTGAATAGCCTTGGGATACTCAGACCAGCATAGTCTTGTTGTTCTGCCTCCTGAATGCACTTCAGATTCTGCTTAAAGTTAAACAACTATTTAGGAAGTTCATCCGGAGATCTGCCCAGAGGCAGTATAGTTGTGGGTGGCAGGGAGTATGGGAGGATATGGGCAGGCATCTAGAGCAGTTGGCACCCCCAGTGTTTTGGAAATTCACCCCTGAACAACTGCAAAATCCTCAAAAACTGGCAGAATGCTTGAAAAAAAGGTGTCATGATTCTGGCAGTTCCAAAGTAACACAAATCATTGTAACGTGCTGGGGCCTGGCTCATGCTTATCGAGCTGCCATTGATACTGCTATCAACTTAGTGACAGACCCTGCGGCCACTCCAAGCCCTGTGACAGATCCAACGGCCACTGTGACCCCTATGGTGGACTCTGCAGCGGCTCCTGCAGCCGCTCCAGTCCCAGCTCCTGCAGCTACTCCAGTCCCAGCTCCTGCAGCTACTCCAGCTCCAGCTCCTGCAGCCGCTCCAGCTCCAGCTCCTGCAGCTGCTCCAACTCCAGTTCCTGCAGCCGCTCCAGCTCCTGCAGCTGCTCCAGCTCCTGTGGCTGGGTCAGAGAAATGAGCTGTAGCAGTGCAAGTTGACCCTGCAGAAGGTATTCCAACCCCTGTGGCAGACCCTGTAATGGGGTCAGAGAAACAAGCTGTAGCAGTGCAAGTTGACCCTGCAGAGGGTATTCCAACCCCTGTGGAAGACCCTGTAATGGGGTCAGAGAAACGAGCTGTAGCAGTGCAAGCTGCCCATGTAGAGAAGGTGAAAAAATGGTATAGAGATTCAGGTCGTTTAGAACGCAGAGAGTTTTCTGCCAAATCTAGGTATAGAGACGACGACGACGCTGGGCCATCAAGGATTCAGGAGGAGGAAGATGAGGATTCCGAAAAATCAACAGTATCTACCCGAAGCCTATACGAGCGCGAGCTACGAGATGTGCGAAAAGATTTTGGTCGTTGTATAGGTGAGCAGCTTGTCACCTAGCTACTCCGGTGCTGGGACACTGGAGCCAATTGTGTGGAATTAGATGGCAGGGAAGCCAAGCGGCTGGGATCCCTTGCTCGAGACGCCGGCATTGACAAAGCAATTGCAGATGGAGCACAACCTCACAGCCTCTGGAGGCGTCTCCTCTCAGCTGTGAGGGAAAGGTATCCCTTCAAGGAAGAACTTTTATGTCTACCAGGCAAGTGGACCACTATGGAGAAAGGAATCCAGTACCTGAGGGAATTAGCCGTACGGGAAGTGATTTGTGAGGATCCAGACCTCAGACAAACATCCAAAGACCCAGATGAAGTCAGGTGTACGCGACCCATGTGGCGGAAGTTTGTACGGAGTGCACCATCATCATATGCCAGCTCATTGGCAATAATGGCCTGGAAAGAGGATGAGGAACCCACAGTGGATGAAGTGGCTAAACAACTCCGGCAGTACAAAGAAAGTCTCTCCTCTTCCTTACAGGCCTGCGTCTCAGCTGTGGAGAAACTTTCTGAAAAGGTTCACCAACTTGAAGAGAGATTATTCTCCTCCGCACCTGTACAAAGCAGTGTCTCAGCTATCAGGGGTAGGCGTTCATCCACACAAGGAAGACGATATGGTGGGTACTCACCCTGTGCCACCCTGTGGTTTTACTTACGAGACCATGGAGAGGACATGAGAAAATGGGATGGAAAATCTACCGCGACCCTGGAGGCACGGGTACGTGAGTTGCAAAAGAAAACAATCAGGAAGAAGGGATTCTCTGAAAAGTTTGCTGCTCCAACTTCCAGCAGACAGTCCTTCAAACACAGAAACAAAGAAGATTCTGACCAGGATTAGGGGGGCCCTGCCTCCAGCCAGGGGGAGGAAAGGGATAATCGAGTTTATTGGACTGTGTGGATTCGATGGCCTGGCACGTCAGATGCACAGAAGTAGAAGGCTTTAGTAGACACCGGTGCACAATGTACTCTAATGCCATCGAGCTATAAAGGACCAGAGCCCATCTGTATTTGTGGAGTGACAGGGGGATCCCAGCAGTTGACTGTATTGGAGGCTGAAGTGAGTCTGACTGGGAATGAGTGGGAAAAGCACCACATTGTGACTGGCCCGGATGCTCCATGTATCCTTGGCATAGACTATCTTAGAAGAGGATATTTCAAGGACCCAAAAGGGTTCCGGTGGGCTTTTGGTATAGCTGCCTTAGAGACAGAGGGCATTAAAGAATTCTCTACCTTGCCTGGTCTCTCAGAGGACCCCTCTGTTGTGGGGTTGCTGAGGGTCGAAGAACAGCAAGTGCCAATCGCTACCACAACTGTGCACCGGCGGCAATATCGCACTAACCGGGACTCCCTGATTCCCATCCATAAGCTAATTCGTCAATTGGAGAGCCAAGGAGTGATCAGCAAGACTCATTCACCTTTCAATAGTCCCATATGGCCAGTGCGAAAGTCTAATGGCGAGTGGAGACTAACAGTGGACTATCGTGGCCTGAACGAAGTGACGCCACCACTGAGTGCTGCAGTGCCAGACATGCTGGAACTTCAGTACGAACTTGAATCGAAGGCAGCCAAGTGGTACGCCACAATTGATATCGCTAATGCATTTTTCTCCATCCCTCTAGCAGCAGAGTGCAGGCCACAGTTTGCTTTCACTTGGAGGGGAGTCCAATATACTTGGAATCGGCTGCCCCAGGGCTGGAAACACAGCCCTACCATTTGCCATGGGCTGATCCAGTCTGCGCTAGAGCAGGGGGAAGCTCCTGAACACCTGCAGTACATCGATGACATTATTGTGTGGGGTGACACAGCAGAGGAAGTTTTCGAGAAAGGGAAGAGAATAGTCCAAATCCTTCTGAAAGCCGGTTTTGCCATAAAACAAAATAAAGTCAAAGGACCTGCACAAGAGATCCAGTTTTTAGGAATAAAATGGCAAGATGGACGTCGTCAAATCCCAATGGATGTGATCAACAAAATAACAGCTATGTCTCCACCAACTAACAAAAAAGAAACACAGACTTTCCTAGGTGTTGTAGGGTTTTGGAGAATGCACATCCCAAATTACAGTCTGATTGTAAACCCGCTCTACCAAGTAACCCGTAAGAAGAATGAGTTTGAATGGGGCCCGGAGCAACAACAAGCCTTTGAACAAATCAAGCAGGAAATAGTCCATGCAGTAGCCCTTGGGCCAGTTCGGACAGGACCAGATGTAAAGAATGTGCTCTACACTGCAGCCGGGGAGAACGGCCCCACCTGAAGCCTCTGGCAGAAAGAACCTGGGGAAACTCGAGGTCGGCCCCTGGGGTTTTGGAGTCGGGGATCCAGAGGATCTGAGGCCCGCTATACTCCAACTGAAAAGGAGATATTGGCAGCATACGAAGGAGTTCGATCTGCTTCGGAGGTGGTCGGTACTGAAGCGCAGCTCCTCCTAGCACCCCGATTGCCGGTACTAGGCTGGATGTTCAAGGGAAGGGTCTCTTCTACGCATCATGCAACTGATGCTACATGGAGCAAATGGGTTGCACTGATTACTCAGCGGGCTCGAATAGGAAACCCCAGTCACCCAGGAATCTTGGAAGTGATTATGGACTGGCCAGAAGGCAAATACTTTGGGATATCATCAGAGGAGGAGGTGGGTCGTGCTGAAGAAGCCCCACTGTACAACCAGTTGCCAGAGAATGAAAAGAAATATGCCCTGTTCACTGATGGGTCCTGTCGTATTGTGGGGAAACATCGGAGATGGAAGGCTGCTGTATGGAGTCCTACACGACGAGTTGCAGAAGCTGCTGAGGGAGAAGGTGAATCGAGTCAGTTTGCAGAAGTGAAGGCCATTCAGCTGGCTTTAGACATTGCTGAACGAGAAAAATGGCCAGTTCTCTATCTCTACACCGATTCATGGATGGTAGCAAATGCCCTGTGGGGATGGTTACAGCAATGGAAGCAAAACAACTGGCAGCGCAGGGGCAAACCCATCTGGGCTGCTGCATTGTGGCAAGATATTGCTGCTCGGGTAGAGAACCTGGCTGTAAAGGTACGCCACGTAGATGCTCATGTGCCCAAGAATCGGGCTACTGAAGAACATCAAAACAACCAGCAGGTGGATCAGGCTGCTAAGATTGACGTAACTCAGGTGGACCTGGATTGGCAACATAAAGGTGAATTATTTATGGCCCGATGGGCCCATGACACCTCAGGCCATCAAGGTAGAGATGCAACATACACATGGGCTCGTGATCGAGGGGTGGACCTGACCATGGATGCCATAGTACAGGTTATTCATGACTGTGAAACGTGTGCTGCAATCAAGCAAGCCAAACGGTCAAATCCTCTTTGGTATGGAGGACGATGGCTGAAATAGAAATATGGAAAGGCCTGGCAGATTGATTACATCACACTCCCTCAAACTCGCAATGGCAAGCGCCATGTACTTACCATGGTGGAAGCAACCACCGGATGGCTGGAAACATATCCTGTGCCTCATGCCACCACCCGGAACACTATCCTGGGCCTTGAAAAGCAAGTCCTATGGCGACATGGTACCCCAGAAAGAATAGAGTCAGACAACGGGACTCACTTCCAAAACAACCTTATAGACACTTGGGCCAAAGAGCATGGTATTGAGTGGGTGTATCACATCCCCTATCATGCACCAGCCTCCGGGAAAGTTGAACGATACAATGGACTGTTAAAGACTACATTGAAAGCAATGGGCGCTGGGACATTCAAAATTGGGATACGCATTTGGCAAAGGCCACCTGGTTAGTCAATACTAGGGGATCTGCCAACCGAGTTGGACCTGCCCAATCAAACCTGTTACGTACTGTAGATGGGGATAAAGTTCCTGTAGTGCATGTAAGAAATATGCTGGGTAAAACAGTCTGGGCTACTCCTGCCTCAGGAAAAGGCAAACCTATTGGTGGAATCGTTTTCGCTCAGGGACCTGGATACACTTGGTGGGTGATGCAAAAGAACGGAGAGGTCCGGTGTGTACCTCAAGGGGATTTAATACTGGGTGACAATAGCCCATGAATTGAATTGTATCATGTTAATTACCATATAATACTGTATGTTATCACTACCATGACTACTATATACCCTACATGAAAATGGTGAATAATTAGAATGTATAGAAAAGAGTGTAACCTGAGCATGACATAAATGGTATGGAATAAGGGGTGGATAGATGTCCTGGTTTCAGTTAGAACAGAATTTCCTTCCTAGTAGCTGGTGGAATGCTGTGTTTTGGCTTAGGATGAGAAGAGTGCTGATAACACCCCGATGTTTTAATTGTTGCAGAGCAGTGCTTATACCAAGCCAAGGACATCTCAGCTTCTTGCTCTGTCCTGCCAACAGGCAGGCTGGGGGTGCAGTAAGAGCTGGGAGGGGACAGACCCAGGACAGGTGACCCAAACTAGCCAAAGGGGTATTCCATAGCATCTGACGTCATGCTAAACAATACATAGGGGTGGCTAGCCGGGGGGAGGGGGCCGGACTGCTCGGGGTTAGGCTGGGCATCGGTCAGCGGGTGGTGAGCAATTGCATTGTGTATCACTTGTTTGTCCATATTAGTAGTAGTAGTACTATTATCATCATTGTATTATTATTATTATTATTATTATTATTATTATTATTATTATTATTATTATTATTATCATTATTATTTTCCTGTCTTATTAAACTGTCTTTATCTCAGCTCATGGGCTTCACTTTCCATTTCTCTCCCCCGTCCCAGAGAGGGAGGGGGAGGGTGAGCGAACGGCTGCGTGGTGTTTAGCTGCCGGTCGGGTTAAACCAGGACAAGTGGCCAGCCAGTTAAGGGAGGGGATTATTGTCCCCCGTCTACTCCGCCCTTCTGAGGCCTCACTTGGAGTACTGCATCCAGGTCTGGACTCCCCAGCACAAGAAAGATTTGGCCCTGTTAGTGCGAGTACAGAGGCGGGGCTACAAAGATGATCAGAGGACTGAAGCACCTCTCCGATGAAGAAAGGCTGAGAGAGCTGCGACTGTTCAGCCTGGAGGAGAGAAGGTTACAGTGAGGACCTCACTGTGACCTTTCAATAATTAAAGGAGTCTTGTAAAAAAGATGGAGAAGGACTCTTTACTCGGGTAGATAATGATAGGATGTGGGAAGTGGTCTTAAACTAAAAGAAGATAGGTTTAGACTAGACTAGGAGGAAATGCTTCACTGTAAGGGTAGTGAGGCACTGGAACATGTTACCAAGAGAAGTCGATGCCCCATACGTGGAGGTGTTCAAGGCAAGGCTGGATGGGGCTTTGGCCAACCTGATCTAGTGGGTGGCATCCCTATCTATGGCAGGGGGGTTGGAGTTAGATGATCTTTAAGATCCCTTCTAACACAAGCCATTCTATGATGATTCTATTGTAACCGTATTCTCAGCCAGCTAGGAA
Organism: Netta rufina; assembly: GCF_964035555.1. Lineage (NCBI taxonomy): Eukaryota > Metazoa > Chordata > Aves > Anseriformes > Anatidae > Netta > Netta rufina. The sequence goes on along the minus strand of NC_140142.1, from coordinate 12,013,832 downwards.
CTTTTTAGTTAGTAATGAAAACCATCAAGAGAGATCACAATGTTTTTTGTGAACGTTTTATTTCCTTTTAAGAGTATTAAGACTTTTATTCCTTTATTGATGCCTTTTGGATGAACTTATTCCCAAGACAGAAGGTGAACAGAAGCAAAAAAAGGCTCCTCGAAGACAGTCAGATCCCAAGCAGGGAGCGGTAAGATCAACTAGTAGCGACAGGTAAATATATGGGCTTTAGAAAATAACCTAAGTTAGACTGTAAGTATTTTGGGAATTGATTGTTTCTCAACCTTTTTACTCTAATCTTAGTTTGGTATAGACTGACTGAGGCCCTTGTATACTACTGAGAATTTCATCCTAATGTGTATTAGAGTATCTGAATACTATCAGTACTGAAATGGTTATACCTCTTGCTAAAGATATGTTATGAGCAAAGCAAGACTAAATGGGACTTTGTGGGGACCTGGTGCAGTTGAGACAGTCATCAGACCTACAGCATCTGCACTGTGCAGACTCACTTGCTATTTTCTTCATATCCTTGTGTCTCATTATCTCCAAAATAAATTTTGTAAAGAAACACTATTGCATATGTCTGTTTGTATCTGCTTAACAGACCCCCTGCCATTGTGTTTTTTTTCCATTGTTTTTATAACCTGCATTTGTGATAAGTAGCAGCAGAATTCAGCCAAGATACAGTAGACTGAAATTATTTTTTTTTCAATCCACTGCAATGTAAAACTTTATTATATTTATTCCACTATTTGAAAATTATATGGAGGGGAGCATTCATTAACATTACCTTTGGGCAATAATCTGATGTATGTAATCTCTGTTTTAATATGAGTTGTTATCAAGGCTCTGGTTCAGTGCTAGCCTGGTGTGGAAGCAGAGTAAAACAGAGAGAAATTCAGTTTTAATGGTTTGTCTCTGCCTTTAGGATAACTTGATTGTATGCAGAAATAGCCACTGACCCTGCTTGCCCTTACCTGTGTATTGTTTCTCAGTAACTTTTGTCTTCATCTTTGCAGAATAATCTCAGCCTCTTTTGAAAGCTTTTCTGAGAGTCATCATCTTTCCACTAGTTCAGATCCTGATACTGTAGCAAACAGAGAGGAGAGCTCATCATCTAGCTATCCGTTCCATCTGACTTCTTTATACGATGAGGACATCATTGACTTGAAGTGAAGACAGACAGACTGTTCCTTACCTCACCTTTTCTTACAGATCTGTGAGCTCTGTGGGAATGTCACAAACACTGCTTCTAGTGGTGTGGTGTAAATGCCTGAAGTAACTAGGAAAATAAAACTAACATTCACATTTTTAAGGAAAAGGTACAGCATTGAGGCTTTCAGGGTAGGGCATAACTGCATTACCTGAGCGTTTCCTAGGCTCCCAACCTTAGATGCTATCGTGCTGGGGAAACTTGGTGTGCTATCTCTAAGGAACAGCACGGAGCGTAGAGTGGAGTGGAGACACCACGGCTAGGCTCTGTAATCAGGTGGGGCCTCGATTGTTCTTGTGCACAAAGCTGCACTTTTTGCCACCCTGAGCCAAAGACCTGTCATGTTTTGACAAATGCTATACCCTAGTGTACTTTTTGCTCATTATAATATCATTATAATACCAAAACACACCTCCATCCCAAAAGCTACCCGCCTCCAAGGTGCGACCACCCCTCACTGAGCATGCGCCCTGAATTTCTCGGAGCCTATTACTTTAAACGGAGACGGGAAAACTTGACACCAATCATAACTAAGATATGCTTGACTAGAGCCACTCAAGCTCCACCTAAAAGATAGAAAATAATATAAATTGGCCCAAGAGAAAGGGGATGTTAGGGAAGATACCACCGTCAGGGGAGATACCATCCCGAGGAAATACAACATCCTTAGGACCTCCTGACTCCTGGGATCAGTTGACGGGCTGAGCCTCTCTTCCCCCCCCCCATTGGGACGCCTTTGGGTGAGATCTGAATACTTGCTTATAAATCTCTATAGAGTCTTTGATCCTTTTAACGCGTTTATTTCTAGGCTGTGCACCTGTGACACCTGTGACATCTGTGACACCTGTAAACACCTGTAACACCTGTAACATCTATAACATCTGTAACACCTATAACACCTGTGTATTTCATGCATACTAGCTTGCTTTTGCAGACAGTCACTATCACCGGCAATCCAAAAGAACCTGATTATCTGTTGCTGTAATAAACCACACTTGATTGCATTGTGATAACTCTCATTAAGTGCAACGAGGGTGAGGGTGGTTATCCGTGATAGTTCAGTGTTCTGAATCTAACCAGACCCCCAGACGGTTAATGCATTTTTGGTGAATGTCTGAACGGACCCCCAGACCGTTAATGCGTTGATGGTGAATGTCTGACGGGCCCCCCAGACTGTTAACATGTTTTTAGTGAATGTCCAACTGGTTCAGTACTCTGAATGCGACCGGGCCCGTAACAGTTAATCAGCTACACTCCTTAACGCGACAAGTGGTAAAATGTGGCTGGAAGTATTGGTGATTAATCTTTATAGATCCCATGTTGTTCTGGCTTGCTTAGCCTGATTTGGTGATGCTTACATCTTTGACATATGTATGTTTTCTTATCTCAGCTCATGAAACATTACTTTTTGTGACATTCTAAAGGTAGGTAATCAATGAGAGCTTCAGGCTGAAAATGAAGTAAAAAGTATTATTTATTCTGAGCTTCTCATAATTGAAGTACCCGAATGAAAGTGGCATTCAGTTAATTGCTGTTACTAATATCTTGAGCTGTTTTACAGGTGTGCACCATGTAGAAAGAAGAATTTGATGATGTAAATGACTCATTTTGTTTTTTCATTCTTAAAAAAAAAAAAAAAAAAAGCTTTTAGACAAGGTCTTTCCAGACAACGCAAGTGCAGTCTGTCCTTGAAATGATGGAGCTGTGTTTTATTCACCGAGGAATGATGGTTACTCTATAAAGATCAGGTAACACAAACGTGCTGTTTTCTTTTCTCAGACCTGTCCTTGCACTTTTTTTTTTTTTTTTTTTTTTTAAGAGAAACTTGAAAACTGTTTTGGTATTAAGAATCTTTGAGTAGAATGACTTTTTATAAGAAAATACAAGCTTTCAAATCTTCCATAAAATTGGAAGTCAGAAACACATTGTTTTTCTCCACAAAGGGAATGTTGTTTCTGTAGTGCACCTGCAGACTTCCTCATTACAGGCAGAAACCCGTGCCCTGATTTTCTTTCTGACTACACAAAGATTCCTGTGCTGGCATCAGAATTAATTGTTGTCTGCTTTTACACCAACAATAGAATTCATTGCTCCAAGTAAACATATTTTTCTAAATGGACCGGGCTGAAGTTTTACTGCCAAGAAGCTAGTTTTCTATGGTGAAATAGTCATATTAGATCTTTTGTTTTGTTAAAGGACAGTATTTCATCATTAAAGCTTGAATTTTTTTTTAACCCTTTCCTCCATGCCAAAAATCAATTTTATACAATGTTGTAAAGGGGTTTGCTGTTTTTCATGAAAAAGTGATGCTTCCAGGATTTTATATATGAAGATTTGGGCTTTATTAGGGTATTTCTAGCTCTTTGTGTATAATTATTTCTGTATCCTTGATTTATTTTGTAATACCATTTATGTGTCATGATTTCCCCTGTCCAAGCATGACATCTGGTGATTTGTGCCTTTTGCTTCAGTCTGTCTGAATGTAAAACTTTTTTTTTTTTTTTTTTTTTTTTTTGCAAAGTTTCATGGTATATGATGACTTTATTTCTCCATCTAAGAAAATATGCAAGGCCTTAACTGAAAGGATTACTTCTTATTCTCAGTCAGCGCGGTTGATCAAGAAAAGAAGCAATATTTTAAACATTAATTAGTACAGGAACAGAAGCAGTATTAACCAGTGGCTACTTGTACTTTAGTATCTTTGCACCTAAATATGTATGGAGTGAACCTTAGTAAACACCTGGAAGTGCTACCTCAGAGTCTTTGCAAGAACTTGTAATTCTTTTTGAGAATGTCTCGGGGGGGAGAAGGGGGAGGAACAGTATCCATTTTCTCTGTTCTACTTACCTGGTTAGCTATGGTTTAAAAATAAATCACTCTCAAAGTATTGTGTAGTCCTTATTCTGCTGCAAGTTGTAACCACTTGTGTGGACTCGTCAAATCAATTTTAGGGGAAGCACTGTTTGGGCTTGGGTATTTTTAGAAAGCAGAAGCATCACCTTTTTCCATATACAGGTTTCTCAGTGTAGTATTTTTATTTCTGTTGTGTGGGTGTTTTTGAAGACTGTACTAGTGTGCTGCAAAACTCAGGCTTTAATTTCAATTTAATAAAATTTGAACTGGAAAGTTTGCTTTGAACTTTTAGATTATCAGATTTTAAATGTATTGCTGAGGTTCACTTCTGCTATTCTAGCATGATTTAACATGATTAAATGATAGTCTGATAGTAGTTGAATACACTTGTATACATATGTTGATTAGAAAACTTCTTTGAAGAAGCTGAACAAACACATATTTAGGTATCCTGAAAGACATAGAAAGACCTTTTAGATGGAGCAGTAGAGAGATCAAGAAGAATGGAGAAAGCTTGACTATAACTGACCTAGGGTGATAGTCAGGAAGAAAAACAACAGCAGTGGCAATAAAGTATTGCTATGAAGTGTGTGTGTGGAGTTCTGCCTGTAATAGCAGCATTGATGACATCTAGCAAATACTAACAAGCAGCAAAAGTACTGTAAGGAATACAGCAAAAGTCTGACTGCTTAAACTAGATGAAAAAGAAAAAAAAAAAAAAAAAAGATCAGACTAGCTTCATGGTATTTATTTTATCTGGAACAGGATGTTGGAAGAGTTTGAGGAGGGAGAAAGCACAGATCCAATATCAATTGGCTTGTCTCTCCCCTCCAGTCTGAATTTTATGGTATAGTTTAATGTGTCTGATGCAAACTGTTATGCAGGTCACATTGGGAACTACCAGACCTAAAATAATATTACTCGTACAGGACAGGCAGGATCTGAACACTGGAGAAAATGACCTGTGTTCATGCCTTAGGTATGCAGTAAGTGCCTTAACAGTGCTGTCACTTCTTGAGTATTTACTTCTGTGGTCAACCAGCATGTCATGCAGGCATGGAGGAATAATATTAGACGTAGCAAAAGGAGGTGAAGGAGGGATCAGGCAAAATTATTTTGTTTTATATGACTCCTAGGTATGGTTACTGAGGCTTTAGGATCATGTATGTATAGTTTACTCTCTACTTGCGGTACAAGAGCAGTCTGGAGTGTAGGTAGAAGGCAGGGAACACGGTAGTTATGCTTGAATTTTGTTTGACACAAGCCACAAGAACCAAAGTGTGTGAAGTTCTTTTTCACATTTGTCTTATCTAAAAGACAAAGTACCATACAATAATATGAAACTGCTGGAAAAACTGGACAAATAGCCAGTATACGAGTAGTCTTTGTCAGACTGTGGCATGGATTACATGCATCTTAGTGTGATGAGATGTTGTTCTCTGCACTGGCTTCTAGACATTGGCTGTCTCAAAGTAGTGTCTTAGATCCATGCTATTCAGGCTCTTGATCAAAACAAAAGCCAACTGTTGGTATTGATGGATAGGTTCTTGTTTGTCATTTCTAAAGGCCACATTTTTCATACATCTGTGTAATCTGTCTTCAAACCAGTGTCAGGTGACCAGGAAACATGAAATGGCATATTGGAAGGCTACTGAGATGGACAGGTATACCGTTCTTCACTCTGGCCCCTTGGAATCATGTTTTTTCTCTTCTTTGTAACATGCGTCTACTCATTAAAGCTTAGAAAGTAGCCTTGGACACAAATAGCAGCCGTGTCCACCCTAAGCACAACCTTTCCCACTTTCACATCTCCTGTTAAAACTGCTACTAGTAGCCTGTGTTCTTAGTGTTGGCTGATCATCATATCCATGAGAAAAAAGAAAATCTTTAAAACTACAGCTATGATGGGTAGATGCTTTTTCTAATGAAGAAGACTACTGAATAAAGCTTGCTACCACCATCATCAGAAGGGTTAAAAAATATTTAGGCAAAATATGGGCAAAAGGGGCTTTGTACGCCTTTTCTGGGGTCCTATTTTAAATTCCTCTCAGATTCTGGGTAGGGATATATTTAGGGTTGTTCAGAAAGAGCGAACACAGAGAGTATTCAATGTATTGTTGGCAAGGGTATAGTAATGAAGCAGTTTTTGTCTTTCATTGGGACTTGGAAAGGCTGATCTCTCTCAAGAGCTTGATGTTGTCTGCTTTTCTTGATGGTAGCCATCATGGCCCTCAGTCTCTTGCTTGTGTGTGTTCGTGCTCATGTACGGTTTGGGGGCCTGGCTCCATGTGGTTTTGGATCCCGGTTCTGTAGTTTTTGACTACTGTTTCTGGTTTGGGGGGAGAGATGGCTCCCTGCATTGCTCTGGCTGGCCCGCCCTGCGCCGCCCCTCTTCCCCTGCCGCCGCTGGGTTGTGCCAGCCCGCCCTGGCCCTGCCGCATTGAAGCTGTGAGGAGCTGAAGAAGAGCTAGTGAAAGAGAAGAATTGCAGCAGGTAGGCTGTGCCTGTGAGGTGCCTGAGGATCTGCCTTTTTTTTTCTTTTATGGCTGCTTCTTGCAGTCCCGGGGGGTTGAATCCTCTCCGGAGTGCTGAGGAAAGGTGGGAGGGTCGTCAGCCCAGTCAGTGTCCCTAAGCAAGGGTCCCCCTAAGGCAAGTCTCTGAAGTGTTTCCCCTCTGTTTTAGTGGTGCTGTGGTAGGCGTTGCTCAGAATCTGCTGAGGGTCTGAGGTGGGGGGGGAGGTTTGGAGCTGCTTCTACACCTTTGGGGCTGGCATCGGGGGTAGAGGGGTTTGGTGCAGGTTGTATACTGTAGGGGCCTGTTTTTTGGGGGGGCTTGGGGCCTGCGTCTGGGGGAGGGGTGGGAGCTGTTTGTACACCTTTGGGGCCTGCATCTGGGGGTGGTTGGGAGCTGCTTGTACACTTTAGGGGCCTGGGTCTCAGAGGGGGGTCTGGGCTGTTTGTACACCTTTGTGGCCTGTGTTTGTGGGGGTGCCTGTGTCTGGGGGAGTTGAGAGGTGCTTGTACACTCTAGGGACCTCCATTTGGGGGTCTTTGGGGCCTCCCTTTGAGGGGGAGGGAGTTGGGAGTTGGTTGTACACCTCTGCATCCTATGTCTTGGAGGGGGCAGGGGGTTGGGACCTGTTTCTGAAGGGGCGGGTTGTGAGCTGCTTGTACACCTTTGGGACATGTGTCTGGGGGGGGTGGGAGGGGGGAGAGGGACCTGGGTCTGGGGCCTGTGTCTGGGTGGAGTCCAGTTCTTGGGAGGGGGTGGGGGGGTGGGAGCTGCTTGTGGGCAGTTTGGGGTCTGCATCTGGGTGTGATTGGTGCCTGCTTCTGTTGGCAGTTTGGGGCCTGCTTGTTGACTTCTGCAGCCTGGGTTTGGGGGCTTTTCTGTAATGTTTGGGGTCTGCATTTTTGCTTTGGGATGCATCTTGAGCTTTTGAGGCCTAGCTGTAGTATTTGGGGCCTGCGTCTGGGGCTTTTCTGTAGCATTTTGGTCGCGTGTTTGTGATTTGGGGCCTGTATCCAGGGTTTTGCCTTTTTTGTAATTTTCATCTTTTTGTCTGTGTTTCGTTGCTGGTTGTCTGGGGTTAGGGGCAGTTTGGGGTTTGGATTAAGGTCAGTGTCATTAGCATTAGGGGGTTGATAATAAGGGTTAGGGTTGTGGTTAGAGTTGTTAGGTTTAAGGGGAATAAGGATTTCAGGGTAAGGGGATCAAGGTTGTGGGAATAAAAATGTTGATTTTGTGCAGTTACATCCTTTGGAGGGAAGGAAGGTGGTATTGAGATAAGCTTGCAGTGATAAGAGAGCTTAACAGTGTGAAATGTGTTCATCTTATTCGTGTCAATATGGAACAATGCTAGGGCCGCATGATATGATGAAATGTGACCTTCTGTCTTACATACCCGTGTATGTAAGAAAAGTCTAAGAAAACCAGAGTGGTTAATGTATATAGTTCTTGTATTTTGCAAAGGAATGGTCCAGCAATTTGGGTCAACTTCTGTTATTGCAGGTGAAGATTCATGCTGGCCCAAAGTTTGCCTCTTACTTGACATTCAGCCCCTCAGAAGTGAAATCTTTCCGCACTGAATATGGGGATCTGGAGTGCTGCACTGAGGTTGTGGACAGTGTACAAGAGGCTGTTGAACATATCCACAAGTATGGAAGTTCTCACACGGATGTTATCACAGAGAATGGTTTGTGACCTAATCTGTTTCCTTAAGCTTCTGCTTTGGTTTCACTGTGGGATCTTGTTATTAGCATAACTACTTACATTGCAGTAGTTTCTTTTATCTTGGTTCTGTAGTAAGCATAATCAACCAGAACCCTAGGAGCTACATCTATCTATAGTTATGTTTAATTCAAGGAAAACATGTTGTGTGCCCTTATTCCATGAGGTGAAGGCATGTGTTTGAGCAACTGGCCAACAACAAGTCAACACATGCTCTTGTCAGGCAGGCTGCTTTGTGTTCTTGTATTGTACAGACTTACCACATCAGACAGTTTTGCAGAAACGTCTCCTGAATCATGGAGATGCCTTTAGGCCTCTGAAGGAAGAAGAGGTGAGCTTCTATAGAGGGAATATGGATAGTGGGAAAGATCATTCTATATACGCTTTGTCTTCCCACGTCACTTTTAAGTCTTGCAAACAAGGACCACAAGCGTTTTTCCCCATCTCTCCCAGTCCTTTATTTCCCCGTTCCGCATCTGTAGCGTAAAAGCTGCATATATCTCAGTTCCCAGTTTCTTGCTCCTTTGATGCTGCAAACTTCTGTTCCTATGTGCTGCTCTGTGCTTCTTCCACTCCTCACAAACAAAGCTCCTTTTTTTGAGGACCTAATTCTAAATGAAGTGGCTAAGCCTCCTGTAAAGAAAAGAGGTGAGGAGGATAGGAGAAGTACATCTAAAACTTTCCTATCGAAGTTACTAGCTCTTTGGGCTTTGCTTTGGTGGTCATTTTCTGTCAGTAATTTGTCGTATGCTTGTATTTGAGTACTGTAAATTGGCTAATTTTTCCTGATGAATTGAAGTTGATTGGACATTGGAAGTTGTGCCTGTAGCACCACCAGCTGAGCCTCAGAAGCCACAAGAGTGATCCCCACAAAAGTAGGGATGCTGGAGGAGGAAGAGGATACCTTGCGTGACCTTAGAATTTTCTTGAGGGACGTTACTCGCAGACTTGCCACTGACAGACGTTTCAGGGAATTTGCAAAGCCTGTTGACCCACAGAAGGTAAAGTAGTGCTGATCCGTGTGTGTCTGTAACTTCTCAGTGTTCGTACTTCTCAGCGTTTTGGGGAAGGTTCAACTTTGTTTTTAGGGCTGCACTGTAAGGATTTTGCAAGAAGCAGAGGCAGTGCTTTTACTTCTGCTGACTCTCAAATGTCTCTTACGGGATTATTCGCTGAAAGCCCTGGTTTCATTCTAAAAAGCCAGTCCAAATGCCAACACAGTTTGCTCGTGAAAAAGCTTTGATATGTAGGCGTGTCACAGCACTGAAAAGCACAGAGATCTTTCCTTATAATTACAAACAGTATTTACAGGACTACTTGAGTGAAGTCTGAAGCCCTTTCTTGGACTGTCAGTTCCTGTGGGAACAGGAATGGGAGCAGCAGTTTGTAAAAATAAGTTTTGAGATCCTGTTCTCTGTTTCATCTGGAACTCCTCAATAGGAATCAACCATAAGTGCAGTGTGTTTTCTTTTTCCTCCAATTGGCTGCTTAGATGCCTTTTTCTCCTTAATTGATGAGATAAGCCTAAACTAGGGGCGTATATTTCAAAGACAGATGTAACTTGAATATACCTGGGGATCAGCAAAGTCCTCTTCTTGTGGGCATCCACTGGCTTTTCTTCCCCTTTTCTCCTAGGTTCTTGAACTGTGAAATATCTAGACAGATACATATGTCCTCATCTGAACTGGTCATTAGTCTCCCCTTCTGGTCTGAGGGAAGAAATGAGCACCTCAGGGCCCAGTTATCTCATTCTAAAGTAGATGCCTGCAATAGGTACTTCACAGGTGCAATTCATGCACCTTTTCCTCAATGTCGACAACAAAGAGAATGCCGGATGGCTTGCTCAGCTTGCACTGTTGTGATTTTCTGAAGCAAAGTGAAATGAATCTCCCACCCTCAGTGTTTCTTCTCTACCATGCATGTGCTTCTGACCTCCCTACTTCTTGTTGTCCTCTCCTAGCCGCTCTAATGAAAAATGAAATAGCCCTTCCATTTTTGAGAAGCAAACTGGTTAATTTCAGCATCTTCTGATGCATCGCAAGTGTTCAGAGTTTTTAGGAAGTCGTTTATTTAAAGTTTTCCGAATAATTTTGGTAGACAGTGTGCAAGGTTAAGAAAACCTCTGAATGCTTGTATTTGATCTGCAGGTACCTGACTATGCCACAAGGATTAAAGAGCCGATGGATCTTTCAACAGTTCTGACTCAAATTGACTCGCGCCAGTACCTCGCTGCCGGAGACTAGCTGAAGGACATCGATCTAATCTGTAACAATGCCTTAGAGTACTACCCGGATCAAAGATCTACAGGTGAGGATGTGCTTTTTAGCCCTAGTTTAAAAAATCTGTCGAACGTATAGATGGATAAATGCTGTGTGCGGACAATAGACTACGGATGGATTAGATGATTTTGGACATCCACAGAGAACATCTCTTACCACATTGTAAATATTTTATCATTTTGCTACTTGGGCATGGAATTGTGATATAAGTGTTCCCCAGGAACTTGTGTTTTTGTTTTAATTAACTTCGATGTTGTTATGCTGAAAATATTCACTGAGAGAACCTTTTGGAACCAAGCTATGAAGAAAGCAATTTTCTTCTGTGATCAAAACAGTTTCATTGTTTGGTAGACAACATTCAGTTAAAGTCTGTAAAATTTCAGATCGTCACAGCGCCTATGTTTTGCAAGACACTGCATATTCAATGGTGAGGAACGAAACGGATACAAAGTTTGGACGACTTTGTGAACAAATTAAAGAATCTCGTGAGAAAAGAGGTACGTGCTTTAACGCTAAGGATTTGAAGACTTGTCTCTGCATTTGTAACTGAAAATGCACGACGAAGATCTTTGGTATCTATTCTTTCTTGCAAGGTCGCACCTCTGCAGCGTGTGCTCCATGTGACAACTCCAAGTCACCACAGCAGAACCCTGCTACTGAAGACGAGAAACCAGATGAAGAGAGTAATGAAAATGAGGAGATGCCAGCGGCACCTGTAGATGCCAGTACACCCATTTCTAATGGCAAGTTGCATTTTATTCAGCTGCTCTTGTCATTCATACCTTCTCCTTTCTTGAGGCGCAACAGGTGTCTCTGATGCCTGGCTCTTTATGGCAGAGGTAGTTTGTTTTCAAATCGACTTCCAAATGGGAGAGAGAAATCCAGAGGTCATTCATTCAATATAGTGATGAATTAAAGTTCAAAGAAAGTTGGTTCATTTGATGTACTCTTACTGGAACTTCATTTTGTAAACAGAACGACCCCCCACTCAAGGATATCACAGCTTCCCTCCCGTACTAAAAATGATAGTACTCACCCTTGTAGGAGCAGCAATGTGAAGAAGGTCAAGGGCAGTAAGAAGGGTTCGAAGCTTTGATATAACAAGCCTTACACTTTTTTTGACAGAGCTCCTAATAAGCATCTTTAGCAAGGTCTGGAGATGGGAGAAAAACTCAAACTAGATTTTAATTCTAGGATGTATAATGTCAAGCTTGACTGTTCCTCTGAACAGTCAATTGAATTTAAAATTTTTTAATTTAAATTAATTAGTTTAGTTTTTTTAATTTAAATTCGGTTGAATTTAAAGTTTTTTTTGTTGTTGTTGTTTTTCACGAAACACTAATTTTATGTGAAAGGTTTTGCTGCAATATCTTTTTGCCAAGGATATTAAGCTTAAGTTATCCACAAGAAAACAGAGGGAAGCTTTAGTTTTGAAAGCTTTTTTTTTTTTTTTTTTTTTTCTCTCCAGGTTTTTCTTGAGCACAGCAGCGTTTCAGTGTCTGCCTGCCATTAGTTGCCCCACTACCAAGTCAGGAGGGTCAATTAAACTTGCGTGAGGCAGAATTTCTTTATCTGAATCTACGTGGTTCACATAAATATATTCTTGTTTCCTTCTTTCCCTAGGATTATTCTTCTCCCAGTATTGAATGTTTCAACGGACACTGTTTAAGATCAATGAGCAAAAGCATCCTGCGGTGTTCAGTCTCCAGCTTTGAAGAAAGTATGGCGATACTGAGGGGAAATGTCAAGAGAAGACGCTTTTCAAGGTACTGTATTTCTATATGTTCAATCTCTGTTTGATTTGTAGATTGAAAAGCAAGAGAGAAAGCATGTGCAGTGAGTTGTGGCCTGATAAACCTCCGGCTAAAATCAGCAGAGGCCTAAGAGCATGCTGATGGTGTACCAGTACCTTAAAACTAGAATCCCTCTTCTCAGTGAAAGTCTTCCGCTTTTCTAAAAAAAACATGTTTTTTTCCCCAACCCCTTTGAGGTGTTGTTGTGGTTTAACCCGGCCGGCAGCTAAACACCACACAGCCCTTCTGCAACCCTCCCACCTCCCTCTCTGGGATGGGGGAGAGAAACGGGAAAGTGAAGCCTGCGAGTTGAGATAAAGGCAGTTTATTAAGACAGGAAAATAATAATGGTGATGATGATGATGATAGTACTGCTACTAGTAATGTGTACAAAACAAGTGATGTACAATGCAGTTGCTCACTACCCGCTGACCAGTGCCCAGCGTAACCCCTAGCAGCCCGGCTGCCCCGCCCTATCCATGGTGCAGCGTGTTGCCATAAGGCATAGAATTCTTTGGCCAGTTGGGGTCGGCCATCCTGAGTCTGTCCCCTCGCAGCTGTTGCTGTGCGCCGATTCTGATCGCTAGTAGGACAGTGAGACACCGAAAGGTCCTTGGCTTGTTGTAAGTACTGCTCTGCAGCAATTGAAACATCGGGGTGGTATCAGCACTCTTCTAAACATCCTTTCACACATCCTCAGCCAAAACATAGCAACCTACCCGCTACTAGGAGGAGAACTAACTCTGTCCTAACTGAAACCAGGACATGTATCTTTTCCACTTGGGTGCTATTGCTCATAATTTTGAGAATTCAACATGAGCAAGCTAGGAAATGTGGGTACATACAGAACCGCGTGTATATGGTACGCAACAGACTTGGGATGTGGATTCTGCGTGAGGCCTACAGGCTTCTCTTTGTATACCATGGAGCACTGGCTTGTAAACATGGTGAAATTTCCCATCCTTGATGGGTCTAATACAACAAGTCTTTTCTCCCTTCTCTGCCCGGTCCTCTTTCTTAATGTAGGCAGTTGAGAAAGCCAAAATTGGAACGAAAAAAAGAATATAACACAGGTAAGTGGCTGTAAGTCCCCGGGATACCTATTTGCGCTGGTTACTGAAGAGGATGGCACTTGGTCACTCCATGGCTTTCATTTGGCCCCAAAGCCTTCTGTAGTCAGCTGAATTCACTCCTCAGTGACTTTTCTGTGAAGAGAGGTAGGTGCAAATAGGAGATTTTATGAATTCCTTGGGGAGGGAGCAGTGTGAATTGCAGCTTGGTAGGCACAAAGCAAACTGTTCTAATTGTGCAAAGGAAATCGATACTTGATAAGTTCAAACTTAGTTTTATAGCTGGCAAGCACAAAAGTAAACCTTAGCTGTGATCCTAGCAGCACAGTGGTGTAGCTCTTCCCTTCCCCTTGTCCTCTTGGCTCTTTTAATGACAGTGCAAGCAACAAACCTGTGCCAAAGGGTGCTGTATGGCAAACAATGGGCAGGCTTTTTTCTAAAAAGCACGAGTTTGAGTTATCTGGTGTTTGGGTGTTTCTCTTGAAACGATTCTTCCCTCCTTGAGCTGTTAGATCCTAATGCAGGAAATGGAAGTGCTGCATGCATAAACAGAGTAATCAAACATACACCTCTTAGGAAGAGGCTTGCAATGTCATAGTGTTTGTTTTGAGCACTGTTAGATACAGTTTGACATGACTGGAGTGAAAACACCTTAGAGAAAGGTGTTGATTGTTCTCACTTTTCCAAGACAGAAATAACTGGAGTAGATTTCCCTCCTGCATGGAACAAAAGTTGCACGTTTGTTTTTGTCTGGCTAGCTTTCAGTCTCTTTAAAAATTTCCCTACAGGTCCCAGTTTTAAGTAGACAGTTTAAACGTGCAGAGCGATGAAGAAGTGGAATGCAGTGGTTGTGACACCAACTTCTGATCTGAAATGTAAAGAAAACTCAATCCACTTCAGGGTGCCTTTTTTGTTTGTCTGTTTCCATTTTACAAGAGCAACGGTGAAATAAGGAGAATCCCATCTTCACTGTTTCAAAATCCTTTGTTTCTGCGTTTCAGTCACCAGAACATTGAGGAGTAGAGCTGGTGCAAAAACTGTGAGACGAGTCCACGGAGAAAACAGGGACGTGGAGCTGCGCCGCAGCTGTAGAGTCGGACACAGTCGGTACTCGACTACTAACTCGTCCATTCTATTTGACAAACTTATGACAAAGTAAGTCATCTTTTCTTGCAGACCTCTTAGAATGATCTTTCTTAGCAAGCCTTTGCGCTATGGCATGATGTTGGCCTCGACTTGCTCTTTATTTTGACAGCAAAGAGGTATGGCTGCTCCTGGCATTTCCTTCATGTTTACAGGGAGACACCGTTACCTGGCTAGATAAACAGATTTTCTTGAAGGTGCTATTTCAGCATATAAGAATTGATTTAAAAAACAACAACAAAAGTGCTTCATGGCTTACTAGTTTTGTAATCTCACATTTCTCCAGGAATACTTGATTTGCTGCATTTCACCATTACACTCGTCAGCGCCGCTGATTCTGGTTTATCACTATTTGCATTGCAAATCTCCTTGTCCAAAGCTTAAACTGATGTATGCACTGCTTGAAAACAAAACCTGAAGTTGCAGAGCAGAAGACTCAAGTCATTATGTTAGCCGCTGTGTAACCATACTGCTTTCCAAACATAAGATGTCCAGCTTATTTTGTTTCTATGAAGAGTTTAAACGGCTCCCGTTAAGCAAAGATGTCCCCACACTGATACTATTAAGCAAGGATTCCACCTCCTTTGGCTGAGGTCTGCTCCCTTACTCACATTCGAACATTCATCCAAGTAGCCTGCAATTCCACACTCTCGGGGGAAAGTCCATAGAATAGAAAAGGTTCCTCCAGTCTCTTCCTCAGCCTTTTTTTGAAGCATGCAATAAAGCAAAACATTCACAGGCTGCCCTTCCATGCAAAACAAGGCAAATTAGTAAGACAGGAGCCACAAAACTGATTGTCCTTTAAAGTTAAAATGAGATTTGAAATAGATCGAGTTAGCAAGTGTTGTAAGTCTGTAGCTAAGTCTGGTTTTGCCAATGCAGCACAATTCCCTATCACGTCGCCAGAGCTGCTTCTGTAGCTCCAAGAAGCAAAACTGCTTTGAAAAAATACAGTGTCATCAAAGCATTCGTTGGCTCAGTAGGCACGGCTCAGGTTCAACAAGTTTGTGAAAAAATGAGTACTAACAGAAGCAGCAGGGTCCAAAGAAACACTTTATGTCCCCACTGCGAAATGAGGGGCTTTACCTTGAGTGTTATGCACACTGTCAATAGAAAAGCACTGTAACAGAATCTGCCACGGCAGTTTGCATGTTACTGAAAGACCATCAGAGTGGGACTGCAGCAAGATCATTGCGAAGTTGCAAAAAAAACATGTGGGGGTGGGAGTTTAGTTGCGTTAGATAACACAATCTTAGATAAAGATTTTGGTCTTAACGTAAAAGTAAGGATGTCTACTGATCTCTTCAACTCCAACAACTGAAGCCCAAGTCTGAAAAATCGCCTTTAAGAATGCAAAGAAAATATTTAACTCTTCTGTATGTTCATACTTTGCTATCAAGCAAAGGAATGAATGCTGATGCCTTAACTATGTAGGGCTGTAGCTTACAGAGAGACTACACCTTCCTGTTTTTTTCCCTTTAAAAACGTTAAATGCATGTGAAATTATTTGGGGGTGTTTTCACATGCAAAGCCGAATGCAGTGCATGCAAGCCCTGTCATCTTCTTCCTCTAGTAGTGTCGCGTTAAGGGGTGTAGCCGATCGACCGTCATGGGTCCCGTCGGATTCAGGGTGCTGAACTATCACGGTCACGGATTCACCAACAACGCAGTACGGCCTCGCTCTAGTCGCATTCAAGGAGAACTCTCACAGCTAGGAAGAATGCAATTAAGTGCAATTTCTTACGGCGACAGGTACACAGGTTCTTTGGATTGTCAGTGATAAATTCACCGTCTGCAAAAGCAAGCTAGCATGCATGAAATGCACAGGTACACAGCCTAGGTATTAAGACATTAAAAAGCATCAAAACTCTAGAGATTTCTAAGATTCCACAGAGACGCCTGGTATAAGCAAGCGTTCAGATCTTACCCCACGGCGTCCCAATGGAGTGGGGGTGGGGGAGTGAGAGGCTCAGCCTGTCGAGTGATGTCAGAAGGAATCCTTCCTGATAGTATCTTCCCTAACATCCCCTTTCTCTTAAAGCAAGTGATATTATTTTCTATCTTTAAGGTGGAGCTTGAGTGACTCTAGTCATGCATATCTTGGTTGTGCTTGGTAGAAATGATCTCACTTGCGTTTAAAGGTACAGGCTCTGAGAAATTCCGAGGGCGTGCTCAGTGAGGGGTGGTTGCACCTTGGAGGCGGGTAGCTTTTGGGATGGAGGTGTGCTTATGATGCCTAGTCGCTTAAGGCAATTACTCCACAAGTAGTAACTTAGTGTTGATTTAACTACAGCATATCTAAAACACAAGAAGGATGTTAGTATGGAAGAAGCCGATGAAACCAGTCCTTAAATCTTACTACTTATTGTGCGTGAGCAGACTGGCGTGAGTTTTAGCTATACTGGCAAATATCAAACCACACCTGTGTCGTCCCAAAGCTGGGAAAACAAAAACAAAAACAAAAACAAGGAAATGTTGAAGCAAATAGGGAGGCCTGTAGCTTGTGCAGTCTTTTAGCTGAGAAAATAAAGAAGGAGAGAGACAGGTAGCCTTGAGCTAGCAGAAGCAAGGAAGAGAAGGGCTAAAAGGGAAAAAACAGGAAGGAGAACACCAGCTCCAGACTGACCTATAGTAACCTTTTTCTCATTAAGTGTCATTAGCACATTAAAAATCACACCTGTCAAAATGCTAATCTATGCTAATGTGGGATTCGGTGTGTGTCCCCCCTCTCCTGTTCCCCCTCCCCCCCGGTATTCCTCTGTAATGCACAAGCTCAGTGGAGATAAGTTAGGTGAGCTGTAATAACCAATCCAAAGGAGCCAAAGAGAGAGTTTTCACAAGTTTCCTGTGTATAAATGACGGTGATTCGAGTCAGAGGTGTGCTTGCTTTGCGAAAGATGGCCAAGTACCTGACTCTGCAGAGTTCTATAAGTAATTATACAATTAAAAGACCTTCGTGTGCATTCCGACTCTGGGTGCTTATTGGCGCGGTGCACTCTGCACGAACCTGCGGACAACATCTGTACTCAGTGTCATGCCTACAGACAACCCTCTGCTGTTTATTTGTTCCTGCATATTTTTCTGTGCATTCAACACAACCCCTTTGGCACAACTAGTTAACCACGTAGCTGCCAGTCCACCACTCAGTTGCACTTGTGAAGAGGAAAAGCTATTTCCGTCTACTGTAGGAGCACATCCTCTAAATGCAGGCTTCACTCAGCTGGTCATTTACTGCAGGACAAGATTTGAAAACTGTTGTTGAGTTCTGGGTTTCCTGCTTACAGGAAAAATTAAGTGCTAGATCGCCCTCTACTCCGCTTTGTCTGCTGCATTTAATGGAGATTAAACTGATTTCGTTTGCTCCTCCGTTTATGGACAATGAGCTGAAGGAACAGGTACAGCACATTAGCCTGGAATGCCTTCCCTCCCAGCCAAAGTAAACTGGAGCTGTAACTAAAACAAGCAGAAGCAAGGCTTCCGTGTTTTCAGCTGAATAAAGTTCCAACAAAATCATCCTCTGGGATTTGAAGCTTACTTCACATGACATGCCAACGACTCTTTTCCCTCCATTGTAAAGCGGATCCCTGCTGTTAGTTGCTCTAGAAGCAAAGGAATCATCGGTTTGGTTAACAAATAGCCGCTTCTGCAAACGAGAAGTGTTGTGCTGTCTCTTCCCTTTGAATGACTCCACACTTCTCATCAGCTACTGGATTGCTGACCTAGAATCAGAGAACATCCCAAGGTGGAAAGGACTCCCAATAATCACCAAGTCCAACTCGTGGCTCCACACAGGACCACCCCAAACTGAGACCCGATGTCTGAGAGCATTGTTCAACACTTGTTGACCTCCGTCAGGCTCGGTGCCATGAGCAGTGCCCTGGGCAGCTGTCTCAGTAGCCAGCCACCCCCTCAGCGCAGCACCTGAGGCGCACGGGGCTTGGCGGGGCGGCCCGGGAGGGGAGGACGGCGGGGTGAAGTGGCAGCTCCCTCAGAGCCGTCTCCCCGCCGCCTCGGCCGCATGTCAGGGCTTTTTCGTGTTGGGGCTTTTTCGTGTTGCGCCCTCGGGCTCTCGCCGTGGGTGAGATGCTGCTCCCCAGCGCGGACCCCTTGCGCACGGGGCCTGCCCGCGGCGGCGGCGGGAGGGAAACCCCAACCCCAAAGCCCTCCCGGCAGGGAGAGCTCGGGGTGAGGGCCGATCCAGCACCGACAGTAAACACACGCCGGAGGAAACGCTCTGGTTTTAGCCATGAGCAGCGCGGCCAGGTTCAAAAGGCGTCACGCTGGAGCTCCAGGTTCGGTGGCGTTCCGAGGCCGTTGTGGCGGTTGTGGAGACGGCCCCGGCTGAGGTGGCTGCTGCTGTCGCTGCTGTCCCCTCTGTCCCTGCTGTTGCCGCTGTTGCTGCTGTTCCCGGACCTTGGAGACCCCCGGCGGCTCCCTGTGCCAGGCCCTGTGGCCCCGGGGAGCTGCCCGCCGCCTCGTCGGCCAGCCCGGCAGCAATCCTGCCAGCACAGAATAGCCCACTGCGTTTCAGGGTAAAGTGACGATTAATTTCTATTTCCTGGCCTGGGTGCTGCTTTCTTCTTTAGGGAAGCTTCAAGGTTAAAGGTTCAACTCAGTTATGTCAGGGTTCAACTCCGTTTCGTGAAGGGGCTCTTGTACGAAAGCTTAAGCTGGGATTGACTCTCTGCTAAGCGGAGGCCAAACGTGGACCTACTGAGAAGCAGGTCCTAAGTGATAACATTTTCTAAAGAGACTGCTAAACACATCTGAACAGTGCTGCTGCAGAACTCTGAATGGGGGGATAGCAACTGTCTTAACTGATCTGGAATCTTGAATTTACTTTTCAATGGACAAGAGGTGTGTCTCTCAAGGCAAACAAAGAGAGGAGTAACACCCTCTCTTGTCACTCATGTCAACATAAATTTATGCTCAGAGCGTAGGTGTAGGAACAGCATCGGTATGTATATGGAACATCGGGAGAGGAAGCTCTATCGGTATTTACAGTTTTTCTACTACCTTGCCAGAGAGACGTCATCTCCAAATGAGAAATGGATGTATTTTGAAACAGTGGTGGTGGATCGGATTTCTTCTTTCTAGTGTTTATATTTGCTCTTGAATCGTACTTAATACCTGGTAACACCTCAATCAGTTGTCAAAAATAAACTTAAAAATGTGTAAGGCTTATCTCATTGGTCAGTATAAAGATCAAGGTCTTCCCTTCCCTTCCCTTCCCTTCCCTTCCCTTCCCTTCCCTTCCCTTCCCTTCCCTTCCCTTCCCTTCCCTTCCCTTCCCTTCCCTTCCCTTCCCTTCCCTTCCCTTCCCTTCCCTTCCCTTCCCTTCCCTTCCCTTCCCTTCCCTTCCCTTCCCTTCCCTTCCCTTCCCTTCCCTTCCCTTCCCTTCCCTTTTTTTCTTTTTTTTTCTTTTTTTTTCTTTTTTTCTTTTTTTCTTTTTTCTTTTTTTCTTTTTTTCTTTTTTTCTTTTTTTCTTTTTTTCTTTTTTTCTTTTTTTCTCCTTTCCTTTCCTTTCCTTTCCTTTCCTTTCCTTTCCTTTCCTTTCCTTTCCTTTCCTTTCCTTTCCTTTCCTTTCCTTTCCTTTCCTTTCCTTTCCTTTCCTTTCCTTTCCTTTCCTTTCCTTTCCTTTCCCCCCAGTATTGTTTTTCTGTTCTCCTTCTCACTGCAGTCTTGATTTTGTTTCTTGTCCCTTAAGTATGTTTCCAATGTGTTGCTGAAACATTTTCCCTTTCAATCCTAAAAAAGGAGCTGTCACTGGTGAAGATCAGAGCTTATCCCTGAGCCCAGGAGCTGTCACCTTAGTCTTCCAATCGGACAAGGACGACTTCATTTCTCATGTAAATGCATTTGTCAGGTTTGCGTATTGTTTTTTCAGGAATGGAAAGTGTGTATAGAATGGATTTAAAATCAATTTTAAATGTAAAACATCAGGGCAAAAAAGTTCTAATTTCAACCTCTGCACACAATTTGCCAGCTGTGGGACTAGGAGTTTTCTTATTTACTGTGTTTTGTTTAACGTGTCTGAAGTTTAATGGACAGCAATCAAGGCGTGCTAGAAATCTGAAAGCACTTTATGCTTTGTTCTCTCCGTCATTTTGGTATAACAAACTAGCTTATGTTTTAAACCCTCCATGAGGTTAGTGGTTTCCCTAAAGGTAACAAGTCCCTGTGTGCTACAGTAAGACAGTAACAAAACATGAAGTATAGAAGTTCATCCTGTCATTATTCAGCTTCTGCCTATGGACACACAACTACGCTTATTTAAAGCGGTATCACCTTGAAACCTAATCAGCATTTTAAAAAGGACTTTGTAGCAGTTATTGGCTTTTGTCCTGGAGGGCTGAGGTTTGTTTTGTTTTGTTTTACATTCAGCATTTCCGTTTCTAGCTTACATTCCCCTGTTGTTTTGCATGAGGAAAACATGCAACTTTAGAAAGTAGAACGGAAAGAGCTGCTTTTTAGTCTAACTTTTCAGTTTGTCGTAGGAGTTTTAAATGTGGTAGGAGTAAAACACCAGAAGTACTGCTGCCAAAGTTATATTCAAACTCGTCTTTCTTGGAGAAGCAGAAGAAGCCCAGGGAGAAATAAATTTGCAAACATGCTCTTCATGCTCTCCTTTCCCAAGATTTCTCTGAGATATAGCCCATCCTCTGTGGGTTTTGAGGTATATGGTTCCCAGGAGTGAAAAGGAGGGCCAAACATCTCTCCTCTTGGATCTCAACATGCCAGGGCTTTAGTGTACTGCCACTTACGGCTCCGCTTTTTCACCTGGAAAAAGCAACCGCATGATGTAGACTGAGGAGCCCTCACAAATTAACTTGCCATCACCAAGTGACGCCCAGAAAAGGTGTATTTAAAAGCTAGGCTCATTATAGAATCACAACAAACCCCTCATGACTGGTGCAGTAGACAGTGAGGTAGAGGGCGAGCCCTGGAAAGACAGAAGAAAAGTAGCAGTGAGTTCTGGGTACCTTTGTGTAGACGAAACAGAAAAACGCAGGCAGTGAAGTAATAGTGTTCCGTTACTAATGCCAGCAATAGATAATTGCAACAATTATCTATTAGATCATAGGTACTAATTAACAGAAAATTGCGCAACTCCGGAAATCAATAAATAACTGATTCCCCTCAGAGAATGTCTTCTACATTTTTATATTAAAAAGACTCCAGAGTTGTAATGGATTAAAATCCTACGGAAGGGAAAGAAATGGCATCAGCCACTAGTTCTGCAGAAGCGAAAAGTAATACTGATAGAGTTTAGATGGAAATTTTCACTTTGTGTGTTTAGTTTGGGGATTCTTTTTAAATCATTCATACCAGCGATTTAGTTCTTAAGGCTGTTTCTTTGAGATTAAGTGACAGGACTTCTGTTACTCTTTTCTTCTTGGAATGCTTCTTGATATTCTTACGTCAACCAGAACTTCTGTCTCTGTTGCAGATGTGAACAATGACCGTAGCTAAGAAGCCCAAATCTTCAAAGCCTAAAAAGCCCTCTTCAAGGCGGTCTGGCAAATCCAAGAAAC
Source organism: Netta rufina (assembly GCF_964035555.1). Lineage (NCBI taxonomy): Eukaryota > Metazoa > Chordata > Aves > Anseriformes > Anatidae > Netta > Netta rufina. The sequence continues at coordinate 11,991,713 of NC_140142.1, read as the reverse complement.
CAAGTACTAAAATACTGATGTCACGCACCGCCAACTGGGGCCGGATAGTGCCTGCAGAAGATTCAAGCCAAGTCTCTGTGGCCCAAGGACATGGAGGTGCTATTTACTGTAGATCATCTGAAAAATCTAAGGCTTTTGCCCCAAGAGATCTAAGTAAGTGTGCGTTTTATCCTGCCTCCATTTTCTTCAAAGCAAAAGTAGAAAATGCAGTTCTTACTTGTTGCACTGATAGAGAAGGGGACTACTGTGAACAAAGACTTCAAAAGCGAATCCCCTAAGGCAACTGAAGTGACTGATGTTACAGAAATTAATTTTGATATATTTACAGTCAACAGAGAAATATGGGGAGCTTTTTGTAATGCACAGATTCCTCCATGTCTTTTCTGTTTTGCAAAGAAAAGTGTTTGATTGTTGCTATTCACAGCTTCCATTTTTCACAGGTTTTTTGAATGATAACATTGCTCAGGAAAAGATCTGGTATCTGTAGGGGTACTGTCATTCCTAGTTCCTAGTTTTTACGTTTTTACCATATAATTTCAAGTCTAAGTTTGTGGTTTAAGTTATAATAAGGAAAAAAACAGTAGTTGAGTTAATCAGGTTAAAGATTATAGATGGAGAGGAACTTGGCATTAGGTGCTACAAACAGAATGGCAGTTAGCCTTGCCTTAGAAAAATTAAAATGGTTGACTAAAGTTGTTTTTTTTTTTTTTTTTTTTTTTTTTTTTCCCAAAACATTGTGTTGACCAGCCAATTTGAATTTGGTGGTGTTAAAGCTGTCTGCAATAAGTTTTTCTGGTTTGGATTGTAGCTAGCTCCTCTAGGTGCTCCTGCAGAATAGTATTTTTTTAAATACCTTTCTTAGAAACAAACAAACAAGATCTCTTTTTAAATTTAACTTTCTTGCAGTCGTTAATGATGGAATTGCTCCGCCACAGAGCCTTCTTTTTCCACCTGAGAAGATTTGTATGGATTGGCGAGAAACACAAAGTGTTGGAGTTGGCCTGTACAATCTTGGCAACACATGTTTTCTTAATGCTACTCTACAGTGTTTGACCTACACACCCCCACTTGCCAATTACATGCTTTCTCTTGAGCACAGCCAGTCATGTGAGTACTTTCTAACAGTATTTTGAATCTGTTGGATAGCTCTGAAGGTGAAAGAACAGCAGTGATTCTGTGAGATAAGCTTATTTGCCTGATTTTACCTGTAGAAGCTGGCTTTGAGCACTGTATTAGCAGTGGGCTCCGAATAGCATATGGAGTGCAATTAATGCACCATGGTTTATTTATTTAGTTATTTATTTGATTGTTTGTTTGTTTGTTTATTAAAGGATCATTTATTGCTTCATGGGAATAATGAAGTGCATTGGACAGTAATGCATTTAGTAGTAATTTTAGAGAGTAATACATTTTGCAGGCTGTGGAGTTCACATTCCTGTCAGCCTTTACAACTGCGACTTTGCAGTAGTCTTTTAGATTTCTCATCACAACATGCATTTGAATACAGGCTTAGTGGATATTTTTATTCTGTAAAGTTGTGTGAAATGAAATGTTACAAGACTGTTGGGACATTGGCATCTTGGGAGAATAGAATGTAGCAAGGAGAGTGGATATTGTATCTATAGTTTAAATTGTACTTAGATGTTTGTAGTTGTGGATATTTCGCTGGACTGGGATGCTTTGTTCTTTCACTCTTCAGGTCGTGAACAAGATTTTTGCATGATGTGCACGATGGAGACTCACATTAACCAGGCCCTGCGTTGCACTGTTGATGCCATCGAGCCTACGCATGTTATCAGTAATCTCAGTCGTAAGTGGCTTCAGATGTGTTTCTTTTCGATAGCTTGTAATCTTCAAATAATCATTTGATGTGTCTAAGTGGTTTTAACACTCAAATGAAGAGAGATTTTAGAAATACAAGAACGATTTCATTTTTAAATGAGGTCAATACTATCATCTTCTTATTTAGGAATAGGACAACATTTCCGTTTTGGCAGTCAAGAAGACGCACACGAGTTCTTGCGCTATACTGTTGATGCTATGCAGGAAGCGTGCTTGAACGGAAGCACCGAGTAAGCATAAACAAGTTCACTTTCATACATTCTCTAGCACCTTCTAGTCCTTTATTTACTCTCAGAAATGATCTCTAGCACCTTTTAGTGCCTTATTTACTATCAGCAACGAAAGTCTACATCATCCTTGGTTTTCATCAAACTCTTTGAAGAGTTAACTCTGTGCCTTAAATCTTCTGAGGTCTGATTATAATTTATTTCCAGATTGGACAGATCTTCTCAAGCTACCACCATCATTCATCAAATATTTGGAGGATTTCTAAGATCGAGAGGTACTTGAAAAAATATTCCTGTCCTTAGAACTGATCTGTGTCTTTTGTCGGTAGTAAAGCAGTCTGTAGTTTGTCTAAAGTAGTATCTGTCAACAACTTGAATTTGGACAGTTAGTCTCCTTCACATAATGTTAAGCATTTATATTTTGCTTCCAGTGAAGTGCTTGAATTGCAAAGCAGTTTCGGATACGTATGAGGCATTTCTTGATATCACTTTGGATATAAAGGTAAGATGTTTTCTAAATATAATTCATGATGTTTAAGTACATGCATGACTTTCTAAATTAAACTTGTTTAACTTAAAAAAACAAACCACATATAATGTTAAAACATAAGAGCTTGGTGGTGCTAAGGAAGTGGATTGGACTTTGTCCTTCCATGGAACCCATGTAAATAGTCTCCACATTTGCATTGGGTTTAAGGGGAAAGAATTCTCTTTCTGCAAAAATTATAATGCTGTCATACTTCTTTGTTGTTCTACCTGAATATACATCTAATTGTTAGACTGATGAATTTGTCCCCAGTATTGATGACAAAGCACATTATAGATGCTGTCTAGGCTACTGGAAAAGTATTTGTTCCAAAGTCAAATGCCTTCCAGGTGAGGTCAATGCTGAGCATGCTCTTTCTGCCTCCTTCTTCACAGTAGATCGCTTGAGTATGTTAGTAAGATTCTCTTATAAACTACTAGTATGTCTGTGGAATTCTGAATTACGGTGACTTTACGCTCTTCTTTCTCACTGCTCTAGGCGGTTTCATCTGTTAGCAGAGCTCTGGAACTCTTTGTGAAACCTGAAGAGCTGGATGGAGAGAATTGCTATAAATGTAGCGAGTAAGATTTTGACGTCAGTTTTCTATGTTGCATGACTCTGTTGGACTACCTCTAAACTTTGGATCTACTTACAAGTTTTGTGGAAGTTTATAAAAGACTTGGATTTTTGTTTCTTTGGAGGGGGGAAGTCTTGTTCATAGGCATTCCCTATGGGTTTGCAATTCTCTGGCTTGTATTTTGCCATCAGAATTCAAAAAGAGCTACTTTTGTTCTTTCTATTTATTAGCTCTCGACAGTACTTTTCTTGATGTAAACTGCCCAGTTTCCGTTGTTCTCTGGGCTAGTGGCTAATTTTCACTGCTTACACCATAGGTCCTACCTTGGAGTGGGCAATGTGTCAAACTGAACTATTTTGTTTCAAAGGATGGCAGATGGTTTCAGTGTCTTTCCAGACAAGCTCAGTACATGAAGACTTCCTACTGTTAAATGTCTCCCTCCTGTAGAATGACCATGTGCTTCTGTTGTATTTTTGATGTTGATAGTCGACCTATGTTGGAGATTATTTGCAATTTCTAGTCCTGGGGACCAAGGCTCTCTCGTTCCGCTTTCAGTATTTGTATTTCCCTTGAAAGCTGAAAGAATGTATCCAGGACTGGAGTTCAAATAGCCACTTTTGTAGACCAAGAAATGGTACCTTGCCATCCAACCTGGTAATACCCTTTCGTGAGAGATTCCTGTTCCCCCTATGCTCTGAGTTGTTGGGAAAATTTACCTTCTTCTGTGTATTAACAAACCTGACACGCAGTGCGTGGGTTTATGAAAAGAAAAAAGACCAACCTATTATGCAAGTAAATATCACTCAAATAGCATAGGCATGCGTGAGACATTAAAACGAGTTTGTTTGGGGGGCGAAAAAAGAAGATGCCTTCAAACACTTATCTCTGCTTGTTTTTAAGGTGTAAAAAGATGGTTCCTGCGTCCAAGAGATTTACCATACACCGTTCTTCCAAGGTTCTCACAATATCACTGAAAAGATTTGCAGATTTCACAGGTGGAAAGATCAACAAGGTATATTTACCACTGTAATGCAACTATATCATTGTGTAATGGGACATCCCCCAAAGCTGAAAGTTGTTAATATTTTCAGACAATAATTGTAGACTAACGACTATGGCTTATTCTTTCTCTTAATATCAATAAAGTTCCCGCTTGACAAGAAGCATATGCTTTCCTCTGAGAAGGCTGATTCATCAGGAAACAGTTCTCTGCAACTTCTAGTCTTAACCGTTGTTTATGGGAAGACTTATTTGTAGTGAATCAAGAAATATATTCTAGAAATATATTCTAGAAATAAATTCTAGTCTGTGTTTTTTGGAAGTGTTTTTCTCCGGCTAGTCCACGAAGTACTCTGGGATAATTTTTCTATCTTCTTGGTGTCTCTTTAGGAGGTGAAATATCCGGAGTATTTGGACCTGAGAGCCTACATGTCGCAGTCAATGGGAGAACCACTGCTCTATGCCTTATATGCGGTGCTGGTACATCACGGTGTCAGCTGTCATTCAGGACACTATATATGCTATGTAAAGGTAGAAGTCAACAGCATTTCTAACAGGGTAAAGGTTGTGCTGGCAAACCAATTAAAGCATGACTAGCAGCTACTGTTTCTAGGGAAAAAGATTTCATTATATTTTTATTTGACATGTGTGTATTTTGTTCCTATCCGTGATTTCAATTGGAAAACGTGCAATTCACCTAAAGAAATCGTTGTCTTTATTTGCAGGCTGGTAATGGACTTTGGTATCAGATGAATGATGCTAAAGTAGTGCGTACTGACATTAAAAGAGTTCTTGGTCAGCAAGCTTACATACTTTTTTATATCAGGTAATAACAAATCTTAAAATGTGTTCAGAAGAGATTTACTTTCCTGTTATTGATATTTTTCTGTTTTGCAAGTGTTTTTCTTGCTATCCCAGGAGAAGATTATTATTTGTCTAATTCAGTTCTGTCTAACCTGAAATTCTCTGTGTCGTTTATTATCTTTTGTTGCTTGGCCTTAAACTGCAGCACTTGTGTAAATTGCTATCTATGTGTTATCTGTAGCTGGCTAATTTAGAGAAGGAGAGAAATGAAGGTCATCTGTGGTGTAAGAATGAATTCTTGCTGTGCAAGTGATAGTCTTAGTAGGAAGACTGTTCTCTACTTTTCAGTCTGTAGTCTTGGCGAAGCCTTCTGTAGAGAAGGCTTCCATATCGTATGAGCTGTTCCTCTAAAATGATAGGATGGGATTTAATCCAAGAGTAGGCTGAAAGAAAAACTAAACTACGATCACTGCTCTTTTCTGAAGGCGCTATGATTTGACACTTGGAGAACGTGCGTTTTACTTGCCAGCACCATCTTATCCCTGTTCATTCCCTCCGGGTCAGCAGGGGGCTAATAGTAAGCAGGCTGGATTTATGGGACCACGACTTCTTCCTCATATGATTAAGGTAATTCAGGGAAGCGGGAGGGCAGATAACGGCACCAAACTGCTAGTGGGTTTGGGGTTTGGTGTGGGGTTTTTTGTTTGGTTTTCGGCATCTTAGTTTTGTTTTCCTTCCCACGCCGCAGCTTTCTTCACAGCCCTCATGCTACAGCCAGAGTCATTCAAACAGTGGTTACTGCTAAATTGTGCAGCCATGCGACTCCATTACTTTATAGCTCCAAGACAGCTTTCTAAAGCACAGAGAGCTACGCTCTTTGACTATTTAAGCAGAGTGTACTAATCCTCAAATCATTTAAAAGAGGACTTGTTTTTCCTATCCTCGTCACTTTAGCTAAGACAGGGAAAACTCATTGTCTTATTCCTGAGCACCAGAACGATTACTTCAGGCTTTTCAGGGTATGTTCAAAGGGGAAAATAAATATATTTGGGAATAGCAGCAGGTAATGTTAAGTTGCTTGGCTGGTTTTCAAAGATGATGTTAATTTGATACCAATCTGCAGTAAACCAAAAGCAGGAATTGAATACGCTTATTGGACTTGCATTTATCCTTAAAGGGCAGCGTGTTTTTCTTTTTAGGTGTTAAGACCATTTGTAGAAACACTCAGTAGGAGAGTTTTGTGTTTCAAAATGTTACATGCAGTGTTTGCGTTAATCCATCTTGCAATTTCTTCTTTTTAAATACAGAATTCAAGCCGTTTAAATGGAAATGGATCCATAAAAGAGGACGCAAAGACCACTGGTATCACCCTAAAAAGGCCATCTTCAGCACCACCAATGGCCTGTGTTCAAAACCAGGCAATTACCAGGCCTTCAATGACTGATACGTCAAGAAAACAGAAGATCACCATCAGTATTCACAATAAATTGCCTGCTCGTCAGACTGTGTCACAGCCTGACTTTCTTAGCAGTGCTGTGGAGGATGAAGATCTCTACCAGGCTGTTCCTTCATCCACAATTACAAATTCGGTAATGCAAATGAAGCAAATGCAAACAAACAAAAAAGTTTCTGATGAAATTTTTGTGGAGCCAACAGTGAATGAAAATCCTAAACTCAGCTCTGATAACACAGTCCCTTATGGTGCAGAATCTTCAGGAAAATCTGAGGAGGAGTCAAAGGGCTTATTTCAAAGGAATTTGAAATGCAATGCAATGTCCTCTAATGGAATTTTGGTTGGAAAGGTAGTCCGTACATTGCAGCATTCCAATTCTTCCTGTCAGAATGCTGACAAAGGAAGATCCCAGCATGAGCTGCCAAAAAGAGATTCACTAAATGGTGCTATTAGGTTAGTTAATGAATCTAAAGAAAACGGACTGAAACTTGATGATTCCACTTGCCGAGTTGAACCTGTTAAACCTTCTGAGATGTTCTTTTCTAAAACAAATGGATTGCTTGAAACATAGATTTGCTCCATCGAGAATTTCTCACCTACGATGTATTCGGGAGTGTTTATTGTGTTCCTAATTCAGGTGAAATACTGAGAAAACACAGCACACATGTGATCGTAAGACTTTGTGGTATTATCCCCTTAGAATTTGCAGACCTGAGCTTATATTAGAACTTGTCAACTTAAGCTCAGCTGAGATAAAAATTCCTAAGTTTCATAAAGTAGATTTTGGGGGGTGAGTCGGGGTTATCTTTGAAGTGTAGATAATGCATACAACTCACAGCGGTCTTGCTTACCATTTAATGGAGAAATTCTGACAAGACTAGTCCTCAGTACTACTACAAATAGTATTTTTTTGTCTGCTGACTTGTGCGTTTTAATTGCAGATGCCTGGAGCTATGCCTTCAGTCAATCGAGAAGTCATCACGGAGTCCTTCACAGCCAGCCAGCTGAACAGCTTGTCAGAGGAAATGAGGTAAAATGAGCACAGTCTGATTAAGACAAGACTTTATGGGAGTTCGTTACAGTTTTATCTGTCTACTAATAGTATTTAATGGAAGGATTTAAATTAGTACAATTCCATACTGTGTGTCCAGTGTCACGAACAGAACTAATGATCAGCACTGAGCATATCACTCTGATGCAGGTTGGTGCCTCAAGGAGAACTTGTGTTCCTTTATAGAATGTTTTTCCATTTTTCTCCACTGTCTGGAGAAACACTGGCTGTTCCCCGCTCGCCCCTATGCCTTTTTTCTCAGAGCATCAGGTGGAAGGAGACAGATGCGTTTGCTTTTTTAGTGCAATGGCTTCAGAAGCAAGAGGGGAAAAAGCACTTTCTCTGGGAGCTGAAGAAGGTGTCCTAATCACAGGAGAGGTTTCTAAATGGCATATCTTTGCGAGCGTTCCTGTAGTCCGGAGGTTTTTGTTTGTTTGTTTGCCTTTGGAAGGTTTTACTCTTAATATTCACGTCCTTCAGCAGAAGTGAGAAATGGGTTTTTATTTTATGCAGTGTTGCGGAACCTCCGAAATCTCCTGGGAATGATGAATACCTCGCCCAGTACCAATGTGATGACCGTGGAGACAAGGAGAAACCAAGAAGATCAAAAGAATGTGACCTCATTTCAAAAGAAAATGTTTTGTACGGCAAAGACTCTTCTGAGCCTGGTGAGAAATTGCGGCAAACTTCCTCTCTCAAGTCTGACACTGAATGTAGCTCTAACAATCTTTCTTCCTTAGCTATTGCAGATAGACGCCAAGATACAAAGGACAAGACTAAAACCACTGACAAAGAGCATTACCGAAGAAAGAGGGAACATGCTCCTAGTGAAGAGAAGGAGAGTCAAAAAGCAGGTCCTTCCAGCAAGAGGAGGTGTTCTCAGAGCGTGGAATTTGTTGAGCAAAAGAGTCACAAGCAGGAGTACTGGGAGGGAAGCAGGTACAGATCTTTCCCTCGTGAAAGAAACAGCCCTGAGAATGGCAGAAGAGCAGTCAAATATTCAAAGTACAGATCTGGCAGCGGAGGAAGATCAGAACAAGGTAGCAATAGGTACTACCGATCCAAAGGGGAAAGAAGTTGGAGCAGAGAAAGATACTATCGAGACGAAGCACGGAGATGGGAAAGATGTAGCTATTACAAGGATTACTATTCACCTCATGCGACAGGAGACAGTAGAGAGAGAAAGTTCTCTCATGGCGATGCAGCCTTTGACAGATTGACTGCAACTTACTACAGCAGGTCACATAAGCATTATCATTACAAAAGCGGATGGCCTCACGGTTCCCTCTTGAGAGAGGAAGATGTACGTCGCTTTAGCACACCCCGAGCAGACTTGCATCGTTGCTCGGTACCTCAGCAACATTCCAGAAGACATTCTCGTGAAAGACATGCGCTTCCACCTGTGTCAGCTCATTTGGAGAACTGTCGCCAGAAAAATGAAACAGAAGGAAACAGAAAAAGAAAATATACCCGTGCAGAAGGTAGTGAAAGTGAAATAGAAAGGAAAGACAGAAAGATAGAAAAGGAGCTTTTAGGTGGTGAAAAAAATGCAAAAATATCACAAGTTCTGGAAGAAAAAGAAGTCTAAGGATAAACATGGAGAGAAGGATTCCAAGTAAGCAAGGATTCCAGCATACTCTGCATTTTTTATCCTAAGTCTTTTCTGGGTGCTTCTCATGTCTTCCTTTTTTTTTTTTTTTTTTTTTTTTTTTTTTTTCTGGTAGTTTCTAAGTTATTTAGATAGCATCAGCTGGCTGGGGATCATGTTGTTAGGTTGATCAGTGAAGACAGGAAAGCTCTTGCTGAATTGTGTCAGAGCACTAGCTTTGGACCACATAGTTTGAATCACATCCGTACACCATTCCAGATTAGGTTAAAAGATTTTTTCTGCTTGCACATATTCCAGAGCTAGCCGTTGTTAATGATCTGTGTACAAACCAGGACCTATGGTCCTTCAATCTGACGGCTTAAGTTTGCTGCATCTAAAGTAAGTTGCGTGTGCACAAAGCACCACAAAATAGCTGACATGCTGCAAATCATCACCTGTGGTAAAATAAATCAAGTTTCATATAGGCAACAAGTGCCACATCTTTTTTTCCCTTTTTAACTTGCATGTTTCTTTCAGACTTCATGATTTGTGTTTCTGTGCGCTTCACTTTGACAATGCCAATCGCAAGCGTAAGAAAAAGAAGAAAAAGGAGAAGAAAAAGAAGAAAAAGGAGAAACACCAGGAAAACGAAAGGCTCCTTGGAACACTTAGATCCTCGTTTCCAGAAGATAACGCGGGAGAAGAAGGAAGAATCCCATCCTCCAGATGGCTCTTCATGTCAGTAATGCAGAAGTGAGAGCAGTAAACAACCTTACAAGGAAGGGAAGACTTCCAGTGCAGGCGAAAGCAAGAAATACAGCTCCATCACATCCAACGACTATACTAAAGGTAAGCGGCCGCAGCATGTGTGAGGAATTCCTTTTATATTAATCTCGAGATTATTTCAAACAGTCTTGAAGTGCTTGATGACTTAACAGTCTGCAGATTTATTATCAAATCAAAAAAAAACCCCACTTGGTAGACTATTTTTTTCCCAGTTTTGAATGGCCACTAGGAAAGAAGGCCTGAAATAAAGAGGTTAAAGGCAAATGGTTTTCATTTGGTTTGATGATGAAGTGGCAAACAAGAGGAAGAGTTGCAAGCTCCCTTCTTAAATTCAGTCCAGCCAAGTAGGAAAAGTAAATGTGGACAGCTGTATCTTGGCAAAGAAGATAGTAGGGAGCAAGGAGGTTTAGCAGTCAAGATGGAAGGTGATGCCATGAGGCTTAGAGGCTAGTAATGTTCTAATGAACATGGCCAAGTCTTGCGCTGGGCAGCCTGCTTGGGTCCAAAGCCTGCAGTCCTCCCCAAGATGTCGGCGAGGGGCTGGTGAGCCGTTGGGACGGAACCCCCGTTGCCCGGGTTCCCCAAGCAACCGCCCCACTCTCCAGCCACCATGGCAGGTCCAGCAGCCGGCTCCCGCTCCTCCCGGGGCTGCGGCCCTGCTGGCGAGCCCAGCGCCCCAGAGCTCAGCCCAGCGGCCTTTTTCCCACAGAGGGTTTCCCCAGACGGCTTCCGCGGCTTGCGCAGACGCAAAACTCCCCCTTCGTCGTCCCAGCCGTGCCGCCAACGGTGGCTGCCTGGCTGCTGCCCTCCCTCCCCGGAGCGACGGCGCTGCCCTTGCAGCCCCCGCAGGTACCCACCCTCCCCTCCGCGCTGCCCCAGGCCACCGTCTGGCACGTGGTGCCAGGGGTCCAGGGGCAGGTGCTGCAGCTCCCCGCCGGGGTGCAGCTGCCACCTGGGGGGCACCTCCCAGCCCAGGGGCACCACCTGCAGCTTGGGCAGCTCCCCGCCGGGGGGCAGCTCCCTGCTGTGGGGCAGCTCCCCGCCGTGGGGCACCAGCTGCAGCTGGTGCAGCTCCCCGCTGTGGGGCAAAATCTGCAGCTGGTGCAGCTCCCCGCTGTGGGGCAAAACCTGCAGCTGGTGCAGCTCCCCGCTGTGGAGCAAAACCTGCAGCTGGTGCAGCTCCCAACCATGGGGCACCAGCTGCAGCTGGTGCAGCTCCCCGCCGGGGGGCAGCTCCCCCACACCGCTCCTCCCTGTGCCCCCGTCCATCAGTGGGGACAGCCCATGGTGACGGGGACACTGGTACCCCACCATGCGCTGGGGCTGGGGCCCAGGGCCGTGCTCCATGGGGAGCTCCTGCACCCTGCAGGCACCTGCCTGTTGCAGGCCCCCGCCCAGCGCAACCCCCCGCCACCCCTCGTCCCGGGGCCTCCGCTGTGGGGACAGGCGCTCCCCACGCCCCACACCCTGAGCAGCAGCCGGGGGCAGCTGCCGGACCCCTGCTTGCACGCCGTGGGGCTCAGCAAGGACCAGGGGACCCCGCTGCCCGGCCCCACTGCCGCCAAGCCTGCCCAGGCTCCAAGGACCGCCAGCACCCAGACGGCGACGCCTGACGGTGAGTTTGGGGCTGGCACAGCCGGCCACTGGGTGCCCCACACCCAGGGGCCATGGGAAAGCTGACATCGCCCGTCTTGGGGGATTTTCTTGCTTCGTCCTCAGCGGCGACAGCCCCGCAGGTGCCTGAGGAGCCCCCGCAGCTGCCCGAGCTGGGCCCTGATGCCTTTGCCGAGGCCTTTCCAGAGCTGGCAGGGGACAGCCAGCAGCTGCAGCACATGCAGGACGAGCTCCTGGCTGACCTGGACATCCCCGTCCCCGGCATGGAGGAGCTGCTCAGCTGGCTCGATGCCGTGGAGCCCCAGGATGCCTTCCCCGATTTGCCCAGCAGTCCTGCCCTCAGCCGCTTCCTCTCGCAGCTGCCCGACCTCTGCGAGGACATCGAGGAGCCGAGCACGCAGGGACTGGAAGCCACAGGAGCCCTCGGTGAGGTCCCCTCAACCCCTGGGCTGCGCCCCGAGAAGCTTGAGGGTGGGCTGTCGCTGCAGTCCCCCGTCATGCCAGCAGTGAGCCCCCCGCTCAGCCCTGCAGCCAGTCCCCTGCCCAGTGCGCTTAGGAGCCCCCTACCCAGTCCACCCCTGAGTCCCCCCAGGAGCCTCCCTGACACCCAGCTCCTCAGTGCCCTTAGTAGACCCCTGCCCCAACCCCCCCAGCGTTCCCTCAAGACCCGCCCCAACCCCAAGGTCCCCAGTGCCCTTAGTAGACCCCAGCCCAAATCCCCCCCGAGTTCCCCCAAGAAACGCCCCAACCCCAAGGGCCGCAGTGCCTTTAGTAGACCCCAGCCCAAATCCCCCCCGAGTTCCCCCAAGAAACGCCCCAACCCCAAGGGCCGCAGTGACCATAGGAGACCCCTGCCCAAACGCCCCCTGGGTCCCCTCAAGAGCCCCCCGCCTGCCCCTGCGTCCACCGGCACCAAGCGGGGGGCCAAGCGCCCTGCGCCCAGCAGCACCCCCGGGACAGCGCAGAGCTGCCAGCACAGGAGGCCGACGACAGAGAACCCCCCCGGCAAGGAGAGGAAGACGCTGCTGGGCCAGGCTGGCCAAGGCCGCAAGAGACCGTGCCAGGGGAAGACGGGTGGCAGCAGCACGGTGGCTGGCAGCAGCAGGGAAGCAGGCAGCAGCGGGCAGCAGCTGGCGATCAACAGCACCACGGCACCCAGCAAGAGAGCGCGAAGCCCGGGGGCTGCAGGGGGGCAAGGAGCAGCGGCACCACCTCCCCGCAGAGCGCGGCTGCTGCCGGAGACTCCGAGTGGGGAGCCCCGTGCCGTGCGGCCCCAGGACAGGCTCTGTCCCCAGGCCAGCGGGGCCAAGACGCTGCAGCGCCAGCAGCCGGGGACAAAGACCCCCAGCGAGACTTTGCAGCCGCTGGGGGCCAGGGCCAAGGCGCTGGGGCCAGCGTGCCAGCTGGCCTGTGTGCAGCCGCAGCCCACCTCCAGCAGCCCCAGCAGCATGCCCAGCGCCCCGCCGACAGTGCCAGGCTCCAGCGCTGTGCCCGCTGCCCCCCGGCCCCCAGCTGGCGGCAAGGAAAAGGAGGTGCCAGCACCACCAGGCAGCACAGCATGAACAGGGGATGCTGCCATAGAGCTGGCGCCCAGAGAGCTGGGCCTGCCAGCCACGGGGGGCCAAGCGCAGCGTCCAGCTCTGCCCATGCAGCCGCGCACGCTGCAGCGTCCGGCGCAGCCCCGCGTGGACTACGTGCCCTGCGTGGGGCCTTGGGCGGGCCGCGACGCAGCGCCCACGCCGCTGGAGGAGCAGGAGGAGTCGGTGCCCATCACGCCGCAGCAGCGTCCCGAGCGGGAGCGCCTGAAGAAGCTGGCCCAGGAGGAGCGGCAGCGGGCGGCCCACCAGACCAAGATCGGCCCCGTGCAATTCTTCGTGCAGCGGCAGAAGGACCACGCCATAGCCTACTATTACGGCTACCCGTGACCGACCTCGGGCTTCTCCTCGACGGCCCCTGCAGCACCCAGGCAGGCACAGAGACCTCTGCAGGCACCTGCTCCAGCTTCAGCCACGCTCCTCAGCCCTTGCCCCTCTCGCTTGCCCTCTCCCCTCTCTCGTGCTGGAGCTAGGGGATGGGCTTGCCACTCTCAGGGATGGGCAACAGCGCCAATGGCAAATGCGCGTGCGCCTCACCCAGGAAGGTGGCAATGGCAAGCTGGGGAGATGCTGGCAGCAGCTGGGCTGGGAAAGCTTGGCCATGGCAACTGCTGCTTGGGACACCAAAGGGCTGAGAGACAAGACTTGGTTCTTCTTTCGGGGCATTGCTCTTCTTTCCTGCCTTCTGGATTAAATTCCTCTCCTTAGGTGGTCACTCAGCAAGGCCTCTGCCTGCAGCTCTTCTTGCACTGGCATGCCAAGGGGATAAGAACTGGGAGGTCTTTGGGATAGCAAATGATCAGTGGGATGGGAAGTGATGATGGGGATAGCAATTCACTGGAATGGGAAAAATGGGTTTTATTTGTATTAAATTTAAATTTTTAAATTTTCATTTAATTTATTGGTTTTCTTATTTAATTAAATCCACTTTATTGACTGTGTTGTACAGTATGGCATTGTTTTATTTTTATAAAATTATAAGTATTTAATAGTATTAAATATTTTTATATATTAATATAAATTATAAATATCTTTATTTATTATTTTGTTGGTTTTTATTCCTTTTCTACCCTATTAAACTCTCTTTATCACAACGCACTGGTTTGGACTTTATTTTTCCTTCCGAGTCATTCTGGATTCACTCCGGATGGGGGGACACTAGCGAACGCCTGTGTGCTTCAGATCCAAGGTCACCTTTGCCCTCAACTCAAGATACATATTCGCATCTGTTGTTGTGAAACAAAATTAACAACAGGAACAATAAAGTTACCTACTTGCTAGCAGCAGCTCTACATTTGCTGGGGTCTGCTCTATGCATTTTGAAGACCATTCCATGCTCTTCAGCCCCTCCAGGAGGAAATGTATGGTTCTAGGAAAATGCGTCTTGACCTAATGCAAAGCTGTGACGCAGCCTGCAGCCCCTGCAAGCCCTGGCATTTTACCTGCAGCCCCTCCAACAACTCTGATGTTCCCTGCATCGACTTCAACCACTGCGGCAGGACCTGAGGCCCCTCAAAGCATTGTCACTCACCCTGCAGCCCCTCGAGCCCCTGGCATGTTCCCTGCAGCCCCTCCAGCCCCTGGCATGTTCCCTGCAGCCACTCCAAGCCTGGCACAGGCCCTGAGAGCTGGCTCCGGGGACGACCCTGTTGCTGTCTCAGGCACCAATACACACAAGGGGAAGGAATGCATGCAGAAGTCATCTCGTTTCGGCAGGGCAGAAAGTCCTCCCAAGAAGGGGAAGGAGCAAGAGGAAGGCGAGGCAGCCTACCCCAAGGTAGGGCCATCCCAGGGCACAGGAGGCTGTTGGAAAGGAGAGCAGAGAGAAAAGCAGCAGGAAGCAGGTGATCCCCATCCCTGGGCGAGCTGCGAGCCATGGGACAAGATTGCAGCTGTCCTCCGGGCGAGCACATTGTCAGCTGGCTGCTGCGCTGCTGGGATAGCAGCTGCGGGAGCCTGGCAGCAGAGGGCAGGGAAGCCAAGCAGCTGGGATCCTTCTCTGGGGAAGGGGGCACTGAGAAAGCACTTGCAAACAGGGCACAAGCCCTCAGCCTCTAGAGGCGGCGCCTGTCAGGAGTGAAGGAAAGGGATCCCTTCTGGGAAGATGCTGTGGGCTTGCTGAGGCTCCAAGAACAGACGGTGCTGGCTGCTACCAGCGTGCTGCAGCAGCGGCAAGACAGAGCCGTGGTGGTTTTCCTCAGCTGGGCAGCTGAGCTCCAGCACAAGCGCTCTCTCCCTGCCCCTCCTCCAACACCAAGGGGAGAAAAGAGGCTGGCAAGGGCTCAAGGGCTGCCAGAAGGACAGGGAGATCACTCCACAAGGAGCGTCACGGGCAAAGCAGGCTCAGCACAGCCTGTTCCAGTCCAGCCCGGGGCCTGCTCCTGCGGGGGCTCTCCACAGGCCGCGGCCTCCTCCAGGCCACAGCCACCTGCTCCACCGGGGGCTCCTCCACCCACATGGGGGCTGCAGCGTGGAGATCTGCTCCACGGGGGACCCATGGGCTGCAGGGGGACAGCCTGCTCCACCAGGGGCCTCTCCCTGCACAGGCCGCAGGGGAACTGCTGCTGTGAGCCTGGAGCACCTCCTGACTCCTGCTGCACGGACCTTGGGGGCTGCACAGAGCTTTCTCACTCCTCCCTGAGCCAGACGCTGCTGGGCAGCAGCTTTTGTTCCCTTTCTTAGATGGGCTCTCCCCCAGGCGCAAACATCATCCTTTTGCTCTGCGTTCTGGGCAGCAGCGGGTGGGTCCCTCCTGGAAGGAGCCTCCTGGCAGCGGCCCTGAGCTCCCATGGGGCAGCTGCTGCATTCTCCTCACAGAGGACACCCCTGCAGCCCCCCGCTCCCACAGCCTGGCCACGCAAACCCAAGCCAAGACACTGAGCGAGCCTCCCTGATTGCCAGCCAGCAGCTGGCTCAGCCTGGGGCCCCAGGCCAGTGCCCACAAGACTCTCCTGGGCCTTGAAAAGCAAGCCTTGTGGGGACGGAGCACCCGCAAAGAACAGACTCACACAACAGGACTCCTTGCCAAGACCGCCTCACAGACACCTGGGCCTTGAGCGGGTAGCTCACCTTGAGCGAGCTCATTTCCTTCCCAGTAGCTGAAATGTGCCCTTTCGGGGGCATTTGGGGGCTACAGCGTGCTGCTGAGAGGGATGTTGGAGCTCCTGCAGGGCAGTGCTTCCACTAAGGCAAGGCCTTTTCTGCATCTTCTACTGCCCTGCAAGCGAGGATGCTTGGGGCACACAAGAAGCTGGCAGGGGACACAGCTGCAGGGATTGCAGGGATTCCTAAAGTCATAGCCAAATACAAGAAAGACAGGAGGACGTGATGCTTTTGATAGAAAGGAGCTGGGTTTTGGGTCAAAATCCATCCCTTTTTCTATCCCGGAGACCCCCAAGGGCGTAGGACAGCAGCACTGCAGGGCAGCAAGAGATGCTGTGCATTTCTCTCTTCCCCCTGAGACAGCCACTGGGTGACGATGGTACCAAGTGTCTGGAAAGAGACCTTGCTTTCTCAGGCCCAGGTGTCCAGCTGCACACCAAGGCCGTCCCTGGCTTCCAGGCGCAGTTGCCAGGCCCAAGGCCGAGCTCCCCTGCGAACCCCCAGCCCAGCAGACCTTGCTCCTGGCATTGTGGAGCAGCCATTTCACGGCAGCCTTTTCTCCTGGCAGTCAGCTTAGCGCCGAAAGCTCTGTCACCGGGACAGCCGAGAGCCGTGGTAGCTCAGCAGAGAGTCACTGTCAGCCTTGGAGCTCACAAAGGTGGGTGGCCACAAGTGCCCTGAGCGTCCAGCTCGCAATGAGGACTGCTGTGGCACTCAAATTGTCACCTGTTTGCTGCGATGCTGGGATACCTGCTCTGGTAGCCTGGCATCAGAGGCCAGGGAAGCCAAGCAGCTGGGATCCTTCTCTGAGGCAGGGGACACTGAGAGTGGAAATGGAAATGGGGCACAAGCCCTCCGCCTCTCAAAGGAACCCCTCAGATGTTTAGGTATAGTAAACTTATGTATATCTGTGTGACTCTAGACCACAACATGTCAGTGTTCTGGTTTGTCCACTGCTTTGTTGTGGGGGCTTTGAGTTGGCCTCTACTCTTTAGGTGAATGCTGACTTCATATCTATGGTGCACTTTATTCTTAAAATGGGAAGTTTCTACCAATTTCCTGTCCAAAGTTCCTCATAAGCCAACTGCAATCATCATTTCAGAGGTATCTCCCAACTTACACATTTCCTAATTCTCCTTGATATTTACTCAAGAAATGCATTTTCACAGAGACATCATATTTTTCTCTCAGCTGGCATCTGGCTGAGCAGAATGATGTCCTTTAATTCCCTTCCACACAATAGGCAACTTGTTCCTTCTGTCTTGTGAACACTTCCTCCTAAGTTCAATATGAATACAAGTGGCAGAATTTTGCCTCATGTCTTAAATGTGTGGCAGGGCTGCCCTGTCAGGTATATTTATACTGGAGAAAAAAAAAAAAAAAAAAAAAGAATAGCCATACATACCATATAACCACTTAACTTTTTCAGTTCTTCTGTTAACAGTGCATGAACATGGGGTTTTGTTGTTTTATTGTTTGTTTTAAACTCCTGAATAGCAAACATGACAAAAAAAAAAAAAAAAAAAAAAAAAAAAAAAAACACCCTTTGTTGAGAATCTCTGAGCCTGGCTCTGCTTTGTATTATCAAATGTCACTTCACCTGAACCATTTCAATCACAAGGGATATCCTTCTGTCAGGCTCAGTAGTACTTCCCAACTTTATGTCACCTGGAAATCTCAAAGCTCATATGTAATTTTTAGTCTTCGGCCACCATGTCCATACTGAACATACCTAAATTTGAAGTCATCTCTGCTCTGAATAGGAGGTTGGGTTTTCAGAGCTCCCTTCCAGCCTACATTTCTCCATGAGTCTTTGCCTCCTTAGCAGCTGCAGTTTCAGAACTGTCTCTGAGAATCACTACAGGGAACCTCTCCTTTGCCGGTAATTCCCTCTTCGAACAGTGTGAACAATTGCAAACTCCCTTGATTCACTTGCAGCCCCAAAGCCCAAATCCATAGATAAGGTATCAGAAGCTCACAGAAAGTGAAATAGATGTAGTTCATCCCCTGTGTAGGGGAGCACTGGTCCTACAAAGGCAAGATACTAAATTCTCTGGAAACAAATTAGCTTTAATAAATTATCTTGTAAATTCCACATTACCCGCTACTTCCCTAGTCTTATCTCTTCTTGCTACAAAACTTTGCCCAGCGTTGATGTCAGACTAACAGGCCTGCACTTGTCTGGATCACTCTTTACATTCTCCTGGACAGAAGTATATTTGTTACTCTCCCATTCTGGGGACTAGCCCTGATTTGCACAATTGTGATGTATTTTTCCTACTTGAGTTGTTGTTCTGTGTGCCAATGCTGTTAATAGGCTAGGTAGATATCAGCTTGTCATTTTTCACTTGAATCACTGTAGATTTTTATTTCACCTCAGATGATGTTGTGCCTAGTGCCCTACCCTCATTTGCAATGGGAATCCTGTCACTGCCCTTAATATCACATTGTTGTTGCTGTTAGATGCAGGAAATAAGATTTGCAGCATTTGAGACATCATTAACTTTTGATCTATTTTTGCCTCGAGTATGCAACTGTCCTAATTTGTTCTCTTTGTTCCCCCTGGTTTCTGTGGCTTAAGTATCATTTACTATTATTGTTTAATTTCCTATGTGAAGGAGGTTTTGGGTCATTCGTACTTTATTTTTGCAGTTTTTAACCTCTGAAATGTACCTTTTCTCATTGCTTTTTTCCCATCTGAATTTTGAATTTTAACTCTGCCTTCTCTGCACTCCAGTCCCAGAGATGCTTAGTCAGACTCAATTATTCATTTCCTTAGATTTCAAAGTTTGTATTTGTAAGCCTCAAAAATTTCATTCTAAGCCTGGTTTTGTTTTATGTTTTGTTTTATCAGTTTTATGGTATGATAAGCTTTTGCTTCCACTGAAGGGTAGAAGTCATTATGAATAGTGCCAACAAAACAGAAACATAACAATGAAAATGATATTTGAATTCAGAATAGGTATTTAAAAAGTTCACCTTCTCCAGCACAAATGGGGAAAGTAAAATAAATAAATAAATAAATAGAGCAGTCCTAAATCATCAAAACTGGCCAAAGAATTAGAAGAAGCACTATTTTTCCAAGGCTGCAATGTTTTCCATTCATCTCACTGGGCCAGCAGAGCACTAGAGAGCTGGATGCACTGAACTCCTGGCTGATACCCTAAATGACCTGCAGGAAGATCTTCTTATCTCTGTCCCCCCGTTTCTCCTTTCAATCTCTGTTCTGTCTGTTTGTATCACTAGCTATCAAAGCGCTACTGAGATATGCACGTGCAGCGCCCAGCACAACCTTGTTTCAGGCTCCAGTGGGACCTTTAGGCATTACCATCCTATAAACAAGTCACAGTGATAGTGAGTGTAATTACAGTCGTCAAACTATTCCAGCTCCACATCATTAGCCATGCCCTGAGCTAAATAACATTTTAATCAGTTTGATATGTCATCTGTGGCTTTCTTCACTGTCACTTGCAATCCAGCAAACTCCTTCCTTCATGTTGCTAGATTAGACAGAGGGTTCTTAACTGCAGACATCCACTTCCCTGTTCAGGAAGCAGTGAGACCTTTCATCTTCACCCAGAATTAAGATGATATCCAAGCATCATGAGACACAGCGCGTATGTCTCCCAGGCCCATCCCATAAGAGCAGGACATTTACCTCACATGAGAAGAAGACTTAATGCAGAGGCAAAGCAAGATACTCGGTGTCAAAGCCATGTCTGGATGATCATTAAAGACAGATCAAAATTACCCAGTACAGGAGGAAAATCTATCATTCGAAGAAGATTATGGTCTCTGATTATTAGTTTCAAAATTAGTTTTTTCTTTGGATTTCCTCTGAACTTAAACTTAGTTTGGAATGCCTTTGGTTTTGAATAGTTCTGAAATTGTATTACTTCTCCTAAGTAAGTTGATAGTCTGTTCTATTTAGGTGAAATTCAAATAATATAGTGAAGGATCTGCCATCAGTTTTACTGTGTGCCAGGCTGAGAGCCTTCCTGTACTTAAAGGCAACCTATAGGAAAGCTGGGGAGGGGGTCTTTATCAGGGCCTGGAGTGACAGGACATGGAGTAATAGCTTTACACTGAAAAGTTAGATTTCTGATATATGTTAGGAAGAAATTCTTTACTGATAGTACTTCACATCCAGGCACTCCAGCCCCTGGCATGTTCCCTGCAGCCCCTCCAAGCCTGGCACAGGCCCTACAGCTGGCTCCGGTGACGACCCCGTTGCTGTCTCAGGCACCAATACACACAAGGGGAAGGAATGCATGCAGAAGTCATCTCGTTTCGGCAGGGCAGAAAGTCCTCCCAAGAAGGGGAAGGAGCAAGAGGAAGGCGAGGCAGCCAACCTCAAGGTAGGGCCATCCCAGGGCACAGGAGGCTGTTGGAAAGGAGAGCAGAGAGAAAAGCAGCTGGAAGCAGGTGATCCCCATCCCTGGGCGAGCTGCGAGCCATGGGACAAGATTGCAGCTGTCCTCCAGGCGAGCACATTGTCAGCTGGCTGCTGCGCTGCTGGGATAGCAGCTGCGGGAGCCTGGCAGCAGAGGGCAGGGAAGCCAAGCAGGTGGGATCCTTCTCTGGGGAAGGGGGCACTGAGAAAGCACTTGCAAACGGGGCACAAGCCCTCAGCCTCTGGAGGCGGCGCCTGTCAGGAGTGAAGGAAAGGGATCCCTTCTGGGAAGATGCTGTGGGCTTGCTGAGGCTCGAAGAACAGACGGTGCTGGCTGCTACCAGCGTGCTGCAGCAGCGGCAAGACAGAGCCGTGGTGGTTTTCCTCAGCTGGGCAGCTGAGCTCCAGCACAAGCGCTCTCTCCCTGCCCCTCCTCCAACGCCAAGGGGAGAAAAGAGGCTGGCAAGGGCTCAAGGGCTGCCAGAAGGACAGGGAGATCACTCCACAAGGAGCGTCACGGGCAAAGCAGGCTCAGCACAGCCTGTTCCAGTCCAGCCCGGGGCCTGCTCCTGCGGGGGCTCTCCACAGGCCGCGGCCTCCTCCAGGCCACAGCCACCTGCTCCACCGGGGGCTCCTCCAGCCACAGGGGGGCTGCAGCGTGGAGATCTGCTCCACGGGGGACCCATGGGCTGCAGGGGGACAGCCTGCTCCACCAGGGGCCTCTCCCTGCACAGGCCGCAGGGGAAGTGCTGCTGTGAGCCTGGAGCACCTCCTGCCTCCTGCTGCACGGACCTTGGGGGCTGCACAGAGCTTTCTCACTCCTCCCTGAGCCAGACGCTGCTGGGCAGCAGCTTTTGTTCCCTTTCTTAGATGCAAGACACCTTCTTAAATTCAGTCCAGCCAAGTAGGAAAAGTAAATGTGGACAGCTGTATCTTGGCAAAGAAGATAGTAGGGAGCAAGGAGGTTCAGCAGTCAAGATGGAAGGTGATGCCATGAGGCTTACAGGCTAGTAATGTTCTAGTGAAACCCAGCCTGAAGAAGAAGAAACCTGCCTGACTACTTGATGTGAATAACAGACTCTGTTCAGCTCTTTCCTAACATAGAAACGGTGCTGACTGCTTCTTCAGAGTAACAGAAGTTCGTGATACTACTGAAATAGTTGTGGTTCAGATGTAGATCTGATTTCTCCTAAGCACACTGAATTCACAACTGTTGATCCTCCAGAGGAGGCTTTGCAATTGAACACCTGGAGAATAGGTAAATTTCCCGCTGTTGTTCTCCTCTCCTCTTGTTTTGTTTTGTTTTGTTTTGTTCCTAGTAGCATAGGCTTAAGACTCTGAAGAAACAGGCTGCTTTTTTTCATTTCCAGCACTGGCTGTTCCTCCTGAGCCCCGCCTTCTATTTTTGCAGTCATAGGATATGTGAATGTAAATTCGTGGAGAGAGGTAGTGTCCTGGTTTCAGTTAGCACAGAATTAATTTTCTTCCTAGTAGCTGGTGGAATGCTGTGTTTTGGCTTAGAATGAGAAGAGTGCTGATAACACCCCGATGCTTTAATTGTTGCAGAGCAGTGCTTATACTAAGCCAAGGACATCTCAGCCTTTGCTCTGTCCTGCCAACGGGCAGGCTGGGGGGTGCAGTAAGAGCTGGGAGGGGACAGACCCAGGACAGGTGACCCAAACTAGCCAAAGGGGTATTCCATACCATCTGACGTCATGCTAAACAATATATAGGGGTGGCTAGCCGGGGGGAGGGGGCCGGACTGCTCGGGGTTAGGCTGGGCATCGGTCAGCGGGTGGTGAGCAATTGCATTGTGCATCACTTGTTTGTACATACTATTATTACTTTCGTATTATCCCCATTGTATCATCATTATTATTATTGTTATTATTATTTTTGTTATTTTTTTTTTCTTTTCCTGTCTTATTAAACTGTCTTTATCTCAACTCACGGGCTTCACTTTCCATTTCTCTCCCCCGTCCCAGAGAGGGAGGGGGGAGGGTGAGCGAACGGCTGCGTGGTGTTTAGCTGCCGGTCGGGTTAAACCACGACAGTCTTTTTGGCGCCCAACGTGGGGCCCGAAAGGTTGAGATAACGGCAGATCTGATCAGAGTGTGTTAAACTAAAATTGGTGTAAGGATTAGACCTGCTTAATAGTCACTTGTCATGATGCTGATTGCTTTAATCACAACTCTGCTGCGCCTGTTTTCCAAATTGAGTATTATAGTACATTATTTTCCGTATTTGCTCTCTGTAGTGTTGTTTCTCCTCTCCGGGCCCTGGTTTCAGACCATTATGGTACTAAGTGTTATAGCAATGGCTTATGAGACGATAAGATATCTGGTCATGACTCTAACTTGGTATTTATACTCAGTAACATCGTGGACTCTGTACTTTGGAAACAGCATCTTGGGAACTATTAGCAATTATACCTATTGTTTTTCTCCATTAGAGAGTCAATCTGTGGAGGGGAAAGGGGAGGATATTTTTCCTTACTTGCTTACTCTCCCTTTCTCCTTCACCACCCCTGTATCCTCCTGGGTCACTCTGCCTTCCTCCTTCACCACCCTCTTATCCCCTGAGCTTGTCACAATAGCTCTCCAAGATATTGAATATTTCTGGAATACTCAGAATACCATAGTCTTGTTGTTCTGCCTCATGAATGCACTTCAGATTCTGCTTAAAGTTAAACAACTACTTATGAAGCTCATCCGGAGATCTGCCCGGAGGCAGTATAGTTGTGGGTGGCAGGGAGTATGGGTGGATATGGGCAGGCATCTAGAGCAGTTGGCACCCCCAGTGTGTTGGAAATTCACCCCTGAACAATGGCAAAATCCTCAAAAACTGGCAGAATGCTTGAAAAAAAGGTGTAATGATTCTGGCAGTTCCAAAGTAACACAAATCATTGTAACGTGCTGGGGCCTGGCTCATGCCTATCGAGCTGCCATTGATACTGCTGTCAACTTAGTGACAGACCCTGCGGCCACTCCAAACCCTGTGACAGATCCAACGGCCACTGTGACCCCTACGGTGGATTCTGCAGCCGCTCCAGTCCCAGCTCCTGCAGCCGCTCCAGTCCCAGCTCCTGCAGCCGCTCCAGTCCCAGCTCCTGCAGCTGCTCCAGTCCCAGTCCATGCAGTAGCCCTTGGGCCAGTTCGAACAGGACCAGATGTAAAGAATGTGCTCTACACTGCAGCCGGGGAGAACGGCCCCACCTGGAGCCTCTGGCAGAAAGAACCTGGGGAAACTCGAGGTCGGCCTCTGGGGTTTTGGAGTCGGGGATACAGAGGATCTGAGGCCCGCTATACTCCAACTGAAAAGGAGATATTGGCAGCATATGAAGGAGTTTGATCTGCTTCGGAGGTGGTCGGTACTGAAGCGCAGCTCCTCCTAGCACCCCGATTACCGGTACTAGGCTGGATGTTCAAGGGAAGGGTCCCCTCTATGCATCATGCAACTGATGCTACATGGAGCAAGTGGGTTGCACTGATTACTCAGCGGGCTCGAATAGGAAACCCCAGTCGCCCAGGAATATTGGAAGTGATCATGGACTGGCCAGAAGGCAAATACTTTGGGATATCATCAGAGGAGGAGGTGGGTCGTGCTGAAGAAGCCCCACTGTACAACCAGTTGCCAGAGAATGAAAAGAAATATGCCCTGTTCACTGATGGGTCCTGTCGTATTGTGGGGAAGCATCGGAGATGGAAGGCTGCTGTATGGAGTCCTACGCGACGAGTTGCAGAAGCTGCTGAGGGAGAAGGTGAATCGAGTCAGTTTGCAGAAGTGAAAGCCATTCAGCTGGCTTTAGACATTGCTGAACGAGAAAAATGGCCAGTTCTCTATCTCTACACCGATTCATGGATGGTAGCAAATGCCCTGTGGGGATGGTTACAGCAATGGAAGCAAAACAACTGGCAGCGTAGGGGCAAACCTATCTGGGCTGCTGCATTGTGGCAAGATATTGCTGCTCGGGTAGAGAACCTGGCTGTGAAAGTACGCCACGTAGATGCTCATGTGCCCAAGAATCGGGCTACTGAAGAACATCAAAACAACCAGCAGGTGGATCAGGCTGCTAAGATTGAAGTAGCTCAGGTGGACCTGGATTGGCAGCATAAAGGTGAATTATTTATAGCCCGATGGGCCCATGACACCTCAGGCCATCAAGGTAGAGATGCAACATACAGATGGGCTCGTGATCGAGGGGTGGACTTGACCATGGACGCTATAGCACAGGTTATTCATGACTGTGAAACATGTGCTGCAATCAAGCAAGCCAAACGGTCAAAGCCTCTTTGGTATGGAGGACGATGGCTGAAATATAAATATGGAGAGGCCTGGCAGATTGATTACATCACACTCCCTCAAACTCGCAATGGCAAGCGCCACGTACTTACAATGGTGGAAGCAACCACCGGATGGCTGGAAACATATCCTGTGCCTCATGCTACCGCCCGGAACACCATCCTGGGCCTTGAAAAGCAAGTCCTATGGCGACATGGCACCCCAGAAAGAATAGAATCAGACAATGGGACTCACTTCCGAAACAACCTTATAGACACTTGGGCCAAAGAACATGGTATTGAATGGGTGTATCACATCCCCTATCATGCACCAGCCTCCGGGAAAGTTGAACGATACAATGGCCTGTTAAAGACTACCTTGAAAGCAATGGGCGCTGGGACGTTCAAAAACTGGGATACGCATTTGGCAAAGGCCACCTGGTTAGTCAATACTAGGGGATCTACCAACCGAGCTGGACCTGCCCAATCAAACCTGTTACGTACTGTAGATGGGGATAAAGTTCCTGTAGTGCATGTAAAAAATATGCTGGGTAAAACAGTCTGGGCTACTCCTGCCTCAGGAAAAGGCAAACCTATTCGTGGAATTGTTTTCGCTCAGGGACCTGGATATACTTGGTGGGTGATGCAAAAGAACGGAGAGGTCCGGTGTGTACCTCAAGGAGATTTAATACTGGGTGAGAATAGCCCATGAACTGAATTGCACCATGTTAAATAGTATATTATACTGTATGTTATCACTACCATGATTACTATAGGTGACTAATTAGAATGTATGGAAAAGAGGGTAACCTGAGCATGACATAAATGGTATGGAATAAGGGGTGGATAGATGTCCTGGTTTCAGTTAGCACAGAATTAATTTTCTTCCTAGTAGCTGGTGGAATGCTGTGTTTTGGCTTAGAATGAGAAGAGTGCTGATAACACCCCGATGCTTTAATTGTTGCAGAGCAGTGCTTATACTAAGCCAAGGACATCTCAGCCTTTGCTCTGTCCTGCCAACGGGCAGGCTGGGGGGTGCAGTAAGAGCTGGGAGGGGACAGACCCAGGACAGGTGACCCAAACTAGCCAAAGGGGTATTCCATACCATCTGACGTCATGCTAAACAATATATAGGGGTGGCTAGCCGGGGGGAGGGGGCCGGACTGCTCGGGGTTAGGCTGGGCATCGGTCAGCAGGTGGTGAGCAATTGCATTGTGCATCACTTGTTTGTACATACTATTATTACTTTCGTATTATCCCCATTGTATCATCATTATTATTATTGTTATTATTATTTTTGTTATTTTTTTTTTCTTTTCCTGTCTTATTAAACTGTCTTTATCTCAACTCACGGGCTTCACTTTCCATTTCTCTCCCCCGTCCCAGAGAGGGAGGGGGGAGGGTGAGCGAACGGCTGCGTGGTGTTTAGCTGCCGGTCGGGTTAAACCACGACAGGTAGAAAACTCTTTCAACTGGTGTTTTTTCGGCTATGTGGGGAGAACAAATAGAGTGGCTTTGAATATTCTGGCTCTTATTCAGAGCAGCAGGTGGAGGGAGACAGATGCGTTTGCTTTTTTAGTGCAATGGCTTCAGAAGCAAGAGGGGAAAAAGCACTTTCTTTGGGAGCTGAAGAAGGTGTCCTAATCACAGGAGAGGTTTCTAAATGGCATATCTTTGCGAGGGTTCCTGTAGTCCGGAGGTTTTTGTTTGTTTGTTTGACGTTGGAAGGTTTTACTCTTAATATTCACGTCCTTCAGCAGAAGTGAGAAATGTGATTTTATTTTGTGCAGTGTCGTGGACCCTCCGAAATCTCCTGGGAATGATGAATACCTCGCATCGTACCAATGTGATGACCGTGGAGACAAGGAGAAAGCAAGAAGATCAAAAGAACGTGACCTCATTTCAAAAGAAAATGTTTTGTACGGCAAAGACTCTTCTGAGCCTGGTGAGAAATTGCGGCATACTTCCTCTCTCGAGTCTGACACTGAATGTAGCTCTAAAAACCTTTCCTCCTCAGCTGTTACAGAGAGATGCCAAGATACAAAGGACAAGACTAAAACCACTGAGAAAGAGCATTACCAAAGCAAGAGGGAACATGCTCCTAGTGAAGAGAAGGAGACTCAAAAAGCAGGTCCTTCCAGCAAGAGAAGGATAAAGTTGAATACAAAGAATACAAACTTGAGCTCCTGATTGGCTTCATGCTGAACTCTGTGCTGTTCTTGTCCTAATCTTGGTCTCTCCATAGATAATATGGTTTAAATCCAAATAGAATCGTGCGATGAGAAAGATCTCACTGCAACAAATTCAACATCTAAAATCAAAGTTGACATTTTCTGTGATTTTCTTCCTGAGCAGAAGATTGCAGTACTCCTTTTATATTAACGTAGAGATTATTTCAAACAGTCTTGAAGTGCTTGATGACTTAACAGTCTGCAGATTTATTATCAAATCAAAAAAAAACTGACTTGGGAGACTATTTTTTTCCCAGTTTTGAATGACCACTAGGAAGAAGGTTATTCCGGCATCAAGAAAGTCATGTGGAATGTAACAAAATTTACTGAACCAGTAAGTAAAACTTATATTTTTCTATTAGTTCCATTGTTTCAACTCTTCTGACCCTTCTGGACGGCATAGATAACAGAGGGGAGATCGTGGTAATCAGAGCTACTAACAGACTGGATTCTATAGATCCTGCTTTAAGAAGACCAGGACGCTTTGGCAGAGAGTTCCTCTTCAACTTGCCAAATAAAGAGGTGAGAACTTAAATTCAACGTTAGTGCTACCATGGCAAAGTCCAACTTTATAGGAAAAAAAAATAATTGACAACTTGAACAAAAGAGTGATACGTGGAGACACTGCGTTGTTCCATGGAGGGCAAATCTAGTACTGGATATATATGGTCAGGATGATACCACCAAGTAGTTAGTTCTATAACCAAACCTTTCATTCCCAAAGTTGTACCCGTTTGCTTAATTATTTAGTCCACTTGGGCGCTTTCATCATGAAGTTGTGTTTTTGGTCTCAATCCTTCACTTATGAGTGAATAGGGCACGTGTTTGCATTTGATTGTGCCCCTGCTCAGTGGTAGTAGTTTGAGTCATAATTCTTTTCTTCTTTATAGTAATTGTAGCAATTGGAAGCATTGTGCCAGAAGTGCTTTCTGTGAATTTACTGACTGGAAAGCAAATGTGATGAAGTAATGAGACTGTCCCAATGAAAGCTTGCTAAGCTTTAGAGAAGTTTTTTGGACAGCAAAGAAATGTTTCTGGATAAATTTTTCATTACAGTATTTTCCTCTGGGTCCTTAGGTCTCGTAGTTTGGAAACTTGTTATTGAAGCTATAAATGCCTTTTCTTTCATTGTAGGTTCCTAGAAAAAGTTCAGTATAACAAATAAGAAATATTCAATTTCCTGGTTGACAATGCAGAGTGTATATTAAATAACTGTAAAATACTTGAAAGTTGAGCAAGTAAGAAAAGTGTATTAATAGATGAGGGGTTTTGAGGGAGGACTGTTTTTTTTGTTTGTTTGTTTGCCTTTTGGTTTGTTTGTTTCTTGCTGGTATTTTTAAGGAAAACTTGGGACAAGCTAAAATGCAATGATTTTGCTTCCAGGCTAGAAAAGAAATTTTCAGGATTCATACTCGTGACTGGACCCCTCAGCCACCGGACATGTTGCTTGATGAACTAGCTGAGAAATGCATTGGTAAGACTGAAACAGAAGCGGATTCTTGCTTGTGACCAAGTTGTAAAGAACCTTAGCTTGTACCAGGCAGTACCCATGCTCTTGTGCCTTGTTGCACAACTAGTCAACGAGGCAGCTGGCACGCCTTCATAGCAATCAGAGTGAGATGCTTTCATCTATTTACTCTTTGTTGTCGTTCCTCTTGTTGTCTGAGAACATTAAATGGTTCTGGGGCATCTTCCTCAAGAGTATAGTTTTTGATGAGGAGTCTGCTTCAGCTGCATAAGCGCAGGATATCAGGCACTGAGCAACATGAAACTTCCCTGCAGAGCGGTAGCACTTTGAATTCCCTGTTAAGCTGTTTGGTTTTGGCATTACAAATTCCTTAAATGTTGCATGTTGTAAACCTGGGCCTTGACTGATGTAACGTTTGATTTTTGTTTGTTAGGATACTGTGGTGCAGATATCAAATCCCTCTGTACTGAAGCTGCGCTGTGCTCTCTACGCCGATGCTATCCTCAGATTTATGCAAGTAGGGAGAAGTTGCTACTAGACGTTAATTCTATTAAAATAAAAGCAAAGGACTTTTTCATGGCTATGAAGAAGGTTGTTCCATCTTCAAACCGGATCAAGGCTTCACCCGTACAAGCACTATCACCCATTTTCAAGCCACTTTTTCAAAGATCAGTAGAGAATATTTTACAAGTTGTGCAGAAGATCTTCCCGCATGCACAGCTTGCACTAAAGGAGGACCGACAGCAAGGTATAACCACAGCATCCACTTCTTTATAATTCTGCTAAAGCAAAAACTTGTGGTTTGTGCAATCAACTTATACCTTTCAGACGTAATGGTGGTAGAATTTTATTATTTGCATGTGCATGTCTTTCTTTTGGGCAAGTCTGGTATATAACGCATAGGTTTTATTGTGGATTCGAAACTGAAATGCCAAATGGAAGCTCTGAATGACTCAATACACAGTAAAGGACGATGCGTTCTCTACTGAAGCATCCTGCTTCTGACGGCAGCTAAGATAATTAGCATTTGTAGAGGTTGACTTGAGGTTTGAAGTATAAGGCACCTATTTTTCTTTAAAAAATCAAAACTCAGATCTTTGGAGGGGAAGCATTTCTAGGTCAATGTTTCTAATTCCTTTCTGAAGAATGTCAGGACCAGGATACAAGTATACCTGGTCTAAGCTAAATATTGTTTTAGCTATAGAATCATAGAATCATAGAATATCCTGAGTTGGAAGGGACCCTTAAGGATCATCAAGGTGTGCTCTTGACACCGCACAGGTCTACCCAAAAGTTCAGACCATGTGACTAAGTTCACAGTCCAATCTCTTCTTAAATTCAGACAGGCTCGGTGCAGTGACCACTTCCCTGGGGAGCCTGTTCCAGTGTGCAACCACCCTCTCTGTGAAGAACCCCCTCCTGACGTCCAGCCTAAATTTCCCCTGCCTCAGCTTAACCCCGTTCCCGCGGGTCCTGTCACTAGTGTTAATGGAGAAAAGGTCTCCTGCCTTTCGACACCCCCTTACGAGGAAGTTGTAGACTGTGATGAGGTCTCCCCTCAGCCTCCTCTTCTCCAGGCTGAACAGGCCCAGTGACCTCAGCCGTTCCTCGTACGTCTTCCCCTCCAGGCCTTTCACCATCTTCGTAGCCCTCCTCTGGACACTTTCCAACAGTTTCATGTCCTTTTTATACTGTGGTGCCCAGAACTGCACACAGTACTCGAGGTGAGGCCGCACCAGCGCAGAGTAGAGCGGGACAATCACCTCCCTTGACCTACTAGCGATGCCGTGCTTGATGCACCCCAGGACACGATTGGCCCTCCTGGCTGCCAGGGCACATTGCTGGCTATCATCATTTTTAACCAGTCTCCTAATTTAAATGTTTGTGGATCGTGCTATACACGTGCACGTGAGATTAATTAGCATTGATACTTACTAGATGAATGGAATTCTGTGGCCATCACATCCTTAATCCCCGTGCTTTCATTGTGGGAACCTCCTCCAGAAAGAAATGGTCTTTTTTTTTTTTTTTTCCTATTTAGCAACTGCAGAAATTGTTCGTAATCTCCTTTATTCTAAGGGGGAGAAAAAAATCACCAAGAGTAGCGTACCTTATACGTACACATCAGTGGGACTTAGTACAGCTTTGTAGGGCCTTGTGCCATCTCCTTAGATCTGTGGTGGGCTGAACTCTAGGAAATAGCTTTCAGTGTGTGCTCTCAAATGAAGAAAGGGTTTTGGCACTGATTTAGAAGCTGTATTAATGGAAGAGAAAGAGACAAAGGCTATTCAGGAAAGTTAACAAACCTCTTTTGCCTTTCAGAGCATTTCAATCCTATTTTACAAGGTGATATGTTCAACAGTGATGACGATGTATCCTTGGTTTCTGGAGATGAATTAAAAGATGGAATGCCTAACGGACCAGAGAAAAAATGCCTCTGTTTCAGCAGGTAAAGAAAGATAGATCCCTGTTACGTTTAAATTCTCAGGTCTGCTGAGTCTTTGTAAACAGTTCCAGCTGTTGAAAGTGCGAGGGGTGGTAGACGAAGGGGCAACATCAAGTTTGTGTGTTGAAGGGGTGCTTGGTATTCACAAGAAGAAAGGGTGGAGGGACTAAAGTTGTAATGAAGTTGCTCTGAATGACCAAATTGAAAAGCCCAGGCTTCTCTTCGTAAGCCAAAGTGATCCGTAGACTACCAGAACACGTGGACTTAATCCATGGCATTCTTTGAAAGACTCAAGACCACATAAATGTGCTGTCTGTCCTTTTAGCTAAAAATACCCCAACTTTATGGGTTTGTGTTGCCACCTTTTGCCCTTCTGTTTTCCAGGATTGTTAAACCAGTAGTGAATTATGTAGCAGAAAGAAAACTGAGAAAGGGCTTGTTAAAACACCTTGAGAAAAAATTGAATGGTGTCTTTATTTGTTAAGCCACCAAGTTGTGTTAATCTTGTGATATTTTAGTATGGAAGTCATGCAAGCCCACAATTGGAAAGTTAGATCATGTTGTCACAGCTGGATCAGTTATTTTTCTCAGTTTCTATTGCTGTGCTGTCCAGAAGATTTTCTGTCCTCTAGAGCAAGGCTAAGTCTCTAGCATCTTTGATTTAAGCCAGCAGAGGTACAGCCTGATTGTAGTGGGGAAACAAATGCTCCTCACCAATTTATTTTTAAATAAAAATAAATTTAAAATAAAGTAAATAATAAATATATAATAAATAATAAATTTATAATAAAGCAAAGCAAGATTGCAGGGATATTTATTTGCAGTCTTGGTTTAGTAAAGAATAGGAAACACAAGGGAAGAAGATGAAACAATTGGAATGAGTGAATAACTTAACTGGAAATCTTACATGTATTTAATGTACCGCTGCCATTTGGATTATTTGGGGAGGGAAAAGAAAGTCTATAGGAAAATTACTTGGAACATCTGTGTGTCTATTCAGCACCTCATTTATAAGCTTGTTTTCTTAACTCTTGTTCTAGGAGTGCTTTCTGCGAACCAACATCATGCCAGCCCGTCTGCTAATAGCAGGAAAAGAAGGGTACGGCCAGGTTTCTTACGTGGCACCCGTGGTGTTGCACGCTTTGGAGAAGTTTCCTGTTCACACCCTGGACCTTTCTGTTCTGCTTACAAACGTTGCACCGCCAGAAGAAATCTGCGGACAGGTACCTTTTTTCTTTTTCTTCTCATCGGATTCACTGACTGTATGTAAAGGATCAATCGAGTTGCAAGTAAGGTGAGCAAAATTAATTGGTAATGGAGGTGGCCTTGTTTTAATGTGCCCGGATGTTTGCTTCTGTCTGAAAATCCCCTTTTCTTTTAGACAGCACCACAAACAATCTGGATGTTGTACATGTCGACATTTTCCATACCCAGTTTTACAGTGAGGCTGTTGCTAGCAGCTCAGGAAGCTGGGCGGTGTTGCTAATAAACATCTCTTTGTGGAAAGAAATGCTGCTCATGTCACTGGGATCCAGAAAGTAGTTCTCATTGCCTCCTAAGACTGTGTGCTCCCAGTAGATGGCTCTGTATCAGACTGCATGTCGGCTACTTTTTGTAGCCTTCTTCTAAATTATATTACTAAGGCAACCAAGGTTTGGGGCTTCTGTTTCTTTTGTTTTCACATGGACATACACAACTTGTGCTGTTGCAGTATGTGCAATAAAAGCATTAACATTCAGAAAACACTTCATTTGCACGGTGATGTGGTTTTAACTAGAAAAAATGAACAGATTTGGTGTTTTTACTTTTAGGCAGGAAATCCATTTTCTTGTTTGGCATCACTACCTTAAAATATTTTTACCTTTAGTGGAAACGTTTGAGAGCCATACAAGTAAGGACAGACATGTTACACGACTGAATACTGATGTGTCCCTTAAGAGGGACTTTTCCTTTCTTTGTTATGCGATGATTGTGGCTGTGGCCATATAGCTACGGTGTCTAGCCACTGCCTGAATATATCCTTCCCATCTTCTGACTAGAGTTCTCCGAATACTGATAATCTGAAAGGGTGCACAGAGAAATTCCTTATGTGAAAGGATGCTTGCCACTCTGTTCACGCAGTTTCATTTCATGGGGCAGTCAGATGGCTATGTAGCTATGTATTAAGAGGTTATTGTACGTGTTTTAGTTTTCTTACCCAAGCTTTCCTTTTCACTAGCTGATCCAAAATGCTCAGAAGACAGCACCAAGCACAATTTATGTCCCAGATATCCATTTATGGTGGGACAACGCTGGACCTGCCTTGAAACTTACTTTTCTAACTCTACTACGTAACATTCCAGCATTTTCGCCAGTTTTGCTGCTTGCTCCATCTGATGTACGTCACTCAGATCTCCCAGAAGAGGTATTTGTCAATACTTTCCTTACTATTTCTTCAGTGTCTTGTAATTTATGAATGCTTTCAGCATCAAAATGCTGTGCTTTCTTAAATGCATGCTGTTATTACTCAGGCACCCTAACAAATCACTTAAAATTTGCTTAGAGAAAAAGAATACTGTGAAAGCATCTGCTTAAGGTTTTTTCTGAGTCAAGCAAGTGACTTTCACCCCCTTCTCACACATGCAAATAATAAATTAATACAATAATTCTGGTGGCTACAAAGTGGTTCAGTCAAGAATATGCAGTGCTTGAAATGACAAGAGGATGTTTTTACTGAAGAGATTTCTTCTGACAGTCTGCCATTCCATGCTATGTTGGGTAAACTGCTAATAATGCAATTTAGTAGAGAATCGAAACACTTTGATTAAAAAGAAATAAATAATTCCGTTTCTTTCTTCATATAGGCCAAAGCTTTCCAAGCTGGAAATCTGAGTTCCAATTTCTGCTAAAGTAACTTTGGAATCAAATTCTAGTTGTATTCCTAAATAAACTGTAGTAAAAGTAGGTGCAGAACTTCATTGACTTCTGAGAGTTTACATTAAGGGAAGGTGCCCAAAACAGGACCACGCTGTTCTCATTCTGATGATTTGGTCTCAGTCACTGGGGGAAGAGAACGGGTCTTACCTAGACGTGTTTATTATCAACTGCTTTGAAAGTGCTTGAGTTCCCACAGAAGTTTTTGTACAGGCTGTAAATTCCTTCTAAAATAAGTAGTGAAATTCCTCACCCAGCTTTTAATACTAGAACTTGAAAATGGAGGAAGACGTAGAGGTACTAGCTACTTCAGACACCTTTTGGTAGAGAAATAAAAACTCAGCAAAAAGCCCTCACTTGTCTGCTGAAGCCTTTCTCTTCCCTCGATAGCCATAAAGGTTCTAAGTAAAGGATGCAGCAAGGCAAGTAAATACAAAGGAGGCGCTGTTGGATGTGGTGAAAGCCATTACTTTATCAGTGTAGCGTACAATCCCTTCAGCGAGCTTTAATTCTACAGGTGATTCTTAAAGGTGATATTTGAATTTGCCGTGCCAGCCTGTGAAAATGTAGCCTTTTAAGGCCAGGAAGATAACTTTTTTCAGTTTGTGTTCTTCAGGTTATTCTTAATTTGAAAAGGTACTCGTCTTTTTGGAATAGAAGATGAGTTTTTTGTGGCCTTATATCTGAAATGTCTCTCCTCCTTCTGCTTTAGATGCAAAAATTATTTAATACGGAATTTGGAGAAGTGTGCAATATTGAGTTGCCTGGTAGGGCAGAGAGAGCATCTTTTTTTGAGGACCTAATTCTAAATGAAGTGGCTAAGCCTCCTGTAAAGAAAAGAGGTGAGGAGGATATAAGAAGTACATCTAAAACTTTCCTATCGAAGTTACTAGCTCTTTGGGCTTTGCTTTGGTGGTCATTTTCTGTCGGTAATTTGTCATATGCTTGTATTTGAGTACTGTAAATTGGCTAATTTTTCCTGATGAATTGAAGTTGATTGGACATTGGAAGTCGTGCCTGTAGCACCACCAGCTGAGCCTCAGAAGCCACAAGAGTGATCCCCACAAAAGTAGGGATGCTGGAGGAGGAAGAGGAGGATACCTTGCGTGACCTTAGAATTTTCTTGAGGGACGTTACTCGCAGACTTGCCACTGACAGACGTTTCAGGGAATTTGCAAAGCCCGTTGACCCACAGAAGGTAAAGTAGTGCTGATCTGTGTGTGTCTGTAACTTCTCATTGTCTGTATTTCTCAGCGTTTTGGGGAAGGTTCAACTTTGTTTTTAGGGCTGCACTGTAAGGATTTTGCAAGAAGCAGAGGCAGTGCTTTTACTTCTGCTGACTCTCAAATGTCTCTAACGGGATTATTCGCTGAAAGCCCTGGTTTCATTCTAAAAAGCCAGTCCAAATGCCAACACAGTTTGCTTGTGAAAAGGCTTTGATATGTAGGCGTGTCACAGCACTGAAAAGCACAGAGATCTTTCCTTATAATTACAAACAGTATTTACAGGACTACTTGAGTGAAGTCTGAAGCCCTTTCTTGGATTGTCAGTTCCTGTGGGAACAGGAATGGGAGCAGCAGTTTGTAAAAATAAGTTTTGAGATCCTGTTCTCTGTTTCATCTGGAACTCCTCAATAGGAATCAACCATAAGTGCAGTGTGTTTTCTTTTTCCTCCAATTGGCTGCTTAGATGCCTTTTTCTCCTTAATTGATGAGATAAGCCTAAACTAGGGGCGTATATTTCAAAGACAGATGTAACTTGAATATACCTGGGGATCAGCAAAGTCCTCTTCTTGTGGGCATCCACTGGCTTTTCTTCCCCTTTTCTCCTAGGTTCTTGAACTGTGAAATATCTAGACAGATACATATGTCCTCATCTGAACTGGTCATTAGTCTCCTCTTCTGGTCTGAGGGAAGAAATGAGCACCTCAGGGCCCAGTTATCTCATTCTAAAGTAGATGCCTGCAATAGGTACTTCACAGGTGCAATTCATGCACCTTTTCCTCAATGTCGACAACAAAGAGAATGCCGGATGGCTTGCTCAGCTTGCACTGTTGTGATTTTCTGAAGCAAAGTGAAATGAATCTCCCACCCTCAGTGTTTCTTCTCTACCATGCATGTGCTTCTGACCTCCCTACTTCTTGTTGTCCTCTCCTAGCCGCTCTAATGAAAAATGAAAGAGCCCTTCCATTTTTGAGAAGCAAACTGGTTAATTTCAGCATCTTCTGATGCATCGCAAGTGTTCAGAGTTTTTAGGAAGTCGTTTATTTAAAGTTTTCAGAATAATTTTGGTAGACAGTGTGCAAGGTTAAGAAAACCTCTGAATGCTTGTATTTGATCTGCAGGTACCTGACTATGCCACAAGGATTAAAGAGCCGATGGATCTTTCAACAGTTCTGACTCAAATTGACTCGCGCCAGTACCTTGCTGCCGGAGACTAGCTGAAGGACATCGATCTAATCTGTAACAATGCCTTAGAGTACTACCCGGATCAAAGATCTACAGGTGAGGATGTGCTTTTTAGCCCTAGTTTAAAAAATCTGTCAAACATATAGATGGATAAATGCTGTGTGCGGACAATAGACTATGGATGGATTAGATGATTTTGGACATCCACAGAGAACATCTCTTACCACATTGTAAATATTTTATCATTTTGCTACTTGGGCATGGAATTGTGATATAAGTGTTCCCAAGGAACTAATGCTTTTGTTTTAATTAACTTCGATGTTGTTATGCTGAAAATTTTCACTGAGAGAACCTTTCGGAACCAAGCTATGAAGAAAGCAATTTTCTTCTGTGATCAAAACAGTTTCATTGGTTGGTAGACAACATTCAGTTAAAGTGTGTAAAATTTCAGATCGTCACAGCGCCTATGTTTTGCAAGACACTGCATATTCAATGGTGAGGAACGAAATGGATACAGAGTTTAGACGACTTTGTGAACAAATTAAAGAATCTCGTGAGAAAAGAGGTACGTGCTTTAACGCTAAGGATTTGAAGACTTGTCTCTGCATTTGTAACTGAAAATGCATGACGAAGATCTTTGGTATCTATTCTTTCTTGCAAGGTCACACCTCTGCAGCGTGTGCTCCATGCGACAACTCCAAGTCACCACAGCAGAACCCTGCTACTGAAGACGAGAAACCAGATGAAGAGAGTAATGAAAATGAGGAGATGCCAGCGGCACCTGTAGATGCCAGTACACCCATTTCTAATGGCAAGTTGCATTTTATTCAGCTGCTCTTGTCATTCATACCTTCTCCGTTCTTGAGGCGCAACAGGTGTCTCTGATGCCTGGCTCTTTATGGCAGAGGTAGTTTGTTTTCAAATTGACTTCCAAATGGGAGAGAGAAATCCAGAGGTCATTCATTCAATATAGTGATGAATTAAAGTTCAAAGAAAGTTGGTTCATTTGATGTACTCTTACTGGAACTTCATTTTGTAAACAGAACGACCCCCCACTCAAGGATATCACAGCTTCCCACCCATACTAAAAATGATAGTACTCACCCTTGTAGGAGCAGCAATGTGAAGAAGGTCAAGGGCAGTAAGAAGGGTTCGAAGCTTTGATATAACAAGCCTTTCACTTTTTTTGACAGAGCTCCTAATAAGCATCTTTAGCAAGGTCTGGAGATGGGAGAAAAACTCAAACTAGATTTTAATTCTAGGATGTATAATGTCAAGCTTGACTGTTCCTCTGAACAGTCAATTGAATTTAATTTTTTTTAATTTAAATTAATTAGTTTAGTTTTTTTAATTTAAATTCAACTGAATTTAAAGTTTTGAATTTAAATTCCAATTGAATTTATTGAAAAAATTCCAATTGAATTTAATGTTTTGTTGTTGTAGTTTTTCACGAAACACTAAGTTTATGTGAAAGGTTTTGCTGCAATATCTTTTTGCCAAGGATATTAAGCTTAAGTTATCCACAAGAAAACGGTGGGGAGAGGGAAGCTTTAGTTTTGAAAGCTTTTTTTTTTTTTTTTTTTTTTTTTTCTCTCCAGGTTTTTCTTGAGCACAGCAGCGTTTCAGTGTCTGCCTGCCATTAGTTGCCCCACTACCAAGTCAGGAGGGTCAATTAAACTTGCGTGAGGCAGAATTTCTTTATCTGAATCTACGTGGTTCACATAAATATATTCTTGTTTCCTTCTTTCCCTAGGATTATTCTTCTCCCAGTATTGAATGTTTCAACGGACACTGTTTAAGATCAATGAGCAAAAGCATCCTGCGGTGTTCAGTCTCCAGCTTTGAAGAAAGTATGGCGATACTGAGGGGAAATGTCAAGAGAAGACGCTTTTCAAGGTACTGTATTTCTATATGTTCAATCTCTGTTCGATTTGTAGATTGAAAAGCAAGAGAGAAAGCGTGTGCAGTGAGTTGTGGCCTGATAAACCTCCGGCTAAAATCAGCAGAGGCCTAAGAGCATGCTGATGGCGTACCAGTACCTTAAAACTAGAATCCCTCTTCTCAGTGAAAGTCTTCTGCTTTTCTAAAAAAAACATGTTTTTTTCCCCAACCCCTTTGAGGTGTTGTTGTGGTTTAACCCGGCCGGCAGCTAAACACCACACAGCCCTTCTGCAACCCTCCCACCTCCCTCTCTGGGATGGAGGAGAGAAACGGGACAGTGAAGCCTGCGAGTTGAGATAAAGACAGTTCATTAAGACAGGAAAATAATAATGATGATGATGATGATGATAGTACTGCTACTAGTAATGTGTACAAAACAAGTGATGTACAATGCAGTTGCTCACTACCCGCTGACCAGTGCCCAGCGTAACCCCTAGCAGCCCGGCTGCCCCGCCCTATCCATGGTGCAGCGTGTTGCCGTAAGGCATAGAATTCTTTGGCCAGTTGGGGTCGGCCATCCTGAGTCTGTCCCCTCGCAGCTGTTGCTGTGCGCCGATTCTGATCGCTAGTAGGACAGTGAGACACCGAAAGGTCCTTGGCTTGTTGTAAGTACTGCTCTGCAGCAATTGAAACATCGGGGTGGTATCAGCACTCTTCTAAACATCCTTTCACACATTCTAAGCCAAAACATAGCAACCTACCCGCTACTAGGAGGAGAACTAACTCTGTCCTAACTGAAACCAGGACATGTATCTTTTCCACTTGGGTGCTATTGCTCATAATTTTGAGAATTCAACATGAGCAAGCTAGGAAATGTGGGTACATACAGAACCGCGTGTATATGGTACGCAACAGACTTGGGATGTGGATTCTGCGTGAGGCCTACAGGCTTCTCTTTGTATACCATGGAGCATTGGCTTGTAAACATGGTGAAATTTCCCATCCTTGATGGGTCTAATACAACAAGTCTTTTCTCCCTTCTCTGCCCGGTCCTCTTTCTTAATGTAGGCAGTTGAGAAAGCCAAAATTGGAACGAAAAAAAGAATATAACACAGGTAAGTGGCTGTAAGTCCCCGGGATACCTATTTGCGCTGGTTACTGAAGAGGATGGCACTTGGTCACTCCATGGCTTTCATTTGGCCCCAAAGCCTTCTGTAGTCAGCTGAATTCACTCCTCAGTGACTTTTCTGTGAAGAGAGGTAGGTGCAAATAGGAGATTTTATGAATTCCTTGGGGAGGGAGCAGTGTGAATTGCAGCTTGGTAGGCACAAAGCAAACTGTTCTAATTGTGCAAAGGAAATCGATACTTGATAAGTTCAAACTTAGTTTTATAGCTGGCAAGCACAAAAGTAAACCTTAGCTGTGATCCTAGCAGCACAGTGGTGTAGCTCTTCCCTTCCCCTTGTCCTCTTGGCTCTTTTAATGACAGTGCAAGCAACAAACCTGTGCCAAAGGGTGCTGTATGGCAAACAATGGGCAGGCTTTTTTCTAAAAAGCACGAGTTTGAGTTATCTGGTGTTTGGGTGTTTCTCTTGAAACGATTCTTCCCTCCTTGAGCTGTTAGATCCTAATGCAGGAAATGGAAGTGCTGCATGCATAAACAGAGTAATCAAACATACACCTCTTAGGAAGAGGCTTGCAATGTCATAGTGTTTGTTTTGAGCACTGTTAGATACAGTTTGACATGACTGGAGTGAAAACACCTTAGAGAAAGGTGTTGATTGTTCTCACTTTTCCAAGACAGAAATAACTGGAGTAGATTTCCCTCCTGCATGGAACAAAAGTTGCACGTTTGTTTTTGTCTGGCTAGCTTTCAGTCTCTTTAAAAATTTCCCTACAGGTCCCAGTTTTAAGTAGACAGTTTAAACGTGCAGAGCGATGAAGAAGTGGAATGCAGTGGTTGTGACACCAACTTCTGATCTGAAATGTAAAGAAAACTCAATCCACTTCAGGGTGCCTTTTTTGTTTGTCTGTTTCCATTTTACAAGAGCAACGGTGAAATAAGGAGAATCCCATCTTCACTGTTTCAAAATCCTTTGTTTCTGCGTTTCAGTCACCAGAACATTGAGGAGTAGAGCTGGTGCAAAAACTGTGAGACGAGTCCACGGAGAAAACAGGGACGTGGAGCTGCGCCGCAGCTGTAGAGTCGGACACAGTCGGTACTCGACTACTAACTCGTCCATTCTATTTGACAAACTTATGACAAAGTAAGTCATCTTTTCTTGCAGACCTCTTAGAATGATCTTTCTTAGCAAGCCTTTGCACTATGGCATGATGTTGGCCTCGACTTGCTCTTTATTTTGACAGCAAAGAGGTATGGCTGCTCCTGGCATTTCCTTCATGTTTACAGGGAGACACCGTTACCTGGCTAGATAAACAGATTTTCTTGAAGGTGCTATTTCAGCATATAAGAATTGATTTAAAAAACAACAACAACAACAACAACAACAAAAGTGCTTCATGGCTTACTAGTTTTGTAATCTCACATTTCTCCAGGAATACTTGATTTGCTGCATTTCACCATTACACTCGTCAGCACCACTGATTCTGGTTTATCACTATTTGCATTGCAAATCTCCTTGTCCAAAGCTTAAACTGATGTATGCACTGCTTGAAAACAAAACCTGAAGTTGCAGAGCAGAAGACTCAAGTCATTATGTTAGCCGCTGTGTAACCATACTGCTTTCCAAACATAAGATGTCCAGCTTATTTTGTTTCTATGAAGAGTTTAAACGGCTCCCGTTAAGCAAAGATGTCCCCACACTGATACTATTAAGCAAGGATTCCACCTCCTTTGGCTGAGGTCTGCTCCCTTACTCACATTCGAACATTCATCCAAGTAGCCTGCAATTCCACACTCTCGGGGGAAAGTCCATAGAATAGAAAAGGTTCCTCCAGTCTCTTCCTCAGCCTTTTTTTGAAGCATGCAATAAAGCAAAACATTCACAGGCTGCCCTTCCATGCAAAACAAGGCAAATTAGTAAGACAGGAGCCACAAAACTGATTGTCCTTTAAAGTTAAAATGAGATTTGAAATAGATCGAGTTAGCAAGTGTTGTAAGTCTGTAGCTATGTCTGGTTTTGCCAATGCAGCACAATTCCCTATCACGTCGCCAGAGCTGCTTCTGTAGCTCCAAGAAGCAAAACTGCTTTGACAAAATACTGTGTCATCAAAGCATTCGTTGGCTCAGTAGGCACGGCTCAGGTTCAACAAGTTTGTGAAAAAATGAGTACTAACAGAAGCAGCAGGGTCCAAAGAAACACTTTATGTCCCCACTGCGAAATGAGGGGCTTTACCTTGAGTGTTATGCACACTGTCAATAGAAAAGCACTGTAACAGAATCTGCCACGGCAGTTTGCATGTTACTGAAAGACCATCAGAGTGGGACTGCAGCAAGATCATTGCGAAGTTACAAAAAAAACATGTGGGGGTGGGAGTTTAGTTGCGTTAGATAACACAATCTTAGATAAAGATTTTGGTCTTAACGTAAAAGTAAGGATGTCTACTGATCTCTTCAACTCCAACAACTGAAGCCCAAGTCTGAAAAATCGCCTTTAAGAATGCAAAGAAAATATTTAACTCTTCTGTATGTTCATACTTTGCTATCAAGCAAAGGAATGAATGCTGATGCCTTAACTATGTAGGGCTGTAGCTTACAGAGAGACTACACCTTCCTGTTTTTTTCCCTTTAAAAACGTTAAATGCACGTGAAATTATTTGGGGGTGTTTTCACATGCAAAGCCTAATGCAGTGCATGCAAGCCCTGTCATCTTCTTCCTCTAGTAGTGTCGCGTTAAGGGGTGTAGCCGATTGACCGTCATGGGTCCCGTCGGATTCAGGGTGCTGAACTATCACGGTCACGGATTCACCAACAACGCAGTACGGCCTCGCTCTAGTCGCATTCAAGGAGAACTCTCACAGCTAGGAAGAATGCAATTAAGTGCAATTTCTTACGGCGACAGGTACACAGGTTCTTTGGATTGTCAGTGATAAATTCACCGTCTGCAAAAGCAAGCTAGCATGCATGAAATGCACAGGTACACAGCCTAGGTATTAAGACATTAAAAAGCATCAAAACTCTAGAGATTTCTAAGATTCCACAGAGACGCCTGGTATAAGCAAGCGTTCAGATCTTACCCCACGGCGTCCCAATGGAGTGGGGGTGGGGGAGTGAGAGGCTCAGCCTGTCGAGTGATGTCAGAAGGAATCCTTCCTGATAGTATCTTCCCTAACATCCCCTTTCTCTTAAAGCAAGTGATATTATTTTCTATCTTTAAGGTGGAGCTTGAGTGACTCTAGTCATGCATATCTTGGTTGTGCTTGGTAGAAATGATCTCACTTGCGTTTAAAGGTACAGGCTCTGAGAAATTCCGAGGGCGTGCTCAGTGAGGGGTGGTTGCACCTTGGAGGCGGGTAGCTTTTGGGATGGAGGTGTGCTTATGATGCCTAGTCGCTTAAGGCAATTACTCCACAAGTAGTAACTTAGTGTTGATTTAACTACAGCATATCTAAAACACAAGAAGGATGTTAGTATGGAAGAAGCCGATGAAACCAGTCCTTAAATCTTACTACTTATTGTGCGTGAGCAGACTGGCGTGAGTTTTAGCTATACTGGCAAATATCAAACCACACCTGTGTCGTCCCAAAGCTGGGAAAAAAAAACAAAAACAAAAACAAAAACAAGGAAATGTTGAAGCAAATAGGGAGGCCTGTAGCTTGTGCAGTCTTTTAGCTGAGAAAATAAAGAAGGAGAGAGACAGGTAGCCTTGAGCTAGCAGAAGCAAGGAAGAGAAGGGCTAAAAGGGAAAAAACAGGAAGGAGAACACCAGCTCCAGACTGACCTATAGTAACCTTTTTCTCATTAAGTGTCATTAGCACATTAAAAATCACACCTGTTAAAATGCTAATCTATGCTAATGTGGGATTCGGTGTGTGTCCCCCCTCTCCTGTTCCCCCTCCCCCCCGGTATTCCTCTGTAATGCACAAGCTCAGTGGAGATAAGTTAGGTGAGCTGTAATAACCAATCCAAAGGAGCCAAAGAGAGAGTTTTCACAAGTTTCCTGTGTATAAATGACGGTGATTCGAGTCAGAGGTGTGCTTGCTTTGCGAAAGATGGCCAAGTACCTGACTCTGCAGAGTTCTATAAGTAATTATACAATTAAAAGACCTTCGTGTGCATTCCGACTCTGGGTGCTTATTGGCGCGGTGCACTCTGCACGAACCTGCGGACAACATCTGTACTCAGTGTCATGCCTACAGACAACCCTCTGCTGTTTATTTGTTCCTGCATATTTTTCTGTGCATTCAACACAACCCCTTTGGCACAACTAGTTAACCACGTAGCTGCCAGTCCACCACTCAGTTGCACTTGTGAAGAGGAAAAGCTATTTCCGTCTACTGTAGGAGCACATCCTCTAAATGCAGGCTTCACTCAGCTGGTCATTTACTGCAGGACAAGATTTGAAAACTGTTGTTGAGTTCTGGGTTTCCTGCTTACAGGAAAAATTAAGTGCTAGATCGCCCTCTACTCCGCTTTGTCTGCTGCATTTAATGGAGATTAAACTGATTTCGTTTGCTCCTCCGTTTATGGACAATGAGCTGAAGGAACAGGTACAGCACATTAGCCTGGAATGCCTTCCCTCCCAGCCAAAGTAAACTGGAGCTGTAACTAAAACAAGCAGAAGCAAGGCTTCCGTGTTTTCAGCTGAATAAAGTTCCAACAAAATCATCCTCTGGGATTTGAAGCTTACTTCACATGACATGCCAACGACTCTTTTCCCTCCATTGTAAAGCGGATCCCTGCTGTTAGTTGCTCTAGAAGCAAAGGAATCATCGGTTTGGTTAACAAATAGCCGC
Organism: Netta rufina; assembly: GCF_964035555.1. NCBI lineage: Eukaryota > Metazoa > Chordata > Aves > Anseriformes > Anatidae > Netta > Netta rufina. Next base: position 11,947,613 of record NC_140142.1, on the reverse strand, counting down.
TTCTGCAAACGAGAAGTGTTGTGCTGTCTCTTCCCTTTGAATGACTCCACACTTCTCATCAGCTACTGGATTGCTGACCTAGAATCAGAGAACATCCCAAGGTGGAAAGGACTCCCAATAATCACCAAGTCCAACTCGTGGCTCCACACAGGACCACCCCAAACTGAGACCCGATGTCTGAGAGCATTGTTCAACACTTGTTGACCTCCGTCAGGCTCGGTGCCATGAGCAGTGCCCTGGGCAGCTGTCTCAGTAGCCAGCCACCCCCTCAGCGCAGCACCTGAGGCGCACGGGGCTCGGCGGGGCGGCCCGGGAGGGGAGGACGGCGGGGCGAAGTGGCAGCTCCCTCAGAGCCATCTCCCCGCCGCCTCGGCCGCATGTCAGGGCTTTTTCGTGTCGGGGCTTTTTCATGTCGTGCCCTCGGTCTCTCGCCGTGGGTGAGATGCTGCTCCCCAGCGCGGACCCCTTGCGCACGGGGCCTGCCCGCGGCGGCGGCGGGAGGGAAACCCCAACCCCAAAGCCCTCCCGGCAGGGAGAGCTCGGGGTGAGGGCCGATCCAGCACCGACAGTAAACACACGCCGGAGGAAATGCTCTGGTTTTAGCCATGAGCAGCACGGCCAGGTTCAAAAGGCGTCACGCTGGAGCTCCAAGTTCGGTGGCGTTCCGAGGCCGTTGTGGCGGTTGTGGAGACGGCCCCGGCTGAGGTGGCTGCTGCTGTCGCTGCTGTCCCCTCTGTCCCTGCTGTTGCCGCTGTTGCTGCTGTTCCCGGACCTTGGAGACCCCCGGCGGCTCCCTGTGCCAGGCCCTGTGGCCCCGGGGAGCTGCCCGCCGCCTCGTCGGCCAGCCCGGCAGCAATCCTGCCAGCACAGAATAGCCCACTGCGTTTCAGGGTAAAGTGACGATTAATTTCTATTTCCTGGCCTGGGTGCTGCTTTCTTCTTTAAGGAAGCTTCAAGGTTAAAGGTTCAACTCAGTTATGTCAGGGTTCAACTCCGTTTCGTGAAGGGGCTCTTGTATGAAAGCTTAAGCTGGGATTGACTCTCTGCTAAGCGGAGGCCAAACGTGGACCTACTGAGAAGCAGGTCCTAAGTGATAACATTTTCTAAAGAGACTGCTAAACACATCTGAACAGTGCTGCTGCAGAACTCTGAATGGGGGGATAGCAACTGTCTTAACTGATCTGGAATCTTGAATTTACTTTTCAATGGACAAGAGGTGTGTCTCTCAAGGCAAACAAAGAGAGGAGTAACACCCTCTCTTGTCACTCATGTCAACATAAATTTATGCTCAGAGCGTAGGTGTAGGAACAGCATCGGTATGTATATGGAACATCGGGAGAGGAAGCTCTATCGGTATTTACAGTTTTTCTACTACCTTGCCAGAGAGACGTCATCTCCAAATGAGAAATGGATGTATTTTGAAACAGTGGTGGTGGATCGGATTTCTTCTTTCTAGTGTTAATATTTGCTCTTGAATCGTACTTAATACCTGGTAACACCTCAATCAGTTGTCAAAAATAAACTTGAAAATGTGTAAGGCTTATCTCATTGGTCAGTATAAAGATCAAGGTCTTCGCTTCGCTTTGCTTCCCTTCCCTTCCCTTTTTTTCTTTTTTTCTTTTTTTTTTTTATTTTTTCTTTTTTTCTTTTTTTTCTTTTTTTCTTTTTTTCTTTTTTGTTTTTTTCTTTTTTTTTTCTTTTTTTTCTTCTTCCCTTCCCTTCCCTTCCCTTCCCTTCCCTTCCCTTCCCTTCCCTTCCCTTCCCTTCCCTTCCCTTCCCTTCCCTTCCCTTCCCTTCCCTTCCCTTCCCTTCCCTTCCCTTCCCTTCCCTTCCCTTCCCTTCCCTTCCCTTCCCTTCCCTTCTTTTTCTTCTTTCCTTTCCTTTCCTTTCCTTTCCTTTCCTTTCCTTTCCTTTCCTTTCCTTTCCTTTCCTTTCCTTTCCTTTCCTTTCCTTTCCTTTCCTTTCCTTTCCTTTCCTTTCCTTTCCTTTCCTTTCCTTTCCTTTCCTTTCCTTTCCTTTCCTTTCCTTTCCTTTCCTTTCCTTTCCTTTCCTTTCCTTTCCTTTCCCCCCAGTATTGTTTTTCCGTTCTCCTTCTCACTGCAGTCTTGATTTTGTTTCTTGTCCCTTAAGTATGTTTCCAATGTGTTGCTGAAACATTTTCCCTTTCAATCCTAAAAAAGGAGCTGTCACTGGTGAAGATCAGAGCTTATCCCTGAGCCCAGGAGCTGTCACCTTAGTCTTCCAATCGGACAAGGACGACTTCATTTCTCATGTAAATGCATTTGTCAGGTTTGCGTATTGTTTTTTCAGGAATGGAAAGTGTGTATAGAATGGATTTAAAATCAATTTTAAATGTAAAATGTCAAGGCAAAAAAGTTCTAATTACAACCTCTGCACACAATTTGCCAGCTGTGGGACTAGGAGTTTTCTTATTTACTGTGTTTTGTTTAACGTGTCTGAAGTTTAATGGACAGCAATCAAGGCGTGCTAGAAATCTGAAAGCACTTTATGCTTTGTTCTCTCCGTCATTTTGGTATAACAAACTAGCTTATGTTTTAAACCCTCCATGAGGTTAGTGGTTTCCCTAAAGGTAACAAGTCCCTGTGTGCTACAGTAAGACAGTAACAAAACATGAAGTATAGAAGTTCATCCTGTCATTATTCAGCTTCTGCCTATGGACACACAACTACGCTTATTTAAAGCGGTATCACCTTGAAACCTAATCAGCATTTTAAAAAGGACTTTGTAGCAGTTATTGGCTTTTGTCCTGGAGGGCTGAGGTTTGTTTTGTTTTGTTTTACATTCAGCATTTCCGTTTCTAGCTTACATTCCCCTGTTGTTTTGCATGAGGAAAACATGCAACTTTAGAAAGTAGAACGGAAAGAGCTGCTTTTTAGTCTAACTTTTCAGTTTGTCGTAGGAGTTTTAAATGTGGTAGGAGTAAAACACCAGAAGTACTGCTGCCAAAGTTATATTCAAACTCGTCTTTCTTGGAGAAGCAGAAGAAGCCCAGGGAGAAATAAATTTGCAAACATGCTCTTCATGCTCTCCTTTCCCAAGATTTCTCTGAGATATAGCCCATCCTCTGTGGGTTTTGAGGTATATGGTTCCCAGGAGTGAAAAGGAGGGCCAAACATCTCTCCTCTTGGATCTCAACATGCCAGGGCTTTAGTGTACTGCCACTTACGGCTCCGCTTTTTCACCTGGAAAAAGCAACCGCATGATGTAGACTGAGGAGCCCTCACAAATTAACTTGCCATCACCAAGTGACGCCCAGAAAAGGTGTATTTAAAAGCTAGGCTCATTATAGAATCACAACAAACCCCTCATGACTGGTGCAGTAGACAGTGAGGTAGAGGGCGAGCCCTGGAAAGACAGAAGAAAAGTAGCAGTGAGTTCTGGGTACCTTTGTGTAGACGAAACAGAAAAACGCAGGCAGTGAAGTAATAGTGTTCCGTTACTAATGCCAGCAATAGATAATTGCAACAATTATCTATTAGATCATAGGTACTAATTAACAGAAAATTGTGCAACTCCGGAAATCAATAAATAACTGATTCCCCTCAGAGAATGTCTTCTACATTTTTATATTAAAAAGACTCCAGAGTTGTAATGGATTAAAATCCTACGGAAGGGAAAGAAATGGCATCAGCCACTAGTTCTGCAGAAGCGAAAAGTAATACTGATAGAGTTTAGATGGAAATTTTCACTTTGTGTGTTTAGTTTGGGGATTCTTTTTAAATCATTCATACCAGCGATTTAGTTCTTAAGGCTGTTTCTTTGAGATTAAGTGACAGGACTTCTGTTACTCTTTTCTTCTTGGAATTCTTCTTGATAGTCTTACGTCAACCAGAACTTCTGTCTCTGTTGCAGATGTGAACAATGACCGTAGCTAAGAAGCCCAAATCTTCAAAGCCTAAAAAGCCCTCTTCAAGGCGGTCTGGCAAATCCAAGAAACCAAGTACTAAAATACTGATGTCACGCACCGCCAACTGGGGCCGGATAGTGCCTGCAGAAGATTCAAGCCAAGTCTCTGTGGCCCAAGGACATGGAGGTGCTATTTACTGTAGATCATCTGAAAAATCTAAGGCTTTTGCCCCAAGAGATCTAAGTAAGTGTGCGTTTTATCCTGCCTCCATTGTCTTCAAAGCAAAAGTAGAAAATGCAGTTCTTACTTGTTGCACTGATAGAGAAGGGGACTACTGTGAACAAAGACTTCAAAAGCGAATCCCCTAAGGCAACTGAAGTGACTGATGTTACAGAAATTAATTTTGATATATTTACAGTCAACAGAGAAATATGGGGAGCTTTTTGTAATGCACAGATTCCTCCATGTCTTTTCTGTTTTGCAAAGAAAAGTGTTTGATTGTTGCTATTCACAGCTTCCATTTTTCACAGGTTTTTTGAATGATAACATTGCTCAGGAAAAGATCTGGTATCTGTAGGGGTACTGTCATTCCTAGTTCCTAGTTTTTACGTTTTTACCGTATAATTTCAAGTCTAAGTTTGTGGTTTAAGTTATAATAAGGAAAAAAACAGTAGTTGAGTTAATCAGGTTAAAGATTATAGATGGAGAGGAACTTGGCATTAGGTGCTACAAACAGAATGGCAGTTAGCCTTGCCTTAGAAAAATTAAAATGGTTGACTAAAGTTGTTTGTTTTTTTTTTTTTTTTTTTCCCCAAAACATTGTGTTGACCAGCCAATTTGAATTTGGTGGTATTAAAGCTGTCTGCAATAAGTTTTTCTGGTTTGGATTGTAGCTAGCTCCTCTAGGTGCTCCTGCAGAATAGTATTTTTTTAAATACCTTTCTTAGAAACAAACAAACAAGATCTCTTTTTAAATTTAACTTTCTTGCAGTCGTTAATGATGGAATTGCTCCGCCACAGAGCCTTCTTTTTCCACCTGAGAAGATTTGTATGGATTGGCGAGAAACACAAAGTGTTGGAGTTGGCCTGTACAATCTTGGCAACACATGTTTTCTTAATGCTACTCTACAGTGTTTGACCTACACACCCCCACTTGCCAATTACATGCTTTCTCTTGAGCACAGCCAGTCATGTGAGTACTTTCTAACAGTATTTTGAATCTGTTGGATAGCTCTGAAGGTGAAAGAACAGCAGTGATTCTGTGAGATAAGCTTATTTGCCTGATTTTACCTGTAGAAGCTGGCTTTGAGCACTGTATTAGCAGTGGGCTCCGAATAGCATATGGAGTGCAATTAATGCACCATGGTTTATTTATTTAGTTATTTATTTGATTGTTTGTTTGTTTGTTTATTAAAGGATCATTTATTGCTTCATGGGAATAATGAAGTGCATTGGACAGTAATGCATTTAGTAGTAATTTTAGAGAGTAATACATTTTGCAGGCTGTGGAGTTCACATTCCTGTCAGCCTTTACAACTGCGACTTTGCAGTAGTCTTTTAGATTTCTCATCACAACATGCATTTGAATACAGGCTTAGTGGATATTTTTATTCTGTAAAGTTGTGTGAAATGAAATGTTACAAGACTGTTGGGACATTGGCATCTTGGGAGAATAGAATGTAGCAAGGAGAGTGGATATTGTATCTATAGTTTAAATTGTACTTAGATGTTTGTAGTTGTGGATATTTCGCTGGACTGGGATGCTTTGTTCTTTCACTCTTCAGGTCGTGAACAAGATTTTTGCATGATGTGCACGATGGAGACTCACATTAACCAGGCCCTGCGTTGCACTGTTGATGCCATCGAGCCTACGCATGTTATCAGTAATCTCAGTCGTAAGTGGCTTCAGATGTGTTTCTTTTCGATAGCTTGTAATCTTCAAATAATCATTTGATGTGTCTAAGTGGTTTTAACACTCAAATGAAGAGAGATTTTAGAAATACAAGAACGATTTCATTTTTAAATGAGGTCAATACTATCATCTTCTTATTTAGGAATAGGACAACATTTCCGTTTTGGCAGTCAAGAAGACGCACACGAGTTCTTGCGCTATACTGTTGATGCTATGCAGGAAGCGTGCTTGAACGGAAGCACCGAGTAAGCATAAACAAGTTCACTTTCATACATTCTCTAGCACCTTCTAGTCCTTTATTTACTCTCAGAAATGATCTCTAGCACCTTTTAGTGCCTTATTTACTATCAGCAACGAAAGTCTACATCATCCTTGGTTTTCATCAAACTCTTTGAAGAGTTAACTCTGTGCCTTAAATCTTCTGAGGTCTGATTATAATTTATTTCCAGATTGGACAGATCTTCTCAAGCTACCACCATCATTCATCAAATATTTGGAGGATTTCTAAGATCGAGAGGTACTTGAAAAAATATTCCTGTCCTTAGAACTGATCTGTGTCTTTTGTCGGTAGTAAAGCAGTCTGTAGTTTGTCTAAAGTAGTATCTGTCAACAACTTGAATTTGGACAGTTAGTCTCCTTCACATAATGTTAAGCATTTATATTTTGCTTCCAGTGAAGTGCTTGAATTGCAAAGCAGTTTCGGATACGTATGAGGCATTTCTTGATATCACTTTGGATATAAAGGTAAGATGTTTTCTAAATATAATTCATGATGTTTAAGTACATGCATGACTTTCTAAATTAAACTTGTTTAACTTAAAAAAACAAACCACATATAAGAGCTTGGTGGTGCTAAGGAAGTGGATTGGACTTTGTCCTTCCATGGAACCCATGTAAATAGTCTCCACATTTGCATTGGGTTTAAGGGGAAAGAATTCTCTTTCTGCAAAAATTATAATGCTGTCATACTTCTTTGTTGTTCTACCTGAATATACATCTAATTGTTAGACTGATGAATTTGTCCCCAGTATTGATGACAAAGCACATTATAGATGCTGTCTAGGCAACTGGAAAAGTATTTGTTCCAAAGTCAAATGCCTTCCAGGTGAGGTCAATGCTGAGCATGCTCTTTCTGCCTCCTTCTTCACAGTAGATCGCTTGAGTATGTTAGTAAGATTCTCTTATAAACTACTAGTATGTCTGTGGAATTCTGAATTACGGTGACTTTACGCTCTTCTTTCTCACTGCTCTAGGCGGTTTCATCTGTTAGCAGAGCTCTGGAACTCTTTGTGAAACCTGAAGAGCTGGATGGAGAGAATTGCTATAAATGTAGCGAGTAAGATTTTGACGTCAGTTTTCTATGTTGCATGACTCTGTTGGACTACCTCTAAACTTTGGATCTACTTACAAGTTTTGTGGAAGTTTATAAAAGACTTGGATTTTTGTTTCTTTGGAGGGGGGAAGTCTTGTTCATAGGCATTCCCTATGGGTTTGCAATTCTCTGGCTTGTATTTTGCCATCAGAATTCAAAAAGAGCTACTTTTGTTCTTTCTATTTATTAGCTCTCGACAGTACTTTTCTTGATGTAAACTGCCCAGTTTCCGTTGTTCTCTGGGCTAGTGGCTAATTTTCACTGCTTACACCGTAGGTCCTACCTTGGAGCGGGCAATGTGTCAAACTGAACTATTTTGTTTCAAAGGATGGCAGATGGTTTCAGTGTCTTTCCAGACAAGCTCAGTACATGAAGACTTCCTACTGTTAAATGTTTCCCTCCTGTAGAATGACCATGTGCTTCTGTTGTATTTTTGATGTTGATAGTCGACCTATGTTGGAGATTATTTGCAATTTCTAGTCCTGGGGACCAAGGCTCTCTCGTTCCGCTTTCAGTATTTGTATTTCCCTTGAAAGCTGAAAGAATGTATCCAGGACTGGAGTTCAAATAGCCACTTTTGTAGACCAAGAAATGGTACCTTGCCATCCAACCTGGTAATACCCTTTCGTGAGAGATTCCTGTTCCCCCTATGCTCTGAGTTGTTGGGAAAATTTACCTTCTTCTGTGTATTAACAAACCTGACACGCAGTGCGTGGGTTTATGAAAAGAAAAAAGACCAACCTATTATGCAAGTAAATATCATTCAAATAGCATAGGCATGCGTGAGACATTAAAAGGAGTTTGTTTGGGGGGCGAAAAAAGAAGATGCCTTCAAACACTTATCTCTGCTTGTTTTTAAGGTGTAAAAAGATGGTTCCTGCGTCCAAGAGATTTACCATACACCGTTCTTCCAAGGTTCTCACAATATCACTGAAAAGATTTGCAGATTTCACAGGTGGAAAGATCAACAAGGTATATTTACCACTGTAATGCAACTATATCATTGTGTAATGGGACATCCCCCAAAGCTGAAAGTTGTTAATATTTTCAGACAATAATTGTAGACTAACGACTATGGCTTATTCTTTCTCTTAATATCAATAAAGTTCCCGCTTGACAAGAAGCATATGCTTTCCTCTGAGAAGGCTGATTCATCAGGAAACAGTTCTCTGCAACTTCTAGTCTTAACCGTTGTTTATGGGAAGACTTATTTGTAGTGAATCAAGAAATATATTCTAGAAATATATTCTAGAAATAAATTCTAGTCTGTGTTTTTTGGAAGTGTTTTTCTCCGGCTAGTCCACGAAGTACTCTGGGATAATTTTTCTATCTTCTTGGTGTCTCTTTAGGAGGTGAAATATCCGGAGTATTTGGACCTGAGAGCCTACATGTCGCAGTCAATGGGAGAACCACTGCTCTATGCCTTATACGCGGTGCTGGTACATCACGGTGTCAGCTGTCACTCAGGACACTATATATGCTATGTAAAGGTAGAAGTCAACAGCATTTCTAACAGGGTAAAGGTTGTGCTGGCAAACCAATTAAAGCATGACTAGCAGCTACTGTTTCTAGGGAAAAAGATTTCATTATATTTTTATTTGACATGTGTGTATTTTGTTCCTATCCGTGATTTCAATTGGAAAACGTGCAATTCACCTAAAGAAATCGTTGTCTTTATTTGCAGGCTGGTAATGGACTTTGGTATCAGATGAATGATGCTAAAGTAGTGCGTACTGACATTAAAAGAGTTCTTGGTCAGCAAGCTTACATACTTTTTTATATCAGGTAATAACAAATCTTAAAATGTGTTCAGAAGAGATTTACTTTCCTGTTATTGATATTTTTCTGTTTTGCAAGTGTTTTTCTTGCTATCCCAGGAGAAGATTATTATTTGTCTAATTCAGTTCTGTCTAACCTGAAATTCTCTGTGTCGTTTATTATCTTTTGTTGCTTGGCCTTAAACTGCAGCACTTGTGTAAATTGCTATCTATGTGTTATCTGTAGCTGGCTAATTTAGAGAAGGAGAGAAATGAAGGTCATCTGTGGTGTAAGAATGAATTCTTGCTGTGCAAGTGATAGTCTTAGTAGGAAGACTGTTCTCTACTTTTCAGTCTGTAGTCTTGGCGAAGCCTTCTGTAGAGAAGGCTTCCATATCGTATGAGCTGTTCCTCTAAAATGATAGGATGGGATTTAATCCAAGAGTAGGCTGAAAGAAAAACTAAACTACGATCACTGCTCTTTTCTGAAGGCGCTATGATTTGACACTTGGAGAACGTGCGTTTTACTTGCCAGCACCATCTTATCCCTGTTCATTCCCTCCGGGTCAGCAGGGGGCTAATAGTAAGCAGGCTGGATTTATGGGACCACGACTTCTTCCTCATATGATTAAGGTAATTCAGGGAAGCGGGAGGGCAGATAACGGCACCAAACTGCTAGTGGGTTTGGGGTTTGGTGTGGGGTTTTTTGTTTGGTTTTCGGCATCTTAGTTTTGTTTTCCTTCCCACGCCGCAGCTTTCTTCACAGCCCTCATGCTACAGCCAGAGTCATTCAAACAGTGGTTACTGCTAAATTGTGCAGCCATGCGACTCCATTACTTTATAGCTCCAAGACAGCTTTCTAAAGCACAGAGAGCTACGCTCTTTGACTATTTAAGCAGAGTGTACTAATCCTCAAATCATTTAAAAGAGGACTTGTTTTTCCTATCATCGTCACTTTAGCTAAGACAGGGAAAACTCATTGTCTTATTCCTGAGCACCAGAACGATTACTTCAGGCTTTTCAGGGTATGTTCAAAGGGGAAAATAAATATATTTGGGAATAGCAGCAGGTAATGTTAAGTTGCTTGGCTGGTTTTCAAAGATGATGTTAATTTGATACCAATCTGCAGTAAACCAAAAGCAGGAATTGAATATGCTTATTGGACTTGCATTTATCCTTAAAGGGCAGCGTGTTTTTCTTTTTAGGTGTTAAGACCATTTGTAGAAACACTCAGTAGGAGAGTTTTGTGTTTCAAAATGTTACATGCAGTGTTTGCGTTAATCCATCTTGCAATTTCTTCTTTTTAAATACAGAATTCAAGCCGTTTAAATGGAAATGGATCCATAAAAGAGGACGCAAAGACCACTGGTATCACCCTAAAAAGGCCATCTTCAGCACCACCAATGGCCTGTGTTCAAAACCAGGCAATTACCAGGCCTTCAATGACTGATACGTCAAGAAAACAGAAGATCACCATCAGTATTCACAATAAATTGCCTGCTCGTCAGACTGTGTCACAGCCTGACTTTCTTAGCAGTGCTGTGGAGGATGAAGATCTCTACCAGGCTGTTCCTTCATCCACAATTACAAATTCGGTAATGCAAATGAAGCAAATGCAAACAAACAAAAAAGTTTCTGATGAAATTTTTGTGGAGCCAACAGTGAATGAAAATCCTAAACTCAGCTCTGATAACACAGTCCCTTATGGTGCAGAATCTTCAGGAAAATCTGAGGAGGAGTCAAAGGGCTTATTTCAAAGGAATTTGAAATGCAATGCAATGTCCTCTAATGGAATTTTGGTTGGAAAGGTAGTCCGTACATTGCAGCATTCCAATTCTTCCTGTCAGAATGCTGACAAAGGAAGATCCCAGCATGAGCTGCCAAAAAGAGATTCACTAAATGGTGCTATTAGGTTAGTTAATGAATCTAAAGAAAACGGACTGAAACTTGATGATTCCACTTGCCGAGTTGAACCTGTTAAACCTTCTGAGATGTTCTTTTCTAAAACAAATGGATTGCTTGAAACATAGATTTGCTCCATCGAGAATTTCTCACCTACGATGTATTCGGGAGTGTTTATTGTGTTCCTAATTCAGGTGAAATACTGAGAAAACACAGCACACATGTGATCGTAAGACTTTGTGGTATTATCCCCTTAGAATTTGCAGACCTGAGCTTATATTAGAACTTGTCAACTTAAGCTCAGCTGAGATAAAAATTCCTAAGTTTCATAAAGTAGATTTTGGGGGGTGAGTCGGGGTTATCTTTGAAGTGTAGATAATGCATACAACTCACAGCGGTCTTGCTTACCATTTAATGGAGAAATTCTGACAAGACTAGTCCTCAGTACTACTACAAATAGTATTTTTTTGTCTGCTGACTTGTGCGTTTTAATTGCAGATGCCTGGAGCTATGCCTTCAGTCAATCGAGAAGTCATCACGGAGTCCTTCACAGCCAGCCAGCTGAACAGCTTGTCAGAGGAAATGAGGTAAAATGAGCACAGTCTGATTAAGACAAGACTTTATGGAAGTTCGTTACAGTTTTATCTGTCTACTAATAGTATTTAATGGAAGGATTTAAATTAGTACAATTCCATACTGTGTGTCCAGTGTCACGAACAGAACTAATGATCAGCACTGAGCATATCACTCTGATGCAGGTTGGTGCCTCAAGGAGAACTTGTGTTCCTTTATAGAATGTTTTTCCATTTTTCTCCACTGTCTGGAGAAACACTGGCTGTTCCCCGCTCGCCCCTATGCCTTTTTTCTCAGAGCATCAGGTGGAAGGAGACAGATGCGTTTGCTTTTTTAGTGCAATGGCTTCAGAAGCAAGAGGGGAAAAAGCACTTTCTCTGGGAGCTGAAGAAGGTGTCCTAATCACAGGAGAGGTTTCTAAATGGCATATCTTTGCGAGCGTTCCTGTAGTCCGGAGGTTTTTGTTTGTTTGCCTTTGGAAGGTTTTACTCTTAATATTCACGTCCTTCAGCAGAAGTGAGAAATGGGTTTTTATTTTATGCAGTGTTGCGGAACCTCCGAAATCTCCTGGGAATGATGAATACCTCGCCCAGTACCAATGTGATGACCGTGGAGACAAGGAGAAACCAAGAAGATCAAAAGAATGTGACCTCATTTCAAAAGAAAATGTTTTGTATGGCAAAGACTCTTCTGAGCCTGGTGAGAAATTGCGGCAAACTTCCTCTCTCAAGTCTGACACTGAATGTAGCTCTAACAATCTTTCTTCCTTAGCTATTGCAGATAGACGCCAAGATACAAAGGACAAGACTAAAACCACTGACAAAGAGCATTACCGAAGAAAGAGGGAACATGCTCCTAGTGAAGAGAAGGAGAGTCAAAAAGCAGGTCCTTCCAGCAAGAGGAGGTGTTCTCAGAGCGTGGAATTTGTTGAGCAAAAGAGTCACAAGCAGGAGTACTGGGAGGGAAGCAGGTACAGATCTTTCCCTCGTGAAAGAAACAGCCCTGAGAATGGCAGAAGAGCAGTCAAATATTCAAAGTACAGATCTGGCAGCGGAGGAAGATCAGAACAAGGTAGCAATAGGTACTACCGATCCAAAGGGGAAAGAAGTTGGAGCAGAGAAAGATACTATCGAGACAAAGCACGGAGATGGGAAAGATGTAGCTATTACAAGGATTACTATTCACCTCATGCGACAGGAGACAGTAGAGAGAGAAAGTTCTCTCATGGCGATGCAGCCTTTGACAGATTGACTGCAACTTACTACAGCAGGTCACATAAGCATTATCATTACAAAAGCGGATGGCCTCACGGTTCCCTCTTGAGAGAGGAAGATGTACGTCGCTTTAGCACACCCCGAGCAGACTTGCATCGTTGCTCGGTACCTCAGCAACATTCCAGAAGACATTCTCGTGAAAGACATGCGCTTCCACCTGTGTCAGCTCATTTGGAGAACTGTCGCCAGAAAAATGAAACAGAAGGAAACAGAAAAAGAAAATATACCCGTGCAGAAGGTAGTGAAAGTGAAATAGAAAGGAAAGACAGAAAGATAGAAAAGGAGCTTTTAGGTGGTGAAAAAAATGCAAAAATATCACAAGTTCTGGAAGAAAAAGAAGTCTAAGGATAAACATGGAGAGAAGGATTCCAAGTAAGCAAGGATTCCAGCATACTCTGCATTTTTTATCCTAAGTCTTTTCTGGGTGCTTCTCATGTCTTCCTTTTTTTTTTTTTTTTTTTTTTTTTTTTTTCTGGTAGTTTCTAAGTTATTTAGATAGCATCAGCTGGCTGGGGATCATGTTGTTAGGTTGATCAGTGAAGACAGGAAAGCTCTTGCTGAATTGTGTCAGAGCACTAGCTTTGGACCACATAGTTTGAATCACATCCGTACACCATTCCAGATTAGGTTAAAAGATTTTTTCTGCTTGCACATATTCCAGAGCTAGCCGTTGTTAATGATCTGTGTACAAACCAGGACCTATGGTCCTTCAATCTGACGGCTTAAGTTTGCTGCATCTAAAGTAAGTTGCGTGTGCACAAAGCACCACAAAATAGCTGACATGCTGCAAATCATCACCTGTGGTAAAATAAATCAAGTTTCATATAGGCAACAAGTGCCACATCTTTTTTTCCCTTTTTAACTTGCATGTTTCTTTCAGACTTCATGATTTGTGTTTCTGTGCGCTTCACTTTGACAATGCCAATCGCAAGCGTAAGAAAAAGAAGAAAAAGGAGAAGAAAAAGGAGAAACACCAGGAAAACGAAAGGCTCCTTGGAACACTTAGATCCTCGTTTCCAGAAGATAACGCGGGAGAAGAAGGAAGAATCCCATCCTCCAGATGGCTCTTCATGTCAGTAATGCAGAAGTGAGAGCAGTAAACAACCTTACAAGGAAGGGAAGACTTCCAGTGCAGGCGAAAGCAAGAAATACAGCTCCATCACATCCAACGACTATACTAAAGGTAAGCGGCCGCAGCATGTGTGAGGAATTCCTTTTATATTAATCTCGAGATTATTTCAAACAGTCTTGAAGTGCTTGATGACTTAACAGTCTGCAGATTTATTATCAAATCAAAAAAAAACCCCACTTGGTAGACTATTTTTTTCCCAGTTTTGAATGGCCACTAGGAAAGAAGGCCTGAAATAAAGAGGTTAAAGGCAAATGGTTTTCATTTGGTTTGATGATGAAGTGGCAAACAAGAGGAAGAGTTGCAAGCTCCCTTCTTAAATTCAGTCCAGCCAAGTAGGAATAGGTATTTAAAAAGTTCACCTTCTCCAGCACAAATGGGGAAAGTAAAATAAATAAATAAATAAATAGAGCAGTCCTAAATCATCAAAACTGGCCAAAGAATTAGAAGAAGCACTATTTTTCCAAGGCTGCGATGTTTTCCATTCATCTCACTGGGCCAGCAGAGCACTAGAGAGCTGGATGCACTGAACTCCTGGCTGATACCCTAAATGACCTGCAGGAAGATCTTCTTATCTCTGTCCCCCCGTTTCTCCTTTCAATCTCTGTTCTGTCTGTTTGTATCACTAGCTATCAAAGCGCTACTGAGATATGCACGTGCAGCACCCAGCACAACCTTGTTTCAGGCTCCAGTGGGACCTTTAGGCATTACCATCCTATAAACAAGTCACAGTGATAGTGAGTGTAATTACAGTCGTCAAACTATTCCAGCTCCACATCATTAGCCATGCCCTGAGCTAAATAACATTTAATCAGTTTGATATGTCATCTGTGGCTTTCTTCACTGTCACTTGCAATCCAGCAAACTCCTTCCTTCATGTTGCTAGATTAGACAGAGGGTTCTTAACTGCAGACATCCACTTCCCTGTTCAGGAAGCAGTGAGACCTTTCATCTTCACCCAGAATTAAGATGATATCCAAGCATCATGAGACACAGCGCGTATGTCTCCCAGGCCCATCCCATAAGAGCAGGACATTTACCTCACATGAGAAGAAGACTTAATGCAGAGGCAAAGCAAGATACTCGGTGTCAAAGCCATGTCTGGATGATCATTAAAGACAGACCAAAATTACCCAGTACAGGAGGAAAATCTATCATTCGAAGAAGATTATGGTCTCTGATTATTAGTTTCAAAATTAGTTTTTTCTTTGGATTTCCTCTGAACTTAAACTTAGTTTGGAATGCCTTTGGTTTTGAATAGTTCTGAAATTGTATTACTTCTCCTAAGTAAGTTGATAGTCTGTTCTATTTAGGTGAAATTCAAATAATATAGTGAAGGATCTGCCATCAGTTTTACTGTGTGCCAGGCTGAGAGCCTTCCTGTACTTAAAGGCAACCTATAGGAAAGCTGGGGAGGGGGTCTTTATGAGGGCCTGGAGTGACAGGACATGGACTAATAGCTTTACACTGAAAAGTTAGATTTCTGATATATGTTAGGAAGAAATTCTTTACTGATTTCGGCAGGGCAGAAAGTCCTCCCAAGAAGGGGAAGGAGCAAGAGGAAGGCGAGGCAGCCTACCCCAAGGTAGGGCCATCCCAGGGCACAGGAGGCTGTTGGAAAGGAGAGCAGAGAGAAAAGCAGCTGGAAGCAGGTGATCCCCATCCCTGGGCGAGCTGCGAGCCATGGGACAAGATTGCAGCTGTCCTCCAGGCGAGCACATTGTCAGCTGGCTGCTGCGCTGCTGGGATAGCAGCTGCGGGAGCCTGGCAGCAGAGGGCAGGGAAGCCAAGCAGCTGGGATCCTTCTCTGGGGAAGGGGGCACTGAGAAAGCGCTTGCAAACGGGGCACAAGCCCTCAGCCTCTAGAGGCGGCGCCTGTCAGGCGTGCAGGAAAGGGATCCCTTCTGGGAAGATGCTGTGGGCTTGCTGAGGCTCGAAGAACAGACGGTGCTGGCTGCTACCAGCGTGCTGCAGCAGCGGCAAGACAGAGCCGTGGTGGTTTTCCTCAGCTGGGCAGCTGAGCTCCAGCACAAGCGCTCTCTCCCTGCCCCTCCTCCAACGCCAAGGGGAGAAAAGAGGCTGGCAAGGGCTCAAGGGCTGCCAGAAGGACAGGGAGATCACTCCACAAGGAGCGTCACGGGCAAAGCAGGCTCAGCACAGCCTGTTCCAGTCCAGCCCGGGGCCTGCTCCTGCGGGGGCTCTCCACAGGCCGCGGCCTCCTCCAGGCCACAGCCACCTGCTCCACCGGGGGCTCCTCCAGCCACAGGGGGGCTGCAGCGTGGAGATCTGCTCCACGGGGGACCCATGGGCTGCAGGGGGACAGCCTGCTCCACCAGGGGCCTCTCCCTGCACAGGCCGCAGGGGAAGTGCTGCTGTGAGCCTGGAGCACCTCCTGCCTCCTGCTGCACGGACCTTGGGGGCTGCACAGAGCTTTCTCACTCCTCCCTGAGCCAGACGCTGCTGGGCAGCAGCTTTTGTTCCCTTTCTTAGATGCAAGACACCTTCTTAAATTCAGTCCAGCCAAGTAGGAAAAGTAAATGTGGACAGCTGTATCTTGGCAAAGAAGATAGTAGGGAGCAAGGAGGTTCAGCAGTCAAGATGGAAGGTGATGCCATGAGGCTTACAGGCTAGTAATGTTCTAGTGAAACCCAGCCTGAAGAAGAAGAAACCTGCCTGACTACTTGATGTGAATAACAGACTCTGTTCAGCTCTTTCCTAACATAGAAATGGTGCTGACTGCTTCTTCAGAGTAACAGAAGTTCGTGATACTACTGAAATAGTTGTGGTTCAGATGTAGATCTGATTTCTCCTAAGCACACTGAATTCACAACTGTTGATCCTCCAGAGGAGGCTTTGCAATTGAACACCTGGAGAATAGGTAAATTTCCCGCTGTTGTTCTCCTCTCCTCTTGTTTTGTTTTGTTTTGTTTTGTACCTAGTAGCATAGGCTTAAGACTCTGAAGAAACAGGCTGCTTTTTTTCATTTCCAGCACTGGCTGTTCCTCCTGAGCCCCGCCTTCTATTTTTGCAGTCATAGGATATGTGAATGTAAATTCGTGGAGAGAGGTAGAAAACTCTTTCAACTGGTGTTTTTTCGGCTATGTGGGGAGAACAAATAGAGTGGCTTTGAATATTCTGGCTCTTATTCAGAGCAGCAGGTGGAGGGAGACAGATGCGTTTGCTTTTTTAGTGCAATGGCTTCAGAAGCAAGAGGGGAAAAAGCACTTTCTCTGGGAGCTGAAGAAGGTGTCCTAATCACAGGAGAGGTTTCTAAATGGCATATCTTTGCGAGGGTTCCTGTAGTCCAGAGGTTTTTGTTTGTTTGACGTTGGAAGGTTATACTCTTAATATTCACGTCCTTCAGCAGAAGTGAGAAATGTGATTTTATTTTGTGCAGTGTCGTGGACCCTCCAAAATTTCCTGGGAATGATGAATACCTCGCATAGTACCAATGTGATGACGGTGGAGACAAGGAGAAAGCAAGAAGATCAAAAGAACGTGACCTCATTTCAAAAGAAACCGTTTTGTACGGCAAAGAGTCTTGTGAGCCTGGTGAGAAATTGCGGCATACTTCCTCTCTCGAGTCTGACACTGAATGTAGCTCTAAAAACCTTTCCTCCTCAGCTGTTACAGAGAGATGCCAAGATACAAAGGACAAGACTAAAACCACTGAGAAAGAGCATTACCAAAGCAAGAGGGAACATGCTCCTAGTGAAGAGAAGGAGAGTCAAAAAGCAGGTCCTTCCAGCAAGAGAAGGATAAAGTTGAATACAAAGAATACAAACTTGAGCTCCTGATTGGCTTCATGCTGAACTCTGTGCTGTTCTTGTCCTAATCTTGGTCTCTCCATAGATAATATGGTTTAAATCCAAATAGAATCGTGCGATGAGGAAGATCTCACTGCAACAAATTCAACATCTAAAATCAAAGTTGACATTTTCCGTGATTTTCTTCCTGAGCAGAAGATTGCAGTACTCCTTTTATATTAACGTAGAGATTATTTCAAACTGTCTTGAAGTGCTTGATGACTTAACAGTCTGCAGATTTATTATCAAATCAAAAAAACCCCGACTTGGTAGACTATTTTTTTCCCAGTTTTGAATGACCACTAGGAAGAAGGTTATTCCGGCATCAAGAAAGTCATGTGGAATGTAACAAAATTTACTGAACCAGTAAGTAAAACTGATATTTTTCTATTAGTTCCATTGTTTCAACTCTTCAGACACTTATGGATGGCATAGATAACAGAGGGGAGATCGTGGTAATCGGAGCTACCAACAGACTGGATTCTATAGATCCTGCTTTACGAAGACCAGGACGCTTTGGCAGACAGTTCCTCTTCAACTTGCCAAATAAAGAGGTGAGAACTTAAATTCAACGTTAGTGCTACCATGGCAAAGTCCAACTTTATAGGAAAAAAAAATAATTGACAACTTGAACAAAAGAGTGATACGTGGAGACACTGCGTTGTTCCATGGAGGGCAAATCTGGTACTGGATATATATGGTCAGGATGATACCACCAAGTAGTTAGTTCTATAATCAAACCTTTCATTCCCAAAGTTGTACCTGTTTGCTTAATTATTTAGTCCACTTGGGTGTTTTCATCATGAAGTTGTGTTTTTGGTCTCAATCCTTCACTTATGAATGAATAGGGGACGTGTTTGCATTTGATTGTGCCCCTGCTCAGTGGTAGTAGTTTGAGTCATAATTCTTTTCTTCTTTATAGTAATTGTAGCAATTGGAAGCATTGTGCCAGAAGTGCTTTCTGTGAATTTACTGACTGGAAAGCAAATGTGATGAAGTAATGAGACTGTCCCAATGAAAGCTTGCTAAGCTTTAGAGAAGTTTTTTGGACAGCAAAGAAATGTTTCTGGATAAATTTTTCATTACAGTATTTTCCTCTGGGTCCTTAGGTCTCGTAGTTTGGAAACTTGTTATTGAAGCTATAAATGCCTTTTCTTTCATTGTAGGTTCCTAGAAAAAGTTCAGTATAACAAATAAGAAATATTCAATTTCCTGGTTGACAATGCAGAGTGTATATTAAATAACTGTAAAATACTTGAAAGTTGAGCAAGTAAGAAAAGTGTATTAGTAGATGAGGGGTTTTGAGGGAGGACTGTTTTGTTTTTTTGTTGTTTGTTTGTTTGCCTTTTGGTTTGTTTGTTTCTTGCTGGTATTTTTAAGGAAAACTTGGGACAAGCTAAAATGCAATGATTTTGCCTCCAGGCTAGAAAAGAAATTGTCAAGATTCATACTCGTGACTGGACCCCTCAGCCACCGGACATGTTGCTTGATGAACTAGCTGAGAAATGCATTGGTAAGACTGAAACAGAAATGGATTCTTGCTTGTGACCAAGTTGTAAAGAACCTTAGCTTGTACCAGGCAGTACCCATGCTCTTGTGCCTTGTTGCACAACTAGTCAACGAGGCAGCTGGCACGCCTTCATAGCAATCTGAGTGAGATGCTTTCATCTATTTACTCTTTGTTGTCGTTCCTCTTGTTGTTTGAGAACATTAAATGGTTCTGGGGCATCTTCCTCAAGAGTATAGTTTTTGATGAGGAGTCTGCTTCAGCTGCATAAGCGCAGGATATCAGGCAGTGAGCAACATGAAACTTCCCTGCAGAGCGGTAGCACTTTAAATTCCCTGTTAAGCTGTTTGGTTTTGGCATTACAAATTCCTTAAATGTTGCATGTTGTAAACCTGGGCCTTGACTGATGTAACGTTTGATTTTTGTTTGTTAGGATACTGTGGTGCAGATATCAAATCCCTCTGTACTGAAGCTGCGCTGTGCTCTCTACGCCGATGCTATCCTCAGATTTATGCAAGTAGGGAGAAGTTGCTACTAGACGTTAATTCTATTAAAATAAAAGCAAAGGACTTTTTCATGGCTATGAAGAAGGTTGTTCCATCTTCAAACCGGATCAAGGCTTCACCCGTACAAGCACTATCACCCATTTTCAAGCCACTTTTTCAAAGATCAGTAGAGAATATTTTACAAGTTGTGCAGAAGATCTTCCCGCATGCACAGCTTGCACTAAAGGAGGACCGACAGCAAGGTATAACCACAGCATCCACTTCTTTATAATTCTGCTAAAGCAAAAACTTGTGGTTTGTGCAATCAACTTAAACCTTTCAGACGTAATGGTGGTAGAATTTTATTATTTGCATGTGCATGTCTTTCTTTTGGGCAAGTCTGGAATACAACACATAGGTTTTATTGTGGATTCGAAACTGAAATGCCAAATGGAAGTTCTGAATGACTCAATACACAGTAAAGGACGATGCGTTCTCTACTGAAGCATCCTGCTTCTGACGGCAGCTAAGATAATTAGCATTTGTAGAGGTTGACTTGAGGTTTGAAGTATAAGGCACCTATTTTTCTTTAAAAAATCAAAACTCAGATCTTTGGAGGGGAAGCATTTCTAGGTCAATGTTTCTAATTCCTTTCTGAAGAATGTCAGGACCAGGATACAAGTATACCTGGTCTAAGCTAAATATTGTTTTAGCTATCGTCATTTTTAACCAGTCTCCTAATTTAAATGTTTGTGGATCGTACTATACACGTGAGATCAATTAGCATTGATACTTACTAGATGAATGGAATTCTGTGGCCATCACATCCTTTATCCCCGTGCTTTCATTGTGGGAACCTCCTCCAGAAAGAAATGGTCTTGTTTGTTTGTTTGTTTGTTTGTTTGTTTTTTATCTATTTAGCAACTGCAGAAATTGTTCGTAATCTCCTTTATTCTAAGGGGGAGAAAAAAATCACCAAGAGTAGCGTACCTTATACGTACACATCAGTGGGACTTAGTACAGCTTTGTAGGGCCTTGTGCCATCTCCTTAGATCTGTGGTGGGCTGAACTCTAGGAAATAGCTTTCAGTGTGTGCTCTCAAATGAAGAAAGGGTTTTGGCACTGATTTAGAAGCTGTATTAATGGAAGAGAAAGAGACAAAGGCTATTCAGGAAAGTTAACAAACCTCTTTTGCCTTTCAGAGCATTTCAATCCTATTTTACAAGATGATATGTTTGACAGTGATGACGATGCATCCTTGGTTTCTGGAGATGAATTAAAAGATGGAATGCCTAACGGACCAGAGAAAAAATGCCTCTGTTTCAGCAGGTAAAGAAAGATAGATCCCTGTTACGTTTAAATTCTCAGGTCTGCTGAGTCTTTGTAAACAGTTCCAGCTGTTGAAAGTGCGAGGGGTGGTAGACGAAGGGGCAACATCAAGTTTGTGTGTTGAAGGGGTGCTTGGTATTCACAAGAAGAAAGGTTGGAGGGACTAAAGTTGTAATGAAGTTGCTCTGAATGACCAAATTGAAAAGCCCAGGCTTCTCTTCGTAAGCCAAAGTGATCCGTAGACTACCAGAACACGTTGACTTAATCCATGGCATTCTTTGAAAGACTCAAGACCACATAAATGTGCTGTCTGTCCTTTTAGCTAAAAATACCCCAACTTTATGGGTTTGTGTTGCCACCTTTTGCCCTTCTGTTTTCCAGGATTGTTAAACCAGTAGTGAATTATGTAGCAGAAAGAAAACTGAGAAATGGCTTGTTAAAACACCTTGAGAAAAAATTGAATGGTGTCTTTATTTGTTAAGCCACCAAGTTGTGTTAATCTTGTGATATTTTAGTATGGAAGTCATGCAAGCCCACAGTTGGAAAGTTAGATCATGTTGTCACAGCTGGATCTGTTATTTTTCTCAGTTTCTATTGCTGTGCTGTCCAGAAGATTTTCTGTCCTCTAGAGCAAGGCTAAGTCTCTAGCATCTTTGATTTAAGCCAGCGGAGGTACAGCCTGATTGTAGTGGGGAAACAAATGCTCCTCACCAATTTATTTCCTAGTAGTAAAGCAAGATTGCAGGGATATTAATTTGCAGTCTTGGTTTAGTAAGGAATAGGAAACACAAGGGAAGAAGATGAAACAAAGGGAAGACGGTGAAACAGTTGGAATGACTGAATAACTTAACTGGAAATCTTACATGTATTTAATGTACCGCTGCCATTTGGAGTATTTGGGGAAGGAAAAGAAAGTCTATAGGAAAATTACTTGGAACATCTGTGTGTCTATTCAGCACCTCATTTATAAGCTTGTTTTCTTAACTCTTGTTCTAGGAGTGCTTTCTGCGAACCAACATCATGCCAGCCCCGTCTGCTAATAGTAGGAAAAGAAGGGTACGGCCAGGTTTCTTACGTGGCACCCGTGGTGTTGCATGCTTTGGAGAAGTTTCCTGTTCACACCCTGGACCTTTCTGTTCTGCTTACAAACGTTGCACCGCCAGAAGAAATCTGTGGACAGGTACCTTTTTTCTTTTTCTTCTCATCGGATTCACTGACTGTATGTAAAGGATCAATCGAGTTGCAAGTAAGGTGAGCAAAATTAATTGGTAATGGAGGTGGCCTTGTTTTAATGTGCCCGGATGTTTGCTTCTGTCTGAAAATCCCCTTTTCTTTTAGACAGCACCACAAACAATCTGGATGTTGTACATGTCGACATTTTCCATACCCAGTTTTACAGTGAGGCTGTTGCTAGCAGCTCAGGAAGCTGGGCGGTGTTGCTAATAAACATCTCTTTGTGGAAAGAAATGCTGCTCATGTCACTGGGATCCAGAAAGTAGTTCTCATTGCCTCCTAAGACTGTGTGCTCCCAGTAGATGGCTCTGTATCAGACTGCATGTCGGCTACTTTTTGTAGCTTTCTTCTAAATTATATTAGTAAGGCAACCAAGGTTTGGGGCTTCTGTTTGTTTTGTTTTCACACGGACATAAAAAACTTGTGCTGTTGCAGTATGTGCAATAAAAGCATTAACATTCAGAAAACACTTCATTTGCACGGTGATGTGGTTTTAACTAGAAAAAATGAACAGATTTGGTGTTTTTACTTTTAGGCAGGAAATCCATTTTCTTGTTTGGCATCACTACCTTAAAATATTTTTACCTTTAGTGGAAACGTTTGAGAGCCATACAAGTAAGGACAGACATGTTACACGACTGAATACTGATGGGTCCCATAAGAGGGACTTTTCCTTTCTTTGTTATGCGATGATTGTGGCTGTGGCCATATAGCTACGGTGTCTAGCCACTGCCTGAATATATCCTTCCCATCTTCTGACTAGAGTTCTCCAAATACTGATAATCTGAAAGGGTGCACAGAGAAATTCCTTATGTGAAAGGATGCTTGCCACTCTGTTCACGTAGTTTCATTTCATGGGGCAGTCAGATGGCTATGTAGCTATGTATTAAGAGGTTATTGTACGTGTTTTAGTTTTCTTACCCAAGCTTTCCTTTTCACTAGCTGATCCAAAATGCTCAGAAGACAGCACCAAGCACAATTTATGTCCCAGATATCCATTTATGGTGGGACAACGCTGGACCTGCCTTGAAACTTACTTTTCTAACTCTACTACGTAACATTCCAGCATTTTCGCCAGTTTTGCTGCTTGCTCCATCTGATGTACGTCACTCAGATCTCCCAGAAGAGGTATTTGTCAATACTTTCCTTACTATTTCTTCAGTGTCTTGTAATTTATGAATGCTTTCAGCATCAAAATGCTGTGCTTTCTTAAATGCATGCTGTTATTACTCAGGCACCCTAACAAATCACTTAAAATTTGCTTAGAGAAAAAGATACTGTGAAAGCATCTGCTTAAGGTTTTTTCTGAGTCAAGCAAGTGACTTTCACCCCCCTTCTCACACATGCAAATAATAAATTAATACAATAATTCTGGTGGCTACAAAGTGGTTCAGTCAAGAATATGCAGTGCTTGAAATGACAAGAGGATGTTTTTACTGAAGAGATTTCTTCTGACAGTCTGCCATTCCATGCTATGTTGGGTAAACTGCTAATAATGCAATTTAGTAGAGAATTGAAACACTTTGATTAAAAAAAAATAAGTAAATCAGTTTCTTTCTTCATATAGGCCAAAGCTTTCCAAGCTGGAAATCTGAGTTCCAATTTCTGCTAAAGTAACTTTGGAATCAAATTCTAGTTGTATTCCTAAATAAACTGTAGTAAAAGTAGGTGCAGAACTTCATTGACTTCTGAGAGTTTACATTAAGGGAAGGTGCCCAAAACAGGACCACGCTGTTCTCATTCTGATGATTTGGTCTCAGTCACTGGGGGAAGAGAACGGGTCTTACCTAGACGTGTTTATTATCAACTGCTTTGAAAGTGCTTGAGTTCCCACAGAAGTTTTTGTACAGGCTGTAAATTCCTTCTAAAATAAGTAGTGAAATTCCTCACCTACCTTTTATTACTAGAACTTGAAAATGGAGGAAGACGTAGAGGTACTAGCTACTTCAGACACCTTTTGGTAGAGAAATAAAAACTCAGCAAAAAGCCCTCACTTGTCTGCTGAAGCCTTTCTCTTCCCTCTATAGCCATAAAGGTTCTAAGTAAAGGATGCAGCAAGGCAAGTAAATACAAAGGAGGCGCTGTTGGATGTGGTGAAAGCCATTACTTTATCAGTGTAGCGTACAATCCCTTCAGCGAGCTTTAATTCTACAGGTGATTCTTAAAGGTGATATTTGAATTTGCCGTGCCAGCCTGTGAAAATGTAGCCTTTTAAGGCCAGGAAGATAACTTTTTTCAGTTTGTGTTCTTCAGGTTATTCTTAATTTGAAAAGGTACTCGTCTTTTTGGAATAGAAGATGAGTTTTTTGTGGCCTTATATCTGAAATGTCTCTCCTCCTTCTGCTTTAGATCCAAAAATTATTTAATACGGAATTTGGAGAAGTGTGCAATATTGAGTTGCCTGGTAGGGCAGAGAGAGCATCTTTTTTTGAGGACCTAATTCTAAATGAAGTGGCTAAGCCTCCTGTAAAGAAAAGAGGTGAGGAGGATAGGAGAAGTACATCTAAAACTTTCCTATCGAAGTTACTAGCTCTTTGGGCTTTGCTTTGGTGGTCATTTTCTGTCAGTAATTTGTCGTATGCTTGTATTTGAGTACTGTAAATTGGCTAATTCTTCCTGATGAATTGAAGTTGATTGGACATTGGAAGTCGTGCCTGTAGCACCACCAGCTGAGCCTCAGAAGCCACAAGAGGAAGAAGTAGGGATGCTGGAGGAGGAAGAGGAGGATACCTTGCGTGACCTTAGAATTTTCTTGAGGGACGTTACTCACAGACTTGCCACTGACAGACGTTTCAGGGAATTTGCAAAGCCTGTTGACCCACAGAAGGTAAAGTAGTGCTGATCTGTGTGTGTCTGTAACTTCTCAGTGTTCGTACTTCTCAGCGTTTTGGGGAAGGTTCAACTTTGTTTTTAGGGCTGCACTGTTAGGATTTTGCAAGAAGCAGAGGCAGTGCTTTTACTTCTGCTGACTCTCAAATGTGTCTTATGGGATTATTCGCTGAAAGCCCTGGTTTCATTCTAAAAAGCCAGTCCAAATGCCAACACAGTTTGCTCGTGAAAAAGCTTTGATATGTAGGCGTGTCACAGCACTGAAAAGCACAGAGATCTTTCCTTATAATTACAAACAGTATTTACAGGACTACTTGAGTGAAGTCTGAAGCCCTTTCTTGGACTGTCAGTTCCTGTGGGAACAGGAATGGGAGCAGCAGTTTGTCAAAATAAGTTTTGAGATCCTGTTCTCTGTTTCATCTGGAACTCCTCAATAGGAATCAACCATAAGTGCAGTGTGTTTTCTTTTTCCTCCAATTGGCTGCTTAGATGCCTTTTTCTCCTTAATTGATGAGATAAGCCTAAACTAGGGGCGTATATTTCAAAGACAGATGTAACTTGAATATACCTGCGGATCAGCAAAGTCGTCTTCATGTGGGCCTCCACTGGCTTTTCTTCCCCTTTTTTCCTAGGTTCTTGAGCTGTGAAAAATCTAGACAGATACATATGTCCTCATCTGAACTGGTCATTAGTCTCCTCTTCTGGTCTGAGGGAAGAAATGAGCACCTCAGGGCCCAGTTATCTCATTCTAAAGTAGATGCCTGCAATAGGTACTTCACAGGTGCAATTCATGCACCTTTTCCTCAATGTCGACAACAAAGAGAATGCCGGATGGCTTGCTCAGCTTTCACTGTTGTGATTTTCTGAAGCAAAGTGAAATGAATCTCCCACCCTCAGTGTTTCTTCTCTACCATGCACGTGCTTCTGACCTCCCTACTTCTTGTTGTCCTCTCGTGGCCGCGCTAATGAAAAATGAAAAAGCCCTTCCATTTTTGAGAAGCAAACTGGTAAATTTCAGCATCTTCTGATGCATCGCAAATGTTCAGAGTTTTTAGGAAGTCGTTTATTTAAAGTCTTCAGAATAATTTTGGTAGACAGTGTGCAAGGTTAAGAAAACCTCTGAATGCTTGTATTTGATCTGCAGGTACCTGACTATGCCACAAGGATTAAAGAGCCGATGGATCTTTCAACAGTTCTGACTCAAATTGACTCGCGCCAGTACCTCGCTGCCGGAGACTAGCTGAAGGACATCGATCTAATCTGTAACAATGCCTTAGAGTACTACCCGGATCAAAGATCTACAGGTGAGGATGTGCTTTTTAGCCCTAGTTTAAAAAATCTGTCGAACGTATAGATGGATAAATGCTGTGTGCGGACAATAGACTTCGGATGGATTAGATGATTTTGGACGTCCACAGAGTACATCTCTTACCACATTGTAAATATTTTATCATTTTGCTACTTGGGCATGGAATTGTGATATAAGTGTTCCCCAGGAACTTGTGTTTTTGTTTTAATTAACTTCAATGTTGTTATGCTGAAAGTATTCACTGAGAGAACCTTTCGGAACCAAGCTATGAAGAAAGCAATTTTCTTCTGTGATCAAAACAGTTTCATTGGTTGGTAGACAACATTCAGTTAAAGTCTGTAAAATTTCAGATCGTCACAGCGCCTATGTTTTGCAAGACACTGCATATTCAATGGTGAGGAACGAAATGGATACAGAGTTTAGACGACTTTGTGAACAAATTAAAGAATCTCGTGAGAAAAGAGGTACGTGCTTTAACGCTAAGGATTTGAAGACTTGTCTCTGCATTTGTAACTGAAAATGCACGACGAAGATCTTTGGTATCTATTCTTTCTTGCAAGGTCGCACCTCTGCAGCGTGTGCTCCATGCGACAACTCCAAGTCACCACAGCAGAACCCTGCTACTGAAGACGAGAAACCAGATGAAGAGAGTAATGAAAATGAGGAGATGCCAGCGGCACCTGTAGATGCCAGTACACCCATTTCTAATGGCAAGTTGCATTTTATTCAGCTGCTCTTGTCATTCATACCTTCTCCGTTCTTGAGGCGCAACAGGTGTCTCTGATGCCTGGCTCTTTATGGCAGAGGTAGTTTGTTTTCAAATCGACTTCCAAATGGGAGAGAGAAATCCAGAGGTCATTCATTCAATATAGTGATGAATTAAAGTTCAAAGAAAGTTGGTTCATTTGATGTACTCTTACTGGAACTTCATTTTGTAAACAGAACGACTCCCCACTCAAGGATATCACAGCTTCCCACCCATACTAAAAATGATAGTACTCACCCTTGTAGGAGCAGCAATGTGAAGAAGGTCAAGGGCAGTAAGAAGGGTTCGAAACTTTGATATAACAAGCCTTTCACTTTTTTTGACAGAGCTCCTAATAAGCATCTTTAGCAAGGTCTGGAGATGGGAGAAAAACTCAAACTAGATTTTAATTCTAGGATGTATAATGTCAAGCTTGACTGTTCCTCTGAACAGTCAATTGAATTTAATTTTTTTTAATTTAAATTAATTAGTTTAGTTTTTTTAATTTAAATTCAACTGAATTTAAAGTTTTGAATTTAAATTCCAATTGAATTTATTGAAAAAATTCCAATTGAATTTAATGTTTTGTTGTTGTAGTTTTTCACGAAACACTAAGTTTATGTGAAAGGTTTTGCTGCAATATCTTTTTGCCAAGGATATTAAGCTTAAGTTATCCACAAGAAAACGGTGGGGAGAGGGAAGCTTTAGTTTTGAAAGCTTTTTTTTTTTTTTTTTTTTTTTTTCTCTCCAGGTTTTTCTTGAGCACAGCAGCGTTTCAGTGTCTGCCTGCCATTAGTTGCCCCACTACCAAGTCAGGAGGGTCAATTAAACTTGCGTGAGGCAGAATTTCTTTATCTGAATCTACGTGGTTCACATAAATATATTCTTGTTTCCTTCTTTCCCTAGGATTATTCTTCTCCCAGTATTGAATGTTTCAACGGACACTGTTTAAGATCAATGAGCAAAAGCATCCTGCGGTGTTCAGTCTCCAGCTTTGAAGAAAGTATGGCGATACTGAGGGGAAAAGACAAGAGAAGACGCTTTTCAAGGTACTGTATTTCTATATGTTCAATCTCTGTTCGATTTGTAGATTGAAAAGCAAGAGAGAAAGCGTGTGCAGTGAGTTGTGGCCTGATAAACCTCCGGCTAAAATCAGCAGAGGCCTAAGAGCATGCTGATGGCGTACCAGTACCTTAAAACTAGAATCCCTCTTCTCAGTGAAAGTCTTCTGCTTTTCTAAAAAAACCATGTTTTTTTCCCCAACCCCTTTGAGGTGTTGTTGTGGTTTAACCCGGCCGGCAGCAAAACACCACACAGCCCTTCTGCAACCCTCCCACCTCCCTCTCTGGGATGGGGGAGAGAAATGGGAAAGTGAAGCCTGCGAGTTGAGATAAAGACAGTTCATTAAGACAGGAAAATAATAATGATGATGATGATGATGATAGTACTGCTACTAGTAATGTGTACAAAACAAGTGATGTACAATGCAGTTGCTCACTACCCGCTGACCAGTGCCCAGCGTAACCCCTAGCAGCCCGGCTGCCCCGCCCTATCCATGGTGCAGCGTGTTGCCATAAGGCATAGAATTCTTTGGCCAGTTGGGGTCGGCCATCCTGAGTCTGTCCCCTCGCAGCTGTTGCTGTGCGCCGATTCTGATCGCTAGTAGGACAGTGAGACACCGAAAGGTCCTTGGCTTGTTGTAAGTACTGCTCTGCAGCAATCGAAACATCGGGGTGGTATCAGCACTCTTCTAAACATCCTTTCACACATTCTAAGCCAAAACATAGCAACCTACCCGCTACTAGGAGGAGAACTAACTCTGTCCTAACTGAAACCAGGACATGTATCTTTTCCACTTGGGTGCTATTGCTCATAATTTTGAGAATTCAACATGAGCAAGCTAGGAAATGTGGGTACATACAGAACCGCGTGTATATGGTACGCAACAGACTTGGGATGTGGATTCTGCGTGAGGCCTACAGGCTTCTCTTTGTATACCATGGAGCATTGGCTTGTAAACATGGTGAAATTTCCCATCCTTGATGGGTCTAATACAACAAGTCTTTTCTCCCTTCTCTGCCCGGTCCTCTTTCTTAATGTAGGCAGTTGAGAAAGCCAAAATTGGAACGAAAAAAAGAATATAACACAGGTAAGTGGCTGTAAGTCCCCGGGATACCTATTTGCGCTGGTTACTGAAGAGGATGGCACTTGGTCACTCCATGGCTTTCATTTGGCCCCAAAGCCTTCTGTAGTCAGCTGAATTCACTCCTCAGTGACTTTTCTGTGAAGAGAGGTAGGTGCAAATAGGAGATTTTATGAATTCCTTGGGGAGGGAGCAGTGTGAATTGCAGCTTGGTAGGCACAAAGCAAACTGTTCTAATTGTGCAAAGGAAATCGATACTTGATAAGTTCAAACTTAGTTTTATAGCTGGCAAGCACAAAAGTAAACCTTAGCTGTGATCCTAGCAGCACAGTGGTGTAGCTCTTCCCTTCCCCTTGTCCTCTTGGCTCTTTTAATGACAGTGCAAGCAACAAACCTGTGCCAAAGGGTGCTGTATGGCAAACAATGGGCAGGCTTTTTTCTAAAAAGCACGAGTTTGAGTTATCTGGTGTTTGGGTGTTTCTCTTGAAACGATTCTTCCCTCCTTGAGCTGTTAGATCCTAATGCAGGAAATGGAAGTGCTGCATGCATAAACAGAGTAATCAAACATACACCTCTTAGGAAGAGGCTTGCAATGTCATAGTGTTTGTTTTGAGCACTGTTAGATACAGTTTGACATGACTGGAGTGAAAACACCTTAGAGAAAGGTGTTGATTGTTCTCACTTTTCCAAGACAGAAATAACTGGAGTAGATTTCCCTCCTGCATGGAACAAAAGTTGCACGTTTGTTTTTGTCTGGCTAGCTTTCAGTCTCTTTAAAAATTTCCCTACAGGTCCCAGTTTTAAGTAGACAGTTTAAACGTGCAGAGCGATGAAGAAGTGGAATGCAGTGGTTGTGACACCAACTTCTGATCTGAAATGTAAAGAAAACTCAATCCACTTCAGGGTGCCTTTTTTGTTTGTCTGTTTCCATTTTACAAGAGCAACGGTGAAATAAGGAGAATCCCATCTTCACTGTTTCAAAATCCTTTGTTTCTGCGTTTCAGTCACCAGAACATTGAGGAGTAGAGCTGGTGCAAAAACTGTGAGACGAGTCCACGGAGAAAACAGGGACGTGGAGCTGCGCCGCAGCTGTAGAGTCGGACACAGTCGGTACTCGACTACTAACTCGTCCATTCTATTTGACAAACTTATGACAAAGTAAGTCATCTTTTCTTGCAGACCTCTTAGAATGATCTTTCTTAGCAAGCCTTTGCACTATGGCATGATGTTGGCCTCGACTTGCTCTTTATTTTGACAGCAAAGAGGTATGGCTGCTCCTGGCATTTCCTTCATGTTTACAGGGAGATACCGTTACCTGGCTAGATAAACAGATTTTCTTGAAGGTGCTATTTCAGCATATAAGAATTGATTTAAAAAACAACAACAAAAGTGCTTCATGGCTTGCTAGTTTTGTAATCTCACATTTCTCCAGGAATACTTGATTTGCTGCATTTCACCATTGCACTCGTCAGCGCCGCTGATTCTGGTTTATCACTATTTGCATTGCAAATCTCCTTGTCCAAAGCTTTAACTGATGTATGCACTGCTTGAAAACAAAACCTGAAGTTGCAGAGCAGTAGACTCAAGTCATTATGCTAGCCGCTGTGTAACCATACTGCTTTCCAAACATAAGATGTCCAGCTTATTTTGTTTCTATGAAGAGTTTAAACGGCTCCCGTTAAGCAAAGATGTCCCCACACTGATACTATTAAGCAAGGATTCCACCTCCTTTGGCTGAGGTCTGCTCCCTTACTCACATTCAAACATTCATCCAAGTAGCCTGCAATTCCACACTCTCGGGGGAAAGTCCATAGAATAGAAAAGGTTCCTCCAGTCTCTTCCTCAGCCTTTTTTTGAAGCATGCAATAAAGCAAAACATTCACAGGCTGCCCTTCCATGCAAAACAAGGCAAATTAGTAAGACAGGAGCCACAAAACTGATTGTCCTTTAAAGTTAAAATGAGATTTGAAATAGATCGAGTTAGCAAGTGTTGTAAGTCTGTAGCTAAGTCTGGTTTTGCCAATGCAGCACAATTCCCTATCACGTCGCCAGAGCTGCTTCTGTAGCTCCAAGAAGCAAAACTGCTTTGACAAAATACTGTGTCATCAAAGCATTCGTTGGCTCAGTAGGCACGGCTCAGGTTCAACAAGTTTGTGAAAAAATGAGTACTAACAGAAGCAGCAGGGTCCAAAGAAACACTTTATGTCCCCACTGCGAAATGAGGGGCTTTACCTTGAGTGTTATGCACACTGTCAATAGAAAAGCACTGTAACAGAATCTGCCACGGCAGTTTGCATGTTACTGAAAGACCATCAGAGTGGGACTGCAGCAAGATCATTGCGAAGTTGCAAAAAAAACATGTGGGGGTGGGAGTTTAGTTGCGTTAGATAACACAATCTTAGATAAAGATTTTGGTCTTAACGTAAAAGTAAGGATGTCTACTGATCTCTTCAACTCCAACAACTGAAGCCCAAGTCTGAAAAATCGCCTTTAAGAATGCAAAGAAAATATTTAACTCTTCTGTATGTTCATACTTTGCTATCAAGCAAAGGAATGAATGCTGATGCCTTAACTATGTAGGGCTGTAGCTTACAGAGAGACTACACCTTCCTGTTTTTTTCCCTTTAAAAACGTTAAATGCATGTGAAATTATTTGGGGGTGTTTTCACATGCAAAGCCGAATGCAGTGCATGCAAGCCCTGTCATCTTCTTCCTCTAGTAGTGTCGCGTTAAGGGGTGTAGCCGATTGACCGTCATGGGTCCCGTCGGATTCAGGGTGCTGAACTATCACGGTCACGGATTCACCAACAACGCAGTACGGCCTCGCTCTAGTCGCATTCAAGGAGAACTCTCACAGCTAGGAAGAATGCAATTAAGTGCAATTTCTTACGGCGACAGGTACACAGGTTCTTTGGATAAATTCACTGTCTGCAAAAGCAAGCTAGCATGCATGAAATGCACAGGTACACAGCCTAGGTATTAAGACATTAAAAAGCATCAAAACTCTAGAGATTTCTAAGATTCCACAGAGAGGCCTGGTATAAGCAAGCGTTCAGATCTTACCCCACGGCGTCCCAATGGAGTGGGGGTGGGGGAGTGAGAGGCTCAGCCTGTCGAGTGATGTCAGAAGGAATCCTTCCTGATAGTATCTTCCCTAACATCCCCTTTCTCTTAAAGCAAGTGATATTATTTTCTATCTTTAAGGTGGAGCTTGAGTGACTCTAGTCATGCATATCTTGGTTGTGCTTGGTAGAAATGATCTCACTTGCGTTTAAAGGTACAGGCTCTGAGAAATTCCGAGGGCATGCTCAGTGAGGGGTGGTTGCACCTTGGAGGCGGGTAGCTTTTGGGATGGAGGTGTGCTTATGATGCCTAGTCGCTTAAGGCAATTACTCCACAAGTAGTAACTTAGTGTTGATTTAACTACAGCATATCTAAAACACAAGAAGGATGTTAGTATGGAAGAAGCCGATGAAACCAGTCCTTAAATCTTACTACTTATTGTGCGTGAGCAGACTGGCGTGAGTTTTAGCTATACTGGCAAATATCAAACCACACCTGTGTCGTCCCAAAGCTGGGAAAAAAAAACAAAAACAAAAACAAGGAAATGTTGAAGCAAATAGGGAGGCCTGTAGCTTGTGCAGTCTTTTAGCTGAGAAAATAAAGAAGGAGAGAGACAGGTAGCCTTGAGCTAGCAGAAGCAAGGAAGAGAAGGGCTAAAAGGGAAAAAACAGGAAGGAGAACACCAGCTCCAGACTGACCTATAGTAACCTTTTTCTCATTAAGTGTCATTAGCACATTAAAAATCACACCTGTTAAAATGCTAATCTATGCTAATGTGGGATTCGGTGTGTGTCCCCCCTCTCCTGTTCCCCCTCCCCCCCGGTATTCCTCTGTAATGCACAAGCTCAGTGGAGATAAGTTAGGTGAGCTGTAATAACCAATCCAAAGGAGCCAAAGAGAGAGTTTTCACAAGTTTCCTGTGTATAAATGACGGTGATTCGAGTCAGAGGTGTGCTTGCTTTGCGAAAGATGGCCAAGTACCTGACTCTGCAGAGTTCTATAAGTAATTATACAATTAAAAGACCTTCGTGTGCATTCCGACTCTGGGTGCTTATTGGCGCGGTGCACTCTGCACGAACCTGCGGACAACATCTGTACTCAGTGTCATGCCTACAGACAACCCTCTGCTGTTTATTTATTCCTGCATATTTTTCTGTGCATTCAACACAACCCCTTTGGCACAACTAGTTAACCACGTAGCTGCCAGTCCACCACTCAGTTGCACTTGTGAAGAGGAAAAGCTATTTCCGTCTACTGTAGGAGCACATCCTCTAAATGCAGGCTTCACTCAGCTGGTCATTTACTGCAGGACAAGATTTGAAAACTGTTGTTGAGTTCTGGGTTTCCTGCTTACAGGAAAAATTAAGTGCTAGATCGCCCTCTACTCCGCTTTGTCTGCTGCATTTAATGGAGATTAAACTGATTTCGTTTGCTCCTCCGTTTATGGACAATGAGCTGAAGGAACAGGTACAGCACATTAGCCTGGAATGCCTTCCCTCCCAACCAAAGTAAACTGGAGCTGTAACTAACACAAGCAAAAGCAAGGCTTCTGTGTTTTAAGCTGAATAAAGTTCCAAAAAAATCATCCTCTGGGATTTGAAGCTTACTTCACATGACATGCCAACGACTCTTTTCCCTCCATTGTAAAGCGGATCCCTGCTGTTAGTTGCTCTAGAAGCAAAGGAATCGTCGGTTTGGTTAACAAATAGCCGCTTCTGCAAACGAGAAGTGTTGTGCTGTCTCTTCCCTTTGAATGACTCCACACTTCTCATCAGCTACTGGATTGCTGACCTAGAATCAGAGAACATCCCAAGGTGGAAAGGACTCCCAATAATCACCAAGTCCAACTCGTGGCTCCACACAGGACCACCCCAAACTGAGACCCGATGTCTGAGAGCATTGTTCAACACTTGTTGACCTCCGTCAGGCTCGGTGCCATGAGCAGTGCCCTGGGCAGCTGTCTCAGTAGCCAGCCACCCCCTCAGCGCAGCACCTGAGGCGCACGGGGCTTGGCGGGGCGGCCCGGGAGGGGAGGACGGCGGGGTGAAGTGGCAGCTCCCTCAGAGCCGTCTCCCCGCCGCCTCGGCCGCATGTCGGGGCTTTTTCGTGTCGGGGCTTTTTCGTGTTGCGCCCTCGGGCTCTCGCCGTGGGTGAGATGCTGCTCCCCAGCGCGGACCCCTTGCGCGTGGGGCCTGCCCGCGGCGGCGGCGGGAGGGAAACCCCAACCCCAAAGCCCTCCCGGCAGGCCGATCCGGCACCGACAGTAAACACACGCCGGAGGAAACGCTCTGGTTTTAGCCGTGAGCAGCGCGGCCAGAAAAGGCGTCGCGTCTACTTCTGCAGAACTAGTGGCTGATGCCATTTCTTTCCCTTCTGTAGGATTTTAATCCATTACAACTCTGGAGTCTTTTTAATATAAAAATGTAGAAGACATT
This sequence comes from Netta rufina, assembly GCF_964035555.1. NCBI lineage: Eukaryota > Metazoa > Chordata > Aves > Anseriformes > Anatidae > Netta > Netta rufina. Next base: position 11,912,942 of record NC_140142.1, on the reverse strand, counting down.
CTCTGAGGGGAATCAGTTATTTATTGATTTCCGGAGTTGCGCAATTATCTGTTAATTAGTACCTATGATCTAATAGATAATTGTTGCAATTATCTATTGCTGGCATTAGTAACGGAACACTATTACTTCACTGCCTGCGTTTTTCTGTTTCGTCTGCACAAAGGTACCCAGAACTCACTGCTACTTTTCTTCTGTCTTTCCAGGGCTCGCCCTCTACCTCACTGTCTACTGCACCAGTCATGAGGGGTTTGTTGTGACTCTATAATGAGCCTAGCTTTTAAATACACCTTTTCTGGGCGTTACTTGGTGATGGCAAGTTAATTTGTGAGGGCTCCTCAGTCTACATCATGCGGTTGCTTTTTCCAGGTGAAAAAGCGGAGCCGTAAGTGGCAGTACACTAAAGCCCTGGCATGTTGAGATCCAAGAGGAGAGATGTTTGGCCCTCCTTTTCACTCCTGGGAACCATATACCTCAAAACCCACAGAGGATGGGCTATATCTCAGAGAAATCTTGGGAAAGGAGAGCATGAAGAGCATGTTTGCAAATTTATTTCTCCCTGGGCTTCTTCTGCTTCTCCAAGAAAGACGAGTTTGAATATAACTTTGGCAGCAGTACTTCTGGTGTTTTACTCCTACCACATTTAAAACTCCTACGACAAACTGAAAAGTTAGACTAAAAAGCAGCTCTTTCCGTTCTCCTTTCTAAAGTTGCACGTTTTCCTCATGCAAAACAACAGGGGAATGTAAGCTAGAAATGGAAATGCTGAATGTAAAACAAAACAAAACAAACCTCAGCCCTCCAGGACAAAAGCCAATAACTGCTACAAAGTCCTTTTTAAAATGCTGATTAGGTTTCAAGGTGATACCGCTTTAAATAAGCGTAGTTGTGTGTCCATAGGCAGAAGCTGAATAATGACAGGATGAACTTCTATACTTCATGTTTTGTTACTGTCTTACTGTAGCACACAGGGACTTGTTACCTTCAGGGAAACCACTAACCTCATGGAGGGTTTAAAACATAAGCTAGTTTGTTATACCAAAATGACGGAGAGAACAAAGCATAAAGTGCTTTCAGATTTCTAGCACGCCTTGATTGCTGTCCATTAAACTTCAGACACGTTAAACAAAACACAGTAAATAAGAAAACTCCTAGTCCCACAGCTGGCAAATTGTGTGCAGAGGTTGTAATTAGAACTTTTTTGCCCTGATGTTTTACATTTAAAATTGATTTTAAATCCATTCTATACACACTTTCCATTCCTGAAAAAACAATACGCAAACCTGACAAATGCATTTACATGAGAAATGAAGTCGTCCTTGTCCGATTGGAAGACTAAGGTGACAGCTCCTGGGCTCAGGGATAAGCTCTGATCTTCACCAGTGACAGCTCCTTTTTTAGGATTGAAAGGGAAAATGTTTCAGCAACACATTGGAAACATACTTAAGGGACAAGAAACAAAATCAAGACTGCAGTGAGAAGGAGAACAGAAAAACAATACTGGGGGGAAAGGAAAGGAAAGGAAAGGAAAGGAAAGGAAAGGAAAGGAAAGGAAAGGAAAGGAAAGGAAAGGAAAGGAAAGGAAAGGAAAGGAAAGGAAAGGAAAGGAAAGGAAAGGAAAGGAAAGGAAAGGAAAGGAAAGGAAAGAAGAAAAAAAGAAAAAAAGGGAAGGGAAGGGAAGGGAAGGGAAGGGAAGGGAAGGGAAGGGAAGGGAAGGGAAGGGAAGGGAAGGGAAGGGAAGGGAAGGGAAGGGAAGGGAAGGGAAGGGAAGGGAAGGGAAGGGAAGGGAAGGGAAGGGAAGGGAAGGGAAGGGAAGACCTTGATCTTTATACTGACCAATGAGATAAGCCTTACACATTTTTAAGTTTATTTTTGACAACTGATTGAGGTGTTACCAGGTATTAAGTACGATTCAAGAGCAAATATTAACACTAGAAAGAAGAAATCCGATCCACCACCACTGTTTCAAAATACATCCATTTCTCATTTGGAGATGACGTCTCTCTGGCAAGATAGTAGAAAAACTGTAAATACCGATAGAGCTTCCTCTCCCGATGTTCCATATACATCCCCGCTGTGGGGCAAAATCTGCAGCTGGTGCAGCTCCCCGCTGTGGGGCAAAACCTGCAGCTGGTGCAGCTCCCCGCTGTGGAGCAAAACCTGCAGCTGGTGCAGCTCCCAACTATGGGGCACCAGCTGCAGCTGGTGCAGCTCCCCGCCGGGGGGCAGCTCCCCCACACCGCTCCTCCCTGTGCCCCCGTCCATCAGTGGGGACAGCCCATGGTGACGGGGACACTGGTACCCCACCATGCGCTGGGGCTGGGGCCCAGGGCCGTGCTCCATGGGGAGCTCCTGCACCCTGCAGGCACCTGCCTGTTGCAGGCCCCCGCCCAGCGCAACCCCCCGCCACCCCTCGTCCCGGGGCCTCCGCTGCGGGGACAGGCGCTCCCCACGCCCCGCACCCTGAGCAGCAGCCAGGGGCAGCTGCCGGAGCCCTGCTTGCACGCCGTGGGGCTCAGCAAGGACCAGGGGACCCCGCTGCCCGGCCCCACTCCCCCCGAGCCTGCCCAGGCTCCAAGGACCGCCAGCACCCAGACGGCGACGCCTGACGGTGAGTTTGGGGCTGGCACAGCCGGCCACTGGGTGCCCCACACCCAGGGGCCATGGGAAAGCTGACATCGCCCGTCTTGGGGGATTTTCTTGCTTCGTCCTCAGCGGCGACAGCCCCGCAGGTGCCTGAGGAGCCCCCGCAGCTGCCCGAGCTGGGCCCTGATGCCTTTGCCGAGGCCTTTCCAGAGCTGGCAGGGGACAGCCAGCAGCTGCAGCACATGCAGGACGAGCTCCTGGCTGACCTGGACATCCCCATCCCCGGCATGGAGGAGCTGCTCAGCTGGCTCGATGCCGTGGAGCCCCAGGATGCCTTCCCCGATTTGCCCAGCAGTCCTGCCCTCAGCCGCTTCCTCTCGCAGCTGCCCGACCTCTGCGAGGACATCGAGGAGCCGAGCACGCAGGGACTGGAAGCCACAGGAGCCCTCGGTGAGGTCCCCTCAACCCCTGGGCTGCGCCCCGAGAAGCTTGAGGGTGGGCTGTCGCTGCAGTCCCCCGTCATGCCAGCAGTGAGCCCCCCGCTCAGCCCTGCAGCCAGTCCCCTGCCCAGTGCGCTTAGGAGCCCCCTACCCAGTCCACCCCTGAGTCCCCCCAGGAGCCTCCCTGACACCCAGCTCCTCAGTGCCCTTAGTAGACCCCTGCCCCAACCCCCCCAGCATTCCCTCAAGACCCGCTCCAACCCCAAGGTCCCCAGTGCCCTTAGTAGACCCCAGCCCCAACCCCCCCAGTGTTCCCTCAAGACCCGCCCCAACCCCAAGGTCCCCAGTGCCCTTAGTAGACCCCAGCCCAAATCCCCCCCGAGTTCTCCCAAGAAACGCCCCAACCCCAAGGGCCGCAGTGACCATGGGAGACCCCTGCCCAAACGCCCCCTGGGTCCCCTCAAGAGCCCCCCGCCTGCCCCTGCGTCCACCGGCACCAAGCGGGGGGCCAAGCGCCCTGCGCCCAGCAGCACCCCCGGGACAGCGCAGAGCTGCCAGCACAGGAGGCCGACGACAGAGAACCCCCCCGGCAAGGAGAGGAAGACGCTGCTGGGCCAGGCTGGCCAAGGCCGCAAGAGACCGTGCCAGGGGAAGACGGGTGGCAGCAGCACGGTGGCTGGCAGCAGCAGGGAAGCAGGCAGCAGCGGGCAGCAGCTGGCGATCAACAGCACCACGGCACCCAGCAAGAGAGCGCGAAGCCCGGGGGCTGCAGGGGGGCAAGGAGCAGCGGCACCACCTCCCCGCAGAGCGCGGCTGCTGCCGGAGACTCCGAGTGGGGAGCCCCGTGCCGTGCGGCCCCAGGACAGGCTCTGTCCCCAGGCCAGCGGGGCCAAGACGCTGCAGCGCCAGCAGCCGGGGACAAAGACCCCCAGCGAGACTTTGCAGCCGCTGGGGGCCAGGGCCAAGGCGCTGGGGCCAGCGTGCCAGCTGGCCTGTGTGCAGCCGCAGCCCACCTCCAGCAGCCCCAGCAGCATGCCCAGCGCCCCGCCGACAGTGCCAGGCTCCAGCGCTGTGCCCGCTGCCCCCCGGCCCCCAGCTGGCGGCAAGGAAAAGGAGGTGCCAGCACCACCAGGCAGCACAGCATGAACAGGGAACGCTGCCATAGAGCCGGCGCCCAGAGAGCTGGGCCTGCCAGCCGTGGGGGGCCAAGCGCAGCGTCCAGCTCTGCCCATGCAGCCGCGCACGCTGCAGTGTCCGGCGCAGCCCCGCGTGGACTACGTGCCCTGCGTGGGGCCTTGGGCGGGCCGCGACGCAGCGCCCACGCCGCTGGAGGAGCAGGAGGAGTCGGTGCCCATCACGCCGCAGCAGCGTCCCGAGCGGGAGCGCCTGAAGAAGCTGGCCCAGGAGGAGCGGCAGCGGGCGGCCCACCAGACCAAGATCGGCCCCGTGCAATTCTTCGTGCAGCGGCAGAAGGACCACGCCATAGCCTACTATTACGGCTACCCGTGACCGACCTCGGGCTTCTCCTCGACGGCCCCTGCAGCACCCAGGCAGGCACAGAGACCTCTGCAGGCACCTGCTCCAGCTTCAGCCACGCTCCTCAGCCCTTGCCCCTCTCGCTTGCCCTCTCCCCTCTCTCGTGCTGGAGCTAGGGGATGGGCTTGCCACTCTCAGGGATGGGCAACAGCGCCAATGGCAAATGCGCGCGCGCCTCACCCAGGAAGGTGGCAATGGCAAGCTGGGGAGATGCTGGCAGCAGCTGGGCTGGGAAAGCTTGGCCATGGCAACTGCTGCTTGGGACACCAAAGGGCTGAGAGACAAGACTTGGTTCTTCTTTCGGGGCATTGCTCTTCTTTCCTGCCTTCTGGATTAAATTCCTCTCCTTAGGTGGTCACTCAGCAAGGCCTCTGCCTGCAGCTCTTCTTGCACTGGCATGCCAAGGGGATAAGAACTGGGAGGTCTTTGGGACAGCAAATGATCAGTGGGATGGGAAGTGATGATGGGGATAGCAATTCACTGGAATGGGAAAAATGGGTTTTATTTGTATTAAATTTAAATTTTTTAATTTTCATTTAATTTATTGGTTTTCTTATTTAATTAAATCCACTTTATTGACTGTGTTGTACAGTATGGCATTGTTTTATTTTTATAAAATTATAAGTATTTAATAGTATTAAATATTTTTATATATTAATATATTATAAACTATAAGTATCATTATTTATTATTTTGTTGGTTTTTATTCTTTTTCTACCCTATTAAACTCTCTTTATCACAACGCACTGGTTTGGACTTTATTTTTCCTTCCAAGTCATTCTGGATTCACTCCGGATGGGGGGACACTAGCGAACGCCTGTGTGCTTCAGATCCAAGGTCACCTTTGCCCTCAACTCAAGATAAATATTTGCATCTGTTGTTGTGAAACAAAATTAACAACAGGAACAATAAAGTTACCTACTTGCTAGCAGCAGCTCTACATTTGCTGGGGTCTGCTCTATGCATTTTGAAGACCATTCCATGCTCTTCAGCCCCTCCAGGAGGAAATGTATGGTTCTAGGAAAATGCGTCTTGACCTAATGCAAAGCTGTGACGCAGCCTGCAGCCCCTGCAAGCCCTGGCATTTTACCTGCAGCCCCTCCAACAACTCTGATGTTCCCTGCATCGACTTCAACCACTGCGGCAGGACCTGAGGCCCCTCAAAGCATTGTCACTCACCCTGCAGCCCCTCGAGCCCCTGGCATGTTCCCTGCAGCCCCTCCAGCCCCTGGCATGTTCCCTGCAGCCACTCCAAGCCTGGCACAGGCCCTGAGAGCTGGCTCCGGTGACGACCCTGTTGCTGTCTCAGGCGCCAATACACACAAGGGGAAGGAATGCATGCAGAAGTCATCTCGTTTCGGCAGGGCAGAAAGTCCTCCCAAGAAGGGGAAGGAGCAAGAGGAAGGCGAGGCAGCCTACCCCAAGGTAGGGCCATCCCAGGGCACAGGAGGCTGTTGGAAAGGAGAGCAGAGAGAAAAGCAGCAGGAAGCAGGTGATCCCCATCCCTGGGCGAGCTGCGAGCCATGGGACAAGATTGCAGCTGTCCTCCAGGCGAGCACATTGTCAGCTGGCTGCTGCGCTGCTGGGATAGCAGCTGCGGGAGCCTGGCAGCAGAGGGCAGGGAAGCCAAGCAGCTGGGATCCTTCTCTGGGGAAGGGGGCACTGAGAAAGCGCTTGCAAACGGGGCACAAGCCCTCAGCCTCTAGAGGCGGTGCCTGTCAGGCGTGAAGGAAAGGGATCCCTTCTGGGAAGATGCTGTGGGCTTGCTGAGGCTCGAAGAACAGACGGTGCTGGCTGCTACCAGCGTGCTGCAGCAGCGGCAAGACAGAGCCGTGGTGGTTTTCCTCAGCTGGGCAGCTGAGCTCCAGCACAAGCGCTCTCTCCCTGCCCCTCCTCCAACGCCAAGGGGAGAAAAGAGGCTGGCAAGGGCTCAAGGGCTGCCAGAAGGACAGGGAGATCACTCCACAAGGAGCATCACGGGCAAAGCAGGCTCAGCACAGCCTGTTCCAGTCCAGCCCGGGGCCTGCTCCTGCGGGGGCTCTCCACAGGCCGTGGCCTCCTCCAGGCCACAGCCACCTGCTCCACCGGGGGCTCCTCCAGCCACAGGGGGGCTGCAGCGTGGAGATCTGCTCCACGGGGGACCCATGGGCTGCACGGGGACAGCCTGCTCCACCAGGGGCACAGCCTGCTCCACCAGGGGCCTCTCCCTGCACAGGCCGCAGGGGAAGTGCTGCTGTGAGCCTGGAGCACCTCCTGCCTCCTGCTGCATGGACCTTGGGGGCTGCACAGAGCTTTCTCACTCCTCCCTGAGCCAGACGCTGCTGGGCAGCAGCTTTTGTTCCCTTTCTTAGATGGGCTCTCCCCCAGGCGCAAACATCATCCTTTTGCTCTGCGTTCTGGGCAGCAGCGGGTGGGTCCCTCCTGGAAGGAGCCTCCTGGCAGCGGCCCTGAGCTCCCATGGGGTAGCTGCTGCATTCTCCTCACAGAGGACACCCCTGCAGCCCCCCGCTCCCACAGCCTGGCCATGCAAACCCAAGCCAAGACACCGAGCGAGCCTCCCTGATTGCCAGCCAGCAGCTGGCTCAGCCTGGGACCCCAGGCCAGTGCCCACAAGACTCTCCTGGGCCTTGAAAAGCAAGCCTTGTGGGGACGGAGCACCCGCAAAGAACAGACTCACACAACAGGACTCCTTGCCAAGACCGCCTCACAGACACCTGGGCCTTGAGCGGGTAGCTCACCTTGAGCGAGCTCATTTCCTTCCCAGTAGCTGAAATGTGCCCTTTCGGGGGCATTTGGGGGCTACAGCGTGCTGCTGAGAGGGATGTTGGAGCTCCTGCAGGGCAGTGCTTCCACTAAGGCAAGGCCTTTTCTGCATCTTCTACTGCCCTGCAAGTGAGGATGCTTGGGGCACACAAGGAGCTGGCAGGGGACACAGCTGCAGGGATTGCAGGGATTCCTAAAGTCATAGCCAAATACAAGAAAGACAGGAGGACGTGATGCTTTTGATAGAAAGGAGCTGGGTTTTGGGTCAAAATCCATCCCTTTTTCTATCCCGGAGACCCCCAAGGGCGTAGGACAGCAGCACTGCAGGGCAGCAAGAGATGCTGTGCATTTCTCTCATCCCCCTGAGACAGCCACTGGGTGACGATGGTGCCAAGTGTCTGGAAAGAGACCTTGCTTTCTCAGGCCCAGGTGTCCAGCTGCACACTAAGGCTGTCCCTGGCTTCCAGGCGCAGTTGCCAGGCCCAAGGCCGAGCTCCCCTGCGAACCCCCAGCCCAGCAGACCTTGCTCCTGGCATTGTGGAGCAGCCATTTCACGGCAGCCTTTTCTCCTGGCAGTCAGCTTAGCGCCGAAAGCTCTGTCACTGGGACAGCCGAGAGCCGTGGTAGCTCAGCAGAGAGTCACTGTCAGCCTTGGAGCTCACAAAGGTGGGTGGCCACAAGTGCCCTGAGCGTCCAGCTCGCAATGAGGACTGCTGTGGCACTCAAATTGTCACCTGTTTGCTGCGATGCTGGGATACCTGCTCCGGTAGCCTGGCATCAGAGGCCAGGGAAGCCAAGCAGCTGGGATCCTTCTCTGAGGCAGGGGACACTGAGAGTGGAAATGGAAATGGGGCACAAGCCCTCCGCCTCTCAAAGGAACCCCTCAGATGTTTAGGTATAGTAAACTTATGTATATCTGTGTGACTCTAGACCACAACATGTTAGTGTTCTGGTTTGTCCACTGCTTTGTTGTGGGGGCTTTGAGTTGGCCTCTACTCTTTAGGTGAATGCTGACTTCATATCTATGGTGCACTTTATTCTTAAAATGGGAAGTTTCTACCAATTTCCTGTCCAAAGTTCCTCATAAGCCAACTGCAATCATCATTTCAGATGTATCTCCCAACTTACACATTTCCTAATTCTCCTTGATATTTACTCAAGAAATGCATTTTCACAGAGACATCATATTTTTCTCTCAGCTGGCATCTGGCTGAGCAGAATGATGTCCTTTAATTCCCTTCCACACAATAGGCAACTTGTTCCTTTTGTCTTGTGAACACTTCCTCCTAAGTTCAATGTGAATACAAGTGGCAGAATTTTGCCTCATGTCTTAAATGTGTGGCAGGGCTGCCCTGTCAGGTATATTTATACTGGAGAAAAAAAAAAAAAAAAAAGAATAGCCATACATACCATATAACCACTTAACTTCTTCAGTTCTTCCGTTAACAGTGCATGAACATGGGGTTTTGTTGTTTTATTGTTTGTTTTAAACTCCTGACTGCCATATAGCAAACATGACAAAAAACAAACAAACAAAAAAAAAAAAAGCAAAAAAAAACACCCTTTGTTGAGAATCTCTAAGCATGGCTCTACTTTGTATTATCAAATGTCACTTCACCTGAACCATTTCAATCACAAGGGATATCCTTCTGTCAGGCTCGGTAGGACTTCCCAACTTTATGTCACCTGGAAATCTCAAAGCTCATATGTAATTTTTAGTCTTCGGCCACCACGTCCATACTGAACATACCTAAATTTGAAGTCATCTCTGCTCTGAATAGGATGTTGGGTTTTCAGAGCTCCCTTCCAGCCTACATTTCTCCATGAGTCTTTGCCTCCTTAGCAGCTGCAGTTTCAGAACTGTCTCTGAGAATCACTACAGGGAACCTCTCCTTTGCCGGTAATTCCCCCTTTGAACAGTGTGAACAATTGCAAACTCCCTTGATTCACTTGCAGCCCCAAAGCCCAAATCCATAGCTAAGGTATCAGAAGCTCACAGAAAGTGAAATAGATGTAGTTCATCCCCTGTGTAGGGGAGCACTGGTCCTACAAAGGCAAGCTACTAAATTCTCTGGAAACAAATTAGCTTTAATAAATTATCTTGTAAATTCCACATTACCCGCTACTTCCCTAGTCTTATCTCTTCTTGCTACAAAACTTTGCCCAGCATTGATGTCAAACTAACAGGCCTGCACTTGTCTGGATCACTCTTTACATTCTCCTGGACAGAAGTATATTTGTTACTCTCCCATTCTGGGGACTAGCCCTGATTTGCACAATTGTGATATATTTTTTCTACTTGAGTTGTTGTTCTGTGTGCCAATGCTGTTAATAGGCTAGGTAGATATCAGCTTGTCATTTTTCACTTGAATCACTGTAGATTTTTATTTCACCTCAGATGATGTTGTGCCTAGTGCCCTACCCTCATTTGCAATGGGAATCCTGTCACTGCCCTTAATATCACATTGTTGTTGCTGTTAGATGCAGGAAATAAGATTTGCAGCATTTGAGACATCATTAACTTTTGATCTATTTTTGCCTCGAGTATGCAACTGTCCTAATTTGTTCTCTTTGTTCCCCCTGGTTTCTGTGGCTTAAGTATCATTTACTATTATTGTTTAATTTCCTATGTGAAGGAGGTTTTGGGTCATTCGTACTTTATTTTTGCAGTTTTTAACCTCTGAAATGTACCTTTTCTCATTGCTTTTTTCCCATCTGAATTTTGAATTTTAACTCTGCCTTCTCTGCACTCCAGTCCCAGAGATGCTTAGTCAGACTCAATTATTCATTTCCTTAGATTTCAAAGTTTGTATTTGTAAGCCTCAAAAATTTCATTCTAAGCCTGGTTTTGTTTTATGTTTTGTTTTATCAGTTTTATGGTATGATAAGCTTTTGCTTCCACTGAAGGGTAGAAGTCATTATGAATAGTGCCAACAAAACAGAAACATAACAATGAAAATGATATTTGAATTCAGAATAGGTATTTAAAAAGTTCACCTTCTCCAGCACAAATGGGGAAAGTAAAATAAACAAAATAAATAAATAGAGCAGTCCTAAATCATCAAAACTGGCCAAAGAATTAGAAGAAGCACTATTTTTCCAAGGCTGCAATGTTTTCCATTCATCTCACTGGGCCAGCAGAGCACTAGAGAGCTGGATGCACTGAACTCCTGGCTGATACCCTAAATGACCTGCAGGAAGATCTTCTTATCTCTGTCCCCCCGTTTCTCCTTTCAATCTCTGTTTTGTCTGTTTGTATCACTAGCTATCAAAGCGCTACTGAGATATGCACGTGCAGCACCCAGAACAACCTTGTTTCAGGCTCCAGTGGGACCTTTAGGCATTACCACCCTATAAACAAGTCACAGTGATAGTGAGTGTAATTACAGTCGTCAAACTATTCCAGCTCCACATCATTAGCCATGCCCTGAGCTAAATAACATTTTAATCAGTTTGATATGTCATCTGTGGCTTTCTTCACTGTCACTTGCAATCCAGCAAACTCCTTCCTTCATGTTGCTAGATTAGACAGAGGGTTCTTAACTGCAGACATCCACTTCCCTGTTCAGGAAGCAGTGAGACCTTTCATCTTCACCCAGAATTAAGATGATATCCAAGCATCATGAGACACAGCGCGTATGTCTCCCAGGCCCATCCCATAAGGGCAGGACATTTACCTCACATGAGAAGAAGACTTAATGCAGAGGCAAAGCAAGATACTCGGTGTCAAAGCCATGTCTGGATGATCATTAAAGACAGATCAAAATTACCCAGTACAGGAGGAAAATCTATCATTCGAAGAAGATTATGGTCTCTGATTATTCGTTTCAAAATTAGTTTTTTCTTTGGATTTCCTCTGAACTTAAACTTAGCTTGGAATGCCTTTGGTTTTGAATAGTTCTGAAATTGTATTACTTCTCCTAAGTAAGTTGATAGTCTGTTCTATTTAGGTGAAATTCAAATAATATAGTGAAGGATCTGCCATCAGTTTTACTGTGTGCCAGGCTGAGAGCCTTCCTGTACTTAAAGGCAACCTATAGGAAAGCTGGGGAGGGGGTCTTTATCAGGGCCTGGAGTGACAGGACATGGAGTAATAGCTTTACACTGAAAAGTTAGATTTCTGATATATGTTAGGAAGAAATTCTTTACTGATAGTACTTCACATCCAGGCACTCCAGCCCCTGGCATGTTCCCTGCAGCCCCTCCAAGCCTGGCACAGGCCCTACAGCTGGCTCCGGTGACGACCCCGTTGCTGTCTCAGGCACCAATACACACAAGGGGAAGGAATGCATGCAGAAGTCATCTCGTTTCGGCAGGGCAGAAAGTCCTCCCAAGAAGGGGAAGGAGCAAGAGGAAGGCGAGGCAGCCAACCTCAAGGTAGGGCCATCCCAGGGCACAGGAGGCTGTTGGAAAGGAGAGCAGAGAGAAAAGCAGCTGGAAGCAGGTGATCCCCATCCCTGGGCGACCTGCGAGCCATGGGACAAGATTGCAGCTGTCCTCCAGGCGAGCACATTGTCAGCTGGCTGCTGCGCTGCTGGGATAGCAGCTGCGGGAGCCTGGCAGCAGAGGGCAGGGAAGCCAAGCAGCTGGGATCCTTCTCTGGGGAAGGGGGCACTGAGAAAGCGCTTGCAAACGGGGCACAAGCCCTCAGCCTCTAGAGGCGGCGCCTGTCAGGCGTGAAGGAAAGGGATCCCTTCTGGGAAGATGCTGTGGGCTTGCTGAGGCTCGAAGAACAGATGGTGCTGGCTGCTACCAGCGTGCTGCAGCAGCGGCAAGACAGAGCCGTGGTGGTTTTCCTCAGCTGGGCAGCTGAGCTCCAGCACAAGCGCTCTCTCCCTGCCCCTCCTCCAACGCCAAGGGGAGAAAAGAGGCTGGCAAGGGCTCAAGGGCTGCCAGAAGGACAGGGAGATCACTCCACAAGGAGCGTCACGGGCAAAGCAGGCTCAGCACAGCCTGTTCCAGTCCAGCCCGGGGCCTGCTCCTGCGGGGGCTCTCCACAGGCCGCGGCCTCCTCCAGGCCACAGCCACCTGCTCCACCGGGGGCTCCTCCAGCCACAGGGGGGCTGCAGCGTGGAGATCTGCTCCACGGGGGACCCATGGGCTGCAGGGGGACAGCCTGCTCCACCAGGGGCCTCTCCCTGCACAGGCCGCAGGGGAACTGCTGCTGTGAGCCTGGAGCACCTCCTGCCTCCTGCTGCACGGACCTTGGGGGCTGCACAGAGCTTTCTCACTCCTCCCTGAGCCAGACGCTGCTGGGCAGCAGCTTTTGTTCCCTTTCTTAGATGCAAGATCTTAAATTCAGTCCAGCCAAGTAGGAAAAGTAAATGTGGACAGCTGTATCTTGGCAAAGAAGATAGTAGGGAGCAAGGAGGTTCAGCAGTCAAGATGGAAGGTGATGCCATGAGGCTTACAGGCTAGTAATGTTCTAGTGAAACCCAGCCTGAAGAAGAAGAAACCTGCCTGACTACTTGATGTGAATAACAGACTCTGTTCAGCTCTTTCCTAACATAGAAATGGTGCTGACTGCTTCTTCAGAGTAACAGAAGTTCGTGATACTACTGAAATAGTTGTGGTTCAGATGTAGATCTGATTTCTCCTAAGCACACTGAATTCACAACTGTTGATCCTCCAGAGGAGGCTTTGCAATTGAACACCTGGAGAATAGGTAAATTTCCCGCTGTTGTTCTCCTCTCCTCTTGTTTTGTTTTGTTTTGTTTTGTTCCTAGTAGCATAGGCTTAAGACTCTGAAGAAACAGGCTGCTTTTTTTCATTTCCAGCACTGGCTGTTCCTCCTGAGCCCCGCCTTCTATTTTTGCAGTCATAGGATATGTGAATGTAAATTCGTGGAGAGAGGTAGAAAACTCTTTCAACTGGTGTTTTTTCGGCTATGTGGGGAGAACAAATAGAGTGGCTTTGAATATTCTGGCTCTTATTCAGAGCAGCAGGTGGAGGGAGACAGATGCGTTTGCTTTTTTAGTGCAATGGCTTCAGAAGCAAGAGGGGAAAAAGCACTTTCTCTGGGAGCTGAAGAAGGTGTCCTAATCACAGGAGAGGTTTCTAAATGGCATATCTTTGTGAGGGTTCCTGTAGTCCAGAGGTTTTTGTTTGTTTGTTTGACGTTGGAAGGTTTTACTCTTAATATTCACGTCCTTCAGCAGAAGTGAGAAATGTGATTTTATTTTGTGCAGTGTCGTGGACCCTCCAAAATCTCCTGGGAATGATGAATACCTCGCATCGTACCAATGTGATGACGGTGGAGACAAGGAGAAAGCAAGAAGATCAAAAGAACGTGACCTCATTTCAAAAGAAACCGTTTTGTACGGCAAAGAGTCTTGTGAGCCTGGTGAGAAATTGCGGCATACTTCCTCTCTCGAGTCTGACACTGAATGTAGCTCTAAAAACCTTTCCTCCTCAGCTGTTACAGAGAGATGCCAAGATACAAAGGACAAGACTAAAACCACTGAGAAAGAGCATTACCAAAGCAAGAGGGAACATGCTCCTAGTGAAGAGAAGGAGAGTCAAAAAGCAGGTCCTTCCAGCAAGAGAAGGATAAAGTTGAATACAAAGAATACAAACTTGAGCTCCTGATTGGCTTCATGCTGAACTCTGTGCTGTTCTTGTCCTAATCTTGGTCTCTCCATAGATAATATGGTTTAAATCCAAATAGAATCGTGCGATGAGGAAGATCTCACTGCAACAAATTCAACATCTAAAATCAAAGTTGACATTTTCCGTGATTTTCTTCCTGAGCAGAAGATTGCAGTACTCCTTTTATATTAACGTAGAGATTATTTCAAACAGTCTTGAAGTGCTTGATGACTTAACAGTCTGCAGATTTATTATCAAATCAAAAAAACCCCGACTTGGTAGACTATTTTTTTCCCAGTTTTGAATGACCACTAGGAAGAAGGTTATTCCGGCATCAAGAAAGTCATGTGGAATGTAACAAAATTTACTGAACCAGTAAGTAAAACTGATATTTTTCTATTAGTTCCATTGTTTCAACTCTTCAGACACTTATGGATGGCATAGATAACAGAGGGGAGATCGTGGTAATCGGAGCTACCAACAGACTGGATTCTATAGATCCTGCTTTACGAAGACCAGGACGCTTTGGCAGACAGTTCCTCTTCAACTTGCCAAATAAAGAGGTGAGAACTTAAATTCAACGTTAGTGCTACCATGGCAAAGTCCAACTTTATAGGAAAAAAAAATAATTGACAACTTGAACAAAAGAGTGATACGTGGAGACACTGCGTTGTTCCATGGAGGGCAAATCTGGTACTGGATATATATGGTCAGGATGATACCACCAAGTAGTTAGTTCTATAATCAAACCTTTCATTCCCAAAGTTGTACCTGTTTGCTTAATTATTTAGTCCACTTGGGTGTTTTCATCATGAAGTTGTGTTTTTGGTCTCAATCCTTCACTTATGAATGGATACGGGACGTGTTTGCATTTGATTGTGCCCCTGCTCAGTGGTAGTAGTTTGAGTCATAATTCTTTTCTTCTTTATAGTAATTGTAGCAATTGGAAGCATTGTGCCAGAAGTGCTTTCTGTGAATTTACTGACTGGAAAGCAAATGTGATGAAGTAATGAGACTGTCCCAATGAAAGCTTGCTAAGCTTTAGAGAAGTTTTTTGGACAGCAAAGAAATGTTTCTGGATAAATTTTTCATTACAGTATTTTCCTCTGGGTCCTTAGGTCTCGTAGTTTGGAACCTTGTTATTGAAGCTATAAATGCCTTTTCTTTCACTGTAGGTTCCTGGAAAAAGTTCAGTATAACAAATAAGAAATATTCAATTTCCTGGTTGACAATGCAGAGTGTATATTAAATAACTGTAAAATACTTGAAAGTTGAGCAAGTAAGAAAAGTGTATTAGTAGATGAGGGGTTTTGAGGGAGGACTGTTTTGTTTTTTTGTTGTTTGTTTGTTTGCCTTTTGGTTTGTTTGTTTCTTGCTGGTATTTTTAAGGAAAACTTGGGACAAGCTAAAATGCAATGATTTTGCCTCCAGGCTAGAAAAGAAATTGTCAAGATTCATACTCGTGACTGGACCCCTCAGCCACCGGACATGTTGCTTGATGAACTAGCTGAGAAATGCATTGGTAAGACTGAAACAGAAACGGATTCTTGCTTGTGACCAAGTTGTAAAGAACCTTAGCTTGTACCAGGCAGTACCCATGCTCTTGTGCCTTGTTGCACAACTAGTCAACGAGGCAGCTGGCACGCCTTCATAGCAATCTGAGTGAGATGCTTTCATCTATTTACTCTTTGTTGTCGTTCCTCTTGTTGTCTGAGAACATTAAATGGTTCTGGGGCATCTTCCTCAAGAGTATAGTTTTTGATGAGGAGTCTGCTTCAGCTGCATAAGCGCAGGATATCAGGCAGTGAGCAACATGAAACATCCTTGCAGAGCGGTAGCACTTTGAATTCCCTGTTAAGCTGTTTGGTTTTGGCATTACAAATTCCTTAAATGTTGCATGTTGTAAACCTGGGCCTTGACTGATGTAACGTTTGATTTTTGTTTGTTAGGATACTGTGGTGCAGATATCAAATCCCTCTGTACTGAAGCTGCGCTGTGCTCTCTACGCCGATGCTATCCTCAGATTTATGCAAGTAGGGAGAAGTTGCTACTAGACGTTAATTCTATTAAAATAAAAGCAAAGGACTTTTTCATGGCTATGAAGAAGGTTGTTCCATCTTCAAACCGGATCAAGGCTTCACCCGTACAAGCACTATCACCCATTTTCAAGCCACTTTTTCAAAGATCAGTAGAGAATATTTTACAAGTTGTGCAGAAGATCTTCCCGCATGCACAGCTTGCACTAAAGGAGGACCGACAGCAAGGTATAACCACAGCATCCACTTCTTTATAATTCTGCTAAAGCAAAAACTTGTGGTTTGTGCAATCAACTTAAACCTTTCAGACGTAATGGTGGTAGAATTTTATTATTTGCATGTGCATGTCTTTCTTTTGGGCAAGTCTGGAATACAACACATAGGTTTTATTGTGGATTCGAAACTGAAATGCCAAATGGAAGCTCTGAATGACTCAATACACAGTAAAGGACGATGCGTTCTCTACTGAAGCATCCTGCTTCTGACGGCAGCTAAGATAATTAGCATTTGTAGAGGTTGACTTGAGGTTTGAAGTACAAGGCACCTATTTTTCTTTAAAAAATCAAAACTCAGATCTTTGGAGGGGAAGCATTTCTAGGTCAATGTTTCTAATTCCTTTCTGAAGAATGTCAGGACCAGGATACAAGTATACCTGGTCTAAGCTAAATATTGTTTTAGCTATCGTCATTTTTAACCAGTCTCCTAATTTAAATGTTTGTGGATCGTACTATACACGTGAGATCAATTAGCATTGATACTTACTAGATGAATGGAATTCTGTGGCCATCACATCCTTTATCCCCGTGCTTTCATTGTGGGAACCTCCTCAAGAAAGAAATGGTCTTGTTTGTTTTTGTTTTTTTTTTATCTATTTAGCAACTGCAGAAATTGTTCGTAATCTCCTTTATTCTAAGGGGGAGAAAAAAATCACCAAGAGTAGCGTACCTTATACGTACACATCAGTGGGACTTAGTACAGCTTTGTAGGGCCTTGTGTCATCTCCTTAGATCTGTGGTGGGCTGAACTCTAGGAAATAGCTTTCAGTGTGTGCTCTCAAATGAAGAAAGGGTTTTGGCACTGATTTAGAAGCTGTATTAATGGAAGAGAAAGAGACAAAGGCTATTCAGGAAAGTTAACAAACCTCTTTTGCCTTTCAGAGCATTTCAATCCTATTTTGCAAGATGATATGTTTGACAGTGATGACGATGCATCCTTGGTTTCTGGAGATGAATTAAAAGATGGAATGCCTAACGGACCAGAGAAAAAATGCCTCTGTTTCAGCAGGTAAAGAAAGATAGATCCCTGTTACGTTTAAATTCTCAGGTCTGCTGAGTCTTTGTAAACAGTTCCAGCTGTTGAAAGTGCGAGGGGTGGTAGACGAAGGGGCAACATCAAGTTTGTGTGTTGAAGGGGTACTTGGTATTCACAAGAAGAAAGGGTGGAGGGACTAAAGTTGTAATGAAGTTGCTCTGAATGACCAAATTGAAAAGCCCAGGCTTCTCTTCGTAAGCCAAAGTGATCCGTAGACTACCAGAACACGTGGACTTAATCCATGGCATTCTTTGAAAGACTCAAGACCACATAAATGTGCTGTCTGTCCTTTTAGCTAAAAATACCCCAACTTTATGGGTTTGTGTTGCCACCTTTTGCCCTTCTGTTTTCCAGGATTGTTAAACCAGTAGTGAATTATGTAGCAGAAAGAAAACTGAGAAAGGGCTTGTTAAAACACCTTGAGAAAAAATTGAATGGTGTCTTTATTTGTTAAGCCACCAAGTTGTGTTAATCTTGTGATATTTTAGTATGGAAGTCATGCAAGCCCACAATTGGAAAGTTAGATCATGTTGTCACAGCTGGATCAGTTATTTTTCTCCGTTTCTATTGCTGTGCTGTCCAGAAGATTTTCTGTCCTCTAGAGCAAGGCTAAGTCTCTAGCATCTTTGATTTAAGCCAGCGGAGGTACAGCCTGATTGTAGTGGGGAAACAAATGCTCCTCACCAATTTATTTCCTAGTAGTAAAGCAAGATTGCAGGGATATTAATTTGCAGTCTTGGTTTAGTAAAGAATAGGAAACACAAGGGAAGAAGATGAAACGAAGGGAAGACGGTGAAACAGTTGGAATGACTGAATAACTTAACTGGAAATCTTACATGTATTTAATGTACCGCTGCCATTTGGAGTATTTGGGGAAGGAAATGAAAGTCTATAGGAAAATTACTTGGAACATCTGTGTGTCTATTCAGCACCTCATTTATAAGCTTGTTTTCTTAACTCTTGTTCTAGGAGTGCTCTCTGTGAACCAACATCATGCCAGCCCCGTCTGCTAATAGTAGGAAAAGAAGGGTACGGCCAGGTTTCTTACGTGGCACCCGTGGTGTTGCACGCTTTGGAGAAGTTTCCTGTTCACACCCTGGACCTTTCTGTTCTGCTTACAAACGTTGCACCGCCAGAAGAAATCTGCGGACAGGTACCTTTTTTCTTTTTCTTCTCATCGGATTCACTGACTGTATGTAAAGGATCAATCGAGTTGCAAGTAAGGTGAGCAAAATTAATTGGTAATGGAGGTGGCCTTGTTTTAATGTGCCCGGATGTTTGCTTCTGTCTGAAAATCCCCTTTTCTTTTAGACAGCACCACAAACAATCTGGATGTTGTACATGTCGACATTTTCCATACCCAGTTTTACAGTGAGGCTGTTGCTAGCAGCTCAGGAAGCTGGGCGGTGTTGCTAATAAACATCTCTTTGTGGAAAGAAATGCTGCTCATGTCACTGGGATCCAGAAAGTAGTTCTCATTGCCTCCTAAGACTGTGTGCTCCCAGTAGATGGCTCTGTATCAGACTGCATGTCGGCTACTTTTTGTAGCCTTCTTCTAAATTATATTAGTAAGGCAACCAAGGTTTGGGGCTTCTGTTTCTTTTGTTTTCACATGGACATACACAACTTGTGCTGTTGCAGTATGTGCAATAAAAGCATTAACATTCAGAAAACACTTCATTTGCACGGTGATGTGGTTTTAACTAGAAAAAATGAACAGATTTGGTGTTTTTACTTTTAGGCAGGAAATCCATTTTCTTGTTTGGCATCACTACCTTAAAATATTTTTACCTTTAGTGGAAACGTTTGAGAGCCATACAAGTAAGGACAGACATGTTACACGACTGAATACTGATGTGTCCCTTAAGAGGGACATTTCCTTTCTTTGTTATGCGATGATTGTGGCTGTGGCCATATAGCTACGGTGTCTAGCCACTGCCTGAATATATCCTTCCCATCTTCTGACTAGAGTTCTCCGAATACTGATAATCTGAAAGGGTGCACAGAGAAATTCCTTATGTGAAAGGATGCTTGCCACTCTGTTCACGCAGTTTCATTTCATGGGGCAGTCAGATGGCTATGTAGCTATGTATTAAGAGGTTATTGTACGTGTTTTAGTTTTCTTACCCAAGCTTTCCTTTTCACTAGCTGATCCAAAATGCTCAGAAGACAGCACCAAGCACAATTTATGTCCCAGATATCCATTTATGGTGGGACAACGCTGGACCTGCCTTGAAACTTACTTTTCTAACTCTACTACGTAACATTCCAGCATTTTCGCCAGTTTTGCTGCTTGCTCCATCTGATGTACGTCACTCAGATCTCCCAGAAGAGGTATTTGTCAATACTTTCCTTACTATTTCTTCAGTGTCTTGTAATTTATGAATGCTTTCAGCATCAAAATGCTGTGCTTTCTTAAATGCATGCTGTTATTACTCAGGCACCCTAACAAATCACTTAAAATTTGCTTAGAGAAAAAGATACTGTGAAAGCATCTGCTTAAGGTTTTTTCTGAGTCAAGCAAGTGACTTTCACCCCCCTTCTCACACATGCAAATAATAAATTAATACAATAATTCTGGTGGCTACAAAGTGGTTCAGTCAAGAATATGCAGTGCTTGAAATGACAAGAGGATGTTTTTACTGAAGAGATTTCTTCTGACAGTCTGCCATTCCATGCTATGTTGGGTAAACTGCTAATAATGCAATTTAGTAGAGAATTGAAACACTTTGATTAAAAAAAAATAAGTAAATCAGTTTCTTTCTTCATATAGGCCAAAGCTTTCCAAGCTGGAAATCTGAGTTCCAATTTCTGCTAAAGTAACTTTGGAATCAAATTCTAGTTGTATTCCTAAATAAACTGTAGTAAAAGTAGGTGCAGAACTTCATTGACTTCTGAGAGTTTACATTAAGGGAAGGTGCCCAAAACAGGACCACGCTGTTCTCATTCTGATGATTTGGTCTCAGTCACTGGGGGAAGAGAACGGGTCTTACCTAGACGTGTTTATTATCAACTGCTTTGAAAGTGCTTGAGTTCCCACAGAAGTTTTTGTACAGGCTGTAAATTCCTTCTAAAATAAGTAGTGAAATTCCTCACCTACCTTTCAATACTAGAACTTGAAAATGGAGGAAGACGTAGAGGTACTAGCTACTTCAGACACCTTTTGGTAGAGAAATAAAAACTCAGCAAAAAGCCCTCACTTGTCTGCTGAAGCCTGTCTCTTCCCTCTATAGCCATAAAGGTTCTAAGTAAAGGATGCAGCAAGGCAAGTAAATACAAAGGAGGCGCTGTTGGATGTGGTGAAAGCCATTACTTTACCAGTGTAGCGTACAATCCCTTCAGCGAGCTTTAATTCTACAGGTGATTCTTAAAGGTGATATTTGAATTTGCCGTGCCAGCCTGTGAAAATGTAGCCTTTTAAGGCCAGGAAGATAACTTTTTTCAGTTTGTGTTCTTCAGGTTATTCTTAATTTGAAAAGGTACTCGTCTTTTTGGAATAGAAGATGAGTTTTTTGTGGCCTTATATCTGAAATGTCTCTCCTCCTTCTGCTTTAGATCCAAAAATTATTTAATAAGGAATTTGGAGAAGTGTGCAATATTGAGTTGCCTGATAGGGCAGAGAGAGCATCTTTTTTTGAGGACCTAATTCTAAATGAAGTGGCTAAGCCTCCTGTAAAGAAAAGAGGTGAGGAGGATAGGAGAAGTACATCTAAAACTTTCCTATCGAAGTTACTAGCTCTTTGGGCTTTGCTTTGGTGGTCATTTTCTGTCAGTAATTTGTCGTATGCTTGTATTTGAGTACTGTAAATTGGCTAATTTTTCCTGATGAATTGAAGTTGATTGGACATTGGAAGTTGTGCCTGTAGCACCACCAGCTGAGCCTCAGAAGCCACAAGAGGAAGAAGTAGGGATGCTGGAGGAGGAAGAGGAGGATACCTTGCGTGACCTTAGAATTTTCTTGAGGAACGTTACTCACAGACTTGCCACTGACAGACGTTTCAGGGAATTTGCAAAGCCCTTTGACCCACAGAAGGTAAAGTAGTGCTGATCCGTGTGTGTCTGTAACTTCTCAGTGTTCATACTTCTCAGCGTTTTGGGGAAGGTTCAACTTTGTTTTTAGGGCTGCACTGTTAGGATTTTGCAAGAAGCAGAGGCAGTGCTTTTACTTCTGCTGACTCTCAAATGTGTCTTATGGGATTATTCGCTGAAAGCCCTGGTTTCATTCTAAAAAGCCAGTCCAAATGCCAACACAGTTTGCTCGTGAAAAAGCTTTGATATGTAGGCGTGTCACAGCACTGAAAAGCACAGAGATCTTTCCTTATAATTACAAACAGTATTTACAGGACTACTTGAGTGAAGTCTGAAGCCCTTTCTTGGACTGTCAGTTCCTGTGGGAACAGGAATGGGAGCAGCAGTTTGTCAAAATAAGTTTTGAGATCCTGTTCTCTGTTTCATCTGGAACTCCTCAATAGGAATCAACCATAAGTGCAGTGTGTTTTCTTTTTCCTCCAATTGGCTGCTTAGATGCCTTTTTCTCCTTAATTGATGAGATAAGCCTAAACTAGGGGCGTATATTTCAAAGACAGATGTAACTTGAATATACCTGTGGATCAGCAAAGTCGTCTTCATGTGGGCCTCCACTGGCTTTTCTTCCCCTTTTTTCCTAGGTTCTTGAGCTGTGAAAAATCTAGACAGATACATATGTCCTCATCTGAACTGGTCATTAGTCTCCTCTTCTGGTCTGAGGGAAGAAATGAGCACCTCAGGGCCCAGTTATCTCATTCTAAAGTAGATGCCTGCAATAGGTACTTCACAGGTGCAATTCATGCACCTTTTCCTCAATGTCGACAACAAAGAGAATGCCGGATGGCTTGCTCAGCTTTCACTGTTGTGATTTTCTGAAGCAAAGTGAAATGAATCTCCCACCCTCGGTGTTTCTTCTCTACCATGCACGTGCTTCTGACCTCCCTACTTCTTGTTGTCCTCTCGTGGCCGCGCTAATGAAAAATGAAAAAGCCCTTCCATTTTTGAGAAGCAAACTGGTAAATTTCAGCATCTTCTGATGCATCGCAAATGTTCAGAGTTTTTAGGAAGTCGTTTATTTAAAGTTTTCCGAATAATTTTGGTAGACAGTGTGCAAGGTTAAGAAAACCTCTGAATGCTTGTATTTGATCTGCAGGTACCTGACTATGCCACAAGGATTAAAGAGCCGATGGATCTTTCAACAGTTCTGACTCAAATTGACTCGCGCCAGTACCTCGCTGCCAGAGACTAGCTGAAGGACATCGATCTAATCTGTAACAATGCCTTGGAGTACTACCCGGATCAAAGATCTACAGGTGAGGATGTGCTTTTTAGCCCTAGTTTAAAAAATCTGTCGAACGTATAGATGGATAAATGCTGTGTGCGGACAATAGACTTCGGATGGATTAGATGATTTTGGACGTCCACAGAGTACATCTCTTACCACATTGTAAATATTTTATCATTTTGCTACTTGGGCATGGAATTGTGATATAAGAGTTCCCCAGGAACTTGTGTTTTTGTTTTAATTAACTTCGATGTTGTTATGCTGAAAATATTCACTGAGAGAACCTTTCGGAACCAAGCTATGAAGAAAGCAATTTTCTTCTGTGATCAAAACAGTTTCATTGGTTGGTAGACAACATTCAGTTAAAGTCTGTAAAATTTCAGATCGTCACAGCGCCTATGTTTTGCAAGACACTGCATATTCAATGGTGAGGAACGAAATGGATACAGAGTTTAGACGACTTTGTGAACAAATTAAAGAATCTCGTGAGAAAAGAGGTACGTGCTTTAACGCTAAGGATTTGAAGACTTGTCTCTGCATTTGTAACTGAAAATGCACGACGAAGATCTTTGGTATCTATTCTTTCTTGCAAGGTCGCACCTCTGCAGCGTGTGCTCCATGCGACAACTCCAAGTCACCACAGCAGAACCCTGCTACTGAAGACGAGAAACCAGATGAAGAGAGTAATGAAAATGAGGAGATGCCAGCGGCACCTGTAGATGCCAGTACACCCATTTCTAATGGCAAGTTGCATTTTATTCAGCTGCTCTTGTCATTCATACCTTCTCCGTTCTTGAGGCGCAACAGGTGTCTCTGATGCCTGGCTCTTTATGGCAGAGGTAGTTTGTTTTCAAATCGACTTCCAAATGGGAGAGAGAAATCCAGAGGTCATTCATTCAATATAGTGATGAATTAAAGTTCAAAGAAAGTTGGTTCATTTGATGTACTCTTACTGGAACTTCATTTTGTAAACAGAACGACTCCCCACTCAAGGATATCACAGCTTCCCACCCATACTAAAAATGATAGTACTCACCCTTGTAGGAGCAGCAATGTGAAGAAGGTCAAGGGCAGTAAGAAGGGTTCGAAACTTTGATATAACAAGCCTTTCACTTTTTTTGACAGAGCTCCTAATAAGCATCTTTAGCAAGGTCTGGAGATGGGAGAAAAACTCAAACTAGATTTTAATTCTAGGATGTATAATGTCAAGCTTGACTGTTCCTCTGAACAGTCAATTGAATTTAATTTTTTTTAATTTAAATTAATTAGTTTAGTTTTTTTAATTTAAATTCAACTGAATTTAAAGTTTTGAATTTAAATTCCAATTGAATTTATTGAAAAAATTCCAATTGAATTTAATGTTTTGTTGTTGTAGTTTTTCACGAAACACTAAGTTTATGTGAAAGGTTTTGCTGCAATATCTTTTTGCCAAGGATATTAAGCTTAAGTTATCCACAAGAAAACGGTGGGGAGAGGGAAGCTTTAGTTTTGAAAGCTTTTTTTTTTTTTTTTTTTTTTTTTCTCTCCAGGTTTTTCTTGAGCACAGCAGCGTTTCAGTGTCTGCCTGCCATTAGTTGCCCCACTACCAAGTCAGGAGGGTCAATTAAACTTGCGTGAGGCAGAATTTCTTTATCTGAATCTACGTGGTTCACATAAATATATTCTTGTTTCCTTCTTTCCCTAGGATTATTCTTCTACCTGTATTGAATGTTTCAACGGACACTGTTTAAGATCAATGAGCAAAAGCATCCTGCGGTGTTCAGTCTCCAGCTTTGAAGAAAGTATGGCGATACTGAGGGGAAATGTCAAGAGAAGACGCTTTTCAAGGTACTGTATTTCTATATGTTCAATCTCTGTTCGATTTGTAGATTGAAAAGCAAGAGAGAAAGCGTGTGCAGTGAGTTGTGGCCTGATAAACCTCCGGCTAAAATCAGCAGAGGCCTAAGAGCATGCTGATGGCGTACCAGTACCTTAAAACTAGAATCCCTCTTCTCAGTGAAAGTCTTCTGCGTTTCTAAAAAAACCATGTTTTTTTCCCCAACCCCTTTGAGGTGTTGTTGTGGTTTAACCCGGCCGGCAGCAAAACACCACACAGCCCTTCTGCAACCCTCCCACCTCCCTCTCTGGGATGGAGGAGAGAAACGGGACAGTGAAGCCTGCGAGTTGAGATAAAGGCAGTTTATTAAGACAGGAAAATAATAATGATGATGATGATGATGATAGTACTGCTACTAGTAATGTGTACAAAACAAGTGATGTACAATGCAGTTGCTCACTACCCGCTGACCAGTGCCCAGCGTAACCCCTAGCAGCCCGGCTGCCCCGCCCTATCCATGGTGCAGCGTGTTGCCATAAGGCATAGAATTCTTTGGCCAGTTGGGGTCGGCCATCCTGAGTCTGTCCCCTCGCAGCTGTTGCTGTGCGCCGATTCTGATCGCCAGTAGGACAGTGAGACACCGAAAGGTCGTTGGCTTGTTGTAAGTACTGCTCTGCAGCAATCGAAACATCGGGGTGGTATCAGCACTCTTCTAAACATCCTTTCACACATTCTAAGCCAAAACATAGCAACCTACCCGCTACTAGGAGGAGAACTAACTCTGTCCTAACTGAAACCAGGACATGTATCTTTTCCACTTGGGTGCTATTGCTCATAATTTTGAGAATTCAACATGAGCAAGCTAGGAAATGTGGGTACATACAGAACCGCGTGTATATGGTACGCAACAGACTTGGGATGTGGATTCTGCGTGAGGCCTACAGGCTTCTCTTTGTATACCATGGAGCACTGGCTTGTAAACATGGTGAAATTTCCCATCCTTGATGGGTCTAATACAAAAAGTCTTTTCTCCCTTCCCTGCCCGGTCCTCTTTCTTAATGTAGGCAGTTGAGAAAGCCAAAATTGGAACGAAAAAAAGAATATAACACAGGTAAGTGGCTGTAAGTCCCCGGGATACCTATTTACGCTGGTTACTGAAGAGGATGGCACTTGGTCACTCCATGGCTTTCATTTGGCCCCAAAGCCTTCTGTAGTCAGCCGAATTCACTCCTCAGTGACTTTTCTGTGAAGAGAGGTAGGTGCAAATAGGAGATTTCATGAATTCCTTGGGGAGGGAGCAGTGTGAATTGCAGCTTGGTAGGCACAAAGCAAACTGTTCTAATTGTGCAAAGGAAATCGATACTTGATAAGTTCAAACTTAGTTTTATAGCTGGCAAGCACAAAAGTAAACCTTAGCTGTGATCCTAGCAGCACAGTGGTGTAGCTCTTCCCTTCCCCTTGTCCTCTTGGCTCTTTTAATGACAGTGCAAGCAACAAACCTGTGCCAAAGGGTGCTGTATGGCAAACAATGGGCAGGCTTTTTTCTAAAAAGCACGAGTTTGAGTTATCTGGTGTTTGGGTGTTTCTCTTGAAACGATTCTTCCCTCCTTGAGCTGTTAGATCCTAATGCAGGAAATGGAAGTGCTGCATGCATAAACAGAGTAATCAAACATACACCTCTTAGGAAGAGGCTTGCAATGTCATAGTGTTTGTTTTGAGCACTGTTAGATACAGTTTGACATGACTGGAGTGAAAACACCTTAGAGAAAGGTGTTGATTGTTCTCACTTTTCCAAGACAGAAATAACTGGAGTAGATTTCCCTCCTGCATGGAACAAAAGTTGCACGTTTGTTTTTGTCTGGCTAGCTTTCAGTCTCTTTAAAAATTTCCCTACAGGTCCCAGTTTTAAGTAGACAGTTTAAACGTGCAGAGCGATGAAGAAGTGGAATGCAGTGGTTGTGACACCAACTTCTGATCTGAAATGTAAAGAAAACTCAATCCACTTCAGGGTGCCTTTTTTGTTTGTCTGTTTCCATTTTACAAGAGCAACGGTGAAATAAGGAGAATCCCATCTTCACTGTTTCAAAATCCTTTGTTTCTGCGTTTCAGTCACCAGAACATTGAGGAGTAGAGCTGGTGCAAAAACTGTGAGACGAGTCCACGGAGAAAACAGGGACGTGGAGCTGCGCCGCAGCTGTAGAGTCGGACACAGTCGGTACTCGACTACTAACTCGTCCATTCTATTTGACAAACTTATGACAAAGTAAGTCATCTTTTCTTGCAGACCTCTTAGAATGATCTTTCTTAGCAAGCCTTTGCACTATGGCATGAGGTTGGCCTCGACTTGCTCTTTATTTTGACAGCAAAGAGGTATGGCTGCTCCTGGCATTTCCTTCATGTTTACAGGGAGACACCGTTACCTGGCTAGATAAACAGATTTTCTTGAAGGTGCTATTTCAGCATATAAGAATTGATTTAAAAAACAACAACAAAAGTGCTTCATGGCTTGCTAGTTTTGTAATCTCACATTTCTCCAGGAATACTTGATTTGCTGCATTTCACCATTACACTCGTCAGCGCCGCTGATTCTGGTTTATCACTATTTGCATTGCAAATCTCCTTGTCCAAAGCTTAAACTGATGTATGCACTGCTTGAAAACAAAACCTGAAGTTGCAGAGCAGTAGACTCAAGTCATTATGTTAGCCGCTGTGTAACCATACTGCTTTCCAAACATAAGATGTCCAGCTTATTTTGTTTCTATGAAGAGTTTAAACGGCTCCCGTTAAGCAAAGATGTCCCCACACTGATACTATTAAGCAAGGATTCCACCTCCTTTGGCTGAGGTCTGCTCCCTTACTCACATTCGAACATTCATCCAAGTAGCCTGCAATTCCACACTCTCGGGGGAAAGTCCATAGAATAGAAAAGGTTCCTCCAGTCTCTTCCTCAGCCTTTTTTTGAAGCATGCAATAAAGCAAAACATTCACAGGCTGCCCTTCCATGCAAAACAAGGCAAATTAGTAAGACAGGAGCCACAAAACTGATTGTCCTTTAAAGTTAAAATGAGATTTGAAATAGATCGAGTTAGCAAGTGTTGTAAGTCTGTAGCTATGTCTGGTTTTGCCAATGCAGCACAATTCCCTATCACGTCGCCAGAGCTGCTTCTGTAGCTCCAAGAAGCAAAACTGCTTTGACAAAATACTGTGTCATCAAAGCATTCGTTGGCTCAGTAGGCACGGCTCAGGTTCAACAAGTTTGTGAAAAAATGAGTACTAACAGAAGCAGCAGGGTCCAAAGAAACACTTTATGTCCCCACTGCGAAATGAGGGGCTTTACCTTGAGTGTTATGCACACTGTCAATAGAAAAGCACTGTAACAGAATCTGCCACGGCAGTTTGCATGTTACTGAAAGACCATCAGAGTGGGACTGCAGCAAGATCATTGCGAAGTTACAAAAAAAACATGTGGGGGTGGGAGTTTAGTTGCGTTAGATAACACAATCTTAGATAAAGATTTTGGTCTTAACGTAAAAGTAAGGATGTCTACTGATCTCTTCAACTCCAACAACTGAAGCCCAAGTCTGAAAAATCGCCTTTAAGAATGCAAAGAAAATATTTAACTCTTCTGTATGTTCATACTTTGCTATCAAGCAAAGGAATGAATGCTGATGCCTTAACTATGTAGGGCTGTAGCTTACAGAGAGACTACACCTTCCTGTTTTTTTCCCTTTAAAAACGTTAAATGCACGTGAAATTATTTGGGGGTGTTTTCACATGCAAAGCCGAATGCAGTGCATGCAAGCCCTGTCATCTTCTTCCTCTAGTAGTGTCGCGTTAAGGGGTGTAGCCGATTGACCGTCATGGGTCCCGTCGGATTCAGGGTGCTGAACTATCACGGTCACGGATTCACCAACAACGCAGTACGGCCTCGCTCTAGTCGCATTCAAGGAGAACTCTCACAGCTAGGAAGAATGCAATTAAGTGCAATTTCTTACGGCGACAGGTACACAGGTTCTTTGGATTGTCAGTGATAAATTCACCGTCTGCAAAAGCAAGCTAGCATGCATGAAATGCACAGGTACACAGCCTAGGTATTAAGACATTAAAAAGCATCAAAACTCTAGAGATTTCTAAGATTCCACAGAGACGCCTGGTATAAGCAAGCGTTCAGATCTTACCCCACGGCGTCCCAATGGAGTGGGGGTGGGGGAGTGAGAGGCTCAGCCTGTCGAGTGATGTCAGAAGGAATCCTTCCTGATAGTATCTTCCCTAACATCCCCTTTCTCTTAAAGCAAGTGATATTATTTTCTATCTTTAAGGTGGAGCTTGAGTGACTCTAGTCATGCATATCTTGGTTGTGCTTGGTAGAAATGATCTCACTTGCGTTTAAAGGTACAGGCTCTGAGAAATTCCGAGGGCGTGCTCAGTGAGGGGTGGTTGCACCTTGGAGGCGGGTAGCTTTTGGGATGGAGGTGTGCTTATGATGCCTAGTCGCTTAAGGCAATTACTCCACAAGTAGTAACTTAGTGTTGATTTAACTACAGCATATCTAAAACACAAGAAGGATGTTAGTATGGAAGAAGCCGATGAAACCAGTCCTTAAATCTTACTACTTATTGTGCGTGAGCAGACTGGCGTGAGTTTTAGCTATACTGGCAAATATCAAACCACACCTGTGTCGTCCCAAAGCTGGGAAAAAAAAACAAAAACAAAAACAAGGAAATGTTGAAGCAAATAGGGAGGCCTGTAGCTTGTGCAGTCTTTTAGCTGAGAAAGAAGGAGAGAGACAGGTAGCCTTGAGCTAGCAGCAGCAAGGAAGAGAAGGGCTAAAAGGGAAAAAACAGGAAGGAGAACACCAGCTCCAGACTGACCTATAGTAACCTTTTTCTCATTAAGTGTCATTAGCACATTAAAAATCACACCTGTTAAAATGCTAATCTATGCTAATGTGGGATTCGGTGTGTGTCCCCCCTCTCCTGTTCCCCCTCCCCCCCGGTATTCCTCTGTAATGCACAAGCTCAGTGGAGATAAGTTAGGTGAGCTGTAATAACCAATCCAAAGGAGCCAAAGAGAGAGTTTTCACAAGTTTCCTGTGTATAAATGACGGTGATTCGAGTCAGAGGTGTGCTTGCTTTGCGAAAGATGGCCAAGTACCTGACTCTGCAGAGTTCTATAAGTAATTATACAATTAAAAGACCTTCGTGTGCATTCCGACTCTGGGTGCTTATTGGCGCGGTGCACTCTGCACGAACCTGCGGACAACATCTGTACTCAGTGTCATGCCTACAGACAACCCTTTACTGTTGGGACCTGCATATTTTTCTGTGCATTCAACACAACCCCTTTGGCACAACTAGTTAACCACGTAGCTGCCAGTCCACCACTCAGTTGCACTTGTGAAGAGGAAAAGCTATTTCCATTTACTGTAGGAGCACATCCTCTAAATGCAGGCTTCACTCAGCTGGTCATTTACTGCAGGACAAGATTTGAAAACTGTTGTTGAGTTCTGGGTTTCCTGCTTACAGGAAAAATTAAGTGCTAGATCGCCCTCTACTCCGCTTTGTCTGCTGCATTTAATGGAGATTAAACTGATTTCGTTTGCTCCTCCGTTTATGGACAATGAGCTGAAGGAACAGGTACAGCACATTAGCCTGGAATGCCTTCCCTCCCAGCCAAAGTAAACTGGAGCTGTAACTAAAACAAGCAGAAGCAAGGCTTCCGTGTTTTCAGCTGAATAAAGTTCCAACAAAATCATCCTCTGGGATTTGAAGCTTACTTCACATGACATGCCAACGACTCTTTTCCCTCCATTGTAAAGCGGATCCCTGCTGTTAGTTGCTCTAGAAGCAAAGGAATCATCGGTTTGGTTAACAAATAGCCGCTTCTGCAAACGAGAAGTGTTGTGCTGTCTCTTCCCTTTGAATGACTCCACACTTCTCATCAGCTACTGGATTGCTGACCTAGAATCAGAGAACATCCCAAGGTGGAAAGGACTCCCAATAATCACCAAGTCCAACTCGTGGCTCCACACAGGACCACCCCAAACTGAGACCCGATGTCTGAGAGCATTGTTCAACACTTGTTGACCTCCGTCAGGCTCGGTGCCATGAGCAGTGCCCTGGGCAGCTGTCTCAGTAGCCAGCCACCCCCTCAGCGCAGCACCTGAGGCGCACGGGGCTCGGCGGGGCGGCCCGGGAGGGGAGGACGGCGGGGTGAAGTGGCAGCTCCCTCAGAGCCGTCTCCCCGCCGCCTCGGCCGCATGTCAGGGCTTTTTCGTGTCGGGGCTTTTTCATGTCGTGCCCTCGGTCTCTCGCCGTGGGTGAGATGCTGCTCCCCAGCGCGGACCCCTTGCGCACGGGGCCTGCCCGCGGCGGCGGCGGGAGGGAAACCCCAACCCCAAAGCCCTCCCGGCAGGCCGATCCAGCACCGACAGTAAACACACGCCGGAGGAAATGCTCTGGTTTTAGCCGTGAGCAGCGCGGCCAGGTTCAAAAGGCGTCACGCTGGAGCTCCAAGTTCGGTGGTGTTCTGAGGCCGTTGTGGCGGTTGTGGAGACGGCCCCGGCTGAGGTGGCTGCTGCTGTTGCTGCTGTCCCCTCTGTCCCTGCTGTTGCCGCTGTTGCTGCTGTTCCCGGACCTTGGAGACCCCCGGCGGCTCCCTGTGCCAGGCCCTGTGGCCCCGGGGAGCTGCCCGCCGCCTCGTCGGCCAGCCCGGCAGCAATCCTGCCAGCACAGAATAGCCCACTGCGTTTCAGGGTAAAGTGACGATTAATTTCTATTTCCTGGCCTGGGTGCTGCTTTCTTCTTTAAGGAAGCTTCAAGGTTAAAGGTTCAACTCAGTTATGTCAGGGTTCAACTCCGTTTCGTGAAGGGGCTCTTGTACGAAAGCTTAAGCTGGGATTGACTCTCTGCTAAGCGGAGGCCAAACGTGGACCTACTGAGAAGCAGGTCCTAAGTGATAACATTTTCTAAAGAGACTGCTAAACACATCTGAACAGTGCTGCTGCAGAACTCTGAATGGGGGGATAGCAACTGTCTTAACTGATCTGGAATCTTGAATTTACTTTTCAATGGACAAGAGGTGTGTCTCTCAAGGCAAACAAAGAGAGGAGTAACACCCTCTCTTGTCACTCATGTCAACATAAATTTATGCTCAGAGCGTAGGTGTAGGAACAGCATCGGTATGTATATGGAACATCGGGAGAGGAAGCTCTATCGGTATTTACAGTTTTTCTACTATCTTGCCAGAGAGACGTCATCTCCAAATGAGAAATGGATGTATTTTGAAACAGTGGTGGTGGATCGGATTTCTTCTTTCTAGTGTTAATATTTGCTCTTGAATCGTACTTAATACCTGGTAACACCTCAATCAGTTGTCAAAAATAAACTTAAAAATGTGTAAGGCTTATCTCATTGGTCAGTATAAAGATCAAGGTCTTCCCTTCCCTTCCCTTCCCTTCCCTTCCCTTCCCTTCCCTTCCCTTCCCTTCCCTTCCCTTCCCTTCCCTTCCCTTCCCTTCCCTTCCCTTCCCTTCCCTTCCCTTCCCTTCCCTTCCCTTCCCTTCCCTTCCCTTCCCTTCCCTTCCCTTCCCTTCCCTTCCCTTCCCTTCCCTTTTTTTCTTTTTTTCTTTTTTTCTTTTTTTCTTTTTTTCTTTTTTTCTTTTTTTCTTTTTTTCTTTTTTTCTTCTTTCCTTTCCTTTCCTTTCCTTTCCTTTCCTTTCCTTTCCTTTCCTTTCCTTTCCTTTCCTTTCCTTTCCTTTCCTTTCCTTTCCTTTCCTTTCCTTTCCTTTCCTTTCCTTTCCTTTCCTTTCCTTTCCTTTCCTTTCCTTTCCTTTCCTTTCCTTTCCTTTCCTTTCCTTTCCTTTCCTTTCCTTTCCTTTCCTTTCCTTTCCTTTCCTTTCCTTTCCCCCCAGTATTGTTTTTCTGTTCTCCTTCTCACTGCAGTCTTGATTTTGTTTCTTGTCCCTTAAGTATGTTTCCAATGTGTTGCTGAAACATTTTCCCTTTCAATCCTAAAAAAGGAGCTGTCACTGGTGAAGATCAGAGCTTATCCCTGAGCCCAGGAGCTGTCACCTTAGTCTTCCAATCGGACAAGGACGACTTCATTTCTCATGTAAATGCATTTGTCAGGTTTGCGTATTGTTTTTTCAGGAATGGAAAGTGTGTATAGAATGGATTTAAAATCAATTTTAAATGTAAAACATCAGGGCAAAAAAGTTCTAATTTCAACCTCTGCACACAATTTGCCAGCTGTGGGACTAGGAGTTTTCTTATTTACTGTGTTTTGTTTAACGTGTCTGAAGTTTAATGGACAGCAATCAAGGCGTGCTAGAAATCTGAAAGCACTTTATGCTTTGTTCTCTCCGTCATTTTGGTATAACAAACTAGCTTATGTTTTAAACCCTCCATGAGGTTAGTGGTTTCCCTAAAGGTAACAAGTCCCTGTGTGCTACAGTAAGACAGTAACAAAACATGAAGTATAGAAGTTCATCCTGTCATTATTCAGCTTCTGCCTATGGACAGACAACTACGCTTATTTAAAGCGGTATCACCTTGAAACCTAATCAGCATTTTAAAAAGGACTTTGTAGCAGTTATTGGCTTTTGTCCTGGAGGGCTGAGGTTTGTTTTGTTTTGTTTTACATTCAGCATTTCCATTTCTAGCTTACATTCCCCTGTTGTTTTGCATGAGGAAAACGTGCAACTTTAGAAAGGAGAACGGAAAGAGCTGCTTTTTAGTCTAACTTTTCAGTTTGTCGTAGGAGTTTTAAATGTGGTAGGAGTAAAACACCAGAAGTACTGCTGCCAAAGTTATATTCAAACTCGTCTTTCTTGGAGAAGCAGAAGAAGCCCAGGGAGAAATAAATTTGCAAACATGCTCTTCATGCTCTCCTTTCCCAAGATTTCTCTGAGATATAGCCCATCCTCTGTGGGTTTTGAGGTATATGGTTCCCAGGAGTGAAAAGGAGGGCCAAACATCTCTCCTCTTGGATCTCAACGTGCCAGGGCTTTAGTGTACTGCCACTTACGGCTCCGCTTTTTCACCTGGAAAAAGCAACCGCATGATGTAGACTGAGGAGCCCTCACAAATTAACTTGCCATCACCAAGTGACGCCCAGAAAAGGTGTATTTAAAAGCTAGGCTCATTATAGAATCACAACAAACCCCTCATGACTGGTGCAGTAGACAGTGAGGTAGAGGGCGAGCCCTGGAAAGACAGAAGAAAAGTAGCAGTGAGTTCTGGGTACCTTTGTGCAGACGAAACAGAAAAACGCAGGCAGTGAAGTAATAGTGTTCCGTTACTAATGCCAGCAATAGATAATTGCAACAATTATCTATTAGATCATAGGTACTAATTAACAGATAATTGCGCAACTCCGGAAATCAATAAATAACTGATTCCCCTCAGAGAATGTCTTCTACATTTTTACATTAAAAAGACTCCAGAGTTGTAATGGATTAAAATCCTACGGAAGGGAAAGAAATGGCATCAGCCACTAGTTCTGCAGAAGCGAAAAGTAATACTGATAGAGTTTAGATGGAAATTTTCACTTTGTGTGTTTAGTTTGGGGATTCTTTTTAAATCATTCATACCAGCGATTTAGTTCTTAAGGCTGTTTCTTTGAGATTAAGTGACAGGACTTCTGTTACTCTTTTCTTCTTGGAATGCTTCTTGATATTCTTACGTCAACCAGAACTTCTGTCTCTGTTGCAGATGTGAACAATGACCGTAGCTAAGAAGCCCAAATCTTCAAAGCCTAAAAAGCCCTCTTCAAGGCGGTCTGGCAAATCCAAGAAACCAAGTACTAAAATACTGATGTCACGCACCGCCAACTGGGGCCGGATAGTGCCTGCAGAAGATTCAAGCCAAGTCTCTGTGGCCCAAGGACATGGAGGTGCTATTTACTGTAGATCATCTGAAAAATCTAAGGCTTTTGCCCCAAGAGATCTAAGTAAGTGTGCGTTTTATCCTGCCTCCATTGTCTTCAAAGCAAAAGTAGAAAATGCAGTTCTTACTTGTTGCACTGATAGAGAAGGGGACTACTGTGAACAAAGACTTCAAAAGTGAATCCCCTAAGGCAACTGAAGTGACTGATGTTACAGAAATTAATTTTGATATATTTACAGTCAACAGAGAAATATGGGGAGCTTTTTGTAATGCACAGATTCCTCCATGTCTTTTCTGTTTTGCAAAGAAAAGTGTTTGATTGTTGCTATTCACAGCTTCCATTTTTCACAGGTTTTTTGAATGATAACATTGCTCAGGAAAAGATCTGGTATCTGTAGGGGTACTGTCATTCCTAGTTCCTAGTTTTTACGTTTTTACCATATAATTTCAAGTCTAAGTTTGTGGTTTAAGTTATAATAAGGAAAAAAACAGTAGTTGAGTTAATCAGGTTAAAGATTATAGATGGAGAGGAACTTGGCATTAGGTGCTACAAACAGAATGGCAGTTAGCCTTGCCTTAGAAAAATTAAAATGGTTGACTAAAGTTGTTTTTTTTTTTTTTTTTTTTTTTTCCCAAAACATTGTGTTGACCAGCCAATTTGAATTTGGTGGTATTAAAGCTGTCTGCAATAAGTTTTTCTGGTTTGGATTGTAGCTAGCCCCTGTAGGTGCTCCTGCAGAATAGTATTTTTTTAAATACCTTTCTTAGAAACAAACAAACAAGATCTCTTTTTAAATTTAACTTTCTTGCAGTCGTTAATGATGGAATTGCTCCGCCACAGAGCATTCTTTTTCCACCTGAGAAGATTTGTATGGATTGGCGAGAAACACAAAGTGTTGGAGTTGGCCTGTACAATCTTGGCAACACATGTTTTCTTAATGCTACTCTACAGTGTTTGACCTACACACCCCCACTTGCCAATTACATGCTTTCTCTTGAGCACAGCCAGTCATGTGAGTACTTTCTAACAGTATTTTGAATCTGTTGGATAGCTCTGAAGGTGAAAGAACAGCAGTGATTCTGTGAGATAAGCTTATTTGCCTGATTTTACCTGTAGAAGCTGGCTTTGAGCACTGTATTAGCAGTGGGCTCCGAATAGCATATGGAGTGCAATTAATGCACCATGGTTTATTTATTTAGTTATTTATTTGATTGTTTGTTTGTTTGTTTATTAAAGGATCATTTATTGCTTCATGGGAATAATGAAGTGCATTGGACAGTAATGCATTTAGTAGTAATTTTAGAGAGTAATACATTTTGCAGCCTGTGGAGTTCACATTCCTGTCAGCCTTTACAACTGCGACTTTGCAGTAGTCTTTTAGATTTCTCATCACAACATGCATTTGAATACAGGCTTAGTGGATATTTTTATTCTGTAAAGTTGTGTGAAATGAAATGTTACAAGACTGTTGGGACATTGGCATCTTGGGAGAATAGAATGTAGCAAGGAGAGTGGATATTGTATCTATAGTTTAAATTGTACTTAGATGTTTGTAGTTGTGGATATTTCGCTGGACTGGGATGCTTTGTTCTTTCACTCTTCAGGTCGTGAACAAGATTTTTGCATGATGTGCACGATGGAGACTCACATTAACCAGGCCCTGCGTTGCACTGTTGATGCCATCGAGCCTACGCATGTTATCAGTAATCTCAGTCGTAAGTGGCTTCAGATGTGTTTCTTTTCGATAGCTTGTAATCTTCAAATAATCATTTGATGTGTCTAAGTGGTTTTAACACTCAAATGAAGAGAGATTTTAGAAATACAAGAACGATTTCATTTTTAAATGAGGTCAATACTATCATCTTCTTATTTAGGAATAGGACAACATTTCCGTTTTGGCAGTCAAGAAGACGCACACGAGTTCTTGCGCTATACTGTTGATGCTATGCAGGAAGCGTGCTTGAACGGAAGCACCGAGTAAGCATAAACAAGTTCACTTTCATACATTCTCTAG
The DNA here is from genome assembly GCF_964035555.1 of Netta rufina. NCBI lineage: Eukaryota > Metazoa > Chordata > Aves > Anseriformes > Anatidae > Netta > Netta rufina. The sequence continues at coordinate 11,876,656 of NC_140142.1, read as the reverse complement.
CACCTTCTAGTCCTTTATTTACTCTCAGAAATGATCTCTAGCACCTTTTAGTGCCTTATTTACTATCAGCAACGAAAGTCTACATCATCCTTGGTTTTCATCAAACTCTTTGAAGAGTTAACTCTGTGCCTTAAATCTTCTGAGGTCTGATTATAATTTATTTCCAGATTGGACAGATCTTCTCAAGCTACCACCATCATTCATCAAATATTTGGAGGATTTCTAAGATCGAGAGGTACTTGAAAAAATATTCCTGTCCTTAGAACTGATCTGTGTCTTTTGTCGGTAGTAAAGCAGTCTGTAGTTTGTCTAAAGTAGTATCTGTCAACAACTTGAATTTGGACAGTTAGTCTCCTTCACATAATGTTAAGCATTTATATTTTGCTTCCAGTGAAGTGCTTGAATTGCAAAGCAGTTTCGGATACGTATGAGGCATTTCTTGATATCACTTTGGATATAAAGGTAAGATGTTTTCTAAATATAATTCATGATGTTTAAGTACATGCATGACTTTCTAAATTAAACTTGTTTAACTTAAAAAACCAAACCACATATAATGTTAAAACATAAGAGCTTGGTGGTGCTAAGGAAGTGGATTGGACTTTGTCCTTCCGTGGAACCCATGTAAATAGTCTCCACATTTGCATTGGGTTTAAGGGGAAAGAATTCTCTTTCTGCAAAAATTATAATGCTGTCATACTTCTTTGTTGTTCTACCTGAATATACATCTAATTGTTAGACTGATGAATTTGTCCCCAGTATTGATGACAAAGCACATTATAGATGCTGTCTAGGCTACTGGAAAAGTATTTGTTCCAAAGTCAAATGCCTTCCAGGTGAGGTCAATGCTGAGCATGCTCTTTCTGCCTCCTTCTTCACAGTAGATCGCTTGAGTATGTTAGTAAGATTCTCTTATAAACTACTAGTATGTCTGTGGAATTCTGAATTACGGTGACTTTACGCTCTTCTTTCTCACTGCTCTAGGCGGTTTCATCTGTTAGCAGAGCTCTGGAACTCTTTGTGAAACCTGAAGAGCTGGATGGAGAGAATTGCTATAAATGTAGCGAGTAAGATTTTGACGTCAGTTTTCTATGTTGCATGACTCTGTTGGACTACCTCTAAACTTTGGATCTACTTACAAGTTTTGTGGAAGTTTATAAAAGACTTGGATTTTTGTTTCTTTGGAGGGGGGAAGTCTTGTTCATAGGCATTCCCTATGGGTTTGCAATTCTCTGGCTTGTATTTTGCCATCAGAATTCAAAAAGAGCTACTTTTGTTCTTTCTATTTATTAGCTCTCGACAGTACTTTTCTTGATGTAAACTGCCCAGTTTCCGTTGTTCTCTGGGCTAGTGGCTAATTTTCACTGCTTACACCGTAGGTCCTACCTTGGAGCGGGCAATGTGTCAAACTGAACTATTTTGTTTCAAAGGATGGCAGATGGTTTCAGTGTCTTTCCAGACAAGCTCAGTACATGAAGACTTCCTACTGTTAAATGTCTCCCTCCTGTAGAATGACCATGTGCTTCTGTTGTATTTTTGATGTTGATAGTCGACCTATGTTGGAGATTATTTGCAATTTCTAGTCCTGGGGACCAAGGCTCTCTCGTTCCGCTTTCAGTATTTGTATTTCCCTTGAAAGCTGAAAGAATGTATCCAGGACTGGAGTTCAAATAGCCACTTTTGTAGACCAAGAAATGGTACCTTGCCATCCAACCTGGTAATACCCTTTCGTGAGAGATTCCTGTTCCCCCTATGCTCTGAGTTGTTGGGAAAATTTACCTTCTTCTGTGTATTAACAAACCTGACACGCAGTGCGTGGGTTTATGAAAAGAAAAAAGACCAACCTATTATGCAAGTCACTCAAATAGCATAGGCATGCGTGAGACATTAAAAGGAGTTTGTTTTGGGGGCGAAAAAAGAAGATGCCTTCAAACACTTATCTCTGCTTGTTTTTAAGGTGTAAAAAGATGGTTCCTGCGTCCAAGAGATTTACCATACACCGTTCTTCCAAGGTTCTCACAATATCACTGAAAAGATTTGCAGATTTCACAGGTGGAAAGATCAACAAGGTATATTTACCACTGTAATGCAACTATATCATTGTGTAATGGGACATCCCCCAAAGCTGAAAGTTGTTAATATTTTCAGACAATAATTGTAGACTAACGACTATGGCTTATTCTTTCTCTTAATATCAATAAAGTTCCCGCTTGACAAGAAGCATATGCTTTCCTCTGAGAAGGCTGATTCATCAGGAAACAGTTCTCTGCAACTTCTAGTCTTAACCGTTGTTTATGGGAAGACTTATTTGTAGTGAATCAAGAAATATATTCTAGAAATATATTCTAGAAATAAATTCTAGTCTGTGTTTTTTGGAAGTGTTTTTCTCCGGCTAGTCCACGAAGTACTCTGGGATAATTTTTCTATCTTCTTGGTGTCTCTTTAGGAGGTGAAATATCCGGAGTATTTGGACCTGAGAGCCTACATGTCGCAGTCAATGGGAGAACCACTGCTCTATGCCTTATATGCGGTGCTGGTACATCACGGTGTCAGCTGTCACTCAGGACACTATATATGCTATGTAAAGGTAGAAGTCAACAGCATTTCTAACAGGGTAAAGGTTGTGCTGGCAAACCAATTAAAGCATGACTAGCAGCTACTGTTTCTAGGGAAAAAGATTTCATTATATTTTTATTTGACATGTGTGTATTTTGTTCCTATCCGTGATTTCAATTGGAAAACGTGCAATTCACCTAAAGAAATCGTTGTCTTTATTTGCAGGCTGGTAATGGACTTTGGTATCAGATGAATGATGCTAAAGTAGTGCGTACTGACATTAAAAGAGTTCTTGGTCAGCAAGCTTACGTACTTTTTTATATCAGGTAATAACAAATCTTAAAATGTGTTCAGAAGAGATTTACTTTCCTGTTATTGATATTTTTCTGTTTTGCAAGTGTTTTTCTTGCTATCCCAGGAGAAGATTATTATTTGTCTAATTCAGTTCTGTCTAACCTGAAATTCTCTGTGTCGTTTATTATCTTTTGTTGCTTGGCCTTAAACTGCAGCACTTGTGTAAATTGCTATCTATGTGTTATCTGTAGCTGGCTAATTTAGAGAAGGAGAGAAATGAAGGTCATCTGTGGTGTAAGAATGAATTCTTGCTGTGCAAGTGATAGTCTTAGTAGGAAGACTGTTCTCTACTTTTCAGTCTGTAGTCTTGGCGAAGCCTTCTGTAGAGAAGGCTTCCATATCGTATGAGCTGTTCCTCTAAAATGATAGGATGGGATTTAATCCAAGAGTAGGCTGAAAGAAAAACTAAACTATGATCACTGCTCTTTTCTGAAGGCGCTATGATTTGACACTTGGAGAACGTGCGTTTTACTTGCCAGCACCATCTTATCCCTGTTCATTCCCTCCGGGTCAGCAGGGGGCTAATAGTAAGCAGGCTGGATTTATGGGACCACGACTTCTTCCTCATATGATTAAGGTAATTCAGGGAAGCGGGAGGGCAGATAACGGCACCAAACTGCTAGTGGGTTTGGGGTTTGGTGTGGGGTTTTTTGTTTGGTTTTCGGCATCTTAGTTTTGTTTTCCTTCCCACGCCGCAGCTTTCTTCACAGCCCTCATGCTACAGCCAGAGTCATTCAAACAGTGGTTACTGCTAAATTGTGCAGCCATGCGACTCCATTACTTTATAGCTCCAAGACAGCTTTCTAAAGCACAGAGAGCTACGCTCTTTGACTATTTAAGCAGAGTGTACTAATCCTCAAATCATTTAAAAGAGGACTTGTTTTTCCTATCATCGTCACTTTAGCTAAGACAGGGAAAACTCATTGTCTTATTCCTGAGCACCAGAACGATTACTTCAGGCTTTTCAGGGTATGTTCAAAGGGGAAAATAAATATATTTGGGAATAGCAGCAGGTAATGTTAAGTTGCTTGGCTGGTTTTCAAAGATGATGTTAATTTGATACCAATCTGCAGTAAACCAAAAGCAGGAATTGAATACGCTTATTGGACTTGCATTTATCCTTAAAGGGCAGCGTGTTTTTCTTTTTAGGTGTTAAGACCATTTGTAGAAACACTCAGTAGGAGAGTTTTGTGTTTCAAAATGTTACATGCAGTGTTTGCGTTAATCCATCTTGCAATTTCTTCTTTTTAAATACAGAATTCAAGCCGTTTAAATGGAAATGGATCCATAAAAGAGGACGCAAAGACCACTGGTGTCACCCTAAAAAGGCCATCTTCAGCACCACCAATGGCCTGTGTTCAAAACCAGGCAATTACCAGGCCTTCAATGACTGATACGTCAAGAAAACAGAAGATCACCATCAGTATTCACAATAAATTGCCTGCTCGTCAGACTGTGTCACAGCCTGACTTTCTTAGCAGTGCTGTGGAGGATGAAGATCTCTACCAGGCTGTTCCTTCATCCACAATTACAAATTCGGTAATGCAAATGAAGCAAATGCAAACAAACAAAAAAGTTTCTGATGAAATTTTTGTGGAGCCAACAGTGAATGAAAATCCTAAACTCAGCTCTGATAACACAGTCCCTTATGGTGCAGAATCTTCAGGAAAATCTGAGGAGGAGTCAAAGGGCTTATTTCAAAGGAATTTGAAATGCAATGCAATGTCCTCTAATGGAATTTTGGTTGGAAAGGTAGTCCGTACATTGCAGCATTCCAATTCTTCCTGTCAGAATGCTGACAAAGGAAGATCCCAGCATGAGCTGCCAAAAAGAGATTCACTAAATGGTGCTATTAGGTTAGTTAATGAATCTAAAGAAAACGGACTGAAACTTGATGATTCCACTTGCCGAGTTGAACCTGTTAAACCTTCTGAGATGTTCTTTTCTAAAACAAATGGATTGCTTGAAACATAGATTTGCTCCATCGAGAATTTCTCACCTACGATGTATTCGGGAGTGTTTATTGTGTTCCTAATTCAGGTGAAATACTGAGAAAACACAGCACACATGTGATCGTAAGACTTTGTGGTATTATCCCCTTAGAATTTGCAGACCTGAGCTTATATTAGAACTTGTCAACTTAAGCTCAGCTGAGATAAAAATTCCTAAGTTTCATAAAGTAGATTTTGGGGGGTGAGTCGGGGTTATCTTTGAAGTGTAGATAATGCATACAACTCACAGCGGTCTTGCTTACCATTTAATGGAGAAATTCTGACAAGACTAGTCCTCAGTACTACTACAAATAGTATTTTTTTGTCTGCTGACTTGTGCGTTTTAATTGCAGATGCCTGGAGCTATGCCTTCAGTCAATCGAGAAGTCATCACGGAGTCCTTCACAGCCAGCCAGCTGAACAGCTTGTCAGAGGAAATGAGGTAAAATGAGCACAGTCTGATTAAGACAAGACTTTATGGAAGTTCGTTACAGTTTTATCTGTCTACTAATAGTATTTAATGGAAGGATTTAAATTAGTACAATTCCATACTGTGTGTCCAGTGTCACGAACAGAACTAATGATCAGCACTGAGCATATCACTCTGATGCAGGTTGGTGCCTCAAGGAGAACTTGTGTTCCTTTATAGAATGTTTTTCCATTTTTCTCCACTGTCTGGAGAAACACTGGCTGTTCCCCGCTCGCCCCTATGCCTTTTTTCTCAGAGCATCAGGTGGAAGGAGACAGATGCATTTGCTTTTTTAGTGCAATGGCTTCAGAAGCAAGAGGGGAAAAAGCACTTTCTCTGGGAGCTGAAGAAGGTGTCCTAATCACAGGAGAGGTTTCTAAATGGCATATCTTTGCGAGCGTTCCTGTAGTCCGGAGGTTTTTGTTTGTTTGTTTGCCTTTGGAAGGTTTTACTCTTAATATTCACGTCCTTCAGCAGAAGTGAGAAATGGGTTTTTATTTTATGCAGTGTTGCGGAACCTCCGAAATCTCCTGGGAATGATGAATACCTCGCCCAGTACCAATGTGATGACCGTGGAGACAAGGAGAAAGCAAGAAGATCAAAGGAACGTGACCTCATTTCAAAAGAAAATGTTTTGTACGGCAAAGACTCTTCTGAGCCTGGTGAGAAATTGCGGCAAACTTCCTCTCTCAAGTCTGACACTGAATGTAGCTCTAACAATCTTTCTTCCTTAGCTATTGCAGATAGACGCCAAGATACAAAGGACAAGACTAAAACCACTGACAAAGAGCATTACCGAAGAAAGAGGGAACATGCTCCTAGTGAAGAGAAGGAGAGTCAAAAAGCAGGTCCTTCCAGCAAGAGGAGGTGTTCTCAGAGCGTGGAATTTGTTGAGCAAAAGAGTCACAAGCAGGAGTACTGGGAGGGAAGCAGGTACAGATCTTTCCCTCGTGAAAGAAACAGCCCTGAGAATGGCAGAAGAGCAGTCAAATATTCAAAGTACAGATCTGGCAGCGGAGGAAGATCAGAACAAGGTAGCAATAGGTACTACCGATCCAAAGGGGAAAGAAGTTGGAGCAGAGAAAGATACTATCGAGACGAAGCACGGAGATGGGAAAGATGTAGCTATTACAAGGATTACTATTCACCTCATGCGACAGGAGACAGTAGAGAGAGAAAGTTCTCTCACGGCGATGCAGCCTTTGACAGATTGACTGCAACTTACTACAGCAGGTCACATAAGCATTATCATTACAAAAGCGGATGGCCTCACGGTTCCCTCTTGAGAGAGGAAGATGTACGTCGCTTTAGCACACCCCGAGCAGACTTGCATCGTTGCTCGGTACCTCAGCAACATTCCAGAAGACATTCTCGTGAAAGACATGCGCTTCCACCTGTGTCAGCTCATTTGGAGAACTGTCGCCAGAAAAATGAAACAGAAGGAAACAGAAAAAGAAAATATACCCGTGCAGAAGGTAGTGAAAGTGAAATAGAAAGGAAAGACAGAAAGATAGAAAAGGAGCTTGTAGGTGGTGAAAAAAATGCAAAAATATCACAAGTTCTGGAAGAAAAAGAAGTCTAAGGATAAACATGGAGAGAAGGATTCCAAGTAAGCAAGGATTCCAGCATACTCTGCATTTTTTATCCTAAGTCTTTTCTGGGTGCTTCTCATGTCTTCCTTTTTTTTTTTTTTTTTTTTTTTTTTTTTTTCTGGTAGTTTCTAAGTTATTTAGATAGCATCAGCTGGCTGGGGATCATGTTGTTAGGTTGATCAGTGAAGACAGGAAAGCTCTTGCTGAATTGTGTCAGAGCACTAGCTTTGGACCACATAGTTTGAATCACATCCGTACACCATTCCAGATTAGGTTAAAAGATTTTTTCTGCTTGCACATATTCCAGAGCTAGCCGTTGTTAATGATCTGTGTACAAACCAGGACCTATGGTCCTTCAATCTGACGGCTTAAGTTTGCTGCATCTAAAGTAAGTTGCGTGTGCACAAAGCACCACAAAATAGCTGACATGCTGCAAATCATCACCTGTGGTAAAATAAATCAAGTTTCATATAGGCAACAAGTGCCACATCTTTTTTTCCCTTTTTAACTTGCATGTTTCTTTCAGACTTCATGATTTGTGTTTCTGTGCGCTTCACTTTGACAATGCCAATCGCAAGCGTAAGAAAAAGAAGAAAAAGGAGAAGAAAAAGAAGAAAAAGGAGAAACACCAGGAAAACGAAAGGCTCCTTGGAACACTTAGATCCTCGTTTCCAGAAGATAACGCGGGAGAAGAAGGAAGAATCCCATCCTCCAGATGGCTCTTCATGTCAGTAATGCAGAAGTGAGAGCAGTAAACAACCTTACAAGGAAGGGAAGACTTCCAGTGCAGGCGAAAGCAAGAAATACAGCTCCATCACATCCAACGACTATACTAAAGGTAAGCGGCCGCAGCATGTGTGAGGAATTCCTTTTATATTAATCTCGAGATTATTTCAAACAGTCTTGAAGTGCTTGATGACTTAACAGTCTGCAGATTTATTATCAAATCAAAAAAAAACCCCACTTGGTAGACTATTTTTTTCCCAGTTTTGAATGGCCACTAGGAAAGAAGGCCTGAAATAAAGAGGTTAAAGGCAAATGGTTTTCATTTGGTTTGATGATGAAGTGGCAAACAAGATGAAGAGTTGCAAGCTCCCTTCTTAAATTCAGTCCAGACAAGTAGGAAAAGTAAATGTGGACAGCTGTATCTTGGCAAAGAAGATAGTAGGGAGCAAGGAGGTTTAGCAGTCAAGATGGAAGGTGATGCCATGAGGCTTAGAGGCTAGTAATGTTCTAATGAACATGGCCAAGTCTTGCGCTGGGCAGCCTGCTTGGGTCCAAAGCCTGCAGTCCTCCCCAAGATGTCGGCGAGGGGCTGGTGAGCCGTTGGGACGGAACCCCCGTTGCCCGGGTTCCCCAAGCAACCGCCCCACTCTCCAGCCACAATGGCAGGTCCAGCAGCCGGCTCCCGCTCCTCCCGGGGCTGCGGCCCTGCTGGCGAGCCCAGCGCCCCAGAGCTCAGCCCAGCGGCCTTTTTCCCACAGAGGGTTTCCCCAGACGGCTTCCGCGGCTTGCGCAGACGCAAAACTCCCCCTTCGTCGTCCCAGCCGTGCCGCCAACGGTGGCTGCCTGGCTGCTGCCCTCCCTCCCCGGAGCGACGGCGCTGCCCTTGCAGCCCCCGCAGGTACCCACCCTCCCCTCCGCGCTGCCCCAGGCCACCGTCTGGCACGTGGTGCCAGGGGTCCAGGGGCAGGTGCTGCAGCTCCCCGCCGGGGTGCAGCTGCCACCTGGGGGGCACCTCCCAGCCCAGGGGCACCACCTGCAGCTTGGGCAGCTCCCCGCCGGGGGGCAGCTCCCTGCTGTGGGGCAGCTCCCCGCCGTGGGGCACCAGCTGCAGCTGGTGCAGCTCCCCGCTGTGGGGCAAAATCTGCAGCTGGTGCAGCTCCCCGCTGTGGGGCAAAACCTGCAGCTGGTGCAGCTCCCCGCTGTGGAGCAAAACCTGCAGCTGGTGCAGCTCCCAACCATGGGGCACCAGCTGCAGCTGGTGCAGCTCCCCGCCGGGGGGCAGCTCCCCCACACCGCTCCTCCCTGTGCCCCCGTCCATCAGTGGGGACAGCCCATGGTGACGGGGACACTGGTACCCCACCATGCGCTGGGGCTGGGGCCCAGGGCCGTGCTCCATGGGGAGCTCCTGCACCCTGCAGGCACCTGCCTGTTGCAGGCCCCCGCCCAGCGCAACCCCCCGCCACCCCTCGTCCCGGGGCCTCCGCTGCGGGGACAGGCGCTCCCCACGCCCCACACCCTGAGCAGCAGCCGGGGGCAGCTGCCGGAGCCCTGCTTGCACGCCGTGGGGCTCAGCAAGGACCAGGGGACCCCGCTGCCCGGCCCCACTCCCCCTGAGCCTGCCCAGGCTCCAAGGACCGCCAGCACCCAGACGGCGACGCCTGACGGTGAGTTTGGGGCTGGCACAGCCGGCCACTGGGCGCCCCACACCCAGGGGCCATGGGAAAGCTGACATCGCCCGTCTTGGGGGATTTTCTTGCTTCGTCCTCAGCGGCGACAGCCCCGCAGGTGCCTGAGGAGCCCCCGCAGCTGCCCGAGCTGGGCCCTGATGCCTTTGCCGAGGCCTTTCCAGAGCTGGCAGGGGACAGCCAGCAGCTGCAGCACATGCAGGACGAGCTCCTGGCTGACCTGGACATCCCCATCCCCGGCATGGAGGAGCTGCTCAGCTGGCTCGATGCCGTGGATCCCCAGGATGCCTTCCCCGATTTGCCCAGCAGTCCTGCCCTCAGCCGCTTCCTCTCGCAGCTGCCCGACCTCTGCGAGGACATCGAGGAGCCGAGCACGCAGGGACTGGAAGCCACAGGAGCCCTCGGTGAGGTCCCCTCAACCCCTGGGCTGCGCCCCGAGAAGCTTGAGGGTGGGCTGTCGCTGCAGTCCCCCGTCATGCCAGCAGTGAGCCCCCCGCTCAGCCCTGCAGCCAGTCCCCTGCCCAGTGCGCTTAGGAGCCCCCTACCCAGTCCACCCCTGAGTCCCCCCAGGAGCCTCCCTGACACCCAGCTCTTCAGTGCCCTTAGTAGACCCCAGCCCCAACCCCCCCAGCGTTCCCTCAAGACCTGCTCCAACCCCAAGGTCCCCAGTGCCCTTAGTAGACCCCAGCCCAAATCCCCCCCGAGTTCCCCCAAGAAACGCCCCAACCCCAAGGGCCGCAGTGCCTTTAGTAGACCCCAGCCCAAATCCCCCCCGAGTTCTCCCAAGAAACGCCCCAACCCCAAGGGCCGCAGTGACCATGGGAGACCCCTGCCCAAACGCCCCCTGGGTCCCCTCAAGAGCCCCCCGCCTGCCCCTGCGTCCACCGGCACCAAGCGGGGGGCCAAGCGCCCTGCGCCCAGCAGCACCCCCGGGACAGCGCAGAGCTGCCAGCACAGGAGGCCGACGACAGAGAACCCCCCCGGCAAGGAGAGGAAGACGCTGCTGGGCCAGGCTGGCCAAGGCCGCAAGAGACCGTGCCAGGGGAAGACGGGTGGCAGCAGCACGGTGGCTGGCAGCAGCAGGGAAGCAGGCAGCAGCGGGCAGCAGCTGGCGATCAACAGCACCACGGCACCCAGCAAGAGAGCGCGAAGCCCGGGGGCTGCAGGGGGGCAAGGAGCAGCGGCACCACCTCCCCGCAGAGCGCGGCTGCTGCCGGAGACTCCGAGTGGGGAGCCCCGTGCCGTGCGGCCCCAGGACAGGCTCTGTCCCCAGGCCAGCGGGGCCAAGACGCTGCAGCGCCAGCAGCCGGGGACAAAGACCCCCAGCGAGACTTTGCAGCCGCTGGGGGCCAGGGCCAAGGCGCTGGGGCCAGCGTGCCAGCTGGCCTGTGTGCAGCCGCAGCCCACCTCCAGCAGCCCCAGCAGCATGCCCAGCGCCCCGCCGACAGTGCCAGGCTCCAGCGCTGTGCCCGCTGCCCCCCGGCCCCCAGCTGGCGGCAAGGAAAAGGAGGTGCCAGCACCACCAGGCAGCACAGCATGAACAGGGGATGCTGCCATAGAGCTGGCGCCCAGAGAGCTGGGCCTGCCAGCCACGGGGGGCCAAGCGCAGCGTCCAGCTCTGCCCATGCAGCCGCGCACGCTGCAGCGTCCGGCGCAGCCCCGCGTGGACTACGTGCCCTGCGTGGGGCCTTGGGCGGGCCGCGACGCAGCGCCCACGCCGCTGGAGGAGCAGGAGGAGTCGGTGCCCATCACGCCGCAGCAGCGTCCCGAGCGGGAGCGCCTGAAGAAGCTGGCCCAGGAGGAGCGGCAGCGGGCGGCCCACCAGACCAAGATCGGCCCCGTGCAATTCTTCGTGCAGCGGCAGAAGGACCACGCCATAGCCTACTATTACGGCTACCCGTGACCGACCTCGGGCTTCTCCTCGACGGCCCCTGCAGCACCCAGGCAGGCACAGAGACCTCTGCAGGCACCTGCTCCAGCTTCAGCCACGCTCCTCAGCCCTTGCCCCTCTCGCTTGCCCTCTCCCCTCTCTCGTGCTGGAGCTAGGGGATGGGCTTGCCACTCTCAGGGATGGGCAACAGCGCCAATGGCAAATGCGCGTGCGCCTCACCCAGGAAGGTGGCAATGGCAAGCTGGGGAGATGCTGGCAGCAGCTGGGCTGGGAAAGCTTGGCCATGGCAACTGCTGCTTGGGACACCAAAGGGCTGAGAGACAAGACTTGGTTCTTCTTTCGGGGCATTGCTCTTCTTTCCTGCCTTCTGGATTAAATTCCTCTCCTTAGGTGGTCACTCAGCAAGGCCTCTGCCTGCAGCTCTTCTTGCACTGGCATGCCAAGGGGATAAGAACTGGGAGGTCTTTGGGATAGCAAATGATCAGTGGGATGGGAAGTGATGATGGGGATAGCAATTCACTGGAATGGGAAAAATGGGTTTTATTTGTATTAAATTTAAATTTTTTAATTTTCATTTAATTTATTGGTTTTCTTATTTATTTAATTAAATCCACTTTATTGACTGTGTTGTACAGTATGGCATTGTTTTATTTTTATAAAATTATAAGTAATAGTATTAAATATTTTTATATATTAATATATTATAAACTATAAGTATCATTATTTATTATTTTGTTGGTTTTTATTCTTTTTCTACCCTATTAAACTCTCTTTATCACAACGCACTGGTTTGGACTTTATTTTTCCTTCCGAGTCATTCTGGATTCACTCCGGATGGGGGGACACTAGCGAACGCCTGTGCGCTTCAGATCCAAGGTCACCTTTGCCCTCAACTCAAGATACATATTTGCATCTGTTGTTGTGAAACAAAATTAACAACAGGAACAATAAAGTTACCTACTTGCTAGCAGCAGCTCTACATTTGCTGGGGTCTGCTCTATGCATTTTGAAGACCATTCCATGCTCTTCAGCCCCTCCAGGAGGAAATGTATGGTTCTAGGAAAATGCGTCTTGACCTGATGCAAAGCTGTGACGCAGCCTGCAGCCCCTGCAAGCCCTGGCATTTTACCTGCAACCCCTCCAACAACTCTGATGTTCCCTGCATCGACTTCAACCACTGCAGCGGGACCTGAGGCCCCTCAAAGCCTTGTCACACACCCTGCAGCCCCTCGAGCCCCTGGCATGTTCCCTGCAGCCCCTCCAGCCCCTGGCATGTTCCCTGCAGCCACTCCAAGCCTTGCACAGGCCCTACAGCTGGCTCCGGGGACGACCCCGTTGCTGTCTCAGGCACCAATACACACAAGGGGAAGGAATGCATGCAGAAGTCATCTCGTTTCGGAAGGGCAGAATGTCCTCCCAAGAAGGGGAAGGAGCAAGAGGAAGGTGAGGCAGCCTACCCCAAGGTAGGGCCATCCCAGGGCACAGGAGGCTGTTGGAAAGGAGAGCAGAGAGAAAAGCAGCAGGAAGCAGGTGATCCCCATCCCTGGGCGAGCTGCGAGCCATGGGACAAGATTGCAGCTGTCCTCCAGGCGAGCACATTGTCAGCTGGCTGCTGCGCTGCTGGGATAGCAGCTGCGGGAGCCTGGCAGCAGAGGGCAGGGAAGCCAAGCAGCTGGGATCCTTCTCTGGGGAAGGGGGCACTGAGAAAGCGCTTGCAAACGGGGCACAAGCCCTCAGCCTCTAGAGGCGGCGCCTGTCAGGCGTGAAGGAAAGGGATCCCTTCTGGGAAGATGCTGTGGGCTTGCTGAGGCTCGAAGAACAGATGGTGCTGGCTGCTACCAGCGTGCTGCAGCAGCGGCAAGACAGAGCCGTGGTGGTTTTCCTCAGCTGGGCAGCTGAGCTCCAGCACAAGCGCTCTCTCCCTGCCCCTCCTCCAACGCCAAGGGGAGAAAAGAGGCTGGCAAGGGCTCAAGGGCTGCCAGAAGGACAGGGAGATCACTCCACAAGGAGCGTCACGGGCAAAGCAGGCTCAGCACAGCCTGTTCCAGTCCAGCCCGGGGCCTGCTCCTGCGGGGGCTCTCCACAGGCCGCGGCCTCCTCCAGGCCACAGCCACCTGCTCCACCGGGGGCTCCTCCACCCACATGGGGGCTGCAGCGTGGAGATCTGCTCCACGGGGGACCCATGGGCTGCAGGGGGACAGCCTGCTCCACCAGGGGCCTCTCCCTGCACAGGCCGCAGGGGAACTGCTGCTGTGAGCCTGGAGCACCTCCTGCCTCCTGCTGCACGGACCTTGGGGGCTGCACAGAGCTTTCTCACTCCTCCCTGAGCCAGACGCTGCTGGGCAGCAGCTTTTGTTCCCTTTCTTAGATGGGCTCTCCCCCAGGCGCAAACATCATCCTTTTGCTCTGCGTTCTGGGCAGCAGCGGGTGGGTCCCTCCTGGAAGGAGCCTCCTGGCAGCGGCCCTGAGCTCCCATGGGGCAGCTGCTGCATTCTCCTCACAGAGGACACCCCTGCAGCCCCCCGCTCCCACAGCCTGGCCACGCAAACCCAAGCCAAGACACCAAGCGAGCCTCCCTGATTGCCAGCCAGCAGCTGGCTCAGCCTGTGACCCCAGGCCAGTGCCCACAAGACTCTCCTGGGTCTTGAAAAGCAAGCCTTGTGGGGACGGAGCACCCACAAAGAATAGACTCACACAACAGGACTCCTTGCCAACACTGCCTCACAGACACCTGGGCCTTGAGCGGGTAGCTCACCTTGAGCGAGCTCATTTCCTTCCCAGTAGCTGAAATGTGCCCTTTCGGGGGCATTTGGGGGCTACAGCGTGCTGCTGAGAGGGATGTTGGAGCTCCTGCAGGGCAGTGCTTCCACTAAGGCAAGGCCTTTTCTGCATCTTCTACTGCCCTGCAAGCGAGGATGCTTGGGGCACACAAGAAGCTGGCAGGGGACACAGCTGCAGGGATTGCAGGGATTCCTAAAGTCATAGCCAAATACAAGAAAGACAGGAGGACGTGATGCTTTTGATAGAAAGGAGCTGGGTTTTGGGTCAAAATCCATCCCTTTTTCTATCCTGGATACCCCCAAGGGCGTAGGACAGCAGCACTGCAGGGCAGCAAGAGATGCTGTGCATTTCTCTCATCCCCCTGAGACAGCCACTGGGTGACGATGGTGCCAAGTGTCTGGAAAGAGACCTTGCTTTCTCAGGCCCAGGTGTCCAGCTGCACACCAAGGCCGTCCCTGGCTTCCAGGCGCAGTTGCCAGGCCCAAGGCCGAGCTCCCCTGCGAACCCCCAGCCCAGCAGACCTTGCTCCTGGCATTGTGGAGCAGCCATTTCACGGCAGCCTTTTCTCCTGGCAGTCAGCTTAGCGTCGAAAGCTCTGTCACCAGGACAGCCGAGAGCCGTGGTAGCTCAGCAGAGAGTCACTGTCAGCCTTGGAGCTCACAAAGGTGGGTGGCCACAAGTGCCCTGAGCGTCCAGCTCGCAATGAGGACTGCTGTGGCACTCAAATTGTCACCTGTTTGCTGCGATGCTGGGATACCTGCTCTGGTAGCCTGGCATCAGAGGCCAGGGAAGCCAAGCAGCTGGGATCCTTCTCTGAGGCAGGGGACACTGAGAGTGGAAATGGAAATGGGGCACAAGCCCTCCGCCTCTCAAAGGAACCCCTCAGATGTTTAGGTATAGTAAACTTATGTATATCTGTGTGACTCTAGACCACAACATGTCAGTGTTCTGGTTTGTCCACTGCTTTGTTGTGGGGGCTTTGAGTTGGCCTCTACTCTTTAGGTGAATGCTGACTTCATATCTATGGTGCACTTTATTCTTAAAATGGGAAGTTTCTACCAATTTCCTGTCCAAAGTTCCTCATAAGCCAACTGCAATCATCATTTCAGAGGTATCTCCCAACTTACACATTTCCTAATTCTCCTTGATATTTACTCAAGAAATGCATTTTCACAGAGACATCATATTTTTCTCTCAGCTGGCATCTGGCTGAGCAGAATGATGTCCTTTAATTCCCTTCCACACAATAGGCAACTTGTTCCTTCTGTCTTGTGAACACTTCCTCCTAAGTTCAATACGAATACAAGTGGCAGAATTTTGCCTCATGTCTTAAATGTGTGGCAGGGCTGCCCTGTCAGGTATATTTATACTGAAGAAAAAAAAAAAAAAAAAAAAAGAATAGCCATACATACCATATAACCACTTAACTTTTTCAGTTCTTCTGTTAACAGTGCATGAACATGGGGTTTTGTTGTTTTATTGTTTGTTTTAAACTCCTGACTGCCATATAGCAAACATGACAAAAAAAAAAAAAAAAAAAAAAAAAAAAAAAAAAAACACCCTTTGTTGAGAATCTCTGAGCCTGGCTCTGCTTTGTATTATCAAATGTCACTTCACCTGAACCATTTCAATCACAAGGGATATCCTTCTGTCAGGCTCAGTAGTACTTCCCAACTTTATGTCACCTGGAAATCTCAAAGCTCATATGTAATTTTTAGTCTTCGGCTACCACGTCCATACTGAACATACCTAAATTTGAAGTCATCTCTGCTCTGAATAGGAGGTTGGGTTTTCAGAGCTCCCTTCCAGCCTACATTTCTCCATGAGTCTTTGCCTCCTTAGCAGCTGCAGTTTCAGAACTGTCTCTGAGAATCACTACAGGGAACCTCTCCTTTGCCGGTAATTCCCTCTTCGAACAATGTGAACAATTGCAAACTCCCTTGATTCACTTGCAGCCCCAAAGCCCAAATCCATAGCTAAGGTATCAGAAGCTCACAGAAAGTGAAATAGATGTAGTTCATCCCCTGTGTAGGGGAGCACTGGTCCTACAAAGGCAAGCTACTAAATTCTCTGGAAACAAATTAGCTTTAATAAATTATCTTGTAAATTCCACATTACCCGCTACTTCCCTAGTCTTATCTCTTCTTGCTACAAAACTTTGCCCAGCGTTGATGTCAAACTAACAGGCCTGTACTTGTCTGGATCACTCTTTACATTCTCCTGGACAGAAGTATATTTGTTACTCTCCCATTCTGGGGACTATCCCTGATTTGCACAATTGTGATGTATTTTTCCTACTTGAGTTGTTGTTCTGTGTGCCAATGCTGTTAATAGGCTAGGTAGATATCAGCTTGTCATTTTTCACTTGAATCACTGTAGATTTTTATTTCACCTCAGATGATGTTGTGCCTAGTGCCCTACCCTCATTTGCAATGGGAATCCTGTCACTGCCCTTAATATCACATTGTTGTTGCTGTTAGATGCAGGAAATAAGATTTGCAGCATTTGAGACATCATTAACTTTTGATCTATTTTTGCCTCGAGTATGCAACTGTCCTAATTTGTTCTCTTTGTTCCCCCTGGCTTCTGTGGCTTAAGTATCATTTACTATTATTGTTTAATTTCCTATGTGAAGGAGGTTTTGGGTCATTCGTACTTTATTTTTGCAGTTTTTAACCTCTGAAATGTACCTTTTCTCATTGCTTTTTTCCCATCTGAATTTTGAATTTTAACTCTGCCTTCTCTGCACTCCAGTCCCAGAGATGCTTAGTCAGACTCAATTATTCATTTCCTTAGATTTCAAAGTTTGCATTTGTAAGCCTCAAAAATTTCATTCTAAGCCTGGTTTTGTTTTATGTTTTGTTTTATCAGTTTTATGGTATGATAAGCTTTTGCTTCCACTGAAGGGTAGAAGTCATTATGAATAGTGCCAACAAAACAGAAACATAACAATGAAAATGATATTTGAATTCAGAATAGGTATTTAAAAAGTTCACCTTCTCCAGCACAAATGGGGAAAGTAAAATAAATAAATAAATAAATAGAGCAGTCCTAAATCATCAAAACTGGCCAAAGAATTAGAAGAAGCACTATTTTTCCAAGGCTGCAATGTTTTCCATTCATCTCACTGGGCCAGCAGAGCACTAGAGAGCTGGATGCACTGAACTCCTGGCTGATACCCTAAATGACCTGCAGGAAGATCTTCTTATCTCTGTCCCCCCGTTTCTCCTTTCAATCTCTGTTCTGTCTGTTTGTATCACTAGCTATCAAAGCGCTACTGAGATATGCACGTGCAGCGCCCAGCACAACCTTGTTTCAGGCTCCAGTGGGACCTTTAGGCATTACCATCCTATAAACAAGTCACAGTGATAGTGAGTGTAATTACAGTCGTCAAACTATTCCAGCTCCACATCATTAGCCATGCCCTGAGCTAAATAACATTTTAATCAGTTTGATATGTCATCTGTGGCTTTCTTCACTGTCACTTGCAATCCAGCAAACTCCTTCCTTCATGTTGCTAGATTAGACAGAGGGTTCTTAACTGCAGACATCCACTTCCCTGTTCAGGAAGCAGTGAGACCTTTCATCTTCACCCAGAATTAAGATGATATCCAAGCATCATGAGACACAGCGCGTATGTCTCCCAGGCCCATCCCATAAGAGCAGGACATTTACCTCACATGAGAAGAAGACTTAATGCAGAGGCAAAGCAAGATACTCGGTGTCAAAGCCATGTCTGGATGATCATTAAAGACAGATCAAAATTACCCAGTACAGGAGGAAAATCTATCATTCGAAGAAGATTATGGTCTCTGATTATTAGTTTCAAAATTAGTTTTTTCTTTGGATTTCCTCTGAACTTAAACTTAGTTTGGAATGCCTTTGGTTTTGAATAGTTCTGAAATTGTATTACTTCTCCTAAGTAAGTTGATAGTCTGTTCTATTTACGTGAAATTCAAATAATATTGTGAAGGATCTGCCATCAGTTTTACTGTGTGCCAGGCTGAGAGCCTTCCTGTACTTAAAGGCAACCTATAGGAAAGCTGGGGAGGGGGTCTTTATCAGGGCCTGGAGTGACAGGACATGGAGTAATAGCTTTACACTGAAAAGTTAGATTTCTGATATATGTTAGGAAGAAATTCTTTACTGATAGTACTTCACATCCAGGCACTCCAGCCCCTGGCATGTTCCCTGCAGCCCCTCCAAGCCTGGCACAGGCCCTACAGCTGGCTCCGGTGACGACCCCGTTGCTGTCTCAGGCACCAATACACACAAGGGGAAGGAATGCATGCAGAAGTCATCTCGTTTCGGCAGGGCAGAAAGTCCTCCCAAGAAGGGGAAGGAGCAAGAGGAAGGCGAGGCAGCCAACCTCAAGGTAGGGCCATCCCAGGGCACAGGAGGCTGTTGGAAAGGAGAGCAGAGAGAAAAGCAGCTGGAAGCAGGTGATCCCCATCCCTGGGCGAGCTGCGAGCCATGGGACAAGATTGCAGCTGTCCTCCAGGCGAGCACATTGTCAGCTGGCTGCTGCGCTGCTGGGATAGCAGCTGCGGGAGCCTGGCAGCAGAGGGCAGGGAAGCCAAGCAGCTGGGATCCTTCTCTGGGGAAGGGGGCACTGAGAAAGCGCTTGAAAACAGGGCACAAGCCCTCAGCCTCTAGAGGCGGCGCCTGTCAGGCGTGAAGGAAAGGGATCCCTTCTGGGAAGATGCTGTGGGCTTGCTGAGGCTCGAAGAACAGATGGTGCTGGCTGCTACCAGCGTGCTGCAGCAGTGGCAAGACAGAGCTGTGGTGGTTTTCCTCAGCTGGGCAGCTGAGCTCCAGCACAAGCGCTCTCTCCCTGCCCCTCCTCCAACGCCAAGGGGAGAAAAGAGGCTGGCAAGGGCTCAAGGGCTGCCAGAAGGACAGGGAGATCACTCCACAAGGAGCGTCACGGGCAAAGCAGGCTCAGCACAGCCTGTTCCAGTCCAGCCCGGGGCCTGCTCCTGCGGGGGCTCTCCACAGGCCGTGGCCTCCTCCAGGCCACAGCCACCTGCTCCACCGGGGGCTCCTCCAGCCACAGGGGGGCTGCAGCGTGGAGATCTGCTCCACGGGGGACCCGTGGGCTGCAGGGGGACAGCCTGCTCCACCAGGGGCCTCTCCCTGCACAGGCCGCAGGGGAACTGCTGCTGTGAGCCTGGAGCACCTCCTGCCTCCTGCTGCACGGACCTTGGGGGCTGCACAGAGCTTTCTCACTCCTCCCTGAGCCAGACGCTGCTGGGCAGCAGCTTTTGTTCCCTTTCTTAGATGCAAGACACCTTCTTAAATTCAGTCCAGCCAAGTAGGAAAAGTAAATGTGGACAGCTGTATCTTGGCAAAGAAGATAGTAGGGAGCAAGGAGGTTCAGCAGTCAAGATGGAAGGTGATGCCATGAGGCTTACAGGCTAGTAATGTTCTAGTGAAACCCAGCCTGAAGAAGAAGAAACCTGCCTGACTACTTGATGTGAATAACAGACTCTGTTCAGCTCTTTCCTAACATAGAAACGGTGCTGACTGCTTCTTCAGAGTAACAGAAGTTCGTGATACTACTGAAATAGTTGTGGTTCAGATGTAGATCTGATTTCTCCTAAGCACACTGAATTCACAACTGTTGATCCTCCAGAGGAGGCTTTGCAATTGAACACCTGGAGAATAGGTAAATTTCCCGCTGTTGTTCTCCTCTCCTCTTGTTTTGTTTTGTTTTGTTTTGTTCCTAGTAGCATAGGCTTAAGACTCTGAAGAAACAGGCTGCTTTTTTTCATTTCCAGCACTGGCTGTTCCTCCTGAGCCCCGCCTTCTATTTTTGCAGTCATAGGATATGTGAATGTAAATTCGTGGAGAGAGGTAGAAAACTCTTTCAACTGGTGTTTTTTCGGCTATGTGGGGAGAACAAATAGAGTGGCTTTGAATATTCTGGCTCTTATTCAGAGCAGCAGGTGGAGGGAGACAGATGCGTTTGCTTTTTTAGTGCAATGGCTTCAGAAGCAAGAGGGGAAAAAGCACTTTCTCTGGGAGCTGAAGAAGGTGTCCTAATCACAGGAGAGGTTTCTAAATGGCATATCTTTGCGAGGGTTCCTGTAGTCCAGAGGTTTTTGTTTGTTTGACGTTGGAAGGTTATACTCTTAATATTCACGTCCTTCAGCAGAAGTGAGAAATGTGATTTTATTTTGTGCAGTGTCGTGGACCCTCCAAAATTTCCTGGGAATGATGAATACCTCGCATAGTACCAATGTGATGACGGTGGAGACAAGGAGAAAGCAAGAAGATCAAAAGAACGTGACCTCATTTCAAAAGAAACCGTTTTGTACGGCAAAGAGTCTTGTGAGCCTGGTGAGAAATTGCGGCATACTTCCTCTCTCGAGTCTGACACTGAATGTAGCTCTAAAAACCTTTCCTCCTCAGCTGTTACAGAGAGATGCCAAGATACAAAGGACAAGACTAAAACCACTGAGAAAGAGCATTACCAAAGCAAGAGGGAACATGCTCCTAGTGAAGAGAAGGAGACTCAAAAAGCAGGTCCTTCCAGCAAGAGAAGGATAAAGTTGAATACAAAGAATACAAACGTGAGCTCCTGATTGGCTTCATGCTGAACTCTGTGCTGTTCTTGTCCTAATCTTGGTCTCTCCATAGATAATATGGTTTAAATCCAAATAGAATCGTGCGATGAGGAAGATCTCACTGCAACAAATTCAACATCTAAAATCAAAGTTGACATTTTCCGTGATTTTCTTCCTGAGCAGAAGATTGCAGTACTCCTTTTATATTAACGTAGAGATTATTTCAAACAGTCTTGAAGTGCTTGATGACTTAACAGTCTGCAGATTTATTATCAAATCAAAAAAACCCCGACTTGGTAGACTATTTTTTTCCCAGTTTTGAATGACCACTAGGAAGAAGGTTATTCCGGCATCAAGAAAGTCATGTGGAATGTAACAAAATTTACTGAACCAGTAAGTAAAACTGATATTTTTCTATTAGTTCCATTGTTTCAACTCTTCAGACACTTATGGATGGCATAGATAACAGAGGGGAGATCGTGGTAATCGGAGCTACCAACAGACTGGATTCTATAGATCCTGCTTTACGAAGACCAGGACGCTTTGGCAGAGAGTTCCTCTTCAACTTGCCAAATAAAGAGGTGAGAACTTAAATTCAACGTTAGTGCTACCATGGCAAAGTCCAACTTTATAGGAAAAAAAAATAATTGACAACTTGAACAAAAGAGTGATACGTGGAGACACTGCGTTGTTCCATGGAGGGCAAATCTGGTACTGGATATATATGGTCAGGATGATACCACCAAGTAGTTAGTTCTATAATCAAACCTTTCATTCCCAAAGTTGTACCTGTTTGCTTAATTATTTAGTCCACTTGGGTGTTTTCATCATGAAGTTGTGTTTTTGGTCTCAATCCTTCACTTATGAATGGATACGGGACGTGTTTGCATTTGATTGTGCCCCTGCTCAGTGGTAGTAGTTTGAGTCATAATTCTTTTCTTCTTTATAGTAATTGTAGCAATTGGAAGCAATGTGCCAGAAGTGCTTTCTGTGAGTTTACTGACTGGAAAGCAAATGTGATGAAGTAATGAGACTGTCCCAATGAAAGCTTGCTAAGCTTTAGAGAAGTTTTTTGGACAGCAAAGAAATGTTTCTGGATAAATTTTTCATTACAGTATTTTCCTCTGGGTCCTTAGGTCTCGTAGTTTGGAAACTTGTTATTGAAGCTATAAATGCCTTTTCTTTTACTGTAGGTTCCTAGAAAAAGTTCAGTATAACAAATAAGAAATATTCAATTTCCTGGTTGACAATGCAGAGTGTATATTAAATAACTGTAAAATACTTGAAAGTTGAGCAAGTAAGAAAAGTGTATTAGTAGATGAGGGGTTTTGAGGGAGGACTGTTTTGTTTTTTTGTTGTTTGTTTGTTTGCCTTTTGGTTTGTTTGTTTATTGCTGGTATTTTTAAGGAAAACTTGGGACAAGCTAAAATGCAATGATTTTGCCTCCAGGCTAGAAAAGAAATTTTCAAGATTCATACTCGTGACTGGACCCCTCAGCCACCGGACATGTTGCTTGATGAACTAGCTGAGAAATGCATTGGTAAGACTGAAACAGAAACGGATTCTTGCTTGTGACCAAGTTGTAAAGAACCTTAGCTTGTACCAGGCAGTACCCATGCTCTTGTGCCTTGTTGCACAACTAGTCAACGAGGCAGCTGGCACGCCTTCATAGCAATCAGAGTGAGATGCTTTCATCTATTTACTCTTTGTTGTCGTTCCTCTTGTTGTCTGAGAACATTAAATGGTTCTGGGGCATCTTCCTCAAGAGTATAGTTTTTGATGAGGAGTCTGCTTCAGCTGCATAAGCGCAGGATATCAGGCAGTGAGCAACATGAAACTTCCCTGCAGAGCGGTAGCACTTTAAATTCCCTGTTAAGCTGTTTGGTTTTGGCATTACAAATTCCTTAAATGTTGCATGTTGTAAACCTGGGCCTTGACTGATGTAACGTTTGATTTTTGTTTGTTAGGATACTGTGGTGCAGATATCAAATCCCTCTGTACTGAAGCTGCGCTGTGCTCTCTACGCCGATGCTATCCTCAGATTTATGCAAGTAGGGAGAAGTTGCTACTAGACGTTAATTCTATTAAAATAAAAGCAAAGGACTTTTTCATGGCTATGAAGAAGGTTGTTCCAGCTTCAAACCGGATCAAGGCTTCACCCGTACAAGCACTATCACCCATTTTCAAGCCACATTTTCAAAGATCAGTAGAGAATACTTTACAAGTTGTGCAGAAGATCTTCCCGCATGCACAGCTTGCACTAAAGGAGGACTGACAGCAAGGTATAACCACAGCATCCACTTCTTTATAATTCTGCTAAAGCAAAAACTTGTGGTTTGTGCAATCAACTTATACCTTTCAGACGTAATGGTGGTAGAATTTTATTATTTGCATGTGCATGTCTTTCTTTTGGGCAAGTCTGGAATACAACACATAGGTTTTATTGTGGATTCGAAACTGAAATGCCAAATGGAAGTTCTGAATGACTCAATACACAGTAAAGGACGATGCGTTCTCTACTGAAGCATCCTGCTTCTGACGGCAGCTAAGATAATTAGCATTTGTAGAGGTTGACTTGAGGTTTGAAGTATAAGGCACCTATTTTTCTTTAAAAAATCAAAACTCAGATCTTTGGAGGGGAAGCATTTCTAGGTCAATGTTTCTAATTCCTTTCTGAAGAATGTCAGGACCAGGATACAAGTATACCTGGTCTAAGCTAAATATTGTTTTAGCTATCGTCATTTTTAACCAGTCTCCTAATTTAAATGTTTGTGGATCGTACTATACACGTGAGATCAATTAGCATTGATACTTACTAGATGAATGGAATTCTGTGGCCATCACATCCTTTATCCCCGTGCTTTCATTGTGGGAACCTCCTCCAGAAAGAAATGGTCTTGTTTGTTTTTGTTTTTTTTTTTTTTATCTATTTAGCAACTGCAGAAATTGTTCGTAATCTCCTTTATTCTAAGGGGGAGAAAAAAATCACCAAGAGTAGCGTACCTTATACGTACACATCAGTGGGACTTAGTACAGCTTTGTAGGGCCTTGTGCCATCTCCTTAGATCTGTGGTGGGCTGAACTCTAGGAAATAGCTTTCAGTGTGTGCTCTCAAATGAAGAAAGGGTTTTGGCACTGATTTAGAAGCTGTATTAATGGAAGAGAAAGAGACAAAGGCTATTCAGGAAAGTTAACAAACCTCTTTTGCCTTTCAGAGCATTTCAATCCTATTTTACAAGATGATATGTTTGACAGTGATGACGATGCATCCTTGGTTTCTGGAGATGAATTAAAAGATGGAATGCCTAACGGACCAGAGAAAAAATGCCTCTGTTTCAGCAGGTAAAGAAAGATAGATCCCTGTTATGTTTAAATTCTCAGGTCTGCTGAGTCTTTGTAAACAGTTCCAGCTGTTAAAAGTGCGAGGGGTGGTAGACGAAGGGGCAACATCAAGTTTGTGTGTTGAAGGGGTGCTTGGTATTCACAAGAAGAAAGGGTGGAGGGACTAAAGTTGTAATGAAGTTGCTCTGAATGACCAAATTGAAAAGCCCAGGCTTCTCTTCGTAAGCCAAAGTGATCCGTAGACTACCAGAACACGTTGACTTAATCCATGGCATTCTTTGAAAGACTCAAGACCACATAAATGTGCTGTCTGTCCTTTTAGCTAAAAATACCCCAACTTCATGGGTTTGTGTTGCCACCTTTTGCCCTTCTGTTTTCCAGGATTGTTAAACCAGTAGTGAATTATGTAGCAGAAAGAAAACTGAGAAAGGGCTTGTTAAAACACCTTGAGAAAAAATTGAATGGTGTCTTTATTTGTTAAGCCACCAAGTTGTGTTAATCTTGTGATATTTTAGTATGGAAGTCATGCAAGCCCACAGTTGGAAAGTTAGATCATGTTGTCACAGCTGGATCAGTTATTTTTCTCCGTTTCTATTGCTGTGCTGTCCAGAAGATTTTCTGTCCTCTAGAGCAAGGCTAAGTCTCTAGCATCTTTGATTTAAGCCAGCAGAGGTACAGCCTGATTGTAGTGGGGAAACAAATGCTCCTCACCAATTTATTTCCTAGTAGTAAAGCAAGATTGCAGGGATATTAATTTGCAGTCTTGGTTTAGTAAAGAATAGGAAACACAAGGGAAGAAGATGAAACAAAGGGAAGACGGTGAAACAATTGGAATGACTGAATAACTTAACTGGAAATCTTACATGTATTTAATGTACCGCTGCCATTTGGAGTATTTGGGGAGGGAAAAGAAAGTCTATAGGAAAATTACTTGGAACATCTGTGTGTCTATTCAGCACCTCATTTATAAGCTTGTTTTCTTAACTCTTGTTCTAGGAGTGCTTTCTGCGAACCAACATCATGCCAGCCCGTCTGCTAATAGCAGGAAAAGAAGGGTACGGCCAGGTTTCTTACGTGGCACCCGTGGTGTTGCACGCTTTGGAGAAGTTTCCTGTTCACACCCTGGACCTTTCTGTTCTGCTTACAAACGTTGCACCGCCAGAAGAAATCTGCGGACAGGTACCTTTTTTCTTTTTCTTCTCATCGGATTCACTGACTGTATGTAAAGGATCAATCGAGTTGCAAGTAAGGTGAGCAAAATTAATTGGTAATGGAGGTGGCCTTGTTTTAATGTGCCCGGATGTTTGCTTCTGTCTGAAAATCCCCTTTTCTTTTAGACAGCACCACAAACAATCTGGATGTTGTACATGTCGACATTTTCCATACCCAGTTTTACAGTGAGGCTGTTGCTAGCAGCTCAGGAAGCTGGGCGGTGTTGCTAATAAACATCTCTTTGTGGAAAGAAATGCTGCTTATGTCACTGGGATCCAGAAAGTAGTTCTCATTGCCTCCTAAGACTGTGTGCTCCCAGTAGATGGCTCTGTATCAGACTGCATGTCGGCTACTTTTTGTAGCCTTCTTCTAAATTATATTAGTAAGGCAACCAAGGTTTGGGGCTTCTGTTTGTTTTGTTTTCACATGGACATACACAACTTGTGCTGTTGCAGTATGTGCAATAAAAGCATTAACATTCAGAAAACACTTCATTTGCACGGTGATGTGGTTTTAACTAGAAAAAATGAACAGATTTGGTGTTTTTACTTTTAGGCAGGAAATCCATTTTCTTGTTTGGCATCACTACCTTAAAATATTTTTACCTTTAGTGGAAACGTTTGAGAGCCATACAAGCAAGGACAGACATGTTACACGACTGAATACTGATGTGTCCCTTAAGAGGGACTTTTCCTTTCTTTGTTATGCGATGATTGTGGCTGTGGCCATATAGCTACGGTGTCTAGCCACTGCTTGAATATATCCTTCCCATCTTCTGACTAGAGTTCTCCGAATACTGATAATCTGAAAGGGTGCACAGAGAAATTCCTTATGTGAAAGGATGCTTGCCACTCTGTTCACGCAGTTTCATTTCATGGGGCAGTCAGATGGCTATGTAGCTATGTATTAAGAGGTTATTGTACGTGTTTTAGTTTTCTTACCCAAGCTTTCCTTTTCACTAGCTGATCCGAAATGCTCAGAAGACAGCACCAAGCACAATTTATGTCCCAGATATCCATTTATGGTGGGACAACGCTGGACCTACCTTGAAACTTACTTTTCTAACTCTACTACGTAACATTCCAGCATTTTCGCCAGTTTTGCTGCTTGCTCCATCTGATGTACGTCACTCAGATCTCCCAGAAGAGGTATTTGTCAATACTTTCCTTACTATTTCTTCAGTGTCTTGTAATTTATGAATGCTTTCAGCATCAAAATGCTGTGCTTTCTTAAATGCATGCTGTTATTACTCAGGCACCCTAACAAATCACTTAAAATTTGCTTAGAGAAAAAGAATACTGTGAAAGCATCTGCTTAAGGTTTTTTCTGAGTCAAGCAAGTGACTTTCACCCCCTTCTCACACATGCAAATAATAAATTAATACAATAATTCTGGTGGCTACAAAGTGGTTCAGTCAAGAATATGCAGTGCTTGAAATGACAAGAGGATGTTTTTACTGAAGAGATTTCTTCTGACAGTCTGCCATTCCATGCTATGTTGGGTAAACTGCTAATAATGCAATTTAGTAGAGAATCGAAACACTTTGATTAAAAAGAAATAAATAATTCCGTTTCTTTCTTCATATAGGCCAAAGCTTTCCAAGCTGGAAATCTGAGTTCCAATTTCTGCTAAAGTAACTTTGGAATCAAATTCTAGTTGTATTCCTAAATAAACTGTAGTAAAAGTAGGTGCAGAACTTCATTGACTTCTGAGAGTTTACATTAAGGGAAGGTGCCCAAAACAGGACCACGCTGTTCTCATTCTGATGATTTGGTCTCAGTCACTGGGGGAAGAGAACGGGTCTTACCTAGACGTGTTTATTATCAACTGCTTTGAAAGTGCTTGAGTTCCCACAGAAGTTTTTGTACAGGCTGTAAATTCCTTCTAAAATAAGTAGTGAAATTCCTCACCCAGCTTTTAATACTAGAACTTGAAAATGGAGGAAGACGTAGAGGTACTAGCTACTTCAGACACCTTTTGGTAGAGAAATAAAAACTCAGCAAAAAGCCCTCACTTGTCTGCTGAAGCCTTTCTCTTCCCTCGATAGCCATAAAGGTTCTAAGTAAAGGATGCAGCAAGGCAAGTAAATACAAAGGAGGCGCTGTTGGATGTGGTGAAAGCCATTACTTTATCAGTGTAGCGTACAATCCCTTCAGCGAGCTTTAATTCTACAGGTGATTCTTAAAGGTGATATTTGAATTTGCCGTGCCAGCCTGTGAAAATGTAGCCTTTTAAGGCCAGGAAGATAACTTTTTTCAGTTTGTGTTCTTCAGGTTATTCTTAATTTGAAAAGGTACTCGTCTTTTTGGAATAGAAGATGAGTTTTTTGTGGCCTTAAATCTGAAATGTCTCTCCTCCTTCTGCTTTAGATGCAAAAATTATTTAATACGGAATTTGGAGAAGTGTGCAATATTGAGTTGCCTGGTAGGGCAGAGAGAGCAGCCTTTTTTTGAGGACGTAATTCTAAATGAAGTGGCTAAGCCTCCTGTAAAGAAAAGAGGTGAGGAGGATAGGAGAAGTACATCTAAAACTTTCCTATCGAAGTTACTAGCTCTTTGGGCTTTGCTTTGGTGGTCATTTTCTGTCGGTAATTTGTCATATGCTTGTATTTGAGTACTGTAAATTGGCTAATTTTTCCTGATGAATTGAAGTTGATTGGACATTGGAAGTCGTGCCTGTAGCACCACCAGCTGAGCCTCAGAAGCCACAAGAGTGATCCCCACAAAAGTAGGGATGCTGGAGGAGGAAGAGGAGGATACCTTGCGTGACCTTAGAATTTTCTTGAGGGACGTTACTCGCAGACTTGCCACTGACAGACGTTTCAGGGAATTTGCAAAGCCCGTTGACCCACAGAAGGTAAAGTAGTGCTGATCTGTGTGTGTCTGTAACTTCTCAGTGTTCGTATTTCTCAGCGTTTTGGGGAAGGTTCAACTTTGTTTTTAGGGCTGCACTGTAAGGATTTTGCAAGAAGCAGAGGCAGTGCTTTTACTTCTGCTGAATCTCAAATGTCTCTTATGGGATTATTCGCTGAAAGCCCTGGTTTCATTCTAAAAAGCCAGTCCAAATGCCAACACAGTTTGCTCGTGAAAAGGCTTTGATATGTAGGCGTGTCACAGCACTGAAAAGCACAGAGATCTTTCCTTATAATTACAAACAGTATTTACAGGACTACTTGAGTGAAGTCTAAAGCCCTTTCTTGGACTGTCAGTTCCTGTGGGAACAGGAATAGGATCAGCAGTTTGTAAAAATAAGTTTTGAGATCCTATTCTCTGTTTCATCTGGAACTCCTCAATAGGAATCAACCATAAGTGCAGTGTGTTTTCTTTTTCCTCCAATTGGCTGCTTAGATGCCTTTTTCTCCTTAATTGATGAGATAAGCCTAAACTAGGGGCGTATATTTCAAAGACAGATGTAACTTGAATATACCTGGGGATCAGCAAAGTCCTCTTCTTGTGGGCATCCACTGGCTTTTCTTCCCCTTTTCTCCTAGGTTCTTGAGCTGTGAAAAATCTAGACAGATACATATGTCCTCATCTGAACTGGTCATTAGTCTCCCCTTCTGGTCTGAGGGAAGAAATGAGCACCTCAGGGCCCAGTTATCTCATTCTAAAGTAGATGCCTGCAATAGGTACTTCACAGGTGCAATTCATGTACCTTTTCCTCAATGTCGACAACAAAGAGAATGCCGGATGGCTTGCTCAGCTTTCACTGTTGTGATTTTCTGAAGCAAAGTGAAATGAATCTCCCACCCTCGGTGTTTCTTCTCTACCATGCACGTGCTTCTGACCTCCCTACTTCTTGTTGTCCTCTCCTAGCCGCTCTAATGAAAAATGAAAGAGCCTTTCCATTTTTGAGAAGCAAACTGGTAAATTTCAGCATCTTCTGATGCATCGCAAATGTTCAGAGTTTTTAGGAAGTCGTTTATTTAAAGTTTTCCGAATAATTTTGGTAGACAGTGTGCAAGGTTAAGAAAACCTCTGAATGCTTGTATTTGATCTGCAGGTACCTGACTATGCCACAAGGATTAAAGAGCCGATGGATCTTTCAACAGTTCTGACTCAAATTGACTCGCGCCAGTACCTCGCTGCCGGAGACTAGCTGAAGGACATCGATCTAATCTGTAACAATGCCTTAGAGTACTACCCGGATCAAAGATCTACAGGTGAGGATGTGCTTTTTAGCCCTAGTTTAAAAAATCTGTCAAACATATAGATGGATAAATGCTGTGTGCAGACAATAGACTACGGATGGATTAGATGATTTTGGACATCCACAGAGAACATCTCTTACCACATTGTAAATATTTTATCATTTTGCTACTTGGGCATGGAATTGTGATATAAGTGTTCCCCAGGAACTAATGCTTTTGTTTTAATTAACTTCGATGTTGTTATGCTGAAAATATTCACTGAGAGAACCTTTTGGAACCAAGCTATGAAGAAAGCAATTTTCTTCTGTGATCAAAACAGTTTCATTGTTTGGTAGACAACATTCAGTTAAAGTCTGTAAAATTTCAGATCGTCACAGCGCCTATGTTTTGCAAGACACTGCATATTCAATGGTGAGGAACGAAACGGATACAGAGTTTGGACGACTTTGTGAACAAATTAAAGAATCTCGTGAGAAAAGAGGTACGTGCTTTAACGCTAAGGATTTGAAGACTTGTCTCTGCATTTGTAACTGAAAATGCACGACGAAGATCTTTGGTATCTATTCTTTCTTGCAAGGTCGCACCTCTGCAGCGTGTGCTCCATGTGACAACTCCAAGTCACCACAGCAGAACCCTGCTACTGAAGACGAGAAACCAGATGAAGAGAGTAATGAAAATGAGGAGATGCCAGCGGCACCTGTAGATGCCAGTACACCCATTTCTAATGGCAAGTTGCATTTTATTCAGCTGCTCTTGTCATTCATACCTTCTCCGTTCTTGAGGCGCAACAGGTGTCTCTGATGCCTGGCTCTTTATGGCAGAGGTAGTTTGTTTTCAAATCGACTTCCAAATGGGAGAGAGAAATCCAGAGGTCATTCATTCAATATAGTGATGAATTAAAGTTCAAAGAAAGTCGGTTCATTTGATGTACTCTTACTGGAACTTCATTTTGTAAACAGAACGACTCCCCACTCAAGGATATCACAGCTTCCCTCCCGTACTAAAAATGATAGTACTCACCCTTGTAGGAGCAGCAATGTGAAGAAGGTCAAGGGCAGTAAGAAGGGTTCGAAGCTTTGATATAACAAGCCTTACACTTTTTTTGACAGAGCTCCTAATAAGCATCTTTAGCAAGGTCTGGAGATGGGAGAAAAACTCAAACTAGATTTTAATTCTAGGATGTATAATGTCAAGCTTGACTGTTCCTCTGAACAGTCAATTGAATTTAATTTTTTTTAATTTAAATTAATTAGTTTAGTTTTTTTAATTTAAATTCAACTGAATTTAAATTTTTTTTTGTTGTTGTTGTTTTTCACGAAACACTAATTTTATGTAAAAGGTTTTGCTGCAATATCTTTTTGCCAAGGATATTAAGCTTAAGTTATCCACAAGAAAACAGAGGGAAGCTTTAGTTTTGAAAGCTTTTTTTTTTTTTTTTTTTTTTTTTTTTTCTCTCCAGGTTTTTCTTGAGCACAGCAGCGTTTCAGTGTCTGCCTGCCATTAGTTGCCCCACTACCAAGTCAGGAGGGTCAATTAAACTTGCGTGAGGCAGAATTTCTTTATCTGAATCTACGTGGTTCACATAAATATATTCTTGTTTCCTTCTTTCCCTAGGATTATTCTTCTACCTGTATTGAATGTTTCAACGGACACCGTTTAAGATCAATGAGCAAAAGCATACTGCGGTGTTCAGTCTCCAGCTTTGAAGAAAGTATGGCGATACTGAGGGGAAATGTCAAGAGAAGACGCTTTTCAAGGTACTGTATTTCTATATGTTCAATCTCTGTTCGATTTGTAGATTGAAAAGCAAGAGAGAAAGCGTGTGCAGTGAGTTGTGGCCTGATAAACCTCCAGCTAAAATCAGCAGAGGCCTATGAGCATGCTGATGGCGTACCAGTACCTTAAAACTAGAATCCCTCTTCTCAGTGAAAGTCTTCCGCTTTTCTAAAAAAAAACTGTTTTTTTTCCCAACCCCTTTGAGGTGTTGTTGTGGTTTAACCCGGCCGGCAGCAAAACACCACACAGCCCTTCTCCAACCCTCCCACCTCCCTCTCTGGGATGGAGGAGAGAAACAGGACAGTGAAGCCTGCGAGTTGAGATAAAGGCAGTTTATTAAGACAGGAAAATAATAATGATGATGATGATGATGATAGTACTGCTACTAGTAATGTGTACAAAACAAGTGATGTACAATGCAGTTGCTCACTACCCGCTGACCAGTGCCCAGCGTAACCCCTAGCAGCCCGGCTGCCCCGCCCTATCCATGGTGCAGCGTGTTGCCATAAGGCATAGAATTCTTTGGCCGGTTGGGGTCGGCCATCCTGAGTCTGTCCCCTCGCAGCTGTTGCTGTGCGCCGATTCTGATTGCCAGTAGGACAGTGAGACACCGAAAGGTCCTTGGCTTGTTGTAAGTACTGCTCTGCAGCAATCGAAACATCAGGGTGGTATCAGCACTCTTCTAAACATCCTTTCACACATTCTAAGCCAAAACATAGCAACCTACCCGCTACTAGGAGGAGAACTAACTCTGTCCTAACTGAAACCAGGACATGTATCTTTTCCACTTGGGTGCTATTGCTCATAATTTTGAGAATTCAACATGAGCAAGCTAGGAAATGTGGGTACATACAGAACCGCGTGTATATGGTACGCAACAGACTTGGGATGTGGATTCTGCGTGAGGCCTACAGGCTTCTCTTTGTATACCATGGAGCACTGGCTTGTAAACATGGTGAAATTTCCCATCCTTGATGGGTCTAATACAAAAAGTCTTTTCTCCCTTCCCTGCCCGGTCCTCTTTCTTAATGTAGGCAGTTGAGAAAGCCAAAATTGGAACGAAAAAAAGAATATAACACAGGTAAGTGGCTGTAAGTCCCCGGGATACCTATTTACGCTGGTTACTGAAGAGGATGGCACTTGGTCACTCCATGGCTTTCATTTGGCCCCAAAGCCTTCTGTAGTCAGCCGAATTCACTCCTCAGTGACTTTTCTGTGAAGAGAGGTAGGTGCAAATAGGAGATTTTATGAATTCCTTGGGGAGGGAGCAGTGTGAATTGCAGCTTGGTAGGCACAAAGCAAACTGTTCTAATTGTGCAAAGTAAATCGATACTTGATAAGTTCAAACTTAGTTTTATAGCTGGCAAGCACAAAAGTAAACCTTAGCTGTGATCCTAGCAGCACAGTGGTGTAGCTCTTCCCTTCCCCTTGTCCTCTTGGCTCTTTTAATGACAGTGCAAGCAACAAACCTGTGCCAAAGGGTGCTGTATGGCAAACAATGGGCAGGCTTTTTTCTAAAAAGCACGAGTTTGAGTTATCTGGTGTTTGGGTGTTTCTCTTGAAACGATTCTTCCCTCCTTGAGCTGTTAGATCCTAATGCAGGAAATGGAAGTGCTGCATGCATAAACAGAGTAATCAAACATACACCTCTTAGGAAGAGGCTTGCAATGTCATAGTGTTTGTTTTGAGCACTGTTAGATACAGTTTGACATGACTGGAGTGAAAACACCTTAGAGAAAGGTGTTGATTGTTCTCATTTTTCCAAGACAGAAATAACTGGAGTAGATTTCCCTCCTGCATGGAACAAAAGTTGCACGTTTGTTTTTGTCTGGCTAGCTTTCAGTCTCTTTAAAAATTTCCCTACAGGTCCCAGTTTTAAGTAGACAGTTTAAACGTGCAGAGCGATGAAGAAGTGGAATGCAGTGGTTGTGACACCAACTTCTGATCTGAAATGTAAAGAAAACTCAATCCACTTCAGGGTGCCTTTTTTGTTTGTCTGTTTCCATTTTACAAGAGCAACGGTGAAATAAGGAGAATCCCATCTTCACTGTTTCAAAATGCTTTGTTTCTGCGTTTCAGTCACCAGAACATTGAGGAGTAGAGCTGGTGCAAAAACTGTGAGACGAGTCCACGGAGAAAACAGGGACGTGGAGCTGCGCCGCAGCTGTAGAGTCGGACACAGTCGGTACTCGACTACTAACTCGTCCATTCTATTTGACAAACTTATGACAAAGTAAGTCATCTTTTCTTGCAGACCTCTTAGAATGATCTTTCTTAGCAAGCCTTTGCACTATGGCATGATGTTGGCCTCGACTTGCTCTTTATTTTGACAGCAAAGAGGTATGGCTGCTCCTGGCATTTCCTTCATGTTTACAGGGAGACACCATTACCTGGCTAGGTAAACAGATTTTCTTGAAGGTGCTATTTCAGCATATAAGAATTGATTTAAAAAACAACAACAACAACAACAACAAAAGTGCTTCATGGCTTACTAGTTTTGTAATCTCACATTTCTCCAGGAATACTTGATTTGCTGCATTTCACCATTACACTCGTCAGCACCACTGATTCTGGTTTATCACTATTTGCATTGCAAATCTCCTTGTCCAAAGCTTAAACTGATGTATGCACTGCTTGAAAACAAAACCTGAAGTTGCAGAGCAGAAGACTCAAGTCATTATGTTAGCCGCTGTGTAACCATACTGCTTTCCAAACATAAGATGTCCAGCTTATTTTGTTTCTATGAAGAGTTTAAACGGCTCCCGTTAAGCAAAGATGTCCCCACACTGATACTATTAAGCAAGGATTCCACCTCCTTTGGCTGAGGTCTGCTCCCTTACTCACATTCGAACATTCATCCAAGTAGCCTGCAATTCCACACTCTCGGGGGAAAGTCCATAGAATAGAAAAGGTTCCTCCAGTCTCTTCCTCAGCCTTTTTTTGAAGCATGCAATAAAGCAAAACATTCACAGGCTGCCCTTCCATGCAAAACAAGGCAAATTAGTAAGACAGGAGCCACAAAACTGATTGTCCTTTAAAGTTAAAATGAGATTTGAAATAGATCGAGTTAGCAAGTGTTGTAAGTCTGTAGCTATGTCTGGTTTTGCCAATGCAGCACAATTCCCTATCACGTCGCCAGAGCTGCTTCTGTAGCTCCAAGAAGCAAAACTGCTTTGAAAAAATACAGTGTCATCAAAGCATTCGTTGGCTCAGTAGGCACGGCTCAGGTTCAACAAGTTTGTGAAAAAATGAGTACTAACAGAAGCAGCAGGGTCCAAAGAAACACTTTATGTCCCCACTGCGAAATGAGGGGCTTTACCTTGAGTGTTATGCACACTGTCAATAGAAAAGCACTGTAACAGAATCTGCCACGGCAGTTTGCATGTTACTGAAAGACCATCAGAGTGGGACTGCAGCAAGATCATTGCGAAGTTACAAAAAAAACATGTGGGGGTGGGAGTTTAGTTGCGTTAGATAACACAATCTTAGATAAAGATTTTGGTCTTAATGTAAAAGTAAGGATGTCTACTGATCTCTTCAACTCCAACAACTGAAGCCCAAGTCTGAAAAATCGCCTTTAAGAATGCAAAGAAAATATTTAACTCTTCTGTATGTTCATACTTTGCTATCAAGCAAAGGAATGAATGCTGATGCCTTAACTATGTAGGGCTGTAGCTTACAGAGAGACTACACCTTCCTGTTTTTTTCCCTTTAAAAACGTTAAATGCACGTGAAATTATTTGGGGGTGTTTTCACATGCAAAGCCGAATGCAGTGCATGCAAGCCCTGTCATCTTCTTCCTCTAGTAGTGTCGCGTTAAGGGGTGTAGCCGATTGACCATCATGGGTCCCGTCGGATTCAGGGTGCTGAACTATCACGGTCACGGATTCACCAACAACGCAGTACGGCCTCGCTCTAGTCGCATTCAAGGAGAACTCTCACAGCTAGGAAGAATGCAATTAAGTGCAATTTCTTACGGCGACAGGTACACAGGTTCTTTGGATTGTCAGTGATAAATTCACCGTCTGCAAAAGCAAGCTAGCATGCATGAAATGCACAGGTACACAGCCTAGGTATTAAGACATTAAAAAGCATCAAAACTCTAGAGATTTCTAAGATTCCACAGAGAGGCCTGGTATAAGCAAGCGTTCAGATCTTACCCCACGGCGTCCCAATGGAGTGGGGGTGGGGGAGTGAGAGGCTCAGCCTGTCGAGTGATGTCAGAAGGAATCCTTCCTGATAGTATCTTCCCTAACATCCCCTTTCTCTTAAAGCAAGTGATATTATTTTCTATCTTTAAGGTGGAGCTTGAGTGACTCTAGTCATGCATATCTTGGTTGTGCTTGGTAGAAATGATCTCACTTGCGTTTAAAGGTACAGGCTCTGAGAAATTCCGAGGGCGTGCTCAGTGAGGGGTGGTTGCACCTTGGAGGCGGGTAGCTTTTGGGATGGAGGTGTGCTTATGATGCCTAGTCGCTTAAGGCAATTACTCCACAAGTAGTAACTTAGTGTTGATTTAACTACAGCATATCTAAAACACAAGAAGGATGTTAGTATGGAAGAAGCCGATGAAACCAGTCCTTAAATCTTACTACTTATTGTGCGTGAGCAGACTGGCGTGAGTTTTAGCTATACTGGCAAATATCAAACCATACCTGTGTCGTCCCAAAGCTGGGAAAAAAAACAAAAACAAAAACAAAAACAAAAACAAAAACAAGGAAATGTTGAAGCAAATAGGGAGGCCTGTAGCTTGTGCAGTCTTTTAGCTGAGAAAATAAAGAAGGAGAGAGACAGGTAGCCTTGAGCTAGCAGAAGCAAGGAAGAGAAGGGCTAAAAGGGAAAAAACAGGAAGGAGAACACCAGCTCCAGACTGACCTATAGTAACCTTTTTCTCATTAAGTGTCATTAGCACATTAAAAATCACACCTGTTAAAATGCTAATCTATGCTAATGTGGGATTCGGTGTGTGTCCCCCCTCTCCTGTTCCCCCTCCCCCCCGGTATTCCTCTGTAATGCACAAGCTCAGTGGAGATAAGTTAGGTGAGCTGTAATAACCAATCCAAAGGAGCCAAAGAGAGAGTTTTCACAAGTTTCCTGTGTATAAATGACGGTGATTCGAGTCAGAGGTGTGCTTGCTTTGCGAAAGATGGCCAAGTACCTGACTCTGCAGAGTTCTATAAGTAATTATATAATTAAAAGACCTTCGTGTGCATTCCGACTCTGGGTGCTTATTGGCGCGGTGCACTCTGCACGAACCTGCGGACAACATCTGTACTCAGTGTCATGCCTACAGACAACCCTCTGCTGTTTATTTATTCCTGCATATTTTTCTGTGCATTCAACACAACCCCTTTGGCACAACTAGTTAACCACGTAGCTGCCAGTCCACCACTCAGTTGCACTTGTGAAGAGGAAAAGCTATTTCCGTCTACTGTAGGAGCACATCCTCTAAATGCAAGCTTCACTCAGCTGGTCATTTACTGCAGGACAAGATTTGAAAACTGTTGTTGAGTTCTGGGTTTCCTGCTTACAGGAAAAATTAAGTGCTAGATCGCCCTCTACTCCGCTTTGTCTGCTGCATTTAATGAGATTAAACTGATTTCGTTTGCTCCTCCGTTTATGGACAATGAGCTGAAGAAACAGGTACAGCACATTAGCCTGGAATGCCTTCCCTCCCAGCCAAAGTAAACTGGAGCTGTAACTAACACAAGCAAAAGCAAGGCTTCTGTGTTTTCAGCTGAATAAAGTTCCAAAAAAATCATCCTCTGGGATTTGAAGCTTACTTCACATGACATGCCAACGACTCTTTTCCCTCCATTGTAAAGCGGATCCCTGCTGTTAGTTGCTCTAGAAGCAAAGGAATCATCGGTTTGGTTAACAAATAGCCGCTTCTGCAAACGAGAAGTGTTGTGCTGTCTCTTCCCTTTGAATGACTCCACACTTCTCATCAGCTACTGGATTGCTGACCTAGAATCAGAGAACATCCCAAGGTGGAAAGGACTCCCAATAATCACCAAGTCCAACTCGTGGCTCCACACAGGACCACCCCAAACTGAGACCCGATGTCTGAGAGCATTGTTCAACACTTGTTGACCTCCGTCAGGCTCGGTGCCATGAGCAGTGCCCTGGGCAGCTGTCTCAGTAGCCAGCCACCCCCTCAGCGCAGCACCTGAGGCGCACGGGGCTCGGCGGGGCGGCCCGGGAGGGGAGGACGGCGGGGTGAAGTGGCAGCTCCCTCAGAGCCGTCTCCCCGCCGCCTCGGCCGCATGTCAGGGCTTTTTCGTGTCGGGGCTTTTTCATGTCGTGCCCTCGGTCTCTCGCCGTGGGTGAGATGCTGCTCCCCAGCGCGGACCCCTTGCGCACGGGGCCTGCCCGCGGCGGCGGCGGGAGGGAAACCCCAACCCCAAAGCCCTCCCGGCAGGGAGAGCTCGGGGTGAGGGCCGATCCAGCACCGACAGTAAACACACGCCGGAGGAAATGCTCTGGTTTTAGCCGTGAGCAGCGCGGCCAGAAAAGGCGTCACGCTGGAGCTCCGAGTTCGGTGGCGTTCCGAGGCCGTTGTGGCGGTTGTGGAGACGGCCCCGGCTGAGGTGGCTGCTGCTGTCGCTGCTGTCCCCTCTGTCCCTGCTGTTGCCGCTGTTGCTGCTGTTCCCGGACCTTGGAGACCCCCGGCGGCTCCCTGTGCCAGGCCCTGTGGCCCCGGGGAGCTGCCCGCCGCCTCGTCGGCCAGCCCGGCAGCAATCCTGCCAGCACAGAATAGCCCACTGCGTTTCAGGGTAAAGTGACGATTAATTTCTATTTCCTGGCCTGGGTGCTGCTTTCTTCTTTAAGGAAGCTTCAAGGTTAAAGGTTCAACTCAGTTATGTCAGGGTTCAACTCCGTTTCGTGAAGGGGCTCTTGTACGAAAGCTTAAGCTGGGATTGACTCTCTGCTAAGCGGAGGCCAAACGTGGACCTACTGAGAAGCAGGTCCTAAGTGATAACATTTTCTAAAGAGACTGCTAAACACATCTGAACAGTGCTGCTGCAGAACTCTGAATGGGGGGATAGCAACTGTCTTAACTGATCTGGAATCTTGAATTTACTTTTCAATGGACAAGAGGTGTGTCTCTCAAGGCAAACAAAGAGAGGAGTAACACCCTCTCTTGTCACTCATGTCAACATAAATTTATGCTCAGAGCGTAGGTGTAGGAACAGCATCGGTATGTATATGGAACATCGGGAGAGGAAGCTCTATCGGTATTTACAGTTTTTCTACTATCTTGCCAGAGAGACGTCATCTCCAAATGAGAAATGGATGTATTTTGAAACAGTGGTGGTGGATCAGATTTCTTCTTTCTAGTGTTTATATTTGCTCTTGAATCGTACTTAATACCTGGTAACACCTCAATCAGTTGTCAAAAATAAACTTAAAAATGTGTAAGGCTTATCTCATTGGTCAGTATAAAGATCAAGGTCTTCCCTTCCCTTCCCTTCCCTTCCCTTCCCTTCCCTTCCCTTCCCTTCCCTTCCCTTCCCTTCCCTTCCCTTCCCTTCCCTTCCCTTCCCTTCCCTTCCCTTCCCTTCCCTTCCCTTCCCTTCCCTTCCCTTCCCTTCCCTTCCCTTCCCTTCCCTTCCCTTCCCTTCCCTTCCCTTCCCTTCCCTTCCCTTTCCCTTTTTTCTTTTTTTCTTCTTTCCTTTCCTTTCCTTTCCTTTCCTTTCCTTTCCTTTCCTTTCCTTTCCTTTCCTTTCCTTTCCTTTCCTTTCCTTTCCTTTCCTTTCCTTTCCTTTCCTTTCCTTTCCTTTCCTTTCCTTTCCTTTCCTTTCCTTTCCTTTCCTTTCCTTTCCTTTCCCCCCAGTATTGTTTTTCCGTTCTCCTTCTCACTGCAGTCTTGATTTTGTTTCTTGTCCCTTAAGTATGTTTCCAATGTGTTGCTGAAACATTTTCCCTTTCAATCCTAAAAAAGGAGCTGGCACTGGTGAAGATCAGAGCTTATCCCTGAGCCCAGGAGCTGTCACCTTAGTCTTCCAATCGGACAAGGACGACTTCATTTCTCATGTAAATGCATTTGTCAGGTTTGCGTATTGTTTTTTCAGGAATGGAAAGTGTGTATAGAATGGATTTAAAATCAATTTTAAATGTAAAACATCAGGGCAAAAAAGTTCTAATTTCAACCTCTGCACACAATTTGCCAGCTGTGGGACTAGGAGTTTTCTTATTTACTGTGTTTTGTTTAACGTGTCTGAAGTTTAATGGACAGCAATCAAGGCGTGCTAGAAATCTGAAAGCACTTTATGCTTTGTTCTCTCCGTCATTTTGGTATAACAAACTAGCTTATGTTTTAAACCCTCCATGAGGTTAGTGGTTTCCCTAAAGGTAACAAGTCCCTGTGTGCTACAGTAAGACAGTAACAAAACATGAAGTATAGAAGTTCATCCTGTCATTATTCAGCTTCTGCCTATGGACACACAACTACGCTTATTTAAAGCGGTATCACCTTGAAACCTAATCAGCATTTTAAAAAGGACTTTGTAGCAGTTATTGGCTTTTGTCCTGGAGGGCTGAGGTTTGTTTTGTTTTGTTTTACATTCAGCATTTCCATTTCTAGCTTACATTCCCCTGTTGTTTTGCATGAGGAAAACGTGCAACTTTAGAAAGGAGAACGGAAAGAGCTGCTTTTTAGTCTAACTTTTCAGTTTGTCGTAGGAGTTTTAAATGTGGTAGGAGTAAAACACCAGAAGTACTGCTGCCAAAGTTATATTCAAACTCGTCTTTCTTGGAGAAGCAGAAGAAGCCCAGGGAGAAATAAATTTGCAAACATGCTCTTCATGCTCTCCTTTCCCAAGATTTCTCTGAGATATAGCCCATCCTCTGTGGGTTTTGAGGTATATGGTTCCCAGGAGTGAAAAGGAGGGCCAAACATCTCTCCTCTTGGATCTCAACATGCCAGGGCTTTAGTGTACTGCCACTTACGGCTCCGCTTTTTCACCTGGAAAAAGCAACCGCATGATGTAGACTGAGGAGCTCTCACAAATTAACTTGCCATCACCAAGTGACGCCCAGAAAAGGTGTATTTAAAAGCTAGGCTCATTATAGAATCACAACAAACCCCTCATGACTGGTGCAGTAGACAGTGAGGTAGAGGGCGAGCCCTGGAAAGACAGAAGAAAAGTAGCAGTGAGTTCTGGGTACCTTTGTGCAGACGAAACAGAAAAACGCAGGCAGTGAAGTAATAGTGTTCCGTTACTAATGCCAGCAATAGATAATTGCAACAATTATCTATTAGATCATAGGTACTAATTAACAGATAATTGTGCAACTCCGGAAATCAATAAATAACTGATTCCCCTCAGAGAATGTCTTCTACATTTTTACATTAAAAAGACTCCAGAGTTGTAATGGATTAAAATCCTACGGAAGGGAAAGAAATGGCATCAGCCACTAGTTCTGCAGAAGCGAAAAGTAATACTGATAGAGTTTAGATGGAAATTTTCACTTTGTGTGTTTAGTTTGGGGATTCTTTTTAAATCATTCATACCAGCGATTTAGTTCTTAAGGCTGTTTCTTTGAGATTAAGTGACAGGACTTCTGTTACTCTTTTCTTCTTGGAATGCTTCTTGATATTCTTACGTCAACCAGAACTTCTGTCTCTGTTGCAGATGTGAACAATGACCGTAGCTAAGAAGCCCAAATCTTCAAAGCCTAAAAAGCCCTCTTCAAGGCGGTCTGGCAAATCCAAGAAACCAAGTACTAAAATACTGATGTCACGCACCGCCAACTGGGGCCGGATAGTGCCTGCAGAAGATTCAAGCCAAGTCTCTGTGGCCCAAGGACGTGGAGGTGCTATTTACTGTAGATCATCTGAAAAATCTAAGGCTTTTGCCCCAAGAGATCTAAGTAAGTGTGCGTTTTATCCTGCCTCCATTGTCTTCAAAGCAAAAGTAGAAAATGCAGTTCTTACTTGTTGCACTGATAGAGAAGGGGACTACTGTGAACAAAGACTTCAAAAGTGAATCCCCTAAGGCAACTGAAGTGACTGATGTTACAGAAATTAATTTTGATGTATTTACAGTCAACAGAGAAATATGGGGAGCTTTTTGTAATGCACAGATTCCTCCATGTCTTTTCTGTTTTGCAAAGAAAAGTGTTTGATTGTTGCTATTCACAGCTTCCATTTTTCACAGGTTTTTTGAAGGATAACATTGCTCAGGAAAAGATCTGGTATCTGTAGGGGTACCGTCATTCCTAGTTCCTAGTTTTTACGTTTTTACCGTATAATTTCAAGTCTAAGTTTGTGGTTTAAGTTATAATAAGGAAAAAAACAGTAGTTGAGTTAATCAGGTTAAAGATTATAGATGGAGAGGAACTTGGCATTAGGTGCTACAAACAGAATGGCAGTTAGCCTTGCCTTAGAAAAATTAAAATGGTTGACTAAAGTTGTTTGTTTTTTTTTTTTTTTTTTCCCAAAACATTGTGTTGACCAGCCAATTTGAATTTGGTGGTATTAAAGCTGTCTGCAATAAGTTTTTCTGGTTTGGATTGTAGCTAGCTCCTCTAGGTGCTCCTGCAGAATAGTATTTTTTTAAATACCTTTCTTAGAAACAAACAAACAAGATCTCTTTTTAAATTTAACTTTCTTGCAGTCGTTAATGATGGAATTGCTCCACCACAGAGCATTCTTTTTCCACCTGAGAAGATTTGTATGGATTGGCGAGAAACACAAAGTGTTGGAGTTGGCCTGTACAATCTTGGCAACACATGTTTTCTTAATGCTACTCTACAGTGTTTGACCTACACACCCCCACTTGCCAATTACATGCTTTCTCTTGAGCACAGCCAGTCATGTGAGTACTTTCTAACAGTATTTTGAATCTGTTGGATAGCTCTGAAGGTGAAAGAACAGCAGTGATTCTGTGAGATAAGCTTATTTGCCTGATTTTACCTGTAGAAGCTGGCTTTGAGCACTGTATTAGCAGTGGGCTCCGAATAGCATATGGAGTGCAATTAATGCACCATGGTTTATTTATTTAGTTATTTGTTTGTTTGTTTGTTTATTAAAGGATCATTTATTGCTTCATGGGAATAATGAAGTGCATTGGACAGTAATGCATTTAGTAGTAATTTTAGAGAGTAATACATTTTGCAGGCTGTGGAGTTCACATTCCTGTCAGCCTTTACAACTGCGACTTTGCAGTAGTCTTTTAGATTTCTCATCACAACATGCATTTGAATACAGGCTTAGTGGATATTTTTATTCTGTAAAGTTGTGTGAAATGAAATGTTACAAGACTGTTGGGACATTGGCATCTTGGGAGAATAGAATGTAGCAAGGAGAGTGGATATTGTATCTATAGTTTAAATTGTACTTAGATGTTTGTAGTTGTGGATATTTCGCTGGACTGGGATGCTTTGTTCTTTCACTCTTCAGGTCGTGAACAAGATTTTTGCATGATGTGCACGATGGAGATTCACATTAACCAGGCCCTGCGTTGCACTGTTGATGCCATCGAGCCCACGCATGTTATCAGTAATCTCAGTCGTAAGTGGCTTCAGATGTGTTTCTTTTCGATAGCTTGTAATCTTCAAATAATTATTTGATGTGTCTAAGTGGTTTTAACACTCAAATGAAGAGAGATTTTAGAAATACAAGAATGATTTCATTTTTAAATGAGGTCAATACTATCATCTTCTTATTTAGGAATGGGACAACATTTCCGTTTTGGCAGTCAAGAAGACGCACACGAGTTCTTGCGCTATACTGTTGATGCTATGCAGGAAGCGTGCTTGAACGGAAGCACCGAGTAAGCATAAACAAGTTCACTTTCATACATTCTCTAGCACCTTCTAGTCCTTTATTTACTCTCAAAAATGATCTCTAGCACCTTTTAGTGCCTTATTTACTATCAGCAACGAAAGTCTACATCATCCTTGGTTTTCATCAAACTCTTTGAAGAGTTAACTCTGTGCCTTAAATCTTCTGAGGTCTGATTATAATTTATTTCCAGATTGGACAGATCTTCTCAAGCTACCACCATCATTCATCAAATATTTGGAGGATTTCTAAGATCGAGAGGTACTTGAAAAAATATTCCTGTCCTTAGAACTGATCTGTGTCTTTTGTCGGTAGTAAAGCAGTCTGTAGTTTGTCTAAAGTAGTATGTGTCAACAACTTGAATTTGGACAGTTAGTCTCCTTCACATAATGTTAAGCATTTATATTTTGTTTCCAGTGAAGTGCTTGAATTGCAAAGCAGTTTCGGATACGTATGAGGCATTTCTTGATATCACTTTGGATATAAAGGTAAGATGTTTTCTAAATATAATTCATGATGTTTAAGTACATGCATGACTTTCTAAATTAAACTTGTTTAACTTAAAAAAACAAACCACATATAATGTTAAAACATAAGAGCTTGGTGGTGCTAAGGAAGTGGATTGGACTTTGTCCTTCCGTGGAACCCATGTAAATAGTCTCCACATTTGCATTGGGTTTAAGGGAAAAGAATTCTCTTTCTGCAAAAATTATAATGCTGTCATACT
The DNA here is from genome assembly GCF_964035555.1 of Netta rufina. Lineage (NCBI taxonomy): Eukaryota > Metazoa > Chordata > Aves > Anseriformes > Anatidae > Netta > Netta rufina. The sequence goes on along the minus strand of NC_140142.1, from coordinate 11,833,044 downwards.
TCTTTGTTGTTCTACCTGAATATACATCTAATTGTTAGACTGATGAATTTGTCCCCAGTATTGATGACAAAGCACACTATAGATGCTGTCTAGGCTACTGGAAAAGTATTTGTTCCAAAGTCAAATGCCTTCCAGGTGAGGTCAATGCTGAGCATGCTCTTTCTGCCTCCTTCTTCACAGTGCTCCTAGTAGATCGCTTGAGTATGTTAGTAAGATTCTCTTATAAACTACTAGTATGTCTGTGGAATTCTGAATTACGGTGACTTTACGCTCTTCTTTCTCACTGCTCTAGGCGGTTTCATCTGTTAGCAGAGCTCTGGAACTCTTTGTGAAACCTGAAGAGCTGGATGGAGAGAATTGCTATAAATGTAGCGAGTAAGATTTTGACGTCAGTTTTCTATGTTGCATGACTCTGTTGGACTACCTCTAAACTTTGGATCTACTTACAAGTTTTGTGGAAGTTTATAAAAGACTTGGATTTTTGTTTCTTTGGAGGGGGGAAGTCTTGTTCATAGGCATTCCCTATGGGTTTGCAATTCTCTGGCTTGTATTTTGCCATCAGAATTCAAAAAGAGCTACTTTTGTTCTTTCTATTTATTAGCTCTCGACAGTACTTTTCTTGATGTAAACTGCCCAGTTTCCGTTGTTCTCTGGGCTAGTGGCTGATTTTTACTGCTTACACCATAGGTCCTACCTTGGAGCGGGCAATGTGTCAAACTGAACTATTTTGTTTCAAAGGATGGCAGATGGTTTCAGTGTCTTTCCAGACAAGCTCAGTACATGAAGACTTCCTACTGTTAAATGTCTCCCTCCTGTAGAATGACCATGTGCTTCTGTTGTATTTTTGATGTTGATAGTCGACCTATGTTGGAGATTATTTGCAATTTCTAGTCCTGGGGACCAAGGCTCTCTCGTTCCGCTTTCAGTATTTGTATTTCCCTTGAAAGCTGAAAGAATGTATCCAGGATTGGAGTTCAAATAGCCACTTTTGTAGACCAAGAAATGGTACCTTGCCATCCAACCTGGTAATACCCTTTTGTGAGAGATTCCTGTTCCCGCTATGCTCTGAGTTGTTGGGAAAATTTACCTTCTTCTCTGTATTAACAAACCTGACACGCAGTGCATGGGTTTATGAAAAGAAAAAAGACCAACCTATTATGCAAGTAAATATCATTCAAATAGCATAGGCATGCGTGAGACATTAAAAGGAGTTTGTTTTGGGGGCGAAAAAAGAAGATGCCTTCAAACACTTATCTCTGCTTGTTTTTAAGGTGTAAAAAGATGGTTCCTGCGTCCAAGAGATTTACCATACACCGTTCTTCCAAGGTTCTCACAATATCACTGAAAAGATTTGCAGATTTCACAGGTGGAAAGATCAACAAGGTATATTTACCACTGTAACGCAACTATATCATTGTGTAATGGGACATCCCCCAAAGCTGAAAGTTGTTAATATTTTCAGACAATAATTGTAGACTAACGACTATGGCTTATTCTTTCTCTTAATATCAATAAAGTTCCCGCTTGACAAGAAGCATATGCTTTCCTCTGAGAAGGCTGATTCATCAGGAAACAGTTCTCTGCAACTTCTTGTCTTAACCGTTGTTTATGGGAAGACTTATTTGTAGTGAATCAAGAAATATATTCTAGAAATATATTCTAGAAATAAATTCTAGTCTGTGTTTTTTGGAAGTGTTTTTCTCTGGCTAGTCCACAAAGTTCTCTGGGATAATTTTTCTATCTTCTTGGTGTCTCTTTAGGAGGTGAAATATCCGGAGTATTTGGACCTGAGAGCCTACATGTCGCAGTCAATGGGAGAACCACTGCTCTATGCCTTATATGCGGTGCTGGTACATCACGGTGTCAGCTGTCACTCAGGACACTATATATGCTATGTAAAGGTAGAAGTCAACAGCATTTCTAACAGGGTAAAGGTTGTGCTGGCAAACCAATTAAAGCATGACTAGCAGCTACTGTTTCTAGGGAAAAAGATTTCATTATATTTTTATTTGACATGTGTGTATTTTGTTCCTATCCGTGATTTCAATTGGAAAACGTGCAATTCACCTAAAGAAATCGTTGTCTTTATTTGCAGGCTGGTAATGGACTTTGGTATCAGATGAATGATGCTAAAGTAGTGCGTACTGACATTAAAAGAGTTCTTGGTCAGCAAGCTTACGTACTTTTTTATATCAGGTAATAACAAATCTTAAAATGTGTTCAGAAGAGATTTACTTTCCTGTTATTGATATTTTTCTGTTTTGCAAGTGTTTTTCTTGCTATCCCAGGAGAAGATTATTATTTGTCTAATTCAGTTCTGTCTAACCTGAAATTCTCTGTGTCGTTTATTATCTTTTGTTGCTTGGCCTTAAACTGCAGCACTTGTGTAAATTGCTATCTATGTGTTATCTGTAGCTGGCTAATTTAGAGAAGGAGAGAAATGAAGGTCATCTGTAGAGAAGGCTTCCATATCATATGAGCTGTTCCTCTAAAATTATAGGATGGGATTTAATCCAAGAGTAGGCTGAAAGAAAAACTAAACTACGATCACTGCTCTTTTCTGAAGGCGCTATGATTTGACACTTGGAGAACGTGCATTTTACTTGCCAGCACCATCTTATCCCTGTTCATTCCCTCCTGGTCAGCAGGGGGCTAATAGTAAGCAGGCTGGATTTATGGGACCACGACTTCTTCCTCATATGATTAAGGTAATTCAGGGAAGCGGGAGGGCAGATAACGGCACCAAACTGCTAGTGGGTTTGGGGTTTGGTGTGGGGTTTTTTGTTTGGTTTTTGGCATCTTAGTTTTGTTTTCCTTCCCACGCTGCAGCTTTCTTCACAGCCCTCATGCTACAGCCAGAGTCATTCAAACAGTGGTTACTGCTAAATTGTGCAGCCATGCGACTCCATTACTTTATAGCTCCAAGACAGCTTTCTAAAGCACAGAGAGCTACGCTCTTTGACTATTTAAGCAGAGTGTACTAATCCTCAAATCATTTAAAAGAGGACTTGTTTTTCCTATCATTGTCACTTTAGCTAAGACAGGGAAAACTCATTGTCTTATTCCTGAGCACCAGAACGATTACTTCAGGCTTTTCAGGGTATGTTTAAAGGGGAAAATAAATATATTTGGGAATAGCAGCAGGTAATGTTAAGTTGCTTGGCTGGTTTTCAAAGATGATATTAATTTGATACCAATCTGCAGTAAACCAAAAGCAGGAATTGAATATGCTTATTGGACTTGCATTTATCCTTAAAGGGCAGTGTGTTTTTCTTTTTAGGTGTTAAGACCATTTGTAGAAACACTCAGTAGGGGAGTTTTGTGTTTCAAAATGTTACATGCAGTGTTTGCGTTAATCCATTTTGCAATTTCTTCTTTTTAAATACAGAATTCAAGCCGTTTAAATGGAAATGGATCCATAAAAGAGGACGCAAAGACCACTGGTGTCACCCTAAAAAGGCCATCTTCAGCACCACCAATGGCCTGTGTTCAAAACCAGGCAATTACCAGGCCTTCAATGACTGATACGTCAAGAAAACAGAAGATCACCATCAGTATTCACAATAAATTGCCTGCTCGTCAGACTGTGTCACAGCCTGACTTTCTTAGCAGTGCTGTGGAGGATGAAGATCTCTACCAGGCTGTTCCTTCATCCACAATTACAAATTTGGTAATGCAAATGAAGCAAATGCAAACAAACAAAAAAGTTTCTGATGAAATTTTTGTGGAGCCAACAGTGAATGAAAATCCTAAACTCAGCTCTGATAACACAGTCCCTTATGGTGCAGAATCTTCAGGAAAATCTGAGGAGGAGTCAAAGGGCTTATTTCAAAGGAATTTGAAATGCAATGCAATGTCCTCTAATGGAATTTTGGTTGGAAAGGTAGTCCGTACATTGCAGCATTCCGATTCTTCCTGTCAGAATGCTGACAAAGGAAGATCCCAGCATGAGCTGCCAAAAAGAGATTCACTAAATGGTGCTATTAGGCTAGTTAATGAATCTAAAGAAAACGGACTGAAACTTGATGATTCCACTTGCCGAGTTGAACCTGTTAAACCTTCTGAGATGTTCTTTTCTAAAACAAATGGATTGCTTGAAACATAGATTTGCTCCATCGAGAATTTCTCACCTACGATGTATTCGGGAGTGTTTATTGTGTTCCTAATTCAGGTGAAATACTGAGAAAACACAGCACACATGTGATCGTAAGACTTTGTGGTATTATCCCCTTAGAATTTGCAGACCTGAGCTTACATTAGAACTTGTCAACTTAAGCTCAGCTGAGATAAAAATTCCTAAGTTTCATAAAGCAGATTTTGGGGGGTGAGTCGGGGTTATCTTTGAAGTGTAGATAATGCATACAACTCACAGCGGTCTTGCTTACCATTTAATGGAGAAATTCTGACAAGACTAGTCCTCAGTACTACTACAAATAGTATTTTTTTGTCTGCTGACTTGTGCGTTTTAATTGCAGATGCCTGGAGCTATGCCTTCAGTCAATCGAGAAGTCATCACGGAGTCCTTCACAGCCAGCCAGCTGAACAGCTTGTCAGAGGAAATGAGGTAAAATGAGCACAGTCTGATTAAGACAAGACTTTATGGAAGTTCGTTACAGTTTTATCTGTCTACTAATAGTATTTAATGGAAGGATTTAAATTAGTACAATTCCATACTGTGTGTCCAGTGTCACGAACAGAACTAATGATCAGCACTGAGCATATCACTCTGATGCAGGTTGGTGCCTCAAGGAGAACTTGTGTTCCTTTATAGAATGTTTTTCCATTTTTCTCCACTGTCTGGAGAAACACTGGCTGTTCCCCGCTCGCCCCTATGCCTTTTTTCTCAGAGCATCAGGTGGAAGGAGACAGATGCGTTTGCTTTTTTAGTGCAATGGCTTCAGAAGCAAGAGGGGAAAAAGCACTTTCTCTGGGAGCTGAAGAAGGTGTCCTAATCACAGGAGAGGTTTCTAAATGGCATATCTTTGCGAGGGTTCCTGTAGTCCAGAGGTTTTTGTTTGTTTGTTTGCCTTTGGAAGGTTTTACTCTTAATATTCACGTCCTTCAGCAGAAGTGAGAAATGGGTTTTTATTTTATGCAGTGTTGCGGAACCTCCGAAATCTCCTGGGAATGATGAATACCTCGCCCAGTACCAATGTGATGACCGTGGAGACAAGGAGAAACAAAGAAGATCAAAAGAACGTGACCTCGTTTCAAAAGAAAATGTTTTGTACGGCAAAGACTCTTCTGAGCCTGGTGAGAAATTGCGGCAAACTTCCTCTCTCAAGTCTGACACTGAATGTAGCTCTAACAATCTTTCTTCCTTAGCTATTGCAGATAGACGCCAAGATACAAAGGACAAGACTAAAACCACTGACAAAGAGCATTACCGAAGAAAGAGGGAACATGCTCCTAGTGAAGAGAAGGAGAGTCAAAAAGCAGGTCCTTCCAGCAAGAGGAGGTGTTCTCAGAGCGTGGAATTTGTTGAGCAAAAGAGTCACAAGCAGGAGTACTGGGAGGGAAACAGGTACAGATCTTTCCCTCGTGAAAGAAACAGCCCTGAGAATGGCAGAAGAGCAGTCAAATATTCAAAGTACAGATCTGGCAGCGGAGGAAGATCAGAACAAGGTAGCAATAGGTACTACCGATCCAAAGGGGAAAGAAGTTGGAGCAGAGAAAGATACTATCGAGACGAAGCACGGAGATGGGAAAGATGTAGCTATTACAAGGATTATTATTCACCTCATGCAACAGGAGACAGTAGAGAGAGAAAGTTCTCTCACAGCGATTCAGCCTTTGACAGATTGACTGCAACTTACTACAGCAGGTCACATAAGCATTATCATTACAAAAGCGGATGGCCTCACGGTTCCCTCTTGAGAGAGGAAGATGTACGTCGCTTTAGCACACCCCGAGCAGACTTGCATCGTTGCTCAGTACCTCAGCAACATTCCGGAAGACATTCTCGTGAAAGACATGCGCTTCCACCTGTGTCAGCTCATTTGGAGAACTGTCGCCAGAAAAATGAAACAGAAGGAAACAGAAAAAGAAAATATACCCATGCAGAAGGTAGTGAAAGTGAAATAGAAAGGAAAGACAGAAAGATAGAAAAGGAGCTTGTAGGTGGTGAAAAAAATGCAAACATATCACAAGTTCTGGAAGAAAAAGAAGTCTAAGGATAAACATGGAGAGAAGGATTCCAAGTAAGCAAGGATTCCAGCATACTCCACATTTTTTATCCTAAGTCTTTTCTGGGTGCTTCTCATGTCTTCCTTTTTTTTTTTTTTTTTTTTTTTTCTGGTAGTTTCTAAGTTATTTAGATAGCATCAGCTGGCTGGGGATCATGTTGTTAGGTTGATCAGTGAAGACAGGAAAGCTCTTGCTGAATTGTGTCAGAGCACTAGCTTTGGACCACATAGTTTGAATCAAATCCGTACACCATTCCAGATTAGGTTAAAAGATTTTTTCTGCTTGCACATATTCCAGAGCTAGCCGTTGTTAATGATCTGTGTACAAACCAGGACCTATGGTCCTTCAATCTGACGGCTTAAGTTTGCTGCATCTAAAGTAAGTTGCGTGTGCACAAAGCACCACAAAATAGCTGACATGCTGCAAATCATCACCTGTGGTAAAATAAATCAAGTTTCACATAGGCAACAAGTGCCACATCTTTTTTTCCCTTTTTAACTTGCATGTTTCTTTCAGACTTCATGATTTGTGTTTCTGTGCGCTCCACTTTGACAATGCCAATCGCAAGCGTAAGAAAAAGAAGAAAAAGGAGAAGAAAAAGAAGAAAAAGGAGAAACACCAGGAAAGCGAAAGGCTCCTTGGAACACTTAGATCCTCGTTTCCAGAAGATAACGCGGGAGAAGAAGGAAGAATCCCATCCTCCAGATGGCTCTTCATGTCAGTAATGCAGAAGTGAGAGCAGTAAACAACCTTACAAGGAAGGGAAGACTTCCAGTGCAGGCGAAAGCAAGAAATACTGCTCCATTGCATCCAACGACTATACTAAAGGTAAGCGGCCGCAGCGTGTGTGAGGAATTCCTTTTATATTAATCTCGAGATTATTTCAAACAGTCTTGAAGTGCTTGATGACTTAACAGTCTGCAGATTTATTATCAAATCAAAAAAAAACCCCACTTGGTAGACTATTTTTTTCCCAGTTTTGAATGACCACTAGGAAAGAAGGCCTGAAATAAAGAGGTTAAAGGCAAATGGTTTTCATTTGGTTTGATGATGCAAGCTCCCTTCTTAAATTCAGTCCAGCCAAGTAGGAAAAGTAAATGTGGACAGCTGTATCTTGGCAAAGAAGACAGTAGGGAGCAAGGAGGTTTAGCAGTCAAGATGGAAGGTGATGCCATGAGGCTTAGAGGCTAGTAATGTTCTAATGAACATGGCCAAGTCTTGCGCTGGGCAGCCTGCTTGGGTCCAAAGCCTGCAGTCCTCCCCAAGATGTCGGCGAGGGGCTGGTGAGCCGTTGGGATGGAACCCCCGTTGCCCGGGTTCCCCAAGCAACCGCCCCACTCTCCAGCCACCATGGCAGGTCCAGCAGCCGGCTCCCGCTCCTCCCGGGGCTGCGGCCCTGCTGGCGAGCCCAGCGCCCCAGAGCTCAGCCCAGCGGCCTTTTTCCCACAGAGGGTTTCCCCAGACGGCTTCCGCGGCTTGCGCAGACGCAAAACTCCCCCTTCGTCGTCCCAGCCGTGCCGCCAACGGTGGCTGCCTGGCTGCTGCCCTCCCTCCCCGGAGCGACGGCGCTGCCCTTGCAGCCCCCGCAGGTACCCACCCTCCCCTCCGCGCTGCCCCAGGCCACCGTCTGGCACGTGGTGCCAGGGGTCCAGGGGCAGGTGCTGCAGCTCCCCGCCGGGGTGCAGCTGCCACCTGGGGGGCACCTCCCAGCCCAGGGGCACCACCTGCAGCTTGGGCAGCTCCCCGCCGGGGGGCAGCTCCCTGCTGTGGGGCAGCTCCCCGCCGTGGGGCACCAGCTGCAGCTGGTGCAGCTCCCCGCTGTGGGGCAAAATCTGCAGCTGGTGCAGCTCCCCGCTGTGGGGCAAAACCTGCAGCTGGTGCAGCTCCCCGCTGTGGAGCAAAACCTGCAGCTGGTGCAGCTCCCAACCATGGGGCACCAGCTGCAGCTGGTGCAGCTCCCCGCCGGGGGGCAGCTCCCCCACACCGCTCCTCCCTGTGCCCCCGTCCATCAGTGGGGGACAGCCCATGGTGACGGGGACACTGGTACCCCACCATGCGCTGGGGCTGGGGCCCAGGGCCGTGCTCCATGGGGAGCTCCTGCACCCCGCAGGCACCTGCCTGTTGCAGGCCCCCGCCCAGCGCAACCCCCCGCCACCCCTCGTCCCGGGGCCTCCGCTGCGGGGGCAGGCGCTCCCCACGCCCCGCACCCTGAGCAGCAGCCGGGGGCAGCTGCCGGAGCCCTGCTTGCACGCCGTGGGGCTCAGCAAGGACCAGGGGACCCCGCTGACCGGCCCCACTCCCCCCGAGCCTGCCCAGGCTCCAAGGACCGCCAGCACCCAGACGGCGACGCCTGACAGTGAGTTTGGGGCTGGCACAGCCGGCCACTGGGCGCCCCACACCCAGGGGCCATGGGAAAGCTGACATCGCCCGTCTTGGGGGATTTTCTTGCTTCGTCCTCAGCGGCGACAGCCCCGCAGGTGCCTGAGGAGCCCCCGCAGCTGCCCGAGCTGGGCCCTGATGCCTTTGCCGAGGCCTTTCCAGAGCTGGCAGGGGACAGCCAGCAGCTGCAGCACATGCAGGACGAGCTCCTGGCTGACCTGGACATCCCCATCCCCGGCATGGAGGAGCTGCTCAGCTGGCTCGATGCCATGGAGCCCCAGGATGCCTTCCCCGATTTGCCCAGCAGTCCTGCCCTCAGCCGCTTCCTCTTGCAGCTGCCCGACCTCTGCGAGGACATCGAGGAGCCGAGCACGCAGGGACTGGAAGCCACAGGAGCCCTCGGTGAGGTCCCCTCAACCCCTGGGCTGCGCCCCGAGAAGCTTGAGGGTGGGCTGTCGCTGCAGTCCCCCGTCATGCCAGCAGTGAGCCCCCCGCTCAGCCCTGCAGCCAGTCCCCTGCCCAGTGCGCTTAGGAGCCCCCTACCCAGTCCACCCCTGAGTCCCCCCAGGAGCCTCCCTGACACCCAGCTCCTCAGTGCCCTTAGTAGACCCCAGCCCCAACCCCCCCAGCGTTCCCTCAAGACCCGCTCCAACCCCAAGGTCCCCAGTGCCCTTAGTAGACCCCAGCCCAAATCCCCCCCGAGTTCCCCCAAGAAACGCCCCAACCCCAAGGGCCGCAGTGCCTTTAGTAGACCCCAGCCCAAATCCCCCCCGAGTTCCCCCAAGAAACGCCCCAACCCCAAGGGCCGCAGTGACCATAGGAGACCCCTGCCCAAACGCCCCCTGGGTCCCCTCAAGAGCCCCCCGCCTGCCCCTGCGTCCACCGGCACCAAGCGGGGGGCCAAGCGCCCTGCGCCCAGCAGCACCCCCGGGACAGCGCAGAGCTGCCAGCACAGGAGGCCGACGACAGAGAACCCCCCCGGCAAGGAGAGGAAGACGCTGCTGGGCCAGGCTGGCCAAGGCCGCAAGAGGCCGTGCCAGGGGAAGACGGGTGGCAGCAGCACGGTGGCTGGCAGCAGCAGGGAAGCAGGCAGCAGCGGGCAGCAGCTGGCGATCAACAGCACCACGGCACCCAGCAAGAGAGCGCGAAGCCCGGGGGCTGCAGGGGGGCAAGGAGCAGCGGCACCACCTCCCCGCAGAGCGCGGCTGCTGCCGGAGACTCCGAGTGGGGAGCCCCGTGCCGTGCGGCCCCAGGACAGGCTCTGTCCCCAGGCCAGCGGGGCCAAGACGCTGCAGCGCCAGCAGCCGGGGACAAAGACCCCCAGCGAGACTTTGCAGCCGCTGGGGGCCAGGGCCAAGGCGCTGGGGCCAGCGTGCCAGCTGGCCTGTGTGCAGCCGCAGCCCACCTCCAGCAGCCCCAGCAGCATGCCCAGCGCCCCGCCGACAGTGCCAGGCTCCAGCGCTGTGCCCGCTGCCCCCCGGCCCCCAGCTGGCGGCAAGGAAAAGGAGGTGCCAGCACCACCAGGCAGCACAGCATGAACAGGGAACGCTGCCATAGAGCCGGCGCCCAGAGAGCTGGGCCTGCCAGCCGCGGGGGGCCAAGCGCAGCGTCCAGCTCTGCCCATGCAGCCGCGCACGCTGCAGCGTCCGGCGCAGCCCCGCGTGGACTACGTGCCCTGCGTGGGGCCTTGGGCGGGCCGCGACGCAGCGCCCACGCCGCTGGAGGAGCAGGAGGAGTCGGTGCCCATCACGCCGCAGCAGCGTCCCGAGCGGGAGCGCCTGAAGAAGCTGGCCCAGGAGGAGCGGCAGCGGGCGGCCCACCAGACCAAGATCGGCCCCGTGCAATTCTTCGTGCAGCGGCAGAAGGACCACGCCATAGCCTACTATTACGGCTACCCGTGACCGACCTCGGGCTTCTCCTCGACGGCCCCTGCAGCACCCAGGCAGGCACAGAGACCTCTGCAGGCACCTGCTCCAGCTTCAGCCACGCTCCTCAGCCCTTGCCCCTCTCGCTTGCCCTCTCCCCTCTCTCGTGCTGGAGCTAGGGGATGGGCTTGCCACTCACAGGGATGGCAACAGCGCCAATGGCAAATGCGCGCGCGCCTCACCCAGGAAGGTGGCAATGGCAAGCTGGGGAGATGCTGGCAGCAGCTGGGCTGGGAAAGCTTGGCCATGGCAACTGCTGCTTGGGACACCAAAGGGCTGAGAGACAAGACTTGGTTCTTCTTTCGGGGCATTGCTCTTCTTTCCTGCCTTCTGGATTAAATTCCTCTCCTTAGGTGGTCACTCAGCAAGGCCTCTGCCTGCAGCTCTTCTTGCACTGGCATACCAAGGGGATAAGAACTGGGAGGTCTTTGGGACAGCAAATGATCAGTGGGATGGGAAGTGATGATGGGGATAGCAATTCACTGGAATGGGAAAAATGGGTTTTATTTGTATTAAATTTAAATTTTTTAATTTTCATTTAATTTATTGGTTTTCTTATTTATTTAATTAAATCCACTTTATTGACTGTGTTGTACAGTATGGCATTGTTTTATTTTTATAAAATTATAAGTAATAGTATTAAATATTTTTATATATTAATATAAATTATAAATATCTTTATTTATTATTTTGTTGGTTTTTATTCCTTTTCTACCCTATTAAACTCTCTTTATCACAACGCACTGGTTTGGACTTTATTTTTCCTTCCGAGTCATTCTGGATTCACTCCGGATGGGGGGACACTAGCGAACGCCTGTGTGCTTCAGATCCAAGGTCACCTTTGCCCTCAACTCAAGATACATATTTGCATCTGTTGTTGTGAAACAAAATTAACAACAGGAACAATAAAGTTACCTACTTGCTAGCAGCAGCTCTACATTTGCTGGGGTCTGCTCTGTGCATTTTGAAGACCATTCCATGCTCTTCAGCCCCTCCAGGAGGAAATGTATGGTTCTAGGAAAATGCATCTTGACCTAATGCAAAGCTGTGACGCAGCCTGCAGCCCCTGCAAGCCCTGGCATTTTACCTGCAGCCCCTCCAACAACTCTGATGTTCCCTGCATCGACTTCAACCACTGCGGCAGGACCTGAGGCCCCTCAAAGCATTGTCACTCACCCTGCAGCCCCTCGAGCCCCTGGCATGTTCCCTGCAGCCCCTCCAGCCCCTGGCATGTTCCCTGCAGCCACTCCAAGCCTGGCACAGGCCCTGAGAGCTGGCTCCGGGGACGACCCTGTTGCTGTCTCAGGCACCAATACACACAAGGGGAAGGAATGCATGCAGAAGTCATCTCGTTTCGGCAGGGCAGAAAGTCCTCCCAAGAAGGGGAAGGAGCAAGAGGAAGGCGAGGCAGCCTACCCCAAGGTAGGGCCATCCCAGGGCACAGGAGGCTGTTGGAAAGGAGAGCAGAGAGAAAAGCAGCAGGAAGCAGGTGATCCCCATCCCTGGGCGAGCTGCGAGCCATGGGACAAGATTGCAGCTGTCCTCCGGGCGAGCACATTGTCAGCTGGCTGCTGCGCTGCTGGGATAGCAGCTGCGGGAGCCTGGCAGCAGAGGGCAGGGAAGCCAAGCAGCTGGGATCCTTCTCTGGGGAAGGGGGCACTGAGAAAGCACTTGCAAACGGGGCACAAGCCCTCAGCCTCTGGAGGCGGCGCCTGTCAGGAGTGAAGGAAAGGGATCCCTTCTGGGAAGATGCTGTGGGCTTGCTGAGGCTCGAAGAACAGACGGTGCTGGCTGCTACCAGCGTGCTGCAGCAGCGGCAAGACAGAGCCGTGGTGGTTTTCCTCAGCTGGGCAGCTGAGCTCCAGCACAAGCGCTCTCTCCCTGCCCCTCCTCCAACACCAAGGGGAGAAAAGAGGCTGGCAAGGGCTCAAGGGCTGCCAGAAGGACAGGGAGATCACTCCACAAGGAGCGTCACGGGCAAAGCAGGCTCAGCACAGCCTGTTCCAGTCCAGCCCGGGGCCTGCTCCTGCGGGGGCTCTCCACAGGCCGCGGCCTCCTCCAGGCCACAGCCACCTGCTCCACCGGGGGCTCCTCCACCCACATGGGGGCTGCAGCGTGGAGATCTGCTCCACGGGGGACCCATGGGCTGCAGGGGGACAGCCTGCTCCACCAGGGGCCTCTCCCTGCACAGGCCGCAGGGGAAGTGCTGCTGTGAGCCTGGAGCACCTCCTGCCTCCTGCTGCATGGACCTTGGGGGCTGCACAGAGCTTTCTCACTCCTCCCTGAGCCAGACGCTGCTGGGCAGCAGCTTTTGTTCCCTTTCTTAGATGGGCTCTCCCCCAGGCGCAAACATCATCCTTTTGCTCTGCGTTCTGGGCAGCAGCGGGTGGGTCCCTCCTGGAAGGAGCCTCCTGGCAGCGGCCCTGAGCTCCCATGGGGCAGCTGCTGCATTCTCCTCACAGAGGACACCCCTGCAGCCCCCCGCTCCCACAGCCTGGCCACGCAAACCCAAGCCAAGACACTGAGCGAGCCTCCCTGATTGCCAGCCAGCAGCTGGCTCAGCCTGGGGCCCCAGGCCAGTGCCCACAAGACTCTCCTGGGCCTTGAAAAGCAAGCCTTGTGGGGACGGAGCACCCGCAAAGAACAGACTCACACAACAGGACTCCTTGCCAAGACCGCCTCACAGACACCTGGGCCTTGAGCGGGTAGCTCACCTTGAGCGAGCTCATTTCCTTCCCAGTAGCTGAAATGTGCCCTTTCGGGGGCATTTGGGGGCTACAGCGTGCTGCTGAGAGGGATGTTGGAGCTCCTGCAGGGCAGTGCTTCCACTAAGGCAAGGCCTTTTCTGCATCTTCCACTGCCCTGCAAGCGAGGATGCTTGGGGCACACAAGAAGCTGGCAGGGGACACAGCTGCAGGGATTGCAGGGATTCCTAAAGTCATAGCTAAATACAAGAAAGACAGGAGGACGTGATGCTTTTGATAGAAAGGAGCTGGGTTTTGGGTCAAAATCCATCCCTTTTTCTATCCCGGAGACCCCCAAGGGCGTAGGACAGCAGCACTGCAGGGCAGCAAGAGATGCTGTGCATTTCTCTCTTCCCCCTGAGACAGCCACTGGGTGACGATGGTACCAAGTGTCTGGAAAGAGACCTTGCTTTCTCAGGCCCAGGTGTCCAGCTGCACACCAAGGCCGTCCCTGGCTTCCAGGCGCAGTTGCCAGGCCCAAGGCCGAGCTCCCCTGCGAACCCCCAGCCCAGCAGACCTTGCTCCTGGCATTGTGGAGCAGCCATTTCACGGCAGCCTTTTCTCCTGGCAGTCAGCTTAGCGCCGAAAGCTCTGTCACCAGGACAGCCGAGAGCCGTGGTAGCTCAGCAGAGAGTCACTGTCAGCCTTGGAGCTCACAAAGGTGGGTGGCCACAAGTGCCCTGAGCGTCCAGCTCGCAATGAGGACTGCTGTGGCACTCAAATTGTCACCTGTTTGCTGCGATGCTGGGATACCTGCTCTGGTAGCCTGGCATCAGAGGCCAGGGAAGCCAAGCAGCTGGGATCCTTCTCTGAGGCAGGGGACACTGAGAGTGGAAATGGAAATGGGGCACAAGCCCTCCGCCTCTCAAAGGAACCCCTCAGATGTTTAGGTATAGTAAACTTATGTATATCTGTGTGACTCTAGACCACAACATGTTAGTGTTCTGGTTTGTCCACTGCTTTGTTGTGGGGGCTTTGAGTTGGCCTCTACTCTTTAGGTGAATGCTGACTTCATATCTATGGTGCACTTTATTCTTAAAATGGGAAGTTTCTACCAATTTCCTGTCCAAAGTTCCTCATAAGCCAACTGCAATCATCATTTCAGATGTATCTCCCAACTTACACATTTCCTAATTCTCCTTGATATTTACTCAAGAAATGCATTTTCACAGAGACATCATATTTTTCTCTCAGCTGGCATCTGGCTGAGCAGAATGATGTCCTTTAATTCCCTTCCACACAATAGGCAACTTGTTCCTTCTGTCTTGTGAACACTTCCTCCTAAGTTCAATATGAATACAAGTGGCAGAATTTTGCCTCATGTCTTAAATGTGTGGCAGGGCTGCCCTGTCAGGTATATTTATACTGGAGAAAAAAAAAAAAAAAAAAAAGAATAGCCATACATACCATATAACCACTTAACTTTTTCAGTTCTTCTGTTAACAGTGCATGAACATGGGGTTTTGTTGTTTTATTGTTTGTTTTAAACTCCTGAATAGCAAACATGACAAAAAAAAAAAAAAAAAAAAAAAAAAAAAAAAACACCCTTTGTTGAGAATCTCTGAGCCTGGCTCTGCTTTGTATTATCAAATGTCACTTCACCTGAACCATTTCAATCACAAGGGATATCCTTCTGTCAGGCTCAGTAGTACTTCCCAACTTTATGTCACCTGGAAATCTCAAAGCTCATATGTAATTTTTAGTCTTCGGCCACCATGTCCATACTGAACATACCTAAATTTGAAGTCATCTCTGCTCTGAATAGGAGGTTGGGTTTTCAGAGCTCCCTTCCAGCCTACATTTCTCCATGAGTCTTTGCCTCCTTAGCAGCTGCAGTTTCAGAACTGTCTCTGAGAATCACTACAGGGAACCTCTCCTTTGCCGGTAATTCCCTCTTCGAACAGTGTGAACAATTGCAAACTCCCTTGATTCACTTGCAGCCCCAAAGCCCAAATCCATAGCTAAGGTATCAGAAGCTCACAGAAAGTGAAATAGATGTAGTTCATCCCCTGTGTAGGGGAGCACTGGTCCTACAAAGGCAAGCTACTAAATTCTCTGGAAACAAATTAGCTTTAATAAATTATCTTGTAAATTCCACATTACCCGCTACTTCCCTAGTCTTATCTCTTCTTGCTACAAAACTTTGCCCAGCGTTGATGTCAAACTAACAGGCCTGCACTTGTCTGGATCACTCTTTACATTCTCCTGGACAGAAGTATATTTGTTACTCTCCCATTCTGGGGACTAGCCCTGATTTGCACAATTGTGATGTATTTTTCCTACTTGAGTTGTTGTTCTGTGTGCCAATGCTGTTAATAGGCTAGGTAGATATCAGCTTGTCATTTTTCACTTGAATCACTGTAGATTTTTATTTCACCTCAGATGATGTTGTGCCTAGTGCCCTACCCTCATTTGCAATGGGAATCCTGTCACTGCCCTTAATATCACATTGTTGTTGCTGTTAGATGCAGGAAATAAGATTTGCAGCATTTGAGACATCATTAACTTTTGATCTATTTTTGCCTCGAGTATGCAACTGTCCTAATTTGTTCTCTTTGTTCCCCCTGGTTTCTGTGGCTTAAGTATCATTTACTATTATTGTTTAATTTCCTATGTGAAGGAGGTTTTGGGTCATTCGTACTTTATTTTTGCAGTTTTTAACCTCTGAAATGTACCTTTTCTCATTGCTTTTTTCCCATCTGAATTTTGAATTTTAACTCTGCCTTCTCTGCACTCCAGTCCCAGAGATGCTTAGTCAGACTCAATTATTCATTTCCTTAGATTTCAAAGTTTGCATTTGTAAGCCTCAAAAATTTCATTCTAAGCCTGGTTTTGTTTTATGTTTTGTTTTATCAGTTTTATGGTATGATAAGCTTTTGCTTCCACTGAAGGGTAGAAGTCATTATGAATAGTGCCAACAAAACAGAAACATAACAATGAAAATGATATTTGAATTCAGAATAGGTATTTAAAAAGTTCACCTTCTCCAGCACAAATGGGGAAAGTAAAATAAATAAATAAATAGAGCAGTCCTAAATCATCAAAACTGGCCAAAGAATTAGAAGAAGCACTATTTTTCCAAGGCTGCAATGTTTTCCATTCATCTCATTGGGCCAGCAGAGCACTAGAGAGCTGGATGCACTGAACTCCTGGCTGATACCCTAAATGACCTGCAGGAAGATCTTCTTATCTCTGTCCCCCCGTTTCTCCTTTCAATCTCTGTTCTGTCTGTTTGTATCACTAGCTATCAAAGCGCTACTGAGATATGCACGTGCAGCGCCCAGCACAACCTTGTTTCAGGCTCCAGTGGGACCTTTAGGCATTACCATCCTATAAACAAGTCACAGTGATAGTGAGTGTAATTACAGTCGTCAAACTATTCCAGCTCCACATCATTAGCCATGCCCTGAGCTAAATAACATTTTAATCAGTTTGATATGTCATCTGTGGCTTTCTTCACTGTCACTTGCAATCCAGCAAACTCCTTCCTTCATGTTGCTAGATTAGACAGAGGGTTCTTAACTGCAGACATCCACTTCCCTGTTCAGGAAGCAGTGAGACCTTTCATCTTCACCCAGAATTAAGATGATATCCAAGCATCATGAGACACAGCGCGTATGTCTCCCAGGCCCATCCCATAAGAGCAGGACATTTACCTCACATGAGAAGAAGACTTAATGCAGAGGCAAAGCAAGATACTCGGTGTCAAAGCCATGTCTGGATGATCATTAAAGACAGACCAAAATTACCCAGTACAGGAGGAAAATCTATCATTCGAAGAAGATTATGGTCTCTGATTATTAGTTTCAAAATTAGTTTTTTCTTTGGATTTCCTCTGAACTTAAACTTAGTTTGGAATGCCTTTGGTTTTGAATAGTTCTGAAATTGTATTACTTCTCCTAAGTAAGTTGATAGTCTGTTCTATTTACGTGAAATTCAAATAATATTGTGAAGGATCTGCCATCACTTTTACTGTGTGCCAGGCTGAGAGCCTTCCTGTACTTAAAGGCAACCTATAGGAAAGCTGGGGAGGGGGTCTTTATCAGGGCCTGGAGTGACAGGACATGGACTAATAGCTTTACACTGAAAAGTTAGATTTCTGATATATGTTAGGAAGAAATTCTTTACTGATAGTACTTCACATCCAGGCACTCCAGCCCCTGGCATGTTCCCTGCAGCCCCTCCAAGCCTGGCACAGGCCCTACAGCTGGCTCCGGTGACGACCCCGTTGCTGTCTCAGGCACCAATACACACAAGGGGAAGGAATGCATGCAGAAGTCATCTCGTTTCGGAAGGGCAGAAAGTCCTCCCAAGAAGGGGAAGGAGCAAGAGGAAGGCGAGGCAGCCAACCTCAAGGTAGGGCCATCCCAGGGCACAGGAGGCTGTTGGAAAGGAGAGCAGAGAGAAAAGCAGCTGGAAGCAGGTGATCCCCATCCCTGGGCGAGCTGCGAGCCATGGGACAAGATTGCAGCTGTCCTCCAGGCGAGCACATTGTCAGCTGGCTGCTGCGCTGCTGGGATAGCAGCTGCGGGAGCCTGGCAGCAGAGGGCAGGGAAGCCAAGCAGCTGGGATCCTTCTCTGGGGAAGGGGGCACTGAGAAAGCGCTTGAAAACAGGGCACAAGCCCTCAGCCTCTAGAGGCGGCGCCTGTCAGGCGTGAAGGAAAGGGATCCCTTCTGGGAAGATGCTGTGGGCTTGCTGAGGCTCGAAGAACAGATGGTGCTGGCTGCTACCAGCGTGCTGCAGCAGCGGCAAGACAGAGCCGTGGTGGTTTTCCTCAGCTGGGCAGCTGAGCTCCAGCACAAGCGCTCTCTCCCTGCCCCTCCTCCAACGCCAAGGGGAGAAAAGAGGCTGGCAAGGGCTCAAGGGCTGCCAGAAGGACAGGGAGATCACTCCACAAGGAGCGTCACGGGCAAAGCAGGCTCAGCACAGCCTGTTCCAGTCCAGCCCGGGGCCTGCTCCTGCGGGGGCTCTCCACAGGCCGCGGCCTCCTCCAGGCCACAGCCACCTGCTCCACCGGGGGCTCCTCCAGCCACAGGGGGGCTGCAGCGTGGAGATCTGCTCCACGGGGGACCCATGGGCTGCAGGGGGACAGCCTGCTCCACCAGGGGCCTCTCCCTGCACAGGCCGCAGGGGAAGTGCTGCTGTGAGCCTGGAGCACCTCCTGCCTCCTGCTGCATGGACCTTGGGGGCTGCACAGAGCTTTCTCACTCCTCCCTGAGCCAGACGCTGCTGGGCAGCAGCTTTTGTTCCCTTTCTTAGATGCAAGACACCTTCTTAAATTCAGTCCAGTCAAGTAGGAAAAGTAAATGTGGACAGCTGTATCTTGGCAAAGAAGATAGTAGGGAGCAAGGAGGTTCAGCAGTCAAGATGGAAGGTGATGCCATGAGGCTTACAGGCTAGTAATGTTCTAGTGAAACCCAGCCTGAAGAAGAAGAAACCTGCCTGACTACTTGATGTGAATAACAGACTCTGTTCAGCTCTTTCCTAACATAGAAACGGTGCTGACTGCTTCTTCAGAGTAACAGAAGTTCGTGATACTACTGAAATAGTTGTGGTTCAGATGTAGATCTGATTTCTCCTAAGCACACTGAATTCACAACTGTTGATCCTCCAGAGGAGGCTTTGCAATTGAACACCTGGAGAATAGGTAAATTTCCCGCTGTTGTTCTCCTCTCCTCTTGTTTTGTTTTGTTTTGTTTTGTTCCTAGTAGCATAGGCTTAAGACTCTGAAGAAACAGGCTGCTTTTTTTCATTTCCAGCACTGGCTGTTCCTCCTGAGCCCCGCCTTCTATTTTTGCAGTCATAGGATATGTGAATGTAAATTCGTGGAGAGAGGTAGAAAACTCTTTCAACTGGTGTTTTTTCGGCTATGTGGGGAGAACAAATAGAGTGGCTTTGAATATTCTGGCTCTTATTCAGAGCAGCAGGGGTGGAGGGAGACAGATGCGTTTGCTTTTTTAGTGCAATGGCTTCAGAAGCAAGAGGGGAAAAAGCACTTTCTCTGGGAGCTGAAGAAGGTGTCCTAATCACAGGAGAGGTTTCTAAATGGCATATCTTTGCGAGGGTTCCTGTAGTCCGGAGGTTTTTGTTTGTTTGTTTGACGTTGGAAGGTTTTACTCTTAATATTCACGTCCTTCAGCAGAAGTGAGAAATGTGATTTTATTTTGTGCAGTGTCGTGGACCCTCCGAAATCTCCTGGGAATGATGAATACCTCGCATCGTACCAATGTGATGACCGTGGAGACAAGGAGAAAGCAAGAAGATCAAAAGAACGTGACCTCATTTCAAAAGAAACCATTTTGTACGGCAAAGAGTCTTGTGAGCCTGGTGAGAAATTGCAGCATACTTCCTCTCTCGAGTCTGACACTGAATGTAGCTCTAAAAACCTTTCCTCCTCAGCTGTTACAGAGAGATGCCAAGATACAAAGGACAAGACTAAAACCACTGAGAAAGAGCATTACCAAAGCAAGAGGGAACATGCTCCTAGTGAAGAGAAGGAGACTCAAAAAGCAGGTCCTTCCAGCAAGAGAAGGATAAAGTTGAATACAAAGAATACAAACTTGAGCTCCTGATTGGCTTCATGCTGAACTCTGTGCTGTTCTTGTCCTAATCTTGGTCTCTCCATAGATAATATGGTTTAAATCCAAATAGAATCGTGCGATGAGAAAGATCTCACTGCAACAAATTCAACATCTAAAATCAAAGTTGACATTTTCTGTGATTTTCTTCCTGAGCAGAAGATTGCAGTACTCCTTTTATATTAACGTAGAGATTATTTCAAACAGTCTTGAAGTGCTTGATGACTTAACAGTCTGCAGATTTATTATCAAATCAAAAAAACCCCGACTTGGTAGACTATTTTTTTCCCAGTTTTGAATGACCACTAGGAAGAAGGTTATTCCGGCATCAAGAAAGTCATGTGGAATGTAACAAAATTTACTGAACCAGTAAGTAAAACTTATATTTTTCTATTAGTTCCATTGTTTCAACTCTTCTGACCCTTCTGGACGGCATAGATAACAGAGGGGAGATCGTGGTAATCAGAGCTACTAACAGACTGGATTCTATAGATCCTGCTTTAAGAAGACCAGGACGCTTTGGCAGAGAGTTCCTCTTCAACTTGCCAAATAAAGAGGTGAGAACTTAAATTCAACGTTAGTGCTACCATGGCAAAGTCCAACTTTATAGGAAAAAAAAAATAATTGACAACTTGAACAAAAGAGTGATACGTGGAGACACTGCGTTGTTCCATGGAGGGCAAATCTAGTACTGGATATATATGGTCAGGATGATACCACCAAGTAGTTAGTTCTATAACCAAACCTTTCATTCCCAAAGTTGTACCCGTTTGCTTAATTATTTAGTCCACTTGGGCGCTTTCATCATGAAGTTGTGTTTTTGGTCTCAATCCTTCACTTATGAGTGAATAGGGGACGTGTTTGCATTTGATTGTGCCCCTGCTCAGTGGTAGTAGTTTGAGTCATAATTCTTTTCTTCTTTATAGTAATTGTAGCAATTGGAAGCATTGTGCCAGAAGTGCTTTCTGTGAATTTACTGACTGAAAAGCAAATGTGATGAAGTAATGAGACTGTCCCAATGAAAGCTTGCTAAGTTTTAGAGAAGTTTTTTGGACAGCAAAGAAATGTTTCTGGATAAATTTTTCATTACAGTATTTTCCTCTGGGTCCTTAGGTCTCGTAGTTTGGAACCTTGTTATTGAAGCTATAAATGCCTTTTCTTTCATTGTAGGTTCCTAGAAAAAGTTCAGTATAACAAATAAGAAATATTCAATTTCCTGGTTGACAATGCAGAGTGTATATTAAATAACTGTAAAATACTTGAAAGTTGAGCAAGTAAGAAAAGTGTATTAATAGATGAGGGGTTTTGAGGGAGGACTGTTTTTTTTGTTTGTTTGTTTGCCTTTTGGTTTGTTTGTTTCTTGCTGGTATTTTTAAGGAAAACTTGGGACAAGCTAAAATGCAATGATTTTGCTTCCAGGCTAGAAAAGAAATTTTCAGGATTCATACTCGTGACTGGACCCCTCAGCCACCGGACATGTTGCTTGATGAACTAGCTGAGAAATGCATTGGTAAGACTGAAACAGAAACGGATTCTTGCTTGTGACCAAGTTGTAAAGAACCTTAGCTTGTACCAGGCAGTACCCATGCTCTTGTGCCTTGTTGCACAACTAGTCAACGAGGCAGCTGGCACGCCTTCATAGCAATCGGAGTGAGATGCTTTCATCTATTTACTCTTTGTTGTCGTTCCTTTTGTTGTCTGAGAACATTAAATGGTTCTGGGGCATCTTCCTCAAGAGTATAGTTTTTGATGAGGAGTCTGCTTCAGCTGCATAAGTGCAGGATATCAGGCACTGAGCAACATGAAACTTCCCTGCAGAGCGGTAGCACTTTGAATTCCCTGTTAAGCTGTTTGGTTTTGGCATTACAAATTCCTTAAATGTTGCATGTTGTAAACCTGGGCCTTGACTGATGTAACGTTTGATTTTTGTTTGTTAGGATACTGTGGTGCAGATATCAAATCCCTCTGTACTGAAGCTGCGCTGTGCTCTCTACGCCGATGCTATCCTCAGATTTATGCAAGTAGGGAGAAGTTGCTACTAGACGTTAATTCTATTAAAATAAAAGCAAAGGACTTTTTCATGGCTATGAAGAAGGTTGTTCCATCTTCAAACCGGATCAAGGCTTCACCCGTACAAGCACTATCACCCATTTTCAAGCCACTTTTTCAAAGATCAGTAGAGAATATTTTACAAGTTGTGCAGAAGATCTTCCCGCATGCACAGCTTGCACTAAAGGAGGACCGACAGCAAGGTATAACCACAGCATCCACTTCTTTATAATTCTGCTAAAGCAAAAACTTGTGGTTTGTGCAATCAACTTAAACCTTTCAGACATAATGGTGGTAGAATTTTATTATTTGCATGTGCATGTCTTTCTTTTGGGCAAGTCTGGTATATAACGCATAGGTTTTATTGTGGATTCGAAACTGAAATGCCAAATGGAAGCTCTGAATGACTCAATACACAGTAAAGGACGATGCGTTCTCTACTGAAGCATCCTGCTTCTGACGGCAGCTAAGATAATTAGCATTTGTAGAGGTTGACTTGAGGTTTGAAGTATAAGGCACCTATTTTTCTTTAAAAAATCAAAACTCAGATCTTTGGAGGGGAAGCATTTCTAGGTCAATGTTTCTAATTCCTTTCTGAAGAATGTCAGGACCAGGATACAAGTATACCTGGTCTAAGCTAAATATTGTTTTAGCTATAGAATCATAGAATCATAGAATATCCTGAGTTGGAAGGGACCCTTAAGGATCATCAAGTCCAACTCTTGACACCGCACAGGTCTACCCAAAAGTTCAGACCATGTGACTAAGTTCACAGTCCAATCTCTTCTTAAATTCAGACAGGCTCGGTGCAGTGACCACTTCCCTGGGGAGCCTGTTCCAGTGTGCAACCACCCTCTCTGTGAAGAACCCCCTCCTGACGTCCAGCCTAAATTTCCCCTGCCTCAGCTTAACCCCGTTCCTGCGGGTCCTGTCACTAGTGTTAATGGAGAAAAGGTCTCCTGCCTTTCGACACCCCCTTACGAGGAAGTTGTAGACTGTGATGAGGTCTCCCCTCAGCCTCCTCTTCTCCAGGCTGAACAGGCCCAGTGACCTCAGCCGTTCCTCGTACGTCTTCCCCTCCAGGCCTTTCACCATCTTCGTAGCCCTCCTCTGGACACTTTCCAACAGTTTCATGTCCTTTTTATACTGTGGTGCCCAGAACTGCACACAGTACTCGAGGTGAGGCCGCACCAGCGCAGAGTAGAGCGGGACAATCACCTCCCTTGACCTACTAGCGATGCCGTGCTTGATGCACCCCAGGACACGATTGGCCCTCCTGGCTGCCAGGGCACATTGCTGGCTATCATCATTTTTAACCAGTCTCCTAATTTAAATGTTTGTGGATCGTGCTATACACGTGCACGTGAGATTAATTAGCATTGATACTTACTAGATGAATGGAATTCTGTGGCCATCACATCCTTAATCCCCGTGCTTTCATTGTGGGAACCTCCTCCAGAAAGAAATGGTCTTTTTTTTTTTTTTTTTCCTATTTAGCAACTGCAGAAATTGTTCGTAATCTCCTTTATTCTAAGGGGGAGAAAAAAATCACCAAGAGTAGCGTACCTTATACGTACACATCAGTGGGACTTAGTACAGCTTTGTAGGGCCTTGTGCCATCTCCTTAGATCTGTGGTGGGCTGAACTCTAGGAAATAGCTTTCAGTGTGTGCTCTCAAATGAAGAAAGGGTTTTGGCACTGATTTAGAAGCTGTATTAATGGAAGAGAAAGAGACAAAGGCTATTCAGGAAAGTTAACAAACCTCTTTTGCCTTTCAGAGCATTTCAATCCTATTTTGCAAGATGATATGTTTGACAGTGATGACGATGCATCCTTGGTTTCTGGAGATGAATTAAAAGATGGAATGCCTGATGGACCAGAGAAAAAACGCCTCTGTTTCAGCAGGTAAAGAAAGATAGATCCCTGTTACGTTTAAATTCTCAGGTCTGCTGAGTCTTTGTAAACAGTTCCAGCTGTTAAAAGTGCGAGGGGTGGTAGACGAAGGGGCAACATCAAGTTTGTGTGTTGAAGGGGTGCTTGGTATTCACAAGAAGAAAGGGTGGAGGGACTAAAGTTGTAATGAAGTTGCTCTGAATGACCAAATTGAAAAGCCCAGGCTTCTCTTCGTAAGCCAAAGTGATCCGTAGACTACCAGAACACGTTGACTTAATCCATGGCATTCTTTGAAAGACTCAAGACCACATAAATGTGCTGTCTGTCCTTTTAGCTAAAAATACCCCAACTTTATGGGTTTGTGTTGCCACCTTTTGCCCTTCTGTTTTCCAGGATTGTTAAACCAGTAGTGAATTATGTAGCAGAAAGAAAACTGAGAAAGGGCTTGTTAAAACACCTTGAGAAAAAATTGAATGGTGTCTTTATTTGTTAAGCCACCAAGTTGTGTTAATCTTGTGATATTTTAGTATGGAAGTCATGCAAGCCCACAGTTGGAAAGTTAGATCATGTTGCCACAGCTGGATCAGTTATTTTTCTCCGTTTCTATTGCTGTGCTGTCCAGAAGATTTTCTGTCCTCTAGAGCAAGGCTAAGTCTCTAGCATCTTTGATTTAAGCCAGCAGAGGTACAGCCTGATTGTAGTGGGGAAACAAATGCTCCTCACCAATTTATTTTTAAATAAAAATAAATTTAAAATAAAGTAAATAATAAATATATAATAAATAATAAATTTATAATAAAGTAAAGCAAGATTGCAGGGATATTTATTTGCAGTCTTGGTTTAGTAAAGAATAGGAAACACAAGGGAAGAAGATGAAACAATTGGAATGAGTGAATAACTTAACTGGAAATCTTACATGTATTTAATGTACCGCTGCCATTTGGATTATTTGGGGAGGGAAAAGAAAGTCTATAGGAAAATTACTTGGAACATCTGTGTGTCTATTCAGCACCTCATTTATAAGCTTGTTTTCTTAACTCTTGTTCTAGGAGTGCTTTCTGCGAACCAACATCATGCCAGCCCGTCTGCTAATAGCAGGAAAAGAAGGGTACGGCCAGGTTTCTTACGTGGCACCCGTGGTGTTGCACGCTTTGGAGAAGTTTCCTGTTCACACCCTGGACCTTTCTGTTCTGCTTACAAACGTTGCACCGCCAGAAGAAATCTGCGGACAGGTACCTTTTTTCTTTTTCTTCTCATCGGATTCACTGACTGTATGTAAAGGATCAATCGAGTTGCAAGTAAGGTGAGCAAAATTAATTGGTAATGGAGGTGGCCTTGTTTTAATGTGCCCGGATGTTTGCTTCTGTCTGAAAATCCCCTTTTCTTTTAGACAGCACCACAAACAATCTGGATGTTGTACATGTCGACATTTTCCATACCCAGTTTTACAGTGAGGCTGTTGCTAGCAGCTCAGGAAGCTGGGCGGTGTTGCTAATAAACATCTCTTCGTGGAAAGAAATGCTGCTCATGTCACTGGGATCCAGAAAGTAGTTCTCATTGCCTCCTAAGACTGTGTGCTCCCAGTAGATGGCTCTGTATCAGACTGCATGTCGGCTACTTTTTGTAGTTTTCTTCTAAATTATATTAGTAAGGCAACCAAGGTTTGGGGCTTCTGTTTGTTTTGTTTTCACATGGACATACACAACTTGTGCTGTTGCAGTATGTGCAATAAAAGCATTAACATTCAGAAAACACTTCATTTGCACGGTGATGTGGTTTTAACTAGAAAAAATGAACAGATTTGGTGTTTTTACTTTTAGGCAGGAAATCCATTTTCTTGTTTGGCATCACTACCTTAAAATATTTTTACCTTTAGTGGAAACGTTTGAGAGCCATACAAGTAAGGACAGACATGTTACACGACTGAATACTGATGTGTCCCTTAAGAGGGACATTTCCTTTCTTTGTTATGCGATGATTGTGGCTGTGGCCATATAGCTACGGTGTCTAGCCACTGCCTGAATATATCCTTCCCATCTTCTGACTAGAGTTCTCCAAATACTGATAATCTGAAAGGGTGCACAGAGAAATTCCTTATGTGAAAGGATGCTTGCCACTCTGTTCACGTAGTTTCATTTCATGGGGCAGTCAGATGGCTATGTAGCTATGTATTAAGAGGTTATTGTACGTGTTTTAGTTTTCTTACCCAAGCTTTCCTTTTCACTAGCTGATCCAAAATGCTCAGAAGACAACACCAAGCACAATTTATGTCCCAGATATCCATTTATGGTGGGACAACGCTGGACCTGCCTTGAAACTTACTTTTCTAACTCTACTACGTAACATTCCAGCATTTTCGCCAGTTTTGCTGCTTGCTCCATCTGATGTACGTCACTCAGATCTCCCAGAAGAGGTATTTTTCAATACTTTCCTTACTATTTCTTCAGTGTCTTGTAATTTATGAATGCTTTCAGCATCAAAATGCTGTGCTTTCTTAAATGCATGCTGTTATTACTCAGGCACCCTAACAAATCACTTAAAATTTGCTTAGAGAAAAAGAATACTGTGAAAGCATCTGCTTAAGGTCTTTTCTGAGTCAAGCAAGTGACTTTCACCCCCTTCTCACACATGCAAATAATAAATTAATACAATAATTCTGGTGGCTACAAAGTGGTTCAGTCAAGAATATGCAGTGCTTGAAATGACAAGAGGATGTTTTTACTGAAGAGATTTCTTCTGACAGTCTGCCATTCCATGCTATGTTGGGTAAACTGCTAATAATGCAATTTAGTAGAGAATCGAAACACTTTGATTAAAAAGAAATAAATAATTCCGTTTCTTTCTTCATATAGGCCAAAGCTTTCCAAGCTGGAAATCTGAGTTCCAATTTCTGCTAAAGTAACTTTGGAATCAAATTCTAGTTGTATTCCTAAATAAACTGTAGTAAAAGTAGGTGCAGAACTTCATTGACTTCTGAGAGTTTACATTAAGGGAAGGTGCCCAAAACAGGACCACGCTGTTCTCATTCTGATGATTTGGTCTCAGTCACTGGGGGAAGAGAACGGGTCTTACCTAGACGTGTTTATTATCAACTGCTTTGAAAGTGCTTGAGTTCCCACAGAAGTTTTTGTACAGGCTGTAAATTCCTTCTAAAATAAGTAGTGAAATTCCTCACCCAGCTTTTAATACTAGAACTTGAAAATGGAGGAAGACGTAGAGGTACTAGCTACTTCAGACACCTTTTGGTAGAGAAATAAAAACTCAGCAAAAAGCCCTCACTTGTCTGCTGAAGCCTTTCTCTTCCCTCGATAGCCATAAAGGTTCTAAGTAAAGGATGCAGCAAGGCAAGTAAATACAAAGGAGGCGCTGTTGGATGTGGTGAAAGCCATTACTTTATCAGTGTAGCGTACAATCCCTTCAGCGAGCTTTAATTCTACAGGTGATTCTTAAAGGTGATATTTGAATTTGCCGTGCCAGCCTGTGAAAATGTAGCCTTTTAAGGCCAGGAAGATAACTTTTTTCAGTTTGTGTTCTTCAGGTTATTCTTAATTTGAAAAGGTACTCGTCTTTTTGGAATAGAAGATGAGTTTTTTGTGGCCTTATATCTGAAATGTCTCTCCTCCTTCTGCTTTAGATGCAAAAATTATTTAATACGGAATTTGGAGAAGTGTGCAATATTGAGTTGCCTGGTAGGGCAGAGAGAGCAGCCTTTTTTTGAGGACGTAATTCTAAATGAAGTGGCTAAGCCTCCTGTAAAGAAAAGAGGTGAGGAGGATAGGAGAAGTACATCTAAAACTTTCCTATCGAAGTTACTAGCTCTTTGGGCTTTGCTTTGGTGGTCATTTTCTGTCGGTAATTTGTCATATGCTTGTATTTGAGTACTGTAAATTGGCTAATTCTTCCTGATGAATTGAAGTTGATTGGACATTGGAAGTCGTGCCTGTAGCACCACCAGCTGAGCCTCAGAAGCCACAAGAGTGATCCCCACAAAAGTAGGGATGCTGGAGGAGGAAGAGGAGGATACCTTGCGTGACCTTAGAATTTTCTTGAGGGACGTTACTCACAGACTTGCCACTGACAGACGTTTCAGGGAATTTGCAAAGCCCGTTGACCCACAGAAGGTAAAGTAGTGCTGATCTGTGTGTGTCTGTAACTTCTCAGTGTTCGTATTTCTCAGCGTTTTGGGGAAGGTTCAACTTTGTTTTTAGGGCTGCACTGTAAGGATTTTGCAAGAAGCAGAGGCAGTGCTTTTACTTCTGCTGACTCTCAAATGTGTCTTATGGGATTATTCGCTGAAAGCCCTGGTTTCATTCTAAAAAGCCAGTCCAAATGCCAACACAGTTTGCTCGTGAAAAAGCTTTGATATGTAGGCGTGTCACAGCACTGAAAAGCACAGAGATCTTTCCTTATAATTACAAACAGTATTTACAGGACTACTTGAGTGAAGTCTGAAGCCCTTTCTTGGACTGTCAGTTCCTGTGGGAACAGGAATGGGAGCAGCAGTTTGTAAAAATAAGTTTTGAGATCCTGTTCTCTGTTTCATCTGGAACTCCTCAATAGGAATCAACCATAAGTGCAGTGTGTTTTCTTTTTCCTCCAATTGGCTGCTTAGATGCCTTTTTCTCCTTAATTGATGAGATAAGCCTAAACTAGGGGCGTATATTTCAAAGACAGATGTAACTTGAATATACCTGGGGATCAGCAAAGTCCTCTTCTTGTGGGCATCCACTGGCTTTTCTTCCCCTTTTCTCCTAGGTTCTTGAGCTGTGAAAAATCTAGACAGATACATATGTCCTCATCTGAACTGGTCATTAGTCTCCCCTTCTGGTCTGAGGGAAGAAATGAGCACCTCAGGGCCCAGTTATCTCATTCTAAAGTAGATGCCTGCAATAGGTACTTCACAGGTGCAATTCATGTACCTTTTCCTCAATGTCGACAACAAAGAGAATGCCGGATGGCTTGCTCAGCTTTCACTGTTGTGATTTTCTGAAGCAAAGTGAAATGAATCTCCCACCCTCGGTGTTTCTTCTCTACCATGCACGTGCTTCTGACCTCCCTACTTCTTGTTGTCCTCTCGTGGCCGCGCTAATGAAAAATGAAAAAGCCCTTCCATTTTTGAGAAGCAAACTGGTAAATTTCAGCATCTTCTGATGCATCGCAAATGTTCAGAGTTTTTAGGAAGTCGTTTATTTAAAGTCTTCAGAATAATTTTGGTAGACAGTGTGCAAGGTTAAGAAAACCTCTGAATGCTTGTATTTGATCTGCAGGTACCTGACTATGCCACAAGGATTAAAGAGCCGATGGATCTTTCAACAGTTCTGACTCAAATTGACTCGCGCCAGTACCTCGCTGCCGGAGACTAGCTGAAGAATATCGATCTAATCTGTAACAATGCCTTAGAGTACTACCCGGATCAAAGATCTACAGGTGAGGATGTGCTTTTTAGCCCTAGTTTAAAAAATCCGTCAAACATATAGATGGATAAATGCTGTGTGCAGACAATAGACTACGGATGGATTAGATGATTTTGGACATCCACAGAGAACATCTCTTACCACATTGTAAATATTTTATCATTTTGCTACTTGGGCATGGAATTGTGATATAAGTGTTCCCCAGGAACTAATGCTTTTGTTTTAATTAACTTCGATGTTGTTATGCTGAAAATATTCACTGAGAGAACCTTTTGGAACCAAGCTATGAAGAAAGCAATTTTCTTCTGTGATCAAAACAGTTTCATTGTTTGGTAGACAACATTCAGTTAAAGTCTGTAAAATTTCAGATCGTCACAGCGCCTATGTTTTGCAAGACACTGCATATTCAATGGTGAGGAACGAAACGGATACAGAGTTTGGACGACTTTGTGAACAAATTAAAGAATCTCGTGAGAAAAGAGGTACGTGCTTTAACGCTAAGGATTTGAAGACTTGTCTCTGCATTTGTAACTGAAAATGCACGACGAAGATCTTTGGTATCTATTCTTTCTTGCAAGGTCGCACCTCTGCAGCGTGTGCTCCATGCGACAACTCCAAGTCACCACAGCAGAACCCTGCTACTGAAGACGAGAAACCAGATGAAGAGAGTAATGAAAATGAGGAGATGCCAGCGGCACCTGTAGATGCCAGTACACCCATTTCTAATGGCAAGTTGCATTTTATTCAGCTGCTCTTGTCATTCATACCTTCTCCGTTCTTGAGGCGCAACAGGTGTCTCTGATGCCTGGCTCTTTATGGCAGAGGTAGTTTGTTTTCAAATCGACTTCCAAATGGGAGAGAGAAATCCAGAGGTCATTCATTCAATATAGTGATGAATTAAAGTTCAAAGAAAGTTGGTTCATTTGATGTACTCTTACTGGAACTTCATTTTGTAAACAGAACGACTCCCCACTCAAGGATATCACAGCTTCCCTCCCGTACTAAAAATGATAGTACTCACCCTTGTAGGAGCAGCAATGTGAAGAAGGTCAAGGGCAGTAAGAAGGGTTCAAAGCTTTGATATAACAAGCCTTACACTTTTTTTGACAGAGCTCCTAATAAGCATCTTTAGCAAGGTCTGGAGATGGGAGAAAAACTCAAACTAGATTTTAATTCTAGGATGTATAATGTCAAGCTTGACTGTTCCTCTGAACAGTCAATTGAATTTAATTTTTTTTAATTTAAATTAATTAGTTTAGTTTTTTTAATTTAAATTCAACTGAATTTAAAGTTTTGAATTTAAATTCCAATTGAATTTATTGAAAAAATTCCAATTGAATTTAATGTTTTGTTGTTGTAGTTTTTCACGAAACACTAAGTTTATGTGAAAGGTTTTGCTGCAATATCTTTTTGCCAAGGATATTAAGCTTAAGTTATCCACAAGAAAACGGTGGGGAGAGGGAAGCTTTAGTTTTGAAAGCTTTTTTTTTTTTTTTTTTTTTTTTTTCTCTCCAGGTTTTTCTTGAGCACAGCAGCGTTTCAGTGTCTGCCTGCCATTAGTTGCCCCACTACCAAGTCAGGAGGGTCAATTAAACTTGCGTGAGGCAGAATTTCTTTATCTGAATCTACGTGGTTCACATAAATATATTCCTGTTTCCTTCTTTCCCTAGGATTATTCTTCTCCCAGTATTGAATGTTTCAACGGACACTGTTTAAGATCAATGAGCAAAAGCATCCTGCGGTGTTCAGTCTCCAGCTTTGAAGAAAGTATGGCGATACTGAGGGGAAATGTCAAGAGAAGACGCTTTTCAAGGTACTGTATTTCTATATGTTCAATCTCTGTTCGATTTGTAGATTGAAAAGCAAGAGAGAAAGCATGTGCAGTGAGTTGTGGCCTGATAAACCTCCGGCTAAAATCAGCAGAGGCCTAAGAGCATGCTGATGGCGTACCAGTACCTTAAAACTAGAATCCCTCTTCTCAGTGAAAGTCTTCTGCTTTTCTAAAAAAAACATGTTTTTTTCCCCAACCCCTTTGAGGTGTTGTTGTGGTTTAACCCGGCCGGCAGCTAAACACCACACAGCCCTTCTGCAACCCTCCCACCTCCCTCTCTGGGATGGGGGAGAGAAATGGGAAAGTGAAGCCTGCGAGTTGAGATAAAGACAGTTCATTAAGACAGGAAAATAATAATGATGATGATGATGATGATAGTACTGCTACTAGTAATGTGTACAAAACAAGTGATGTACAATGCAGTTGCTCACTACCCGCTGACCAGTGCCCAGCGTAACCCCTAGCAGCCCGGCTGCCCCGCCCTATCCATGGTGCAGCGTGTTGCCATAAGGCATAGAATTCTTTGGCCAGTTGGGGTCGGCCATCCTGAGTCTGTCCCCTCGCAGCTGTTGCTGTGCGCCGATTCTGATTGCTAGTAGGACAGTGAGACACCGAAAGGTCCTTGGCTTGTTGTAAGTACTGCTCTGCAGCAATTGAAACATCGGGGTGGTATCAGCACTCTTCTAAACATCCTTTCACACATTCTAAGCCAAAACATAGCAACCTACCCGCTACTAGGAGGAGAACTAACTCTGTCCTAACTGAAACCAGGACATGTATCTTTTCCACTTGGGTGCTATTGCTCATAATTTTGAGAATTCAACATGAGCAAGCTAGGAAATGTGGGTACATACAGAACCGCGTGTATATGGTACGCAACAGACTTGGGATGTGGATTCTGCGTGAGGCCTACAGGCTTCTCTTTGTATACCATGGAGCATTGGCTTGTAAACATGGTGAAATTTCCCATCCTTGATGGGTCTAATACAACAAGTCTTTTCTCCCTTCTCTGCCCGGTCCTCTTTCTTAATGTAGGCAGTTGAGAAAGCCAAAATTGGAACGAAAAAAAGAATATAACACAGGTAAGTGGCTGTAAGTCCCCGGGATACCTATTTGCGCTGGTTACTGAAGAGGATGGCACTTGGTCACTCCATGGCTTTCATTTGGCCCCAAAGCCTTCTGTAGTCAGCTGAATTCACTCCTCAGTGACTTTTCTGTGAAGAGAGGTAGGTGCAAATAGGAGATTTTATGAATTCCTTGGGGAGGGAGCAGTGTGAATTGCAGCTTGGTAGGCACAAAGCAAACTGTTCTAATTGTGCAAAGGAAATCGATACTTGATAAGTTCAAACTTAGTTTTATAGCTGGCAAGCACAAAAGTAAACCTTAGCTGTGATCCTAGCAGCACAGTGGTGTAGCTCTTCCCTTCCCCTTGTCCTCTTGGCTCTTTTAATGACAGTGCAAGCAACAAACCTGTGCCAAAGGGTGCTGTATGGCAAACAATGGGCAGGCTTTTTTCTAAAAAGCACGAGTTTGAGTTATCTGGTGTTTGGGTGTTTCTCTTGAAACGATTCTTCCCTCCTTGAGCTGTTAGATCCTAATGCAGGAAATGGAAGTGCTGCATGCATAAACAGAGTAATCAAACATACACCTCTTAGGAAGAGGCTTGCAATGTCATAGTGTTTGTTTTGAGCACTGTTAGATACAGTTTGACATGACTGGAGTGAAAACACCTTAGAGAAAGGTGTTGATTGTTCTCACTTTTCCAAGACAGAAATAACTGGAGTAGATTTCCCTCCTGCATGGAACAAAAGTTGCACGTTTGTTTTTGTCTGGCTAGCTTTCAGTCTCTTTAAAAATTTCCCTACAGGTCCCAGTTTTAAGTAGACAGTTTAAACGTGCAGAGCGATGAAGAAGTGGAATGCAGTGGTTGTGACACCAACTTCTGATCTGAAATGTAAAGAAAACTCAATCCACTTCAGGGTGCCTTTTTTGTTTGTCTGTTTCCATTTTACAAGAGCAACGGTGAAATAAGGAGAATCCCATCTTCACTGTTTCAAAATGCTTTGTTTCTGCGTTTCAGTCACCAGAACATTGAGGAGTAGAGCTGGTGCAAAAACTGTGAGACGAGTCCACGGAGAAAACAGGGACGTGGAGCTGCGCCGCAGCTGTAGAGTCGGACACAGTCGGTACTCGACTACTAACTCGTCCATTCTATTTGACAAACTTATGACAAAGTAAGTCATCTTTTCTTGCAGACCTCTTAGAATGATCTTTCTTAGCAAGCCTTTGCACTATGGCATGATGTTGGCCTTGACTTGCTCTTTATTTTGACAGCAAAGAGGTATGGCTGCTCCTGGCATTTCCTTCATGTTTACAGGGAGATACCGTTACCTGGCTAGATAAACAGATTTTCTTGAAGGTGCTATTTCAGCATATAAGAATTGATTTAAAAAACAACAACAAAAGTGCTTCATGGCTTGCTAGTTTTGTAATCTCACATTTCTCCAGGAATACTTGATTTGCTGCATTTCACCATTACACTCGTCAGCGCCGCTGATTCTGGTTTATCACTATTTGCATTGCAAATCTCCTTGTCCAAAGCTTAAACTGATGTATGCACTGCTTGAAAACAAAACCTGAAGTTGCAGAGCAGAAGACTCAAGTCATTATGTTAGCCGCTGTGTAACCATACTGCTTTCCAAACATAAGATGTCCAGCTTATTTTGTTTCTATGAAGAGTTTAAACGGCTCCCGTTAAGCAAAGATGTCCCCACACTGATACTATTAAGCAAGGATTCCACCTCCTTTGGCTGAGGTCTGCTCCCTTACTCACATTCGAACATTCATCCAAGTAGCCTGCAATTCCACACTCTCGGGGGAAAGTCCATAGAATAGAAAAGGTTCCTCCAGTCTCTTCCTCAGCCTTTTTTTGAAGCATGCAATAAAGCAAAACATTCACAGGCTGCCCTTCCATGCAAAACAAGGCAAATTAGTAAGACAGGAGCCACAAAACTGATTGTCCTTTAAAGTTAAAATGAGATTTGAAATAGATCGAGTTAGCAAGTGTTGTAAGTCTGTAGCTATGT
This sequence comes from Netta rufina, assembly GCF_964035555.1. Taxonomy (NCBI): domain Eukaryota; kingdom Metazoa; phylum Chordata; class Aves; order Anseriformes; family Anatidae; genus Netta; species Netta rufina. The sequence goes on along the minus strand of NC_140142.1, from coordinate 11,798,957 downwards.
CTGGTTTTGCCAATGCAGCACAATTCCCTATCACGTCGCCAGAGCTGCTTCTGTAGCTCCAAGAAGCAAAACTGCTTTGACAAAATACTGTGTCATCAAAGCATTCGTTGGCTCAGTAGGCACGGCTCAGGTTCAACAAGTTTGTGAAAAAATGAGTACTAACAGAAGCAGCAGGGTCCAAAGAAACACTTTATGTCCCCACTGCGAAATGAGGGGCTTTACCTTGAGTGTTATGCACACTGTCAATAGAAAAGCACTGTAACAGAATCTGCCACGGCAGTTTGCATGTTACTGAAAGACCATCAGAGTGGGACTGCAGCAAGATCATTGCGAAGTTACAAAAAAAACATGTGGGGGTGGGAGTTTAGTTGCGTTAGATAACACAATCTTAGATAAAGATTTTGGTCTTAACGTAAAAGTAAGGATGTCTACTGATCTCTTCAACTCCAACAACTGAAGCCCAAGTCTGAAAAATCGCCTTTAAGAATGCAAAGAAAATATTTAACTCTTCTGTATGTTCGTACTTTGCTATCAAGCAAAGGAATGAATGCTGATGCCTTAACTATGTAGGGCTGTAGCTTACAGAGAGACTACACCTTCCTGTTTTTTTCCCTTTAAAAACGTTAAATGCACGTGAAATTATTTGGGGGTGTTTTCACATGCAAAGCCTAATGCAGTGCATGCAAGCCCTGTCATCTTCTTCCTCTAGTAGTGTCGCGTTAAGGGGTGTAGCCGATTGACCGTCATGGGTCCCGTCGGATTCAGGGTGCTGAACTATCACGGTCACGGATTCACCAACAACGCAGTACGGCCTCTCTCTAGTCGCATTCAAGGAGAACTCTCACAGCTAGGAAGAATGCAATTAAGTGCAATTTCTTACGGCGACAGGTACACAGGTTCTTTGGATAAATTCACTGTCTGCAAAAGCAAGCTAGCATGCATGAAATGCACAGGTACACAGCCTAGGTATTAAGACATTAAAAAGCATCAAAACTCTAGAGATTTCTAAGATTCCACAGAGACGCCTGGTATAAGCAAGCGTTCAGATCTTACCCCACGGCGTCCCAATGGAGTGGGGGTGGGGGAGTGAGAGGCTCAGCCTGTCGAGTGATGTCAGAAGGAATCCTTCCTGATAGTATCTTCCCTAACATCCCCTTTCTCTTAAAGCAAGTGATATTATTTTCTATCTTTAAGGTGGAGCTTGAGTGACTCTAGTCATGCATATCTTGGTTGTGCTTGGTAGAAATGATCTCACTTGCGTTTAAAGGTACAGGCTCTGAGAAATTCCGAGGGCGTGCTCAGTGAGGGGTGGTTGCACCTTGGAGGCGGGTAGCTTTTGGGATGGAGGTGTGCTTATGATGCCTAGTCGCTTAAGGCAATTACTCCACAAGTAGTAACTTAGTGTTGATTTAACTACAGCATATCTAAAACACAAGAAGGATGTTAGTATGGAAGAAGCCGATGAAACCAGTCCTTAAATCTTACTACTTATTGTGCGTGAGCAGACTGGCGTGAGTTTTAGCTATACTGGCAAATATCAAACCACACCTGTGTCGTCCCAAAGCTGGGAAAAAAAACAAAAACAAAAACAAAAACAAAAACAAGGAAATGTTGAAGCAAATAGGGAGGCCTGTAGCTTGTGCAGTCTTTTAGCTGAGAAAATAAAGAAGGAGAGAGACAGGTAGCCTTGAGCTAGCAGAAGCAAGGAAGAGAAGGGCTAAAAGGGAAAAAACAGGAAGGAGAACACCAGCTCCAGACTGACCTATAGTAACCTTTTTCTCATTAAGGGTCATTAGCACATTAAAAATCACACCTGTCAAAATGCTAATCTATGCTAATGTGGGATTCGGTGTGTGTCCCCCCTCTCCTGTTCCCCCTCCCCCCCGGTATTCCTCTGTAATGCACAAGCTCAGTGGAGATAAGTTAGGTGAGCTGTAATAACCAATCCAAAGGAGCCAAAGAGAGAGTTTTCACAAGTTTCCTGTGTATAAATGACGGTGATTCGAGTCAGAGGTGTGCTTGCTTTGCGAAAGATGGCCAAGTACCTGACTCTGCAGAGTTCTATAAGTAATTATATAATTAAAAGACCTTCGTGTGCATTCCGACTCTGGGTGCTTATTGGCGCGGTGCACTCTGCACGAACCTGCGGACAACATCTGTACTCAGTGTCATGCCTACAGACAACCCTTTACTGTTGGGACCTGCATATTTTTCTGTGCATTCAACACAACCCCTTTGGCACAACTAGTTAACCACGTAGCTGCCAGTCCACCACTCAGTTGCACTTGTGAAGAGGAAAAGCTATTTCCATTTACTGTAGGAGCACATCCTCTAAATGCAGGCTTCACTCAGCTGGTCATTTACTGCAGGACAAGATTTGAAAACTGTTGTTGAGTTCTGGGTTTCCTGCTTACAGGAAAAATTAAGTGCTAGATCGCCCTCTACTCCGCTTTGTCTGCTGCATTTAATGGAGATTAAACTGATTTCGTTTGCTCCTCCGTTTATGGACAATGAGCTGAAGGAACAGGTACAGCACATTAGCCTGGAATGCCTTCCCTCCCAGCCAAAGTAAACTGGAGCTGTAACTAAAACAAGCAGAAGCAAGGCTTCCGTGTTTTCAGCTGAATAAAGTTCCAACAAAATCATCCTCTGGGATTTGAAGCTTACTTCACATGACATGCCAACGACTCTTTTCCCTCCATTGTAAAGCGGATCCCTGCTGTTAGTTGCTCTAGAAGCAAAGGAATCATCGGTTTGGTTAACAAATAGCCGCTTCTGCAAACGAGAAGTGTTGTGCTGTCTCTTCCCTTTGAATGACTCCACACTTCTCATCAGCTACTGGATTGCTGACCTAGAATCAGAGAACATCCCAAGGTGGAAAGGACTCCCAATAATCACCAAGTCCAACTCGTGGCTCCACACAGGACCACCCCAAACTGAGACCCGATGTCTGAGAGCATTGTTCAACACTTGTTGACCTCCGTCAGGCTCGGTGCCATGAGCAGTGCCCTGGGCAGCTGTCTCAGTAGCCAGCCACCCCCTCAGCGCAGCACCTGAGGCGCACGGGGCTCGGCGGGGCGGCCCGGGAGGGGAGGACGGCGGGGCGAAGTGGCAGCTCCCTCAGAGCCGTCTCCCCGCCGCCTCGGCCGCATGTCAGGGCTTTTTCGTGTCGGGGCTTTTTCATGTCGTGCCCTTGGTCTCTCGCCGTGGGTGAGATGCTGCTCCCCAGCGCGGACCCCTTGCGCACGGGGCCTGCCCGCGGCGGCGGCGGGAGGGAAACCCCAACCCCAAAGCCCTCCCGGCAGGCCGATCCGGCACCGACAGTAAACACACGCCGGAGGAAATGCTCTGGTTTTAGCCATGAGCAGCGCGGCCAGGTTCAAAAGGCGTCACGCTGGAGCTCCAAGTTCGGCGGCGTTCCGAGGCCGTTGTGGCGGTTGTGGAGACGGCCCCGGCTGAGGTGGCTGCTGCTGTCGCTGCTGTCCCCTCTGTCCCTGCTGTTGCCGCTGTTGCTGCTGTTCCCGGACCTTGGAGACCCCCGGCGGCTCCCTGTGCCAGGCCCTGTGGCCCCGGGGAGCTGCCCGCCGCCTCGTCGGCCAGCCCGGCAGCAATCCTGCCAGCACAGAATAGCCCACTGCGTTTCAGGGTAAAGTGACGATTAATTTCTATTTCCTGGCCTGGGTGCTGCTTTCTTCTTTAAGGAAGCTTCAAGGTTAAAGGTTCAACTCAGTTATGTCAGGGTTCAACTCCGTTTCGTGAAGGGGCTCTTGTATGAAAGCTTAAGCTGGGATTGACTCTCTGCTAAGCGGAGGCCAAACGTGGACCTACTGAGAAGCAGGTCCTAAGTGATAACATTTTCTAAAGAGACTGCTAAACACATCTGAACAGTGCTGCTGCAGAACTCTGAATGGGGGGATAGCAACTGTCTTAACTGATCTGGAATCTTGAATTTACTTTTCAATGGACAAGAGGTGTGTCTCTCAAGGCAAACAAAGAGAGGAGTAACACCCTCTCTTGTCACTCATGTCAACATAAATTTATGCTCAGAGCGTAGGTGTAGGAACAGCATCGGTATGTATATGGAACATCGGGAGAGGAAGCTCTATCGGTATTTACAGTTTTTCTACTACCTTGCCAGAGAGACGTCATCTCCAAATGAGAAATGGATGTATTTTGAAACAGTGGTGGTGGATCGGATTTCTTCTTTCTAGTGTTAATATTTGCTCTTGAATCGTACTTAATACCTGGTAACACCTCAATCAGTTGTCAAAAATAAACTTGAAAATGTGTAAGGCTTATCTCATTGGTCAGTATAAAGATCAAGGTCTTCGCTTCGCTTTGCTTCCCTTCCCTTCCCTTTTTTTCTTTTTTTCTTTTTTTCTTTTTTTTTTCTTTTTTTCTTTTTTTTCTTTTTTTTCTTTTTTTCTTTTTTGTTTTTTTCTTTTTTTTTCTTTTTTTTTCTTCTTCCCTTCCCTTCCCTTCCCTTCCCTTCCCTTCCCTTCCCTTCCCTTCCCTTCCCTTCCCTTCCCTTCCCTTCCCTTCCCTTCCCTTCCCTTCCCTTCCCTTCCCTTCCCTTCCCTTCCCTTCCCTTCCCTTCCCTTCCCTTCCCTTCCCTTCCCTTTTTTTCTTCTTTCCTTTCCTTTCCTTTCCTTTCCTTTCCTTTCCTTTCCTTTCCTTTCCTTTCCTTTCCTTTCCTTTCCTTTCCTTTCCTTTCCTTTCCTTTCCTTTCCTTTCCTTTCCTTTCCTTTCCTTTCCTTTCCTTTCCTTTCCTTTCCTTTCCTTTCCCCCCAGTATTGTTTTTCCGTTCTCCTTCTCACTGCAGTCTTGATTTTGTTTCTTGTCCCTTAAGTATGTTTCCAATGTGTTGCTGAAACATTTTCCCTTTCAATCCTAAAAAAGGAGCTGTCACTGGTGAAGATCAGAGCTTATCCCTGAGCCCAGGAGCTGTCACCTTAGTCTTCCAATCGGACAAGGACGACTTCATTTCTCATGTAAATGCATTTGTCAGGTTTGCGTATTGTTTTTTCAGGAATGGAAAGTGTGTATAGAATGGATTTAAAATCAATTTTAAATGTAAAATGTCAAGGCAAAAAAGTTCTAATTACAACCTCTGCACACAATTTGCCAGCTGTGGGACTAGGAGTTTTCTTATTTACTGTGTTTTGTTTAACGTGTCTGAAGTTTAATGGACAGCAATCAAGGCGTGCTAGAAATCTGAAAGCACTTTATGCTTTGTTCTCTCCGTCATTTTGGTATAACAAACTAGCTTATGTTTTAAACCCTCCATGAGGTTAGTGGTTTCCCTAAAGGTAACAAGTCCCTGTGTGCTACAGTAAGACAGTAACAAAACATGAAGTATAGAAGTTCATCCTGTCATTATTCAGCTTCTGCCTATGGACAGACAACTACGCTTATTTAAAGCGGTATCACCTTGAAACCTAATCAGCATTTTAAAAAGGACTTTGTAGCAGTTACTGGCCTTTGTCCTGGAGGGCTGAGGTTTGTTTTGTTTTGTTTTACATTCAGCATTTCCATTTCTAGCTTACATTCCCCTGTTGTTTTGCATGAGGAAAACGTGCAACTTTAGAAAGGAGAACGGAAAGAGCTGCTTTTTAGTCTAACTTTTCAGTTTGTCGTAGGAGTTTTAAATGTGGTAGGAGTAAAACACCAGAAGTACTGCTGCCAAAGTTATATTCAAACTCGTCTTTCTTGGAGAAGCAGAAGAAGCCCAGGGAGAAATAAATTTGCAAACATGCTCTTCATGCTCTCCTTTCCCAAGATTTCTCTGAGATATAGCCCATCCTCTGTGGGTTTTGAGGTATATGGTTCCCAGGAGTGAAAAGGAGGGCCAAACATCTCTCCTCTTGGATCTCAACATGCCAGGGCTTTAGTGTACTGCCACTTACGGCTCCGCTTTTTCACCTGGAAAAAGCAACCGCATGATGTAGACTGAGGAGCCCTCACAAATTAACTTGCCATCACCAAGTGACGCCCAGAAAAGGTGTATTTAAAAGCTAGGCTCATTATAGAATCACAACAAACCCCTCATGACTGGTGCAGTAGACAGTGAGGTAGAGGGCGAGCCCTGGAAAGACAGAAGAAAAGTAGCAGTGAGTTCTGGGTACCTTTGTGCAGACGAAACAGAAAAACGCAGGCAGTGAAGTAATAGTGTTCCGTTACTAATGCCAGCAATAGATAATTGCAACAATTATCTATTAGATCATAGGTACTAATTAACAGATAATTGCGCAACTCCGGAAATCAATAAATAACTGATTCCCCTCAGAGAATGTCTTCTACATTTTTACATTAAAAAGACTCCAGAGTTGTAATGGATTAAAATCCTACGGAAGGGAAAGAAATGGCATCAGCCACTAGTTCTGCAGAAGCGAAAAGTAATACTGATAGAGTTTAGATGGAAATTTTCACTTTGTGTGTTTAGTTTGGGGATTCTTTTTAAATCATTCATACCAGCGATTTAGTTCTTAAGGCTGTTTCTTTGAGATTAAGTGACAGGACTTCTGTTACTCTTTTCTTCTTGGAATGCTTCTTGATATTCTTACGTCAACCAGAACTTCTGTCTCTGTTGCAGATGTGAACAATGACCGTAGCTAAGAAGCCCAAATCTTCAAAGCCTAAAAAGCCCTCTTCAAGGCGGTCTGGCAAATCCAAGAAACCAAGTACTAAAATACTGATGTCACGCACCGCCAACTGGGGCCGGATAGTGCCTGCAGAAGATTCAAGCCAAGTCTCTGTGGCCCAAGGACGTGGAGGTGCTATTTACTGTAGATCATCTGAAAAATCTAAGGCTTTTGCCCCAAGAGATCTAAGTAAGTGTGCGTTTTATCCTGCCTCCATTGTCTTCAAAGCAAAAGTAGAAAATGCAGTTCTTACTTGTTGCACTGATAGAGAAGGGGACTACTGTGAACAAAGACTTCAAAAGTGAATCCCCTAAGGCAACTGAAGTGACTGATGTTACAGAAATTAATTTTGATATATTTACAGTCAACAGAGAAATATGGGGAGCTTTTTGTAATGCACAGATTCCTCCATGTCTTTTCTGTTTTGCAAAGAAAAGTGTTTGATTGTTGCTATTCACAGCTTCCATTTTTCACAGGTTTTTTGAAGGATAACATTGCTCAGGAAAAGATCTGGTATCTGTAGGGGTACCGTCATTCCTAGTTCCTAGTTTTTACGTTTTTACCGTATAATTTCAAGTCTAAGTTTGTGGTTTAAGTTATAATAAGGAAAAAAACAGTAGTTGAGTTAATCAGGTTAAAGATTATAGATGGAGAGGAACTTGGCATTAGGTGCTACAAACAGAATGGCAGTTAGCCTTGCCTTAGAAAAATTAAAATGGCTGACTAAAGTTGTTTTTTTTTTTTTTTTTTTTCCCAAAACATTGTGTTGACCAGCCAATTTGAATTTGGTGGTATTAAAGCTGTCTGCAATAAGTTTTTCTGGTTTGGATTGTAGCTAGCCCCTGTAGGTGCTCCTGCAGAATAGTATTTTTTTAAATACCTTTCTTAGAAACAAACAAACAAGATCTCTTTTTAAATTTAACTTTCTTGCAGTCGTTAATGATGGAATTGCTCCGCCACAGAGCCTTCTTTTTCCACCTGAGAAGATTTGTATGGATTGGCGAGAAACACAAAGTGTTGGAGTTGGCCTGTACAATCTTGGCAACACATGTTTTCTTAATGCTACTCTACAGTGTTTGACCTACACACCCCCACTTGCCAATTACATGCTTTCTCTTGAGCACAGCCAGTCATGTGAGTACTTTCTAACAGTATTTTGAATCTGTTGGATAGCTCTGAAGGTGAAAGAACAGCAGTGATTCTGTGAGATAAGCTTATTTGCCTGATTTTACCTGTAGAAGCTGGCTTTGAGCACTGTATTAGCAGTGGGCTCCGAATAGCATATGGAGTGCAATTAATGCACCATGGTTTATTTATTTAGTTATTTATTTGATTGTTTGTTTATTAAAGGATCATTTATTGCTTCATGGGAATAATGAAGTGCATTGGACTGTAATGCATTTAGTAGTAATTTTAGAGAGTAATACATTTTGCAGGCTGTGGAGTTCACATTCCTGTCAGCCTTTACAACTGCGACTTTGCAGTAGTCTTTTAGATTTCTCATCACAACATGCATTTGAATACAGGCTTAGTGGATATTTTTATTCTGTAAAGTTGTGTGAAATGAAATGTTACAAGACTGTTGGGACATTGGCATCTTGGGAGAATAGAATGTAGCAAGGAGAGTGGATATTGTATCTATAGTTTAAATTGTACTTAGATGTTTGTAGTTGTGGATATTTCGCTGGACTGGGATGCTTTGTTCTTTCACTCTTCAGGTCGTGAACAAGATTTTTGCATGATGTGCACGATGGAGACTCACATTAACCAGGCCCTGCGTTGCACTGTTGATGCCATCGAGCCTACGCATGTTATCAGTAATCTCAGTCGTAAGTGGCTTCAGATGTGTTTCTTTTCTATAGCTTGTAATCTTCAAATAATCATTTGATGTGTATAAGTGGTTTTAACACTCAAATGAAGAGAGATTTTAGAAATACAAGAACGATTTCATTTTTAAATGAGGTCAATACTATCATCTTCTTATTTAGGAATAGGACAACATTTCCGTTTTGGCAGTCAAGAAGACGCACACGAGTTCTTGCGCTATACTGTTGATGCTATGCAGGAAGCGTGCTTGAACGGAAGCACCGAGTAAGCATAAACAAGTTCACTTTCATACATTCTCTAGCACCTTCTAGTCCTTTATTTACTCTCAGAAATGATCTCTAGCACCTTTTAGTGCCTTATTTACTATCAGCAACGAAAGTCTACATCATCCTTGGTTTTCATCAAACTCTTTGAAGAGTTAACTCTGTGCCTTAAATCTTCTGAGGTCTGATTATAATTTATTTCCAGATTGGACAGATCTTCTCAAGCTACCACCATCATTCATCAAATATTTGGAGGATTTCTAAGATCGAGAGGTACTTGAAAAAATATTCCTGTCCTTAGAACTGATCTGTGTCTTTTGTCGGTAGTAAAGCAGTCTGTAGTTTGTCTAAAGTAGTATCTGTCAACAACTTGAATTTGGACAGTTAGTCTCCTTCACATAATGTTAAGCATTTATATTTTGTTTCCAGTGAAGTGCTTGAATTGCAAAGCAGTTTCGGATACGTATGAGGCATTTCTTGATATCACTTTGGATATAAAGGTAAGATGTTTTCTAAATATAATTCATGATGTTTAAGTACATGCATGACTTTCTAAATTAAACTTGTTTAACTTAAAAAAACAAACCACATATAATGTTAAAACATAAGAGCTTGGTGGTGCTAAGGAAGTGGATTGGACTTTGTCCTTCCGTGGAACCCATGTAAATAGTCTCCACATTTGCATTGGGTTTAAGGGGAAAGAATTCTCTTTCTGCAAAAATTATAATGCTGTCATACTTCTTTGTTGTTCTACCTGAATATACATCTAATTGTTAGACTGATGAATTTGTCCCCGGTATTGATGACAAAGCACATTATAGATGCTGTCTAGGCTACTGGAAAAGTATTTGTTCCAAAGTCAAATGCCTTCCAGGTGAGGTCAATGCTGAGCATGCTCTTTCTGCCTCCTTCTTCACAGTGCTCCTAGTAGATCGCTTGAGTATGTTAGTAAGATTCTCTTATAAACTACTAGTATGTCTGTGGAATTCTGAATTACGGTGACTTTACGCTCTTCTTTCTCACTGCTCTAGGCGGTTTCATCTGTTAGCAGAGCTCTGGAACTCTTTGTGAAACCTGAAGAGCTGGATGGAGAGAATTGCTATAAATGTAGCGAGTAAGATTTTGACGTCAGTTTTCTATGTTGCATGACTCTGTTGGACTACCTCTAAACTTTGGATCTACTTACAAGTTTTGTGGAAGTTTATAAAAGACTTGGATTTTTGTTTCTTTGGAGGGGGGAAGTCTTGTTCATAGGCATTCCCTATGGGTTTGCAATTCTCTGGCTTGTATTTTGCCATCAGAATTCAAAAAGAGCTACTTTTGTTCTTTCTATTTATTAGCTCTCGACAGTACTTTTCTTGATGTAAACTGCCCAGTTTCCGTTGTTCTCTGGGCTAGTGGCTGATTTTCACTGCTTACACCGTAGGTCCTACCTTGGAGCGGGCAATGTGTCAAACTGAACTATTTTGTTTCAAAGGATGGCAGATGGTTTCAGTGTCTTTCCAGACAAGCTCAGTACATGAAGACTTCCTACTGTTAAATGTTTCCCTCCTGTAGAATGACCATGTGCTTCTGTTGTATTTTTGATGTTGATAGTCGACCTATGTTGGAGATTATTTGCAATTTCTAGTCCTGGGGACCAAGGCTCTCTCGTTCCGCTTTCAGTATTTGTATTTCCCTTGAAAGCTGAAAGAATGTATCCAGGACTGGAGTTCAAATAGCCACTTTTGTAGACCAAGAAATGGTACCTTGCCATCCAACCTGGTAATACCCTTTCGTGAGAGATTCCTGTTCCCCCTATGCTCTGAGTTGTTGGGAAAATTTACCTTCTTCTGTGTATTAACAAACCTGACACGCAGTGCGTGGGTTTATGAAAAGAAAAAAGACCAACCTATTATGCAAGTAAATATCATTCAAATAGCATAGGCATGCGTGAGACATTAAAAGGAGTTTGTTTTGGGGGCGAAAAAAGAAGATGCCTTCAAACACTTACCTCTGCTTGTTTTTAAGGTGTAAAAAGATGGTTCCTGCGTCCAAGAGATTTACCATACACCGTTCTTCCAAGGTTCTCACAATATCACTGAAAAGATTTGCAGATTTCACAGGTGGAAAGATCAACAAGGTATATTTACCACTGTAATGCAACTATATCATTGTGTAATGGGACATCCCCCAAAGCTGAAAGTTGTTAATATTTTCAGACAATAATTGTAGACTAACGACTATGGCTTATTCTTTCTCTTAATATCAATAAAGTTCCCGCTTGACAAGAAGCATATGCTTTCCTCTGAGAAGGCTGATTCATCAGGAAACAGTTCTCTGCAACTTCTAGTCTTAACCGTTGTTTATGGGAAGACTTATTTGTAGTGAATCAAGAAATATATTCTAGAAATATATTCTAGAAATAAATTCTAGTCTGTGTTTTTTGGAAGTGTTTTTCTCCGGCTAGTCCACGAAGTACTCTGGGATAATTTTTCTATCTTCTTGGTGTCTCTTTAGGAGGTGAAATATCCGGAGTATTTGGACCTGAGAGCCTACATGTCGCAGTCAATGGGAGAACCACTGCTCTATGCCTTATATGCGGTGCTGGTACATCACGGTGTCAGCTGTCACTCAGGACACTATATATGCTATGTAAAGGTAGAAGTCAACAGCATTTCTAACAGGGTAAAGGTTGTGCTGGCAAACCAATTAAAGCATGACTAGCAGCTACTGTTTCTAGGGAAAAAGATTTCATTATATTTTTATTTGACATGTGTGTATTTTGTTCCTATCCGTGATTTCATTTGGAAAACGTGCAATTCACCTAAAGAAATCGTTGTCTTTATTTGCAGGCTGGTAATGGACTTTGGTATCAGATGAATGATGCTAAAGTAGTGCGTACTGACATTAAAAGAGTTCTTGGTCAGCAAGCTTACATACTTTTTTATATCAGGTAATAACAAATCTTAAAATGTGTTCAGAAGAGATTTACTTTCCTGTTATTGATATTTTTCTGTTTTGCAAGTGTTTTTCTTGCTATCCCAGGAGAAGATTATTATTTGTCTAATTCAGTTCTGTCTAACCTGAAATTCTCTGTGTCGTTTATTATCTTTTGTTGCTTGGCCTTAAACTGCAGCACTTGTGTAAATTGCTATCTATGTGTTATCTGTAGCTGGCTAATTTAGAGAAGGAGAGAAATGAAGGTCATCTGTGGTGTAAGAATGAATTCTTGCTGTGCAAGTGATAGTCTTAGTAGGAAGACTGTTCTCTACTTTTCAGTCTGTAGTCTTGGCGAAGCCTTCTGTAGAGAAGGCTTCCATATCGTATGAGCTGTTCCTCTAAAATGATAGGATGGGATTTAATCCAAGAGTAGGCTGAAAGAAAAACTAAACTACGATCACTGCTCTTTTCTGAAGGCGCTATGATTTGACACTTGGAGAACGTGCGTTTTACTTGCCAGCACCATCTTATCCCTGTTCATTCCCTCCGGGTCAGCAGGGGGCTAATAGTAAGCAGGCTGGATTTATGGGACCACGACTTCTTCCTCATATGATTAAGGTAATTCAGGGAAGCGGGAGGGCAGATAACGGCACCAAACTGCTAGTGGGTTTGGGGTTTGGTGTGGGGTTTTTTGTTTGGTTTTCGGCATCTTAGTTTTGTTTTCCTTCCCACGCCGCAGCTTTCTTCACAGCCCTCATGCTACAGCCAGAGTCATTCAAACAGTGGTTACTGCTAAATTGTGCAGCCATGCGACTCCATTACTTTATAGCTCCAAGACAGCTTTCTAAAGCACAGAGAGCTACGCTCTTTGACTATTTAAGCAGAGTGTACTAATCCTCAAATCATTTAAAAGAGGACTTGTTTTTCCTATCCTCGTCACTTTAGCTAAGACAGGGAAAACTCATTGTCTTATTCCTGAGCACCAGAACGATTACTTCAGGCTTTTCAGGGTATGTTCAAAGGGGAAAATAAATATATTTGGGAATAGCAGCAGGTAATGTTAAGTTGCTTGGCTGGTTTTCAAAGATGATGTTAATTTGATACCAATCTGCAGTAAACCAAAAGCAGGAATTGAATACGCTTATTGGACTTGCATTTATCCTTAAAGGGCAGTGTGTTTTTCTTTTTAGGTGTTAAGACCATTTGTAGAAACACTCAGTAGGAGAGTTTTGTGTTTCAAAATGTTACATGCAGTGTTTGCGTTAATCCATCTTGCAATTTCTTCTTTTTAAATACAGAATTCAAGCCGTTTAAATGGAAATGGATCCATAAAAGTGGACGCAAAGACCACTGGTATCACCCTAAAAAGGCCATCTTCAGCACCACCAATGGCCTGTGTTCAAAACCAGGCAATTACCAGGCCTTCAATGACTGATACGTCAAGAAAACAGAAGATCACCATCAGTATTCACAATAAATTGCCTGCTCGTCAGACTGTGTCACAGCCTGACTTTCTTAGCAGTGCTGTGGAGGATGAAGATCTCTACCAGGCTGTTCCTTCATCCACAATTACAAATTTGGTAATGCAAATGAAGCAAATGCAAACAAACAAAAAAGTTTCTGATGAAATTTTTGTGGAGCCAACAGTGAATGAAAATCCTAAACTCAGCTCTGATAACACAGTCCCTTATGGTGCAGAATCTTCAGGAAAATCTGAGGAGGAGTCAAAGGGCTTATTTCAAAGGAATTTGAAATGCAATGCAATGTCCTCTAATGGAATTTTGGTTGGAAAGGTAGTCCGTACATTGCAGCATTCCAATTCTTCCTGTCAGAATGCTGACAAAGGAAGATCCCAGCATGAGCTGCCAAAAAGAGATTCACTAAATGGTGCTATTAGGTTAGTTAATGAATCTAAAGAAAACGGACTGAAACTTGATGATTCCACTTGCCGAGTTGAACCTGTTAAACCTTCTGAGATGTTCTTTTCTAAAACAAATGGATTGCTTGAAACATAGATTTGCTCCATCGAGAATTTCTCACCTACGATGTATTCGGGAGTGTTTATTGTGTTCCTAATTCAGGTGAAATACTGAGAAAACACAGCACACATGTGATCGTAAGACTTTGTGGTATTATCCCCTTAGAATTTGCAGACCTGAGCTTATATTAGAACTTGTCAACTTAAGCTCAGCTGAGATAAAAATTCCTAAGTTTCATAAAGTAGATTTTGGGGGGTGAGTCGGGGTTATCTTTGAAGTGTAGATAATGCATACAACTCACAGCGGTCTTGCTTACCATTTAATGGAGAAATTCTGACAAGACTAGTCCTCAGTACTACTACAAATAGTATTTTTTTGTCTGCTGACTTGTGCGTTTTAATTGCAGATGCCTGGAGCTATGCCTTCAGTCAATCGAGAAGTCATCACGGAGTCCTTCACAGCCAGCCAGCTGAACAGCTTGTCAGAGGAAATGAGGTAAAATGAGCACAGTCTGATTAAGACAAGACTTTATGGAAGTTCGTTACAGTTTTATCTGTCTACTAATAGTATTTAATGGAAGGATTTAAATTAGTACAATTCCATACTGTGTGTCCAGTGTCACGAACAGAACTAATGATCAGCACTGAGCATATCACTCTGATGCAGGTTGGTGCCTCAAGGAGAACTTGTGTTCCTTTATAGAATGTTTTTCCGTTTTTCTCCACTGTCTGGAGAAACATTGGCTGTTCCCCGCTCGCCCCTATGCCTTTTTTCTCAGAGCAGCAGGTGGAAGGAGACAGATGCGTTTGCTTTTTTAGTGCAATGGCTTCAGAAGCAAGAGGGGAAAAAGCACTTTCTCTGGGAGCTGAAGAAGGTGTCCTAATCACAGGAGAGGTTTCTAAATGGCATATCTTTGCGAGGGTTCCTGTAGTCCAGAGGTTTTTGTTTGTTTGTTTGCCTTTGGAAGGTTTTACTCTTAATATTCACGTCCTTCAGCAGAAGTGAGAAATGGGTTTTTATTTTATGCAGTGTTGCGGAACCTCCGAAATCTCCTGGGAATGATGAATACCTCGCCCAGTACCAATGTGATGACCGTGGAGACAAGGAGAAAGCAAGAAGATCAAAAGAACGTGACCTCGTTTCAAAAGAAAATGTTTTGTACGGCAAAGAGTCTTGTGAGCCTGGTGAGAAATTGCGGCAAACTTCCTCTCTCAAGTCTGACACTGAATGTAGCTCTAACAATCTTTCCTCCTTAGCTATTGCAGATAGACGCCAAGATACAAAGGACAAGACTAAAACCACTGACAAAGAGCGTTACCGAAGAAAGAGGGAACATGCTCCTAGTGAAGAGAAGGAGAGTCAAAAAGCAGGTCCTTCCAGCAAGAGGAGGTGTTCTCAGAGCGTGGAATTTGTTGAGCAAAAGAGTCACAAGCAGGAGTACTGGGAGGGAAACAGGTACAGATCTTTCCCTCGTGAAAGAAACAGCCCTGAGAATGGCAGAAGAGCAGTCAAATATTCAAAGTACAGATCTGGCAGCGGAGGAAGATCAGAACAAGGTAGCAATAGGTACTACCGATCCAAAGGGGAAAGAAGTTGGAGCAGAGAAAGATACTATCGAGACGAAGCACGGAGATGGGAAAGATGTAGCTATTACAAGGATTATTATTCACCTCATGCAACAGGAGACAGTAGAGAGAGAAAGTTCTCTCACAGTGATTCAGCCTTTGACAGATTGACTGCAACTTACTACAGCAGGTCACATAAGCATTATCATTACAAAAGCGGATGGCCTCACGGTTCCCTCTTGAGAGAGGAAGATGTACGTCGCTTTAGCACACCCCGAGCAGACTTGCATCGTTGCTCAGTACCTCAGCAACATTCCGGAAGACATTCTCGTGAAAGACATGCGCTTCCACCTGTGTCAGCTCATTTGGAGAACTGTCGCCAGAAAAATGAAACAGAAGGAAACAGAAAAAGAAAATATACCCATGCAGAAGGTAGTGAAAGTGAAATAGAAAGGAAAGACAGAAAGATAGAAAAGGAGCTTGTAGGTGGTGAAAAAAATGCAAAAATATCACAAGTTCTGGAAGAAAAAGAAGTCTAAGGATAAACATGGAGAGAAGGATTCCAAGTAAGCAAGGATTCCAGCATACTCCGCATTTTTTATCCTAAGTCTTTTCTGGGTGCTTCTCATGTCTACCTTTTTTTTTTTTTTTTTTTTTTCTGGTAGTTTCTAAGTTATTTAGATAGCATCAGCTGGCTGGGGATCATGTTGTTAGGTTGATCAGTGAAGACAGGAAAGCTCTTGCTGAATTGTGTCAGAGCACTAGCTTTGGACCACATAGTTTGAATCAAATCCGTACACCATTCCAGATTAGGTTAAAAGATTTTTTCTGCTTGCACATATTCCAGAGCTAGCCGTTGTTAATGATCTGTGTACAAACCAGGACCTATGGTCCTTCAATCTGACGGCTTAAGTTTGCTGCATCTAAAGTAAGTTGCGTGTGCACAAAGCACCACAAAATAGCTGACATGCTGCAAATCATCACCTGTGGTAAAATAAATCAAGTTTCACATAGGCAACAAGTGCCACATCTTTTTTTCCCTTTTTAACTTGCATGTTTCTTTCAGACTTCATGATTTGTGTTTCTGTGCGCTCCACTTTGACAATGCCAATCGCAAGCGTAAGAAAAAGAAGAAAAAGGAGAAGAAAAAGAAGAAAAAGGAGAAACACCAGGAAAGCGAAAGGCTCCTTGGAACAGTTAGATCCTCGTTTCCAGAAGATAACGCGGGAGAAGAAGGAAGAATCCCATCCTCCAGATGGCTCTTCATGTCAGTAATGCAGAAGTGAGAGCAGTAAACAACCTTACAAGGAAGGGAAGACTTCCAGTGCAGGCGAAAGCAAGAAATACTGCTCCATCGCATCCAACGACTATACTAAAGGTAAGCGGCCGCAGCGTGTGTGAGGAATTCCTTTTATATTAATCTCGAGATTATTTCAAACAGTCTTGAAGTGCTTGATGACTTAACAGTCTGCAGATTTATTATCAAATCAAAAAAAAACCCCACTTGGTAGACTATTTTTTTCCCAGTTTTGAATGACCACTAGGAAAGAAGGCCTGAAATAAAGAGGTTAAAGGCAAATGGTTTTCATTTGGTTTGATGATGAAGTGGCAAACAAGATGAAGAGTTGCAAGCTCCCTTCTTAAATTCAGTCCAGCCAAGTAGGAAAAGTAAATGTGGACAGCTGTATCTTGGCAAAGAAGACAGTAGGGAGCAAGGAGGTTTAGCAGTCAAGATGGAAGGTGATGCCATGAGGCTTAGAGGCTAGTAATGTTCTAATGAACATGGCCAAGTCTTGCGCTGGGCAGCCTGCTTGGGTCCAAAGCCTGCAGTCCTCCCCAAGATGTCGGCGAGGGGCTGGTGAGCCGTTGGGATGGAACCCCCGTTGCCCGGGTTCCCCAAGCAACCGCCCCACTCTCCAGCCACCATGGCAGGTCCAGCAGCCGGCTCCCGCTCCTCCCGGGGCTGCGGCCCTGCTGGCGAGCCCAGCGCCCCAGAGCTCAGCCCAGCGGCCTTTTTCCCACAGAGGGTTTCCCCAGACGGCTTCCGCGGCTTGCGCAGACGCAAAACTCCCCCTTCGTCGTCCCAGCCGTGCCGCCAACGGTGGCTGCCTGGCTGCTGCCCTCCCTCCCCGGAGCGACGGCGCTGCCCTTGCAGCCCCCGCAGGTACCCACCCTCCCCTCCGCGCTGCCCCAGGCCACCGTCTGGCACGTGGTGCCAGGGGTCCAGGGGCAGGTGCTGCAGCTCCCCGCCGGGGTGCAGCTGCCACCTGGGGGGCACCTCCCAGCCCAGGGGCACCACCTGCAGCTTGGGCAGCTCCCCGCCGGGGGGCAGCTCCCTGCTGTGGGGCAGCTCCCCGCCGTGGGGCACCAGCTGCAGCTGGTGCAGCTCCCCGCTGTGGGGCAAAATCTGCAGCTGGTGCAGCTCCCCGCTGTGGGGCAAAACCTGCAGCTGGTGCAGCTCCCCGCTGTGGAGCAAAACCTGCAGCTGGTGCAGCTCCCAACCATGGGGCACCAGCTGCAGCTGGTGCAGCTCCCCGCCGGGGGGCAGCTCCCCCACACCGCTCCTCCCTGTGCCCCCGTCCATCAGTGGGGGACAGCCCATGGTGACGGGGACACTGGTACCCCACCATGCGCTGGGGCTGGGGCCCAGGGCCGTGCTCCATGGGGAGCTCCTGCACCCCGCAGGCACCTGCCTGTTGCAGGCCCCCGCCCAGCGCAACCCCCCGCCACCCCTCGTCCCGGGGCCTCCGCTGCGGGGGCAGGCGCTCCCCACGCCCCGCACCCTGAGCAGCAGCCGGGGGCAGCTGCCGGAGCCCTGCTTGCACGCCGTGGGGCTCAGCAAGGACCAGGGGACCCCGCTGACCGGCCCCACTCCCCCCGAGCCTGCCCAGGCTCCAAGGACCGCCAGCACCCAGACGGCGACGCCTGACAGTGAGTTTGGGGCTGGCACAGCCGGCCACTGGGCGCCCCACACCCAGGGGCCATGGGAAAGCTGACATCGCCCGTCTTGGGGGATTTTCTTGCTTCGTCCTCAGCGGCGACAGCCCCGCAGGTGCCTGAGGAGCCCCCGCAGCTGCCCGAGCTGGGCCCTGATGCCTTTGCCGAGGCCTTTCCAGAGCTGGCAGGGGACAGCCAGCAGCTGCAGCACATGCAGGACGAGCTCCTGGCTGACCTGGACATCCCCATCCCCGGCATGGAGGAGCTGCTCAGCTGGCTCGATGCCGTGGATCCCCAGGATGCCTTCCCCGATTTGCCCAGCAGTCCTGCCCTCAGCCGCTTCCTCTCGCAGCTGCCCGACCTCTGCGAGGACATCGAGGAGCCGAGCACGCAGGGACTGGAAGCCACAGGAGCCCTCGGTGAGGTCCCCTCAACCCCTGGGCTGCGCCCCGAGAAGCTTGAGGGTGGGCTGTCGCTGCAGTCCCCCGTCATGCCAGCAGTGAGCCCCCCGCTCAGCCCTGCAGCCAGTCCCCTGCCCAGTGCGCTTAGGAGCCCCCTACCCAGTCCACCCCTGAGTCCCCCCAGGAGCCTCCCTGACACCCAGCTCCTCAGTGCCCTTAGTAGACCCCAGCCCCAACCCCCCCAGCGTTCCCTCAAGACCCGCTCCAACCCCAAGGTCCCCAGTGCCCTTAGTAGACCCCAGCCCAAATCCCCCCCGAGTTCCCCCAAGAAACGCCCCAACCCCAAGGGCCGCAGTGCCTTTAGTAGACCCCAGCCCAAATCCCCCCCGAGTTCCCCCAAGAAACGCCCCAACCCCAAGGGCCGCAGTGCCTTTAGTAGACCCCAGCCCAAATCCCCCCCGAGTTCCCCCAAGAAACGCCCCAACCCCAAGGGCCGCAGTGACCATGGGAGACCCCTGCCCAAACGCCCCCTGGGTCCCCTCAAGAGCC
This sequence comes from Netta rufina, assembly GCF_964035555.1. Lineage (NCBI taxonomy): Eukaryota > Metazoa > Chordata > Aves > Anseriformes > Anatidae > Netta > Netta rufina. Next base: position 11,779,873 of record NC_140142.1, on the reverse strand, counting down.
CCCCGCCTGCCCCTGCGTCCACCGGCACCAAGCGGGGGGCCAAGCGCCCTGCGCCCAGCAGCACCCCCGGGACAGCGCAGAGCTGCCAGCACAGGAGGCCGACGACAGAGAACCCCCCCGGCAAGGAGAGGAAGACGCTGCTGGGCCAGGCTGGCCAAGGCCGCAAGAGACCGTGCCAGGGGAAGACGGGTGGCAGCAGCACGGTGGCTGGCAGCAGCGGGGAAGCAGGCAGCAGCGGGCAGCAGCTGGCGATCAACAGCACCACGGCACCCAGCAAGAGAGCGCGAAGCCCGGGGGCTGCAGGGGGGCAAGGAGCAGCGGCACCACCTCCCCGCAGAGCGCGGCTGCTGCCGGAGACTCCGAGTGGGGAGCCCCGTGCCGTGCGGCCCCAGGACAGGCTCTGTCCCCAGGCCAGCGGGGCCAAGACGCTGCAGCGCCAGCAGCCGGGGACAAAGACCCCCAGCGAGACTTTGCAGCCGCTGGGGGCCAGGGCCAAGGCGCTGGGGCCAGCGTGCCAGCTGGCCTGTGTGCAGCCGCAGCCCACCTCCAGCAGCCCCAGCAGCATGCCCAGCGCCCCGCCGACAGTGCCAGGCTCCAGCGCTGTGCCCGCTGCCCCCCGGCCCCCAGCTGGCGGCAAGGAAAAGGATGTGCCAGCACCACCAGGCAGCACAGCATGAACAGGGGATGCTGCCATAGAGCTGGCGCCCAGAGAGCTGGGCCTGCCAGCCACGGGGGGCCAAGCGCAGCGTCCAGCTCTGCCCATGCAGCCGCGCACGCTGCAGCGTCCGGCGCAGCCCTGCGTGGACTACGTGCCCTGCGTGGGGCCTTGGGCGGGCCGCGACGCAGCGCCCACGCCGCTGGAGGAGCAGGAGGAGTCGGTGCCCATCACGCCGCAGCAGCGTCCCGAGCGGGAGCGCCTGAAGAAGCTGGCCCAGGAGGAGCGGCAGCGGGCGGCCCACCAGACCAAGATCGGCCCCGTGCAATTCTTCGTGCAGCGGCAGAAGGACCACGCCATAGCCTACTATTACGGCTACCCGTGATCGACCTCGGGCTTCTCCTCGACGGCCCCTGCAGCACCCAGGCAGGCACAGAGACCTCTGCAGGCACCTGCTCCAGCTTCAGCCACGCTCCTCAGCCCTTGCCCCTCTCGCTTGCCCTCTCCCCTCTCTCGTGCTGGAGCTAGGGGATGGGCTTGCCACTCTCAGGGATGGGCAACAGCGCCAATGGCAAATGCGCGCGCGCCTCACCCAGGAAGGTGGCAATGGCAAGCTGGGGAGATGCTGGCAGCAGCTGGGCTGGGAAAGCTTGGCCATGGCAACTGCTGCTTGGGACACCAAAGGGCTGAGAGACAAGACTTGGTTCTTCTTTTGGGGCATTGCTCTTCTTTCCTGCCTTCTGGATTAAATTCCTCTCCTTAGGTGGTCACTCAGCAAGGCCTCTGTCTGCAGCTCTTCTTGCACTGGCATGCCAAGGGGATAAGAACTGGGAGGTCTTTGGGACAGCAAATGATCAGTGGGATGGGAAGTGATGATGGGGATAGCAGTTCACTGGAATGGGAAAAATGGGTTTTATTTGTATTAAATTTAAATTTTTTAATTTTCATTTAATTTATTGGTTTTCTTATTTATTTAATTAAATCCACTTTATTGACTGTGTTGTACAGTATGGCATTGTTTTATTATTATAAAATTATAAGTATTTAATAGTATTAAATATTTTTATATATTAATATAAATTATAAATATCTTTATTTATTATTTTGTTGGTTTTTATTCCTTTTCTACCCTATTAAACTCTCTTTATCACAACGCACTGGTTTGGACTTTATTTTTCCTTCCGAGTCATTCTGGATTCACTCCGGATGGGGGGACACTAGCGAACGCCTGTGTGCTTCAGATCCAAGGTCACCTTTGCCCTCAACTCAAGATACATATTTGCATCTGTTGTTGTGAAACAAAATTAACGACAGGAACAATAAAGTTACCTACTTGCTAGCAGCAGCTCTACATTTGCTGGGGTCTGCTCTGTGCATTTTGAAGACCATTCCATGCTCTTCAGCCCCTCCAGGAGGAAATGTATGGTTCTAGGAAAATGCGTCTTGACCTAATGCAAAGCTGTGACGCAGCCTGCAGCCCCTGCAAGCCCTGGCATTTTACCTGCAGCCCCTCCAACAACTCTGATGTTCCCTGCATCGACTTCAACCACTGCGGCAGGACCTGAGGCCCCTCAAAGCATTGTCACTCACCCTGCAGCCCCTCGAGCCCCTGGCATGTTCCCTGCAGCCCCTCCAGCCCCTGGCATGTTCCCTGCAGCCCCTCCAAGCCTGGCACAGGCCCTGAGAGCTGGCTCCGGGGACGACCCTGTTGCTGTCTCAGGCACCAATACACACAAGGGGAAGGAATGCATGCAGAAGTCATCTCGTTTCGGCAGGGCAGAAAGTCCTCCCAAGAAGGGGAAGGAGCAAGAGGAAGGCGAGGCAGCCTACCCCAAGGTAGGGCCATCCCAGGGCACAGGAGGCTGTTGGAAAGGAGAGCAGAGAGAAAAGCAGCTGGAAGCAGGTGATCCCCATCCCTGGGCGAGCTGCGAGCCATGGGACAAGATTGCAGCTGTCCTCCGGGCGAGCACATTGTCAGCTGGCTGCTGCGCTGCTGGGATAGCAGCTGCGGGAGCCTGGCAGCAGAGGGCAGGGAAGCCAAGCAGCTGGGATCCTTCTCTGGGGAAGGGGGCACTGAGAAAGCACTTGCAAACGGGGCACAAGCCCTCAGCCTCTGGAGGCGGCGCCTGTCAGGAGTGAAGGAAAGGGATCCCTTCTGGGAAGATGCTGTGGGCTTGCTGAGGCTCGAAGAACAGACGGTGCTGGCTGCTATCAGCGTGCTGCAGCAGCGGCAAGACAGAGCCGTGGTGGTTTTCCTCAGCTGGGCAGCTGAGCTCCAGCACAAGCGCTCTCTCCCTGCCCCTCCTCCAACGCCAAGGGGAGAAAAGAGGCTGGCAAGGGCTCAAGGGCTGCCAGAAGGACAGGGAGATCACTCCACAAGGAGCATCACGGGCAAAGCAGGCTCAGCACAGCCTGTTCCAGTCCAGCCCGGGGCCTGCTCCTGCGGGGGCTCTCCACAGGCCGCAGCCTCCTCCAGGCCACAGCCACCTGCTCCACCGGGGGCTCCTCCACCCACATGGGGGCTGCAGCGTGGAGATCTGCTCCACAGGGGACCCATGGGCTGCAGGGGGACAGCCTGCTCCACCAGGGGCACAGCCTGCTCCACCAGGGGCCTCTCCCTGCACAGGCCGCAGGGGAACTGCTGCTGTGAGCCTGGAGCACCTCCTGCCTCCTGCTGCACGGACCTTGGGGGCTGCACAGAGCTTTCTCACTCCTCCCTGAGCCAGACGCTGCTGGGCAGCAGCTTTTGTTCCCTTTCTTAGATGGGCTCTCCCCCAGGCGCAAACATCATCCTTTTGCTCTGCGTTCTGGGCAGCAGCGGGTGGGTCCCTCCTGGAAGGAGCCTCCTGGCAGCGGCCCTGAGCTCCCATGGGGCAGCTGCTGCATTCTCCTCACAGAGGACACCCCTGCAGCCCCCCGCTCCCACAGCCTGGCCACGCAAACCCAAGCCAAGACACTGAGCGAGCCTCCCTGATTGCCAGCCAGCAGCTGGCTCAGCCTGGGGCCCCAGGCCAGTGCCCACAAGACTCTCCTGGGCCTTGAAAAGCAAGCCTTGTGGGGACGGAGCACCCGCAAAGAACAGACTCACACAACAGGACTCCTTGCCAAGACCGCCTCACAGACACCTGGGCCTTGAGCGGGTAGCTCACCTTGAGCGAGCTCATTTCCTTCCCAGTAGCTGAAATGTGCCCTTTCGGGGGCATTTGGGGGCTACAGCGTGCTGCTGAGAGGGATGTTGGAGCTCCTGCAGGGCAGTGCTTCCACTAAGGCAAGGCCTTTTCTGCATCTTCTACTGCCCTGCAAGCGAGGATGCTTGGGGCACACAAGAAGCTGGCAGGGGACACAGCTGCAGGGATTGCAGGGATTCCTAAAGTCATAGCCAAATACAAGAAAGACAGGAGGACGTGATGCTTTTGATAGAAAGGAGCTGGGTTTTGGGTCAAAATCCATCCCTTTTTCTATCCCGGAGACCCCCAAGGGCGTAGGACAGCAGCACTGCAGGGCAGCAAGAGATGCTGTGCATTTCTCTCATCCCCCTGAGACAGCCACTGGGTGCCGATGGTACCAAGTGTCTGGAAAGAGACCTTGCTTTCTCAGGCCCAGGTGTCCAGCTGCACACCAAGGCCGTCCCTGGCTTCCAGGCGCAGTTGCCAGGCCCAAGGCCGAGCTCCCCTGCGAACCCCCAGCCCAGCAGACCTTGCTCCTGGCATTGTGGAGCAGCCATTTCACGGCAGCCCTTTCTCCTGGCAGTCAGCTTAGCGCCGAAAGCTCTGTCACCGGGACAGCCGAGAGCCGTGGTAGCTCAGCAGAGAGTCACTGTCAGCCTTGGAGCTCACAAAGGTGGGTGGCCACAAGTGCCCTGAGCGTCCAGCTCGCAATGAGGACTGCTGTGGCACTCAAATTGTCACCTGTTTGCTGCGATGCTGGGATACCTGCTCCGGTAGCCTGGCATCAGAGGCCAGGGAAGCCAAGCAGCTGGGATCCTTCTCTGAGGCAGGGGACACTGAGAGTGGAAATGGAAATGGGGCACAAGCCCTCCGCCTCTCAAAGGAACCCCTCAGATGTTTAGGTATAGTAAACTTATGTATATCTGTGTGACTCTAGACCACAACATGTTAGTGTTCTGGTTTGTCCACTGCTTTGTTGTGGGGGCTTTGAGTTGGCCTCTACTCTTTAGGTGAATGCTGACTTCATATCTATGGTGCACTTTATTCTTAAAATGGGAAGTTTCTACCAATTTCCTGTCCAAAGTTCCTCATAAGCCAACTGCAATCATCATTTCAGATGTATCTCCCAACTTACACATTTCCTAATTCTCCTTGATATTTACTCAAGAAATGCATTTTCACAGAGACATCATATTTTTCTCTCAGCTGGCATCTGGCTGAGCAGAATGATGTCCTTTAATTCCCTTCCACACAATAGGCAACTTGTTCCTTCTGTCTTGTGAACACTTCCTCCTAAGTTCAATGTGAATACAAGTGGCAGAATTTTGCCTCATGTCTTAAATGTGTGGCAGGGCTGCCCTGTCAGGTATATTTATACTGGAGAAAAAAAAAAAAAAAAAAAGAATAGCCATACGTACCATATAACCACTTAACTTCTTCAGTTCTTCCGTTAACAGTGCATGAACATGGGGTTTTGTTGTTTTATTGTTTGTTTTAAACTCCTGACTGCCATATAGCAAACATGACAAAAAAAAAAACAAACAAACAAAAAAAAAACACCCTTTGTTGAGAATCTCTGAGCCTGGCTCTGCTTTGTATTATCAAATGTCACTTCACCTGAACCATTTCAATCACAAGGGATATCCTTCTGTCAGGCTCAGTAGTACTTCCCAACTTTATGTCACCTGGAAATCTCAAAGCTCATATGTAATTTTTAGTCTTCGGCCACCACGTCCATACTGAACATACCTAAATTTGAAGTCATCTCTGCTCTGAATAGGAGGTTGGGTTTTCAGAGCTCCCTTCCAGCCTACATTTCTCCATGAGTCTTTGCCTCCTTAGCAGCTGCAGTTTCAGAACTGTCTCTGAGAATCACTACAGGGAACCTCTCCTTTGCCGGTAATTCCCTCTTCGAACAGTGTGAACAATTGCAAACTCCCTTGATTCACTTGCAGCCCCAAAGCCCAAATCCATAGCTAAGGTATCAGAAGCTCACAGAAAGTGAAATAGATGTAGTTCATCCCCTGTGTAGGGGAGCACTGGTCCTACAAAGGCAAGCTACTAAATTCTCTGGAAACAAATTAGCTTTAATAAATTATCTTGTAAATTCCACATTACCCGCTACTTCCCTAGTCTTATCTCTTCTTGCTACAAAACTTTGCCCAGCGTTGATGTCAAACTAACAGGCCTGCACTTGTCTGGATCACTCTTTACATTCTCCTGGACAGAAGTATATTTGTTACTCTCCCATTCTGGGGACTAGCCCTGATTTGCACAATTGTGATGTATTTTTCCTACTTGAGTTGTTGTTCTGTGTGCCAATGCTGTTAATAGGCTAGGTAGATATCAGCTTGTCATTTTTCACTTGAATCACTGTAGATTTTTATTTCACCTCAGATGATGTTGTGCCTAGTGCCCTACCCTCATTTGCAATGGGAATCCTGTCACTGCCCTTAATATCACATTGTTGTTGCTGTTAGATGCAGGAAATAAGATTTGCAGCATTTGAGACATCATTAACTTTTGATCTATTTTTGCCTCGAGTATGCAACTGTCCTAATTTGTTCTCTTTGTTCCCCCTGGTTTCTGTGGCTTAAGTATCATTTACTATTATTGTTTAATTTCCTATGTGAAGGAGGTTTTGGGTCATTCGTACTTTATTTCTGCAGTTTTTAACCTCTGAAATGTACCTTTTCTCATTGCTTTTTTCCCATCTGAATTTTGAATTTTAACTCTGCCTTCTCTGCACTCCAGTCCCAGAGATGCTTAGTCAGACTCAATTATTCATTTCCTTAGATTTCAAAGTTTGCATTTGTAAGCCTCAAAAATTTCATTCTAAGCCTGGTTTTGTTTTATGTTTTGTTTTATCAGTTTTATGGTATGATAAGCTTTTGCTTCCACTGAAGGGTAGAAGTCATTATGAATAGTGCCAACAAAACAGAAACATAACAATGAAAATGATATTTGAATTCAGAATAGGTATTTAAAAAGTTCACCTTCTCCACCACAAATGGGGAAAGTAAAATAAATAAATAAATAAATAGAGCAGTCCTAAATCATCAAAACTGGCCAAAGAATTAGAAGAAGCACTATTTTTCCAAGGCTGCAATGTTTTCCATTCATCTCACTGGGCCAGCAGAGCACTAGAGAGCTGGATGCACTGAACTCCTGGCTGATACCCTAAATGACCTGCAGGAAGATCTTCTTATCTCTGTCCCCCCGTTTCTCCTTTCAATCTCTGTTTTGTCTGTTTGTATCACTAGCTATCAAAGCGCTACTGAGATATGCACGTGCAGCACCCAGCACAACCTTGTTTCAGGCTCCAGTGGGACCTTTAGGCATTACCATCCTATAAACAAGTCACAGTGATAGTGAGTGTAATTACAGTCGTCAAACTATTCCAGCTCCACATCATTAGCCATGCCCTGAGCTAAATAACATTTTAATCAGTTTGATATGTCATCTGTGGCTTTCTTCACTGTCACTTGCAATCCAGCAAACTCCTTCCTTCATGTTGCTAGATTAGACAGAGGGTTCTTAACTGCAGACATCCACTTCCCTGTTCAGGAAGCAGTGAGACCTTTCATCTTCACCCAGAATTAAGATGATATCCAAGCATCATGAGACACAGCGTGTATGTCTCCCAGGCCCATCCCATAAGAGCAGGACATTTACCTCACATGAGAAGAAGACTTAATGCAGAGGCAAAGCAAGATACTCGGTGTCAAAGCCATGTCTGGATGATCATTAAAGACAGACCAAAATTACCCAGTACAGGAGGAAAATCTATCATTCGAAGAAGATTATGGTCTCTGATTATTAGTTTCAAAATTAGTTTTTTCTTTGGATTTCCTCTGAACTTAAACTTAGTTTGGAATGCCTTTGGTTTTGAATAGTTCTGAAATTGTATTACTTCTCCTAAGTAAGTTGATAGTCTGTTCTATTTACGTGAAATTCAAATAATATAGTGAAGGATCTGCCATCAGTTTTACTGTGTGCCAGGCTGAGAGCCTTCCTGTACTTAAAGGCAACCTATAGGAAAGCTGGGGAGGGGGTCTTTATGAGGGCCTGGAGTGACAGGACATGGACTAATAGCTTTACACTGAAAAGTTAGATTTCTGATATATGTTAGGAAGAAATTCTTTACTGATTTCGGCAGGGCAGAAAGTCCTCCCAAGAAGGGGAAGGAGCAAGAGGAAGGCGAGGCAGCCTACCCCAAGGTAGGGCCATCCCAGGGCACAGGAGGCTGTTGGAAAGGAGAGCAGAGAGAAAAGCAGCTGGAAGCAGGTGATCCCCATCCCTGGGCGAGCTGCGAGCCATGGGACAAGATTGCAGCTGTCCTCCAGGCGAGCACATTGTCAGCTGGCTGCTGCGCTGCTGGGATAGCAGCTGCGGGAGCCTGGCAGCAGAGGGCAGGGAAGCCAAGCAGCTGGGATCCTTCTCTGGGGAAGGGGGCACTGAGAAAGCGCTTGCAAACGGGGCACAAGCCCTCAGCCTCTGGAGGCGGCGCCTGTCAGGCGTGAAGGAAAGGGATCCCTTCTGGGAAGATGCTGTGGGCTTGCTGAGGCTCGAAGAACAGACGGTGCTGGCTGCTACCAGCGTGCTGCAGCAGCGGCAAGACAGAGCCGTGGTGGTTTTCCTCAGCTGGGCAGCTGAGCTCCAGCACAAGCGCTCTCTCCCTGCCCCTCCTCCAACGCCAAGGGGAGAAAAGAGGCTGGCAAGGGCTCAAGGGCTGCCAGAAGGACAGGGAGATCACTCCACAAGGAGCGTCACGGGCAAAGCAGGCTCAGCACAGCCTGTTCCAGTCCAGCCCGGGGCCTGCTCCTGCGGGGGCTCTCCACAGGCCGCGGCCTCCTCCAGGCCACAGCCACCTGCTCCACCGGGGGCTCCTCCAGCCACAGGGGGGCTGCAGCGTGGAGATCTGCTCCACGGGGGACCCATGGGCTGCAGGGGGACAGCCTGCTCCACCAGGGGCCTCTCCCTGCACAGGCCGCAGGGGAACTGCTGCTGTGAGCCTGGAGCACCTCCTGCCTCCTGCTGCACGGACCTTGGGGGCTGCACAGAGCTTTCTCACTCCTCCCTGAGCCAGACGCTGCTGGGCAGCAGCTTTTGTTCCCTTTCTTAGATGCAAGACACCTTCTTAAATTCAGTCCAGCCAAGTAGGAAAAGTAAATGTGGACAGCTGTATCTTGGCAAAGAAGATAGTAGGGAGCAAGGAGGTTCAGCAGTCAAGATGGAAGGTGATGCCATGAGGCTTACAGGCTAGTAATGTTCTAGTGAAACCCAGCCTGAAGAAGAAGAAACCTGCCTGACTACTTGATGTGAATAACAGACTCTGTTCAGCTCTTTCCTAACATAGAAACGGTGCTGACTGCTTCTTCAGAGTAACAGAAGTTCGTGATACTACTGAAATAGTTGTGGTTCAGATGTAGATCTGATTTCTCCTAAGCACACTGAATTCACAGCTGTTGATCCTCCAGAGGAGGCTTTGCAATTGAACACCTGGAGAATAGGTAAATTTCCCGCTGTTGTTCTCCTCTCCTCTTGTTTTGTTTTGTTTTGTTTTGTTCCTAGTAGCATAGGCTTAAGACTCTGAAGAAACAGGCTGCTTTTTTTCATTTCCAGCACTGGCTGTTCCTCCTGAGCCCCGCCTTCTATTTTTGCAGTCATAGGATATGTGAATGTAAATTCGTGGAGAGAGGTAGAAAACTCTTTCAACTGGTGTTTTTTCGGCTATGTGGGGAGAACAAATAGAGTGGCTTTGAATATTCTGGCTCTTATTCAGAGCAGCAGGTGGAGGGAGACAGATGCGTTTGCTTTTTTAGTGCAATGGCTTCAGAAGCAAGAGGGGAAAAAGCACTTTCTCTGGGAGCTGAAGAAGGTGTCCTAATCACAGGAGAGGTTTCTAAATGGCATATCTTTGCGAGGGTTCCTGTAGTCCAGAGGTTTTTGTTTGTTTGTTTGACGTTGGAAGGTTTTACTCTTAATATTCACGTCCTTCAGCAGAAGTGAGAAATGTGATTTTATTTTGTGCAGTGTCGTGGACCCTCCGAAATCTCCTGGGAATGATGAATACCTCGCATCGTACCAATGTGATGACGGTGGAGACAAGGAGAAAGCAAGAAGATCAAAAGAACGTGACCTCATTTCAAAAGAAACCGTTTTGTACGGCAAAGAGTCTTGTGAGCCTGGTGAGAAATTGCAGCATACTTCTTCTCTCGAGTCTGACACTGAATGTAGCTCTAAAAACCTTTCCTCCTCAGCTGTTACAGAGAGATGCCAAGATACAAAGGACAAGACTAAAACCACTGAGAAAGAGCATTACCAAAGCAAGAGGGAACATGCTCCTAGTGAAGAGAAGGAGACTCAAAAAGCAGGTCCTTCCAGCAAGAGAAGGATAAAGTTGAATACAAAGAATACAAACGTGAGCTCCTGATTGGCTTCATGCTGAACTCTGTGCTGTTCTTGTCCTAATCTTGGTCTCTCCATAGATAATATGGTTTAAATCCAAATAGAATCGTGCGATGAGGAAGATCTCACTGCAACAAATTCAACATCTAAAATCAAAGTTGACATTTTCCGTGATTTTCTTCCTGAGCAGAAGATTGCAGTACTCCTTTTATATTAACGTAGAGATTATTTCAAACTGTCTTGAAGTGCTTGATGACTTAACAGTCTGCAGATTTATTATCAAATCAAAAAAACCGACTTGGTAGACTATTTTTTTCCCAGTTTTGAATGACCACTAGGAAGAAGGTTATTCCGGCATCAAGAAAGTCATGTGGAATGTAACAAAATTTACTGAACCAGTAAGTAAAACTTATATTTTTCTATTAGTTCCATTGTTTCAACTCTTCAGACACTTATGGATGGCATAGATAACAGAGGGGAGATCGTGGTAATTGGAGCTACCAACAGACTGGATTCTATAGATCCTGCTTTACGAAGACCAGGACGCTTTGGCAGACAGTTCCTCTTCAACTTGCCAAATAAAGAGGTGAGAACTTAAATTCAACGTTAGTGCTACCATGGCAAAGTCCAACTTTATAGGAAAAAAAAAATAATTGACAACTTGAACAAAAGAGTGATACGTGGAGACACTGCGTTGTTCCATGGAGGGCAAATCTGGTACTGGATATATATGGTCAGGATGATACCACCAAGTAGTTAGTTCTATAACCAAACCTTTCATTCCCAAAGTTGTACCCGTTTGCTTAATTATTTAGTCCACTTGGGTGTTTTCATCATGAAGTTGTGTTTTTGGTCTCAATCCTTCACTTATGAATGAATAGGGGACGTGTTTGCATTTGATTGTGCCCCTGCTCAGTGGTAGTAGTTTGAGTCATAATTCTTTTCTTCTTTATAGTAATTGTAGCAATTGGAAGCATTGTGCCAGAAGTGCTTTCTGTGAATTTACTGACTGGAAAGCAAATGTGATGAAGTAATGAGACTGTCCCAATGAAAGCTTGCTAAGCTTTAGAAAAGTTTTTTGGACAGCAAAGAAATGTTTCTGGATAAATTTTTCATTACAGTATTTTCCTCTGGGTCCTTAGGTCTCGTAGTTTGGAACCTTGTTATTGAAGCTATAAATGCCTTTTCTTTCATTGTAGGTTCCTAGAAAAAGTTCAGTATAACAAATAAGAAATATTCAATTTCCTGGTTGACAATGCAGAGTGTATATTAAATAACTGTAAAATACTTGAAAGTTGAGCAAGTAAGAAAAGTGTATTAGTAGATGAGGGGTTTTGAGGGAGGACTGTTTTGTTTTTTTGTTGTTTGTTTGTTTGCCTTTTGGTTTGTTTGTTTCTTGCTGGTATTTTTAAGGAAAACTTGGGACAAGCTAAAATGCAATGATTTTGCCTCCAGGCTAGAAAAGAAATTGTCAAGATTCATACTCGTGACTGGACCCCTCAGCCACCGGACATGTTGCTTGATGAACTAGCTGAGAAATGCATTGGTAAGACTGAAACAGAAACGGATTCTTGCTTGTGACCAAGTTGTAAAGAACCTTAGCTTGTACCAGGCAGTACCCATGCTCTTGTGCCTTGTTGCACAACTAGTCAACGAGGCAGCTGGCACGCCTTCATAGCAATCTGAGTGAGATGCTTTCATCTATTTACTCTTTGTTGTCATTCCTCTTGTTGTCTGAGAACATTAAATGGTTCTGGGGCATCTTCCTCAAGAGTATAGTTTTTGATGAGGAGTCTGCTTCAGCTGCATAAGCGCAGGATATCAGGCAGTGAGCAACATGAAACATCCTTGCAGAGCGGTAGCACTTTGAATTCCCTGTTAAGCTGTTTGGTTTTGGCATTACAAATTCCTTAAATGTTGCATGTTGTAAACCTGGGCCTTGACTGATGTAACGTTTGATTTTTGTTTGTTAGGATACTGTGGTGCAGATATCAAATCCCTCTGTACTGAAGCTGCGCTGTGCTCTCTACGCCGATGCTATCCTCAGATTTATGCAAGTAGGGAGAAGTTGCTACTAGACGTTAATTCTATTAAAATAAAAGCAAAGGACTTTTTCATGGCTATGAAGAAGGTTGTTCCAGCTTCAAACCGGATCAAGGCTTCACCCGTACAAGCACTATCACCCATTTTCAAGCCACTTTTTCAAAGATCAGTAGAGAATATTTTACAAGTTGTGCAGAAGATCTTCCCGCATGCACAGCTTGCACTAAAGGAGGACCGACAGCAAGGTATAACCACAGCATCCACTTCTTTATAATTCTGCTAAAGCAAAAACTTGTGGTTTGTGCAATCAACTTATACCTTTCAGACATAATGGTGGTAGAATTTTATTATTTGCATGTGCATGTCTTTCTTTTGGGCAAGTCTGGAATACAACACATAGGTTTTATTGTGGATTCGAAACTGAAATGCCAAATGGAAGCTCTGAATGACACAATACACAGTAAAGGACGATGCGTTCTCTACTGAAGCATCCTGCTTCTGACGGCAGCTAAGATAATTAGCATTTGTAGAGGTTGACTTGAGGTTTGAAGTACAAGGCACCTATTTTTCTTTAAAAAATCAAAACTCAGATCTTTGGAGGGGAAGCATTTCTAGGTCAATGTTTCTAATTCCTTTCTGAAGAATGTCAGGACCAGGATACAAGTATACCTGGTCTAAGCTAAATATTGTTTTAGCTATCGTCATTTTTAACCAGTCTCCTAATTTAAATGTTTGTGGATCGTACTATACACGTGAGATCAATTAGCATTGATACTTACTAGATGAATGGAATTCTGTGGCCATCACATCCTTTATCCCCGTGCTTTCATTGTGGGAACCTCCTCCAGAAAGAAATGGTCTTGTTTGTTTTTTTTTTTTTTTTTTTTTTTATCTATTTAGCAACTGCAGAAATTGTTCGTAATCTCCTTTATTCTAAGGGGGAGAAAAAAATCACCAAGAGTAGCGTACCTTATACGTACACATCAGTGGGACTTAGTACAGCTTTGTAGGGCCTTGTGCCATCTCCTTAGATCTGTGGTGGGCTGAACTCTAGGAAATAGCTTTCAGTGTGTGCTCTCAAATGAAGAAAGGGTTTTGGCACTGATTTAGAAGCTGTATTAATGGAAGAGAAAGAGACAAAGGCTATTCAGGAAAGTTAACAAACCTCTTTTGCCTTTCAGAGCATTTCAATCCTATTTTACAAGGTGATATGTTCAACAGTGATGACGATGTATCCTTGGTTTCTGGAGATGAATTAAAAGATGGAATGCCTAACGGACCAGAGAAAAAATGCCTCTGTTTCAGCAGGTAAAGAAAGATAGATCCCTGTTACGTTTAAATTCTCAGGTCTGCTGAGTCTTTGTAAACAGTTCCAGCTGTTGAAAGTGCGAGGGGTGGTAGACGAAGGGGCAACATCAAGTTTGTGTGTTGAAGGGGTGCTTGGTATTCACAAGAAGAAAGGGTGGAGGGACTAAAGTTGTAATGAAGTTGCTCTGAATGACCAAATTGAAAAGCCCAGGCTTCTCTTCGTAAGCCAAAGTGATCCGTAGACTACCAGAACACGTTGACTTAATCCATGGCATTCTTTGAAAGACTCAAGACCACATAAATGTGCTGTCTGTCCTTTTAGCTAAAAATACCCCAACTTTATGGGTTTGTGTTGCCACCTTTTGCCCTTCTGTTTTCCAGGATTGTTAAACCAGTAGTGAATTATGTAGCAGAAAGAAAACTGAGAAATGGCTTGTTAAAACACCTTGAGAAAAAACTGAATGGTGTCTTTATTTGTTAAGCCACCAAGTTGTGTTAATCTTGTGATATTTTAGTATGGAAGTCATGCAAGCCCACAGTTGGAAAGTTAGATCATGTTGCCACAGCTGGATCAGTTATTTTTCTCCGTTTCTATTGCTGTGCTGTCCAGAAGATTTTCTGTCCTCTAGAGCAAGGCTAAGTCTCTAGCATCTTTGATTTAAGCCAGCAGAGGTACAGCCTGATTGTAGTGGGGAAACAAATGCTCCTCACCAATTTATTTCCTAGTAGTAAAGCAAGATTGCAGGGATATTAATTTGCAGTCTTGGTTTAGTAAGGAATGGGAAACACAAGGGAAGAAGATGAAACAAAGGGAAGACGGTGAAACAATTGGAATGAGTGAATAACTTAACTGGAAATCTTACATGTATTTAATGTACCGCTGCCATTTGGAGTATTTGGGGAAGGAAATGAAAGTCTATAGGAAAATTACTTGGAACATCTGTGTGTCTATTCAGCACCTCATTTATAAGCTTGTTTTCTTAACTCTTGTTCTAGGAGTGCTTTCTGCGAACCAACATCATGCCAGCCCCGTCTGCTAATAGTAGGAAAAGAAGGGTACGGCCAGGTTTCTTACGTGGCACCCGTGGTGTTGCATGCTTTGGAGAAGTTTCCTGTTCACACCCTGGACCTTTCTGTTCTGCTTACAAACGTTGCACCGCCAGAAGAAATCTGTGGACAGGTACCTTTTTTCTTTTTCTTCTCATCGGATTCACTGACTGTATGTAAAGGATCAATCGAGTTGCAATTAAGGTGAGCAAAATTCATTGGTAATGGAGGTGGCCTTGTTTTAATGTGCCCGGATGTTTGCTTCTGTCTGAAAATCCCCTTTCCTTTTAGACAGCACCACAAACAATCTGGATGTTGTACATGTCGACATTTTCCATACCCAGTTTTACAGTGAGGCTGTTGCTAGCAGCTCAGGAAGCTGGGCGGTGTTGCTAATAAACATCTCTTTGTGGAAAGAAATGCTGCTCATGTCACTGGGATCCAGAAAGTAGTTCTCATTGCCTCCTAAGACTGTGTGCTCCCAGTAGATGGCTCTGTATCAGACTGCATGTCGGCTACTTTTTGTAGCTTTCTTCTAAATTATATTAGTAAGGCAACCAAGGTTTGGGGCTTCTGTTTCTTTTGTTTTCACATGGACATACACAACTTGTGCTGTTGCAGTATGTGCAATAAAAGCATTAACATTCAGAAAACACTTCATTTGCACGGTGATGTGGTTTTAACTAGAAAAAATGAACAGATTTGGTGTTTTTACTTTTAGGCAGGAAATCCATTTTCTTGTTTGGCATCACTACCTTAAAATATTTTTACCTTTAGTGGAAACGTTTGAGAGCCATACAAGTAAGGACAGACATGTTACACGACTGAATACTGATGGGTCCCATAAGAGGGACTTTTCCTTTCTTTGTTATGCGATGATTGTGGCTGTGGCCATATAGCTACGGTGTCTAGCCACTGCCTGAATATATCCTTCCCATCTTCTGACTAGAGTTCTCCGAATACTGATAATCTGAAAGGGTGCACAGAGAAATTCCTTATGTGAAAGGATGCTTGCCACTCTGTTCACGTAGTTTCATTTCATGGGGCAGTCAGATGGCTATGTAGCTATGTATTAAGAGGTTATTGTACGTGTTTTAGTTTTCTTACCCAAGCTTTCCTTTTCACTAGCTGATCCGAAATGCTCAGAAGACAGCACCAAGCACAATTTATGTCCCAGATATCCATTTATGGTGGGACAACGCTGGACCTGCCTTGAAACTTACTTTTCTAACTCTACTACGTAACATTCCAGCATTTTCGCCAGTTTTGCTGCTTGCTCCATCTGATGTACGTCACTCAGATCTCCCAGAAGAGGTATTTGTCAATACTTTCCTTACTATTTCTTCAGTGTCTTGTAATTTATGAATGCTTTCAGCATCAAAATGCTGTGCTTTCTTAAATGCATGCTGTTATTACTCAGGCACCCTAACAAATCACTTAAAATTTGCTTAGAGAAAAAGATACTGTGAAAGCATCTGCTTAAGGTCTTTTCTGAGTCAAGCAAGTGACTTTCACCCCCCTTCTCACACATGCAAATAATAAATTAATACAATAATTCTGGTGGCTACAAAGTGGTTCAGTCAAGAATATGCAGTGCTTGAAATGACAAGAGGATGTTTTTACTGAAGAGATTTCTTCTGACAGTCTGCCATTCCATGCTATGTTGGGTAAACTGCTAATAATGCAATTTAGTAGAGAATTGAAACACTTTGATTAAAAAAAAATAAGTAAATCAGTTTCTTTCTTCATATAGGCCAAAGCTTTCCAAGCTGGAAATCTGAGTTCCAATTTCTGCTAAAGTAACTTTGGAATCAAATTCTAGTTGTATTCCTAAATAAACTGTAGTAAAAGTAGGTGCAGAACTTCATTGACTTCTGAGAGTTTACATTAAGGGAGGGTGCCCAAAACAGGACCACGCTGTTCTCATTCTGATGATTTGGTCTCAGTCACTGGGGGAAGAGAACGGGTCTTACCTAGACGTGTTTATTATCAACTGCTTTGAAAGTGCTTGAGTTCCCACAGAAGTTTTTGTACAGGCTGTAAATTCCTTCTAAAATAAGTAGTGAAATTCCTCACCTACCTTTTAATACTAGAACTTGAAAATGGAGGAAGACGTAGAGGTACTAGCTACTTCAGACACCTTTTGGTAGAGAAATAAAAACTCAGCAAAAAGCCCTCACTTGTCTGCTGAAGCCTTTCTCTTCCCTCGATAGCCATAAAGGTTCTAAGTAAAGGATGCAGCAAGGCAAGTAAATACAAAGGAGGCGCTGTTGGATGTGGTGAAAGCCATTACTTTATCAGTGTAGCGTACAATCCCTTCAGCGAGCTTTAATTCTACAGGTGATTCTTAAAGGTGATATTTGAATTTGCCGTGCCAGCCTGTGAAAATGTAGCCTTTTAAGGCCAGGAAGATAACTTTTTTCAGTTTGTGTTCTTCAGGTTATTCTTAATTTGAAAAGGTACTCGTCTTTTTGGAATAGAAGATGAGTTTTTTGTGGCCTTATATCTGAAATGTCTCTCCTCCTTCTGCTTTAGATCCAAAAATTATTTAATAAGGAATTTGGAGAAGTGTGCAATATTGAGTTGCCTGGTAGGGCAGAGAGAGCATCTTTTTTTGAGGACGTAATTCTAAATGAAGTGGCTAAGCCTCCTGTAAAGAAAAGAGGTGAGGAGGATAGGAGAAGTACATCTAAAACTTTCCTATCGAAGTTACTAGCTCTTTGGGCTTTGCTTTGGTGGTCATTTTCTGTCAGTAATTTGTCGTATGCTTGTATTTGAGTACTGTAAATTGGCTAATTCTTCCTGATGAATTGAAGTTGATTGGACATTGGAAGTCGTGCCTGTAGCACCACCAGCTGAGCCTCAGAAGCCACAAGAGGAAGAAGTAGGGATGCTGGAGGAGGAAGAGGAGGATACCTTGCGTGACCTTAGAATTTTCTTGAGGGACGTTACTCACAGACTTGCCACTGACAGACGTTTCAGGGAATTTGCAAAGCCTGTTGACCCACAGAAGGTAAAGTAGTGCTGATCTGTGTGTGTCTGTAACTTCTCAGTGTTCGTACTTCTCAGCGTTTTGGGGAAGGTTCAACTTTGTTTTTAGGGCTGCACTGTTAGGATTTTGCAAGAAGCAGAGGCAGTGCTTTTACTTCTGCTGACTCTCAAATGTGTCTTATGGGATTATTCGCTGAAAGCCCTGGTTTCATTCTAAAAAGCCAGTCCAAATGCCAACACAGTTTGCTCGTGAAAAAGCTTTGATATGTAGGCGTGTCACAGCACTGAAAAGCACAGAGATCTTTCCTTATAATTACAAACAGTATTTACAGGACTACTTGAGTGAAGTCTGAAGCCCTTTCTTGGACTGTCAGTTCCTGTGGGAACAGGAATGGGAGCAGCAGTTTGTAAAAATAAGTTTTGAGATCCTGTTCTCTGTTTCATCTGGAACTCCTCAATAGGAATCAACCATAAGTGCAGTGTGTTTTCTTTTTCCTCCAATTGGCTGCTTAGATGCCTTTTTCTCCTTAATTGATGAGATAAGCCTAAACTAGGGGCGTATATTTCAAAGACAGATGTAACTTGAATATACCTGCGGATCAGCAAAGTCGTCTTCATGTGGGCCTCCACTGGCTTTTCTTCCCCTTTTTTCCTAGGTTCTTGAGCTGTGAAAAATCTAGACAGATACATATGTCCTCATCTGAACTGGTCATTAGTCTCCTCTTCTGGTCTGAGGGAAGAAATGAGCACCTCAGGGCCCAGTTATCTCATTCTAAAGTAGATGCCTGCAATAGGTACTTCACAGGTGCAATTCATGCACCTTTTCCTCAATGTCGACAACAAAGAGAATGCCGGATGGCTTGCTCAGCTTTCACTGTTGTGATTTTCTGAAGCAAAGTGAAATGAATCTCCCACCCTCAGTGTTTCTTCTCTACCATGCACGTGCTTCTGACCTCCCTACTTCTTGTTGTCCTCTCGTGGCCGCGCTAATGAAAAATGAAAAAGCCCTTCCATTTTTGAGAAGCAAACTGGTAAATTTCAGCATCTTCTGATGCATCGCAAATGTTCAGAGTTTTTAGGAAGTCGTTTATTTAAAGTCTTCAGAATAATTTTGGTAGACAGTGTGCAAGGTTAAGAAAACCTCTGAATGCTTGTATTTGATCTGCAGGTACCTGACTATGCCACAAGGATTAAAGAGCCGATGGATCTTTCAACAGTTCTGACTCAAATTGACTCGCGCCAGTACCTCGCTGCCGGAGACTAGCTGAAGGACATCGATCTAATCTGTAACAATGCCTTAGAGTACTACCCGGATCAAAGATCTACAGGTGAGGATGTGCTTTTTAGCCCTAGTTTAAAAAATCTGTCGAACGTATAGATGGATAAATGCTGTGTGCGGACAATAGACTTCGGATGGATTAGATGATTTTGGACGTCCACAGAGTACATCTCTTACCACATTGTAAATATTTTATCATTTTGCTACTTGGGCATGGAATTGTGATATAAGTGTTCCCCAGGAACTTGTGTTTTTGTTTTAATTAACTTCGATGTTGTTATGCTGAAAATATTCACTGAGAGAACCTTTTGGAACCAAGCTATGAAGAAAGCAATTTTCTTCTGTGATCAAAACAGTTTCATTGGTTGGTAGACAACATTCAGTTAAAGTGTGTAAAATTTCAGATCGTCACAGCGCCTATGTTTTGCAAGACACTGCATATTCAATGGTGAGGAACGAAATGGATACAGAGTTTAGACGACTTTGTGAACAAATTAAAGAATCTCGTGAGAAAAGAGGTACGTGCTTTAACGCTAAGGATTTGAAGACTTGTCTCTGCATTTGTAACTGAAAATGCACGACGAAGATCTTTGGTATCTATTCTTTCTTGCAAGGTCGCACCTCTGCAGCGTGTGCTCCATGCGACAACTCCAAGTCACCACAGCAGAACCCTGCTACTGAAGACGAGAAACCAGATGAAGAGAGTAATGAAAATGAGGAGATGCCAGCGGCACCTGTAGATGCCAGTACACCCATTTCTAATGGCAAGTTGCATTTTATTCAGCTGCTCTTGTCATTCATACCTTCTCCGTTCTTGAGGCGCAACAGGTGTCTCTGATGCCTGGCTCTTTATGGCAGAGGTAGTTTGTTTTCAAATCGACTTCCAAATGGGAGAGAGAAATCCAGAGGTCATTCATTCAATATAGTGATGAATTAAAGTTCAAAGAAAGTTGGTTCATTTGATGTACTCTTACTGGAACTTCATTTTGTAAACAGAACGACCCCCCACTCAAGGATATCACAGCTTCCCACCCATACTAAAAATGATAGTACTCACCCTTGTAGGAGCAGCAATGTGAAGAAGGTCAAGGGCAGTAAGAAGGGTTCGAAACTTTGATATAACAAGCCTTTCACTTTTTTTGACAGAGCTCCTAATAAGCATCTTTAGCAAGGTCTGGAGATGGGAGAAAAACTCAAACTAGATTTTAATTCTAGGATGTATAATGTCAAGCTTGACTGTTCCTCTGAACAGTCAATTGAATTTAATTTTTTTTAATTTAAATTAATTAGTTTAGTTTTTTTTAATTTAAATTCAACTGAATTTAAAGTTTTGAATTTAAATTCCAATTGAATTTATTGAAAAAATTCCAATTGAATTTAGTGTTTTGTTGTTGTAGTTTTTCACGAAACACTAAGTTTATGTGAAAGGTTTTGCTGCAATATCTTTTTGCCAAGGATATTAAGCTTAAGTTATCCACAAGAAAACGGTGGGGAGAGGGAAGCTTTAGTTTTGAAAGCTTTTTTTTTTTTTTTTTTTTTTTCTCTCCAGGTTTTTCTTGAGCACAGCAGCGTTTCAGTGTCTGCCTGCCATTAGTTGCCCCACTACCAAGTCAGGAGGGTCAATTAAACTTGCGTGAGGCAGAATTTCTTTATCTGAATCTACGTGGTTCACATAAATATATTCCTGTTTCCTTCTTTCCCTAGGATTATTCTTCTCCCAGTATTGAATGTTTCAACGGACACTGTTTAAGATCAATGAGCAAAAGCATCCTGCGGTGTTCAGTCTCCAGCTTTGAAGAAAGTATGGCGATACTGAGGGGAAATGTCAAGAGAAGACGCTTTTCAAGGTACTGTATTTCTATATGTTCAATCTCTGTTCGATTTGTAGATTGAAAAGCAAGAGAGAAAGCATGTGCAGTGAGTTGTGGCCTGATAAACCTCCGGCTAAAATCAGCAGAGGCCTAAGAGCATGCTGATGGCGTACCAGTACCTTAAAACTAGAATCCCTCTTCTCAGTGAAAGTCTTCTGCTTTTCTAAAAAAAACATGTTTTTTTCCCCAACCCCTTTGAGGTGTTGTTGTGGTTTAACCCGGCCGGCAGCTAAACACCACACAGCCCTTCTGCAACCCTCCCACCTCCCTCTCTGGGATGGGGGAGAGAAATGGGAAAGTGAAGCCTGCGAGTTGAGATAAAGACAGTTCATTAAGACAGGAAAATAATAATGATGATGATGATGATGATAGTACTGCTACTAGTAATGTGTACAAAACAAGTGATGTACAATGCAGTTGCTCACTACCCGCTGACCAGTGCCCAGCGTAACCCCTAGCAGCCCGGCTGCCCCGCCCTATCCATGGTGCAGCGTGTTGCCATAAGGCATAGAATTCTTTGGCCAGTTGGGGTCGGCCATCCTGAGTCTGTCCCCTCGCAGCTGTTGCTGTGCGCCGATTCTGATCGCTAGTAGGACAGTGAGACACCGAAAGGTCCTTGGCTTGTTGTAAGTACTGCTCTGCAGCAATCGAAACATCGGGGTGGTATCAGCACTCTTCTAAACATCCTTTCACACATTCTAAGCCAAAACATAGCAACCTACCCGCTACTAGGAGGAGAACTAACTCTGTCCTAACTGAAACCAGGACATGTATCTTTTCCACTTGGGTGCTATTGCTCATAATTTTGAGAATTCAACATGAGCAAGCTAGGAAATGTGGGTACATACAGAACCGCGTGTATATGGTACGCAACAGACTTGGGATGTGGATTCTGCGTGAGGCCTACAGGCTTCTCTTTGTATACCATGGAGCATTGGCTTGTAAACATGGTGAAATTTCCCATCCTTGATGGGTCTAATACAACAAGTCTTTTCTCCCTTCTCTGCCCGGTCCTCTTTCTTAATGTAGGCAGTTGAGAAAGCCAAAATTGGAACGAAAAAAAGAATATAACACAGGTAAGTGGCTGTAAGTCCCCGGGATACCTATTTGCGCTGGTTACTGAAGAGGATGGCACTTGGTCACTCCATGGCTTTCATTTGGCCCCAAAGCCTTCTGTAGTCAGCTGAATTCACTCCTCAGTGACTTTTCTGTGAAGAGAGGTAGGTGCAAATAGGAGATTTTATGAATTCCTTGGGGAGGGAGCAGTGTGAATTGCAGCTTGGTAGGCACAAAGCAAACTGTTCTAATTGTGCAAAGTAAATCGATACTTGATAAGTTCAAACTTAGTTTTATAGCTGGCAAGCACAAAAGTAAACCTTAGCTGTGATCCTAGCAGCACAGTGGTGTAGCTCTTCCCTTCCCCTTGTCCTCTTGGCTCTTTTAATGACAGTGCAAGCAACAAACCTGTGCCAAAGGGTGCTGTATGGCAAACAATGGGCAGGCTTTTTTCTAAAAAGCACGAGTTTGAGTTATCTGGTGTTTGGGTGTTTCTCTTGAAACGATTCTTCCCTCCTTGAGCTGTTAGATCCTAATGCAGGAAATGGAAGTGCTGCATGCATAAACAGAGTAATCAAACATACACCTCTTAGGAAGAGGCTTGCAATGTCATAGTGTTTGTTTTGAGCACTGTTAGATACAGTTTGACATGACTGGAGTGAAAACACCTTAGAGAAAGGTGTTGATTGTTCTCACTTTTCCAAGACAGAAATAACTGGAGTAGATTTCCCTCCTGCATGGAACAAAAGTTGCACGTTTGTTTTTGTCTGGCTAGCTTTCAGTCTCTTTAAAAATTTCCCTACAGGTCCCAGTTTTAAGTAGACAGTTTAAACGTGCAGAGCGATGAAGAAGTGGAATGCAGTGGTTGTGACACCAACTTCTGATCTGAAATGTAAAGAAAACTCAATCCACTTCAGGGTGCCTTTTTTGTTTGTCTGTTTCCATTTTACAAGAGCAACGGTGAAATAAGGAGAATCCCATCTTCACTGTTTCAAAATGCTTTGTTTCTGCGTTTCAGTCACCAGAACATTGAGGAGTAGAGCTGGTGCAAAAACTGTGAGACGAGTCCACGGAGAAAACAGGGACGTGGAGCTGCGCCGCAGCTGTAGAGTCGGACACAGTCGGTACTCGACTACTAACTCGTCCATTCTATTTGACAAACTTATGACAAAGTAAGTCATCTTTTCTTGCAGACCTCTTAGAATGATCTTTCTTAGCAAGCCTTTGCACTATGGCATGATGTTGGCCTCGACTTGCTCTTTATTTTGACAGCAAAGAGGTATGGCTGCTCCTGGCATTTCCTTCATGTTTACAGGGAGACACCGTTACCTGGCTAGATAAACAGATTTTCTTGAAGGTGCTATTTCAGCATATAAGAATTGATTTAAAAAACAACAACAACAACAACAACAAAAGTGCTTCATGGCTTACTAGTTTTGTAATCTCACATTTCTCCAGGAATACTTGATTTGCTGCATTTCACCATTACACTCGTCAGCACCACTGATTCTGGTTTATCACTATTTGCATTGCAAATCTCCTTGTCCAAAGCTTAAACTGATGTATGCACTGCTTGAAAACAAAACCTGAAGTTGCAGAGCAGAAGACTCAAGTCATTATGTTAGCCGCTGTGTAACCATACTGCTTTCCAAACATAAGATGTCCAGCTTATTTTGTTTCTATGAAGAGTTTAAACGGCTCCCGTTAAGCAAAGATGTCCCCACACTGATACTATTAAGCAAGGATTCCACCTCCTTTGGCTGAGGTCTGCTCCCTTACTCACATTCGAACATTCATCCAAGTAGCCTGCAATTCCACACTCTCGGGGGAAAGTCCATAGAATAGAAAAGGTTCCTCCAGTCTCTTCCTCAGCCTTTTTTTGAAGCATGCAATAAAGCAAAACATTCACAGGCTGCCCTTCCATGCAAAACAAGGCAAATTAGTAAGACAGGAGCCACAAAACTGATTGTCCTTTAAAGTTAAAATGAGATTTGAAATAGATCGAGTTAGCAAGTGTTGTAAGTCTGTAGCTATGTCTGGTTTTGCCAATGCAGCACAATTCCCTATCACGTCGCCAGAGCTGCTTCTGTAGCTCTGTCGTGGTTTAACCCGACCGGCAGCTAAACACCACGCAGCCGTTCGCTCACCCTCCCCCCTCCCTCTCTGGGACGGGGGAGAGAAATGGAAAGTGAAGCCCGTGAGTTGAGATAAAGACAGTTTAATAAGACAGGAAAAAAAAAAATAACAAAAATAATAATAACAATAATAATAATGATGATACAATGGGGATAATACGAAAGTAATAATAGTATGTACAAACAAGTGATGCACAATGCAATTGCTCACCACCCGCTGACCGATGCCCAGCCTAACCCCGAGCAGTCCGGCCCCCTCCCCCCGGCTAGCCACCCCTATATATTGTTTAGCATGACGTCAGATGGTATGGAATACCCCTTTGGCTAGTTTGGGTCACCTGTCCTGGGTCTGTCCCCTCCCAGCTCTTACTGCACCCCCCAGCCTGCCCGTTGGCAGGACAGAGCAAAGGCTGAGATGTCCTTGGCTTAGTATAAGCACTGCTCTGCAACAATTAAAGCATCGGGGTGTTATCAGCACTCTTCTCATTCTAAGCCAAAACACAGCATTCCACCAGCTACTAGGAAGAAAATTAATTCTGTGCTAACTGAAACCAGGACATCTATCCACCCCTTATTCCATACCATTTATGTCATGCTCAGGTTACACTCTTTTCCATACATTCTAATTAGTCACCTATAGTAATCATGGTAGTGATAACATACAGTATAATATACTATTTAACATGGTGCAATTCAGTTCATGGGCTATTCTCACCCAGTATTAAATCTCCTTGAGGTACACACCGGACCTCTCCATTCTTTTGCATCACCCACCAAGTATATCCAGGTCCCTGAGCAAAAACAATTCCACGAATAGGTTTGCCTTTTCCTGAGGCAGGAGTAGCCCAGACTGTTTTACCCAGCATATTTTTTACATGCACTACAGGAACTTTATCCCCATCTACAGTACGTAACAGGTTTGATTGGGCAGGTCCAGCTCGGTTGGTAGATCCCCTAGTATTGACTAACCAGGTGGCCTTTGCCAAATGCGTATCCCAGTTTTTGAACGTCCCAGCGCCCATTGCTTTCAAGGTAGTCTTTAACAGGCCATTGTATCGTTCAATTTTCCCGGAGGCTGGTGCATGATAGGGGATGTGATACACCCATTCAATACCATGTTCTTTGGCCCAAGTGTCTATAAGGTTGTTTCGGAAGTGAGTCCCATTATCTGATTCTATTCTTTCTGGGGTGCCATGTCGCCATAGGACTTGCTTTTCAAGGCCCAGGATGGTGTTCCGGGCGGTAGCATGAGGCACAGGATATGTTTCCAGCCATCCGGTGGTTGCTTCCACCATTGTAAGTACGTGGCGCTTGCCATTGCGAGTTTGAGGGAGTGTGATGTAATCAATCTGCCAGGCCTCTCCATATTTATATTTCAGCCATCGTCCTCCATACCAAAGAGGCTTTGACCGTTTGGCTTGCTTGATTGCAGCACATGTTTCACAGTCATGAATAACCTGTGCTATAGCGTCCATGGTCAAGTCCACCCCTCGATCACGAGCCCATCTGTATGTTGCATCTCTACCTTGATGGCCTGAGGTGTCATGGGCCCATCGGGCTATAAATAATTCACCTTTATGCTGCCAATCCAGGTCCACCTGAGCTACTTCAATCTTAGCAGCCTGATCCACCTGCTGGTTGTTTTGATGTTCTTCAGTAGCCCGATTCTTGGGCACATGAGCATCTACGTGGCGTACTTTCACAGCCAGGTTCTCTACCCGAGCAGCAATATCTTGCCACAATGCAGCAGCCCAGATAGGTTTGCCCCTACGCTGCCAGTTGTTTTGCTTCCATTGCTGTAACCATCCCCACAGGGCATTTGCTACCATCCATGAATCGGTGTAGAGATAGAGAACTGGCCATTTTTCTCGTTCAGCAATGTCTAAAGCCAGCTGAATGGCTTTCACTTCTGCAAACTGACTCGATTCACCTTCTCCCTCAGCAGCTTCTGCAACTCGTCGTGTAGGACTCCATACAGCAGCCTTCCATCTCCGATGCTTCCCCACAATACGACAGGACCCATCAGTGAACAGGGCATATTTCTTTTCATTCTCTGGCAACTGGTTGTACAGTGGGGCTTCTTCAGCACGACCCACCTCCTCCTCTGATGATATCCCAAAGTATTTGCCTTCTGGCCAGTCCATGATCACTTCCAATATTCCTGGGCGACTGGGGTTTCCTATTCGAGCCCGCTGAGTAATCAGTGCAACCCACTTGCTCCATGTAGCATCAGTTGCATGATGCGTAGAGGGGACCCTTCCCTTGAACATCCAGCCTAGTACCGGTAATCGGGGTGCTAGGAGGAGCTGCGCTTCAGTACCGACCACCTCCGAAGCAGATCGAACTCCTTCATATGCTGCCAATATCTCCTTTTCAGTTGGAGTATAGCGGGCCTCAGATCCTCTGTATCCCCGACTCCAAAACCCCAGAGGCCGACCTCGAGTTTCCCCAGGTTCTTTCTGCCAGAGGCTCCAGGTGGGGCCGTTCTCCCCGGCTGCAGTGTAGAGCACATTCTTTACATCTGGTCCTGTTCGAACTGGCCCAAGGGCTACTGCATGGACTATTTCCTGCTTGATTTGTTCAAAGGCTTGTCGTTGTTCAGGGCCCCATTCAAACTCATTCTTCTTGCGAGTTACTTGGTAGAGTGGGTTTACAATCAGACTGTAATTTGGGATGTGCATTCTCCAAAACCCCACAACACCTAGGAAAGTCTGTGTTTCTTTTTTGTTAGTTGGTGGAGACATAGCTGTTATTTTGTTGATCACATCCATTGGGATTTGACGACGTCCATCTTGCCATTTTATTCCTAAAAACTGGATCTCCCGTGCAGGTCCTTTGACTTTATTTTGTTTTATGGCAAAACCGGCTTTCAGAAGGATTTGGACTATTTTCTTCCCTTTCTCGAAAACTTCCTCTGCTGTGTCACCCCACACAATAATGTCATCGATGTACTGCAGGTGTTCAGGAGCTTCCCCCTGCTCTAGTGCAGACTGGATCAGCCCATGGCAAATGGTAGGGCTGTGTTTCCACCCCTGGGGCAGCCTATTCCAAGTATATTGGACTCCCCTCCAAGTGAAGGCAAATTGTGGCCTGCACTCTGCTGCTAGAGGGATGGAGAAAAATGCATTAGCGATGTCAATTGTGGCGTACCACTTGGCTGCCTTCGATTCAAGTTCATACTGAAGTTCCAGCATGTCCGGCACTGCAGCACTCAGTGGTGGCGTGACTTCGTTCAAGCCGCGATAGTCCACTGTTAGTCTCCACTCGCCATTAGACTTTCGCACTGGCCATATGGGACTATTGAAAGGTGAATGAGTCTTGCTGATCACTCCTTGGCTCTCCAATTGACGAATTAGCTTATGGATGGGAATCAGGGAGTCTCGGTTGGTGCGATATTGCCGCCGGTGCACAGTTGTGGTAGCAATTGGCACTTGCTGTTCTTCGACCCTCAGCAACCCCACAACAGAGGGGTCCTCTGAGAGACCAGGCAAGGTAGATAATTGTTTAATGCCCTCTGTCTCTAAGGCAGCAATACCAAAAGCCCACCGGAACCCTTTTGGGTCCTTGCAGTATCCTCTTCTAAGATAGTCTATGCCAAGGATACATGGAGCATCCGGACCAGTCACAATGCGGTGCTTTTCCCACTCATTCCCAGTCAGACTCACTTCAGCCTCCAATACAGTCAACTGCTGAGATCCCCCTGTCACTCCACAAATATAGATGGGCTCTGGTCCTTTATAGCTCGATGGCATTATAGTACATTGTGCACCGGTGTCTACTAAAGCCTTATACTTCTGTGCGCGTGATGTGCCAGGCCATCGAATCCACACAGTCCAATAAACTCGATTGTCCCTTTCCTCCCCCTGGCTGGAGGCAGGGCCCCCCTAATCCTGGTCAGAATGTTCCTCGTTTCTGTGTTTGAAGGACTGTCTGCTGGAAGTTGGAGCAGCAAACTTTTCGGAGAATCCCTTTTTCCTGATTGTTTTCTTTTGCAACTCACGTACCCGTGCCTCTAGGGTCGCGGTAGATTTTCCATCCCACTTTCTCATGTCCTCTCCATGGTCTCGTAAGTAAAACCACAGGGTGGCACGGGGTGAGTACCCACCATATCGTCTTCCTTGTGTGGGTGAACGCCTACCCCTGACAGCTGAGACACTGCTTTGTACAGGTGCGAAGGAGAATAATCTCTCTTCAAGTTGGTGAACCTTTTCAGAAAGTTTCTCCCAAGTGTTCTCCTTTGGTCGGTGGGCACTGGTTGGTTCAGGTGGGGAGGACAATAGATTCTCTTCAAGTTGGTGAACCTTTTCAGAAAGTTTCTCCACAGCTGAGACGCAGGCCTGTAAGGAAGAGGAGAGACTTTCTTCGTACTGCCGGAGTTGTTTAGCCGCTTCACCCACTGTGGGTTCCTCATCCTCTTTCCAGGCCATTATTGCCAATGAGCTGGCATATGATGATGGTGCACTCCGTACAAACTTCCGCCACATGGGTCGTGTACACTTGACTTCATCTGGATCTGTGGATGTTTGATTGAGGTCTGGATCCTCATAAATCACTTCCCGTACGGCTAATTCCCTCAGGTACTGGATTCCCTTCTCCATAGTGGTCCACTTGCCTGGTAGACATAAAATATCTTCCTTGAAGGGATACCTTTCCCTCACAGCTGAGAGGAGACGCCTCCAGAGGCTGGTGGGTCGTGCTCCATCTGCAATTGCTTTGTCAATGCCGGCGTCTCGAGCAAGGGATCCCAGTCGCTTGGCTTCCCTGCCGTCTAATTCCACACAATTGGCTCCAGAGTTCCAGCACCGGAGCAGCCAGGTGACAAGCTGCTCACCTATACAGCGACCAAAATCTTTTCGCACATCTCGTAGCTCGCGCTCGTTTAGGCTTCGGGTAGTTACTGTTGCTCTTTCGGCATCCTCATCTTCCTCCTCCTGAATCCTTGACGGCCCAGCGTCGTCATCATCTTCGTCATCTCTATACTTAGTTTTGGCAGAAGCCTTACCTGGATTGGCAGAAGACTCTCTGCGTTCTAAACGACTTGAATTTCTGTACCATATTTTCACCTTCTCTACAGGGGCAGCTTGCACTGCTACTGCTCATTTCTCTGACTTTGTTACAGGGTCTGCCACAGGGGTTGGAATGCCCTCTGCAGGGTCAACTTGCACTGCTACAGCTCGTTTCTCTGACACGGCCACAGGAGCTGGAGCGGCTACAGGAGCTGGAGCAGTTGCAGGAACCGGAGCTGTAGCGGCTACAGGAGCTGGAGCTGGAGCTGGAGCAGTTGCAGGAGCTGGGACTGGAGCAGCAGTAGGAGCTGGAGCTGGAGCGGCTTCAGGAGCTGGAGCTGGAGCGGCTTCAGAAGCTGGGACTGGAGCAGTTGCAGGAACTGGGACTGGAGTAGCGGCCGGAGCTGGAACTGGAGCGACTGCAGGAACTGGGACTGGAGCAGCTGCAGGAGCTGGAGCTGGAGCGGCTTCAGGAGCTGGAGCTGGAGTGGCTGCAGGAGCTGGGACTGGAGCGGCTGCAGAATCCACCGTAGGGGTCACAGTGGCCGTTGGATCTGTCACAGGGTTTGGAGTGGCCGCAGGGTCTGTCACTAAGTTGACAGCAGTATCAATGGCAGCTCGATAGGCATGAGCCAGGCCCCAGCACGTTACAATGATTTGTGTTACTTTGGAACTGCCAGAATCATTACACCTTTTTTTCAAGCATTCTGCCAGTTTTTGAGGATTTTGCCATTGTTCAGGGGTGAATTTCCAACACACTGGGGGTGCCAACTGCTCTAGATGCCTGCCCATATCCTCCCATACTCCCTGCCACCCACAACTATACTGCCTCCGGGCAGATCTCCGGATGAGCTTCATAAGTAGTTGTTTAACTTTAAGCAGAATCTGAAGTGCATTCATGAGGCAGAACAACAAGACTATGGTATTCTGAGTATTCCAGAAATATTCAATATCTTGGAGAGCTATTGTGACAAGCTCAGGGGATAAGAGGGTGGTGAAGGAGGAAGGCAGAGTGACCCAGGAGGATACAGGGGTGGTGAAGGAGAAAGGGAGAGTAAGCAAGTAAGGAAAAATATCCTCCCCTTTCCCCTCCACAGATTGACTCTCTAATGGAGAAAAACAATAGGTATAATTGCTAATAGTTCCCAAGATGCTGTTTCCAAAGTACAGAGTCCACGATGTTACTGAGTATAAATACCAAGTTAGAGTCATGACCAGATATCTTATCGTCTCATAAGCCATTGCTATAACACTTAGTACCATAATGGTCTGAAACCAGGGCCCGGAGAGGAGAAACAACACTACAGAGAGCAAATACGGAAAATAATGTACTATAATACTCAATTTGGAAAACAGGCGCAGCAGAGTTGTGATTAAAGCAATCAGCATCATGACAAGTGACTATTAAGCAGGTCTAATCCTTACACCAATTTTAGTTTAACACACTCTGATCAGATCTGCCGTTATCTCAACCTTTCGGGCCCCACGTTGGGCGCCAAAAAGACTGTCGTGGTTTAACCCGACCGGCAGCTAAACACCACGCAGCCGTTCGCTCACCCTCCCCCCTCCCTCTCTGGGACGGGGGAGAGAAATGGAAAGTGAAGCCCGTGAGTTGAGATAAAGACAGTTTAATAAGACAGGAAAAAAAAAAATAACAAAAATAATAATAACAATAATAATAATGATGATACAATGGGGATAATACGAAAGTAATAATAGTATGTACAAACAAGTGATGCACAATGCAATTGCTCACCACCCGCTGACCGATGCCCAGCCTAACCCCGAGCAGTCCGGCCCCCTCCCCCCGGCTAGCCACCCCTATATATTGTTTAGCATGACGTCAGATGGTATGGAATACCCCTTTGGCTAGTTTGGGTCACCTGTCCTGGGTCTGTCCCCTCCCAGCTCTTACTGCACCCCCCAGCCTGCCCGTTGGCAGGACAGAGCAAAGGCTGAGATGTCCTTGGCTTAGTATAAGCACTGCTCTGCAACAATTAAAGCATCGGGGTGTTATCAGCACTCTTCTCATTCTAAGCCAAAACACAGCATTCCACCAGCTACTAGGAAGAAAATTAATTCTGTGCTAACTGAAACCAGGACAAGCTCCAAGAAGCAAAACTGCTTTGACAAAATACTGTGTCATCAAAGCATTCGTTGGCTCAGTAGGCACGGCTCAGGTTCAACAAGTTTGTGAAAAAATGAGTACTAACAGAAGCAGCAGGGTCCAAAGAAACACTTTATGTCCCCACTGCGAAATGAGGGGCTTTACCTTGAGTGTTATGCACACTGTCAATAGAAAAGCACTGTAACAGAATCTGCCACGGCAGTTTGCATGTTACTGAAAGACCATCAGAGTGGGACTGCAGCAAGATCATTGCGAAGTTACAAAAAAAACATGTGGGGGTGGGAGTTTAGTTGCATTAGATAACACAATCTTAGATAAAGATTTTGGTCTTAACGTAAAAGTAAGGATGTCTACTGATCTCTTCAACTCCAACAACTGAAGCCCAAGTCTGAAAAATCGCCTTTAAGAATGCAAAGAAAATA
Source organism: Netta rufina (assembly GCF_964035555.1). NCBI lineage: Eukaryota > Metazoa > Chordata > Aves > Anseriformes > Anatidae > Netta > Netta rufina. The sequence continues at coordinate 11,748,354 of NC_140142.1, read as the reverse complement.
TTTAACTCTTCTGTATGTTCATACTTTGCTATCAAGCAAAGGAATGAATGCTGATGCCTTAACTATGTAGGGCTGTAGCTTACAGAGAGACTACACCTTCCTGTTTTTTTCCCTTTAAAAACGTTAAATGCACGTGAAATTATTTGGGGGTGTTTTCACATGCAAAGCCTAATGCAGTGCATGCAAGCCCTGTCATCTTCTTCCTCTAGTAGTGTCGCGTTAAGGGGTGTAGCCGATTGACCGTCATGGGTCCCGTCGGATTCAGGGTGCTGAACTATCACGGTCACGGATTCACCAACAACGCAGTACGGCCTCGCTCTAGTCGCATTCAAGGAGAACTCTCACAGCTAGGAAGAATGCAATTAAGTGCAATTTCTTACGGCGACAGGTACACAGGTTCTTTGGATAAATTCACTGTCTGCAAAAGCAAGCTAGCATGCATGAAATGCACAGGTACACAGCCTAGGTATTAAGACATTAAAAAGCATCAAAACTCTAGAGATTTCTAAGATTCCACAGAGACGCCTGGTATAAGCAAGCGTTCAGATCTTACCCCACGGCGTCCCAATGGAGTGGGGGTGGGGGAGTGAGAGGCTCAGCCTGTCGAGTGATGTCAGAAGGAATCCTTCCTGATAGTATCTTCCCTAACATCCCCTTTCTCTTAAAGCAAGTGATATTATTTTCTATCTTTAAGGTGGAGCTTGAGTGACTCTAGTCATGCATATCTTGGTTGTGCTTGGTAGAAATGATCTCACTTGCGTTTAAAGGTACAGGCTCTGAGAAATTCCGAGGGCGTGCTCAGTGAGGGGTGGTTGCACCTTGGAGGCGGGTAGCTTTTGGGATGGAGGTGTGCTTATGATGCCTAGTCGCTTAAGGCAATTACTCCACAAGTAGTAACTTAGTGTTGATTTAACTACAGCATATCTAAAACACAAGAAGGATGTTAGTATGGAAGAAGCCGATGAAACCAGTCCTTAAATCTTACTACTTATTGTGCGTGAGCAGACTGGCGTGAGTTTTAGCTATACTGGCAAATATCAAACCACACCTGTGTCGTCCTAAAGCTGGGAAAAAAAAACAAAAACAAAAACAAAAACAAGGAAATGTTGAAGCAAACAGGGAGGCCTGTAGCTTGTGCAGTCTTTTAGCTGAGAAAATAAAGAAGGAGAGAGACAGGTAGCCTTGAGCTAGCAGAAGCAAGGAAGAGAAGGGCTAAAAGGGAAAAAACAGGAAGGAGAACACCAGCTCCAGACTGACCTATAGTAACCTTTTTCTCATTAAGTGTCATTAGCACATTAAAAATCACACCTGTTAAAATGCTAATCTATGCTAATGTGGGATTCGGTGTGTGTCCCCCCTCTCCTGTTCCCCCTCCCCCCCGGTATTCCTCTGTAATGCACAAGCTCAGTGGAGATAAGTTAGGTGAGCTGTAATAACCAATCCAAAGGAGCCAAAGAGAGAGTTTTCACAAGTTTCCTGTGTATAAATGACGGTGATTCGAGTCAGAGGTGTGCTTGCTTTGCGAAAGATGGCCAAGTACCTGACTCTGCAGAGTTCTATAAGTAATTATACAATTAAAAGACCTTCGTGTGCATTCCGACTCTGGGTGCTTATTGGCGCGGTGCACTCTGCACGAACCTGCGGACAACATCTGTACTCAGTGTCATGCCTACAGACAACCCTCTGCTGTTTATTTATTCCTGCATATTTTTCTGTGCATTCAACACAACCCCTTTGGCACAACTAGTTAACCACGTAGCTGCCAGTCCACCACTCAGTTGCACTTGTGAAGAGGAAAAGCTATTTCCGTCTACTGTAGGAGCACATCCTCTAAATGCAAGCTTCACTCAGCTGGTCATTTACTGCAGGACAAGATTTGAAAACTGTTGTTGAGTTCTGGGTTTCCTGCTTACAGGAAAAATTAAGTGCTAGATCGCCCTCTACTCCGCTTTGTCTGCTGCATTTAATGGAGATTAAACTGATTTCGTTTGCTCCTCCGTTTATGGACAATGAGCTGAAGGAACAGGTACAGCACATTAGCCTGGAATGCCTTCCCTCCCAACCAAAGTAAACTGGAGCTGTAACTAACACAAGCAAAAGCAAGGCTTCTGTGTTTTCAGCTGAATAAAGTTCCAACAAAATCATCCTCTGGGATTTGAAGCTTACTTCACATGACATGCCAACGACTCTTTTCCCTCTATTGTAAAGCGGATCCCTGCTGTTAGTTGCTCTAGAAGCAAAGGAATCATCGGTTTGGTTAACAAATAGCCGCTTCTGCAAACGAGAAGTGTTGTGCTGTCTCTTCCCTTTGAATGACTCCACACTTCTCATCAGCTACTGGATTGCTGACCTAGAATCAGAGAACATCCCAAGGTGGAAAGGACTCCCAATAATCACCAAGTCCAACTCGTGGCTCCACACAGGACCACCCCAAACTGAGACCCGATGTCTGAGAGCATTGTTCAACACTTGTTGACCTCCGTCAGGCTCGGTGCCATGAGCAGTGCCCTGGGCAGCTGTCTCAGTAGCCAGCCACCCCCTCAGCGCAGCACCTGAGGCGCACGGGGCTCGGCGGGGCGGCCCGGGAGGGGAGGACGGCGGGGTGAAGTGGCAGCTCCCTCAGAGCCGTCTCCCCGCCGCCTCGGCCGCATGTCAGGGCTTTTTCGTGTCGGGGCTTTTTCGTGTTGCGCCCTCGGGCTATCGTCGTGGGTGAGATGCTGCTCCCCAGCGCGGACCCCTTGCGCACGGGGCCTGCCCGCGGCGGCGGCGGGAGGGAAACCCCAACCCCAAAGCCCTCCCGGCAGGCCGATCCGGCACCGACAGTAAACACACGCCGGAGGAAACGCTCTGGTTTTAGCCATGAGCAGCGCGGCCAGGTTCAAAAGGCGTCACGCTGGAGCTCCAAGTTCGGCGGCGTTCCGAGGCCGTTGTGGCGGTTGTGGAGACGGCCCCGGCTGAGGTGGCTGCTGCTGTCGCTGCTGTCCCCTCTGTCCCTGCTGTTGCCGCTGTTGCTGCTGTTCCCGGACCTTGGAGACCCCCGGCGGCTCCCTGTGCCAGGCCCTGTGGCCCCGGGGAGCTGCCCGCCGCCTCGTCGGCCAGCCCGGCAGCAATCCTGCCAGCACAGAATAGCCCACTGCGTTTCAGGGTAAAGTGACGATTAATTTCTATTTCCTGGCCTGGGTGCTGCTTTCTTCTTTAAGGAAGCTTCAAGGTTAAAGGTTCAACTCAGTTATGTCAGGGTTCAACTCCGTTTCGTGAAGGGGCTCTTGTATGAAAGCTTAAGCTGGGATTGACTCTCTGCTAAGCGGAGGCCAAACGTGGACCTACTGAGAAGCAGGTCCTAAGTGATAACATTTTCTAAAGAGACTGCTAAACACATCTGAACAGTGCTGCTGCAGAACTCTGAATGGGGGGATAGCAACTGTCTTAACTGATCTGGAATCTTGAATTTACTTTTCAATGGACAAGAGGTGTGTCTCTCAAGGCAAACAAAGAGAGGAGTAACACCCTCTCTTGTCACTCATGTCAACATAAATTTATGCTCAGAGCGTAGGTGTAGGAACAGCATCGGTATGTATATGGAACATCGGGAGAGGAAGCTCTATCGGTATTTACAGTTTTTCTACTACCTTGCCAGAGAGACGTCATCTCCAAATGAGAAATGGATGTATTTTGAAACAGTGGTGGTGGATCGGATTTCTTCTTTCTAGTGTTAATATTTGCTCTTGAATCGTACTTAATACCTGGTAACACCTCAATCAGTTGTCAAAAATAAACTTGAAAATGTGTAAGGCTTATCTCATTGGTCAGTATAAAGATCAAGGTCTTCGCTTCGCTTTGCTTCCCTTCCCTTCCCTTTTTTTCTTTTTTTCTTTTTTTCTTTTTTTTTTCTTTTTTTCTTTTTTTTCTTTTTTTTCTTTTTTTCTTTTTTGTTTTTTTCTTTTTTTTTCTTTTTTTTTCTTCTTCCCTTCCCTTCCCTTCCCTTCCCTTCCCTTCCCTTCCCTTCCCTTCCCTTCCCTTCCCTTCCCTTCCCTTCCCTTCCCTTCCCTTCCCTTCCCTTCCCTTCCCTTCCCTTCCCTTCCCTTCCCTTCCCTTCCCTTCCCTTCCCTTCCCTTCCCTTCCCTTCCCTTCCCTTCCCTTCCCTTTTCTTCTTTCCTTTCCTTTCCTTTCCTTTCCTTTCCTTTCCTTTCCTTTCCTTTCCTTTCCTTTCCTTTCCTTTCCTTTCCTTTCCTTTCCTTTCCTTTCCTTTCCTTTCCTTTCCTTTCCTTTCCTTTCCTTTCCTTTCCTTTCCTTTCCTTTCCTTTCCTTTCCCCCCAGTATTGTTTTTCCGTTCTCCTTCTCACTGCAGTCTTGATTTTGTTTCTTGTCCCTTAAGTATGTTTCCAATGTGTTGCTGAAACATTTTCCCTTTCAATCCTAAAAAAGGAGCTGTCACTGGTGAAGATCAGAGCTTATCCCTGAGCCCAGGAGCTGTCACCTTAGTCTTCCAATCGGACAAGGACGACTTCATTTCTCATGTAAATGCATTTGTCAGGTTTGCGTATTGTTTTTTCAGGAATGGAAAGTGTGTATAGAATGGATTTAAAATCAATTTTAAATGTAAAATGTCAAGGCAAAAAAGTTCTAATTACAACCTCTGCACACAATTTGAGCTGTGGGACTAGGAGTTTTCTTATTTACTGTGTTTTGTTTAACGTGTCTGAAGTTTAATGGACAGCAATCAAGGCGTGCTAGAAATCTGAAAGCACTTTATGCTTTGTTCTCTCCGTCATTTTGGTATAACAAACTAGCTTATGTTTTAAACCCTCCATGAGGTTAGTGGTTTCCCTAAAGGTAACAAGTCCCTGTGTGCTACAGTAAGACAGTAACAAAACATGAAGTATAGAAGTTCATCCTGTCATTATTCAGCTTCTGCCTATGGACACACAACTACGCTTATTTAAAGTGGTATCACCTTGAAACCTAATCAGCATTTTAAAAAGGACTTTGTAGCAGTTACTGGCCTTTGTCCTGGAGGGCTGAGGTTTGTTTTGTTTTGTTTTACATTCAGCATTTCCATTTCTAGCTTACATTCCCCTGTTGTTTTGCATGAGGAAAACGTGCAACTTTAGAAAGGAGAACGGAAAGAGCTGCTTTTTGGTCTAACTTTTCAGTTTGTCGTAGGAGTTTTAAATGTGGTAGGAGTAAAACACCAGAAGTACTGCTGCCAAAGTTATATTCAAACTCGTCTTTCTTGGAGAAGCAGAAGAAGCCCAGGGAGAAATAAATTTGCAAACATGCTCTTCATGCTCTCCTTTCCCAAGATTTCTCTGAGATATAGCCCATCCTCTGTGGGTTTTGAGGTATATGGTTCCCAGGAGTGAAAAGGAGGGCCAAACATCTCTCCTCTTGGATCTCAACATGCCAGGGCTTTAGTGTACTGCCACTTATGGCTCCGCTTTTTCACCTGGAAAAAGCAACCGCATGATGTAGACTGAGGAGCCCTCACAAATTAACTTGCCATCACCAAGTGACGCCCAGAAAAGGTGTATTTAAAAGCTAGGCTCATTATAGAATCACAACAAACCCCTCATGACTGGTGCAGTAGACAGTGAGGTAGAGGGCGAGCCCTGGAAAGACAGAAGAAAAGTAGCAGTGAGTTCTGGGTACCTTTGTGTAGACGAAACAGAAAAACGCAGGCAGTGAAGTAATAGTGTTCCGTTACTAATGCCAGCAATAGATAATTGCAACAATTATCTATTAGATCATAGGTACTAATTAACAGAAAATTGTGCAACTCCGGAAATCAATAAATAACTGATTCCCCTCAGAGAATGTCTTCTACATTTTTATATTAAAAAGACTCCAGAGTTGTAATGGATTAAAATCCTACGGAAGGGAAAGAAATGGCATCAGCCACTAGTTCTGCAGAAGCGAAAAGTAATACTGATAGAGTTTAGATGGAAATTTTCACTTTGTGTGTTTAGTTTGGGGATTCTTTTTAAATCATTCATACCAGCGATTTAGTTCTTAAGGCTGTTTCTTTGAGATTAAGTGACAGGACTTCTGTTACTCTTTTCTTCTTGGAATGCTTCCTGATAGTCTTACGTCAACCAGAACTTCTGTCTCTGTTGCAGATGTGAACAATGACCGTAGCTAAGAAGCCCAAATCTTCAAAGCCTAAAAAGCCCTCTTCAAGGCGGTCTGGCAAATCCAAGAAACCAAGTACTAAAATACTGATGTCACGCACCGCCAACTGGGGCCGGATAGTGCCTGCAGAAGATTCAAGCCAAGTCTCTGTGGCCCAAGGACGTGGAGGTGCTATTTACTGTAGATCATCTGAAAAATCTAAGGCTTTTGCCCCAAGAGATCTAAGTAAGTGTGCGTTTTATCCTGCCTCCATTTTCTTCAAAGCAAAAGTAGAAAATGCAGTTCTTACTTGTTGCACTGATAGAGAAGGGGACTACTGTGAACAAAGACTTCAAAAGCGAATCCCCTAAGGCAACTGAAGTGACTGATGTTACAGAAATTAATTTTGATATATTTACAGTCAACAGAGAAATATGGGGAGCTTTTTGTAATGCACAGATTCCTCCATGTCTTTTCTGTTTTGCAAAGAAAAGTGTTTGATTGTTGCTATTCACAGCTTCCATTTTTCACAGGTTTTTTGAATGATAACATTGCTCAGGAAAAGATCTGGTATCTGTAGGGGTACTGTCATTCCTAGTTCCTAGTTTTTACGTTTTTACCATATAATTTCAAGTCTAAGTTTGTGGTTTAAGTTATAATAAGGAAAAAAACAGTAGTTGAGTTAATCAGGTTAAAGATTATAGATGGAGAGGAACTTGGCATTAGGTGCTACAAACAGAATGGCAGTTAGCCTTGCCTTAGAAAAATTAAAATGGTTGACTAAAGTTGTTTGTTTGTTTTTTTTTTTTTTCCCCAAAACATTGTGTTGACCAGCCAATTTGAATTTGGTGGTATTAAAGCTGTCTGCAATAAGTTTTTCTGGTTTGGATTGTAGCTAGCTCCTCTAGGTGCTCCTGCAGAATAGTATTTTTTTAAATACCTTTCTTAGAAACAAACAAACAAGATCTCTTTTTAAATTTAACTTTCTTGCAGTCGTTAATGATGGAATTGCTCCGCCACAGAGCCTTCTTTTTCCACCTGAGAAGATGTGTATGGATTGGCGAGAAACACAAAGTGTTGGAGTTGGCCTGTACAATCTTGGCAACACATGTTTTCTTAATGCTACTCTACAGTGTTTGACCTACACACCCCCACTTGCCAATTACATGCTTTCTCTTGAGCACAGCCAGTCATGTGAGTACTTTCTAACAGTATTTTGAATCTGTTGGATAGCTCTGAAGGTGAAAGAACAGCAGTGATTCTGTGAGATAAGCTTATTTGCCTGATTTTACCTGTAGAAGCTGGCTTTGAGCACTGTATTAGCAGTGGGCTCCGAATAGCATATGGAGTGCAATTAATGCACCATGGTTTATTTATTTAGTTATTTATTTGATTGTTTGTTTGTTTGTTTATTAAAGGATCATTTATTGCTTCATGGGAATAATGAAGTGCATTGGACAGTAATGCATTTAGTAGTAATTTTAGAGAGTAATACATTTTGCAGGCTGTGGAGTTCACATTCCTGTCAGCCTTTACAACTGCGACTTTGCAGTAGTCTTTTAGATTTCTCATCACAACATGCATTTGAATACAGGCTTAGTGGATATTTTTATTCTGTAAAGTTGTGTGAAATGAAATGTTACAAGACTGTTGGGACATTGGCATCTTGGGAGAATAGAATGTAGCAAGGAGAGTGGATATTGTATCTATAGTTTAAATTGTACTTAGATGTTTGTAGTTGTGGATATTTCGCTGGACTGGGATGCTTTGTTCTTTCACTCTTCAGGTCGTGAACAAGATTTTTGCATGATGTGCACGATGGAGACTCACATTAACCAGGCCCTGCGTTGCACTGTTGATGCCATCGAGCCTACGCATGTTATCAGTAATCTCAGTCGTAAGTGGCTTCAGATGTGTTTCTTTTCTATAGCTTGTAATCTTCAAATAATCATTTGATGTGTATAAGTGGTTTTAACACTCAAATGAAGAGAGATTTTAGAAATACAAGAACGATTTCATTTTTAAATGAGGTCAATACTATCATCTTCTTATTTAGGAATAGGACAACATTTCCGTTTTGGCAGTCAAGAAGACGCACACGAGTTCTTGCGCTATACTGTTGATGCTATGCAGGAAGCGTGCTTGAACGGAAGCACCGAGTAAGCATAAACAAGTTCACTTTCATACATTCTCTAGCACCTTCTAGTCCTTTATTTACTCTCAGAAATGATCTCTAGCACCTTTTAGTGCCTTATTTACTATCAGCAACGAAAGTCTACATCATCCTTGGTTTTCATCAAACTCTTTGAAGAATTAACTCTGTGCCTTAAATCTTCTGAGGTCTGATTATAATTTATTTCCAGATTGGACAGATCTTCTCAAGCTACCACCATCATTCATCAAATATTTGGAGGATTTCTAAGATCGAGAGGTACTTGAAAAAATACTCCTGTCCTTAGAACTGATCTGTGTCTAACTGATCTGTGTCTTTTGTCGGTAGTAAAGCAGTCTGTAGTTTGTCTAAAGTAGTATCTGTCAACAACTTGAATTTGGACAGTTAGTCTCCTTCACATAATGTTAAGCATTTATATTTTGTTTCCAGTGAAGTGCTTGAATTGCAAAGCAGTTTCGGATACGTATGAGGCATTTCTTGATATCACTTTGGATATAAAGGTAAGATGTTTTCTAAATATAATTCATGATGTTTAAGTACATGCATGACTTTCTAAATTAAACTTGTTTAACTTAAAAAAACAAACCACATATAATGTTAAAACATAAGAGCTTGGTGGTGCTAAGGAAGTGGATTGGACTTTGTCCTTCCGTGGAACCCATGTAAATAGTCTCCACATTTGCATTGGGTTTAAGGGGAAAGAATTCTCTTTCTGCAAAAATTATAATGCTGTCATACTTCTTTGTTGTTCTACCTGAATATACATCTAATTGTTAGACCGATGAATTTGTCCCCAGTATTGATGACAAAGCACACTATAGATGCTGTCTAGGCAACTGGAAAAGTATTTGTTCCAAAGTCAAATGCCTTCCAGGTGAGGTCAATGCTGAGCATGCTCTTTCTGCCTCCTTCTTCACAGTGCTCCTAGTAGATCGCTTGAGTATGTTAGTAAGATTCTCTTATAAACTACTAGTATGTCTGTGGAATTCTGAATTACGGTGACTTTACGCTCTTCTTTCTCACTGCTCTAGGCGGTTTCATCTGTTAGCAGAGCTCTGGAACTCTTTGTGAAACCTGAAGAGCTGGATGGAGAGAATTGCTATAAATGTAGCGAGTAAGATTTTGACGTCAGTTTTCTATGTTGCATGACTCTGTTGGACTACCTCTAAACTTTGGATCTACTTACAAGTTTTGTGGAAGTTTATAAAAGACTTGGATTTTTGTTTCTTTGGAGGGGGGAAGTCTTGTTCATAGGCATTCCCTATGGGTTTGCAATTCTCTGGCTTGTATTTTGCCATCAGAATTCAAAAAGAGCTACTTTTGTTCTTTCTATTTATTAGCTCTCGACAGTACTTTTCTTGATGTAAACTGCCCAGTTTCCGTTGTTCTCTGGGCTAGTGGCTGATTTTCACTGCTTACACCGTAGGTCCTACCTTGGAGCGGGCAATGTGTCAAACTGAACTATTTTGTTTCAAAGGATGGCAGATGGTTTCAGTGTCTTTCCAGACAAGCTCAGTACATGAAGACTTCCTACTGTTAAATGTCTCCCTCCTGTAGAATGACCATGTGCTTCTGTTGTATTTTTGATGTTGATAGTCGACCTATGTTGGAGATTATTTGCAATTTCTAGTCCTGGGGACCAAGGCTCTCTCGTTCCGCTTTCAGTATTTGTATTTCCCTTGAAAGCTGAAAGAATGTATCCAGGACTGGAGTTCAAATAGCCACTTTTGTAGACCAAGAAATGGTACCTTGCCATCCAACCTGGTAATACCCTTTCGTGAGAGATTCCTGTTCCCGCTATGCTCTGAGTTGTTGAGAAAATTTACCTTCTTCTCTGTATTAACAAACCTGACACGCAGTGCATGGGTTTATGAAAAGAAAAAAGACCAACCTATTATGCAAGTAAATATCATTCAAATAGCATAGGCATGCGTGAGACATTAAAAGGAGTTTGTTTGGGGGGCGAAAAAAGAAGATGCCTTCAAACACTTATCTCTGCTTGTTTTTAAGGTGTAAAAAGATGGTTCCTGCGTCCAAGAGATTTACCATACACCGTTCTTCCAAGGTTCTCACAATATCACTGAAAAGATTTGCAGATTTCACAGGTGGAAAGATCAACAAGGTATATTTACCACTGTAATGCAACTATATCATTGTGTAATGGGACATCCCCCAAAGCTGAAAGTTGTTAATATTTTCAGACAATAATTGTAGACTAACGACTATGGCTTATTCTTTCTCTTAATATCAATAAAGTTCCCGATTGACAAGAAGCATATGCTTTCCTCTGAGAAGGCTGATTCATCAGGAAACAGTTCTCTGCAACTTCTTGTCTTAACCGTTGTTTATGGGAAGACTTATTTGTAGTGAATCAAGAAATATATTCTAGAAATATATTCTAGAAATAAATTCTAGTCTGTGTTTTTTGGAAGTGTTTTTCTCTGGCTAGTCCACGAAGTACTCTGGGATAATTTTTCTATCTTCTTGGTGTCTCTTTAGGAGGTGAAATATCCGGAGTATTTGGACCTGAGAGCCTACATGTCGCAGTCAATGGGAGAACCACTGCTCTATGCCTTATACGCGGTGCTGGTACATCACGGTGTCAGCTGTCACTCAGGACACTATATATGCTATGTAAAGGTAGAAGTCAACAGCATTTCTAACAGGGTAAAGGTTGTGCTGGCAAACCAATTAAAGCATGACTAGCAGCTACTGTTTCTAGGGAAAAAGATTTCATTATATTTTTATTTGACATGTGTGTATTTTGTTCCTATCCGTGATTTCAATTGGAAAACGTGCAATTCACCTAAAGAAATCGTTGTCTTTATTTGCAGGCTGGTAATGGACTTTGGTATCAGATGAATGATGCTAAAGTAGTGCGTACTGACATTAAAAGAGTTCTTGGTCAGCAAGCTTACATACTTTTTTATATCAGGTAATAACAAATCTTAAAATGTGTTCAGAAGAGATTTACTTTCCTGTTATTGATATTTTTCTGTTTTGCAAGTGTTTTTCTTGCTATCCCAGGAGAAGATTATTATTTGTCTAATTCAGTTCTGTCTAACCTGAAATTCTCTGTGTCGTTTATTATCTTTTGTTGCTTGGCCTTAAACTGCAGCACTTGTGTAAATTGCTATCTATGTGTTATCTGTAGCTGGCTAATTTAGAGAAGGAGAGAAATGAAGGTCATCTGTGGTGTAAGAATGAATTCTGGCTGTGCAAGTGATAGTCTTAGTAGGAAGACTGTTCTCTACTTTTCAGTCTGTACTCTTGGCGAAGCCTTCTGTAGAGAAGGCTTCCATATCGTATGAGCTGTTCCTCTAAAATTATAGGATGGGATTTAATCCAAGAGTAGGCTGAAAGAAAAACTAAACTACGATCACTGCTCTTTTCTGAAGGCGCTATGATTTGACACTTGGAGAACGTGCGTTTTACTTGCCAGCACCATCTTATCCCTGTTCATTCCCTCCTGGTCAGCAGAGGGCTAATAGTAAGCAGGCTGGATTTATGGGACCACGACTTCTTCCTCATATGATTAAGGTAATTCAGGGAAGCGGGAGGGCAGATAACGGCACCAAACTGCTAGTGGGTTTGGGGTTTGGTGTGGGGTTTTTTGTTTGGTTTTCGGCATCTTAGTTTTGTTTTCCTTCCCACGCTGCAGCTTTCTTCACAGCCCTCATGCTACAGCCAGAGTCATTCAAACAGTGGTTACTGCTAAATTGTGCAGCCATGCGACTCCATTACTTTATAGCTCCAAGACAGCTTTCTAAAGCACAGAGAGCTACGCTCTTTGACTATTTAAGCAGAGTGTACTAATCCTCAAATCATTTAAAAGAGGACTTGTTTTTCCTATCCTCGTCGCTTTAGCTAAGACAGGGAAAACTCATTGTCTTATTCCTGAGCACCAGAACGATTACTTCAGGCTTTTCAGGGTATGTTCAAAGGGGAAAATAAATATATTTGGGAATAGCAGCAGGTAATGTTAAGTTGCTTGGCTGGTTTTCAAAGATGATGTTAATTTGATACCAATCTGCAGTAAACCAAAAGCAGGAATTGAATACGCTTATTGGACTTGCATTTATCCTTAAAGGGCAGTGTGTTTTTCTTTTTAGGTGTTAAGACCATTTGTAGAAACACTCAGTAGGAGAGTTTTGTGTTTGAAAATGTTACATGCAGTGTTTGCGTTAATCCATCTTGCAATTTCTTCTTTTTAAATACAGAATTCAAGCCGTTTAAATGGAAATGGATCCATAAAAGAGGACGCAAAGACCACTGGTGTCACCCTAAAAAGGCCATCTTCAGCACCACCAATGGCCTGTGTTCAAAACCAGGCAATTACCAGGCCTTCAATGACTGATACGTCTAGAAAACAGAAGATCACCATCAGTATTCACAATAAATTGCCTGCTCGTCAGACTGTGTCGCAGCCTGACTTTCTTAGCAGTGCTGTGGAGGATGAAGATCTCTACCAGGCTGTTCCTTCATCCACAATTACAAATTCGGTAATGCAAATGAAGCAAATGCAAACAAACAAAAAAGTTTCTGATGAAATTTTTGTGGAGCCAACAGTGAATGAAAATCCTAAACTCAGCTCTGATAACACAGTCCCTTATGGTGCAGAATCTTCAGGAAAATCTGAGGAGGAGTCAAAGGGCTTATTTCAAAGGAATTTGAAATGCAATGCAATGTCCTCTAATGGAATTTTGGTTGGAAAGGTAGTCCGTACATTGCAGCATTCCGATTCTTCCTGTCAGAATGCTGACAAAGGAAGATCCCAGCATGAGCTGCCAAAAAGAGATTCACTAAATGGTGCTATTAGGCTAGTTAATGAATCTAAAGAAAACGGACTGAAACTTGATGATTCCACTTGCCGAGTTGAACCTGTTAAACCTTCTGAGATGTTCTTTTCTAAAACAAATGGATTGCTTGAAACATAGATTTGCTCCATCAAGAATTTCTCACCTACGATGTATTCGGGAGTGTTTATTGTGTTCCTAATTCAGGTGAAATACTGAGAAAACACAGCACACATGTGATCGTAAGACTTTGTGGTATTATCCCCTTAGAATTTGCAGACCTGAGCTTACATTAGAACTTGTCAACTTAAGCTCAGCTGAGATAAAAATTCCTAAGTTTCATAAAGTAGATTTTGGGGGGTGAGTCGGGGTTATCTTTGAAGTGTAGATAATGCATACAACTCACAGCGGTCTTGCTTACCATTTAATGGAGAAATTCTGACAAGACTAGTCCTCAGTACTACTACAAATAGTATTTTTTTGTCTGCTGACTTGTGCGTTTTAATTGCAGATGCCTGGAGCTATGCCTTCAGTCAATCGAGAAGTCATCACGGAGTCCTTCACAGCCAGCCAGCTGAACAGCTTGTCAGAGGAAATGAGGTAAAATGAGCACAGTCTGATTAAGACAAGACTTTATGGAAGTTCGTTACAGTTTTATCTGTCTACTAATAGTATTTAATGGAAAAATTTAAATTAGTACAATTCCATACTGTGTGTCCAGTGTCACGAACAGAACTAATGATCAGCACTGAGCATATCACTCTGATGCAGGTTGGTGCCTCAAGGAGAACTTGTGTTCCTTTATAGAATGTTTTTCCGTTTTTCTCCACTGTCTGGAGAAACACTGGCTGTTCCCCGCTCGCCCCTATGCCTTTTTTCTCAGAGCAGCAGGTGGAAGGAGACAGATGCATTTGCTTTTTTAGTGCAATGGCTTCAGAAGCAAGAGGGGAAAAAGCACTTTCTCTGGGAGCTGAAGAAGGTGTCCTAATCACAGGAGAGGTTTCTAAATGGCATATCTTTGCGAGGGTTCCTGTAGTCCAGAGGTTTTTGTTTGTTTGTTTGACGTTGGAAGGTTTTACTCTTAATATTCACGTCCTTCAGCAGAAGTGAGAAATGGGTTTTTATTTTATGCAGTGTTGCGGAACCTCCGAAATCTCCTGGGAATGATGAATACCTCGCCCAGTACCAATGTGATGACCGTGGAGACAAGGAGAAACAAAGAAGATCAAAAGAACGTGACCTCGTTTCAAAAGAAAATGTTTTGTACGGCAAAGACTCTTCTGAGCCTGGTGAGAAATTGCGGCAAACTTCCTCTCTCAAGTCTGACACTGAATGTAGCTCTAACAATCTTTCCTCCTTAGCTATTGCAGATAGACGCCAAGATACAAAGGACAAGACTAAAACCACTGACAAAGAGCATTACCGAAGAAAGAGGGAACATGCTCCTAGTGAAGAGAAGGAGAGTCAAAAAGCAGGTCCTTCCAGCAAGAGGAGGTGTTCTCAGAGCGTGGAATTTGTTGAGCAAAAGAGTCACAAGCAGGAGTACTGGGAGGGAAACAGGTACAGATCTTTCCCTCGTGAAAGAAACAGCCCTGAGAATGGCAGAAGAGCAGTCAAATATTCAAAGTACAGATCTGGCAGCGGAGGAAGATCAGAACAAGGTAGCAATAGGTACTACCGATCCAAAGGGGAAAGAAGTTGGAACAGAGAAAGATACTATCGAGACGAAGCACGGAGATGGGAAAGATGTAGCTATTACAAGGATTACTATTCACCTCATGCGACAGGAGACAGTAGAGAGAGAAAGTTCTCTCACGGCGATGCAGCCTTTGACAGATTGACTGCAACTTACTACAGCAGGTCACATAAGCATTATCATTACAAAAGCGGATGGCCTCACGGTTCCCTCTTGAGAGAGGAAGATGTACGTCGCTTTAGCACACCCCGAGCAGACTTGCATCGTTGCTCGGTACCTCAGCAACATTCCGGAAGACATTCTCGTGAAAGACATGCGCTTCCACCTGTGTCAGCTCATTTGGAGAACTGTCGCCAGAAAAATGAAACAGAAGGAAACAGAAAAAGAAAATATACCCATGCAGAAGGTAGTGAAAGTGAAATAGAAAGGAAAGACAGAAAGATAGAAAAGGAGCTTGTAGGTGGTGAAAAAAATGCAAAAATATCACAAGTTCTGGAAGAAAAAGAAGTCTAAGGATAAACATGGAGAGAAGGATTCCAAGTAAGCAAGGATTCCAGCATACTCCGCATTTTTTATCCTAAGTCTTTTCTGGGTGCTTCTCATGTCTTCCTTTTTTTTTTTTTTTTTTTTTTTCTGGTAGTTTCTAAGTTATTTAGATAGCATCAGCTGGCTGGGGATCATGTTGTTAGGTTGATCAGTGAAGACAGGAAAGCTCTTGCTGAATTGTGTCAGAGCACTAGCTTTGGACCACATAGTTTGAATCAAATCCGTACACCATTCCAGATTAGGTTAAAAGATTTTTTCTGCTTGCACATATTCCAGAGCTAGCCATTGTTAATGATCTGTGTACAAACCAGGACCTATGGTCCTTCAATCTGACGGCTTAAGTTTGCTGCATCTAAAGTAAGTTGCGTGTGTACAAAGCACCACAAAATAGCTGACATGCTGCAAATCATCACCTGTGGTAAAATAAATCAAGTTTCACATAGGCAACAAGTGCCACATCTTTTTTTCCCTTTTTAACTTGCATGTTTCTTTCAGACTTCATGATTTGTGTTTCTGTGCGCTCCACTTTGACAATGCCAATCGCAAGCGTAAGAAAAAGAAGAAAAAGGAGAAGAAAAAGAAGAAAAAGGAGAAACACCAGGAAAGCGAAAGGCTCCTTGGAACAGTTAGATCCTCGTTTCCAGAAGATAACGCGGGAGAAGAAGGAAGAATCCCATCCTCCAGATGGCTCTTCATGTCAGTAATGCAGAAGTGAGAGCAGTAAACAACCTTACAAGGAAGGGAAGATTTCCAGTGCAGGCGAAAGCAAGAAATACTGCTCCATCGCATCCAACGACTATACTAAAGGTAAGCGGCCGCAGCGTGTGTGAGGAATTCCTTTTATATTAATCTCGAGATTATTTCAAACAGTCTTGAAGTGCTTGATGACTTAACAGTCTGCAGATTTATTATCAAATCAAAAAAAAACCCCACTTGGTAGACTATTTTTTTCCCAGTTTTGAATGACCACTAGGAAAGAAGGCCTGAAATAAAGAGGTTAAAGGCAAATGGTTTTCATTTGGTTTGATGATGAAGTGGCAAACAAGATGAAGAGTTGCAAGCTCCCTTCTTAAATTCAGTCCAGCCAAGTAGGAAAAGTAAATGTGGACAGCTGTATCTTGGCAAAGAAGACAGTAGGGAGCAAGGAGGTTTAGCAGTCAAGATGGAAGGTGATGCCATGAGGCTTAGAGGCTAGTAATGTTCTAATGAACATGGCCAAGTCTTGCGCTGGGCAGCCTGCTTGGGTCCAAAGCCTGCAGTCCTCCCCAAGATGTCGGCGAGGGGCTGGTGAGCCGTTGGGATGGAACCCCCGTTGCCCGGGTTCCCCAAGCAACCGCCCCACTCTCCAGCCACCATGGCAGGTCCAGCAGCCGGCTCCCGCTCCTCCCGGGGCTGCGGCCCTGCTGGCGAGCCCAGCGCCCCAGAGCTCAGCCCAGCGGCCTTTTTCCCACAGAGGGTTTCCCCAGACGGCTTCCGCGGCTTGCGCAGACGCAAAACTCCCCCTTCGTCGTCCCAGCCGTGCCGCCAACGGTGGCTGCCTGGCTGCTGCCCTCCCTCCCCGGAGCGACGGCGCTGCCCTTGCAGCCCCCGCAGGTACCCACCCTCCCCTCCGCGCTGCCCCAGGCCACCGTCTGGCACGTGGTGCCAGGGGTCCAGGGGCAGGTGCTGCAGCTCCCCGCCGGGGTGCAGCTGCCACCTGGGGGGCACCTCCCAGCCCAGGGGCACCACCTGCAGCTTGGGCAGCTCCCCGCCGGGGGGCAGCTCCCTGCTGTGGGGCAGCTCCCCGCCGTGGGGCACCAGCTGCAGTTGGTGCAGCTCCCCGCTGTGGGGCAAAACCTGCAGCTGGTGCAGCTCCCCGCTGTGGAGCAAAACCTGCAGCTGGTGCAGCTCCCAACCATGGGGCACCAGCTGCAGCTGGTGCAGCTCCCCGCCGGGGGGCAGCTCCCCCACACCGCTCCTCCCTGTGCCCCCGTCCATCAGTGGGGACAGCCCATGGTGACGGGGACACTGGTACCCCACCATGCGCTGGGGCTGGGGCCCAGGGCCGTGCTCCATGGGGAGCTCCTGCACCCCGCAGGCACCTGCCTGTTGCAGGCCCCCGCCCAGCGCAACCCCCCGCCACCCCTCGTCCCGGGGCCTCCGCTGCGGGGGCAGGCGCTCCCCACGCCCCGCACCCTGAGCAGCAGCCAGGGGCAGCTGCCGGAGCCCTGCTTGCACGCCGTGGGGCTCAGCAAGGACCAGGGGACCCCGCTGACCGGCCCCACTCCCCCCGAGCCTGCCCAGGCTCCAAGGACCGCCAGCACCCAGACGGCGACGCCTGACAGTGAGTTTGGGGCTGGCACAGCCGGCCACTGGGCGCCCCACACCCAGGGGCCATGGGAAAGCTGACATCGCCCGTCTTGGGGGATTTTCTTGCTTCGTCCTCAGCGGCGACAGCCCCGCAGGTGCCTGAGGAGCCCCCGCAGCTGCCCGAGCTGGGCCCTGATGCCTTTGCCGAGGCCTTTCCAGAGCTGGCAGGGGACAGCCAGCAGCTGCAGCACATGCAGGACGAGCTCCTGGCTGACCTGGACATCCCCATCCCCGGCATGGAGGAGCTGCTCAGCTGGCTCGATGCCGTGGAGCCCCAGGATGCCTTCCCCGATTTGCCCAGCAGTCCTGCCCTCAGCCGCTTCCTCTCGCAGCTGCCCGACCTCTGCGAGGACATCGAGGAGCCGAGCACGCAGGGACTGGAAGCCACAGGAGCCCTCGGTGAGGTCCCCTCAACCCCTGGGCTGCGCCCCGAGAAGCTTGAGGGTGGGCTGTCGCTGCAGTCCCCCGTCATGCCAGCAGTGAGCCCCCCGCTCAGCCCTGCAGCCAGTCCCCTGCCCAGTGCGCTTAGGAGCCCCCTACCCAGTCCACCCCTGAGTCCCCCCAGGAGCCTCCCTGACACCCAGCTCCTCAGTGCCCTTAGTAGACCCCAGCCCCAACCCCCCCAGCGTTCCCTCAAGACCCGCTCCAACCCCAAGGTCCCCAGTGCCCTTAGTAGACCCCAGCCCAAATCCCCCCCGAGTTCCCCCAAGAAACGCCCCAACCCCAAGGGCCGCAGTGCCTTTAGTAGACCCCAGCCCAAATCCCCCCCGAGTTCCCCCAAGAAACGCCCCAACCCCAAGGGCCGCAGTGCCTTTAGTAGACCCCAGCCCAAATCCCCCCCGAGTTCCCCCAAGAAACGCCCCAACCCCAAGGGCCGCAGTGACCATAGGAGACCCCTGCCCAAACGCCCCCTGGGTCCCCTCAAGAGCCCCCCGCCTGCCCCTGCGTCCACCGGCACCAAGCGGGGGGCCAAGCGCCCTGCGCCCAGCAGCACCCCCGGGACAGCGCAGAGCTGCCAGCACAGGAGGCCGACGACAGAGAACCCCCCCGGCAAGGAGAGGAAGACGCTGCTGGGCCAGGCTGGCCAAGGCCGCAAGAGGCCGTGCCAGGGGAAGACGGGTGGCAGCAGCACGGTGGCTGGCAGCAGCAGGGAAGCAGGCAGCAGCGGGCAGCAGCTGGCGATCAACAGCACCACGGCACCCAGCAAGAGAGCGCGAAGCCCGGGGGCTGCAGGGGGGCAAGGAGCAGCGGCACCACCTCCCCGCAGAGCGCGGCTGCTGCCGGAGACTCCGAGTGGGGAGCCCCGTGCCGTGCGGCCCCAGGACAGGCTCTGTCCCCAGGCCAGCGGGGCCAAGACGCTGCAGCGCCAGCAGCCGGGGACAAAGACCCCCAGCGAGACTTTGCAGCCGCTGGGGGCCAGGGCCAAGGCGCTGGGGCCAGCGTGCCAGCTGGCCTGTGTGCAGCCGCAGCCCACCTCCAGCAGCCCCAGCAGCATGCCCAGCGCCCCGCCGACAGTGCCAGGCTCCAGCGCTGTGCCCGCTGCCCCCCGGCCCCCAGCTGGCGGCAAGGAAAAGGAGGTGCCAGCACCACCAGGCAGCACAGCATGAACAGGGGATGCTGCCATAGAGCTGGCGCCCAGAGAGCTGGGCCTGCCAGCCACGGGGGGCCAAGCGCAGCGTCCAGCTCTGCCCATGCAGCCGCGCACGCTGCAGCGTCCGGCGCAGCCCCGCGTGGACTACGTGCCCTGCGTGGGGCCTTGGGCGGGCCGCGACGCAGCGCCCACGCCGCTGGAGGAGCAGGAGGAGTCGGTGCCCATCACGCCGCAGCAGCGTCCCGAGCGGGAGCGCCTGAAGAAGCTGGCCCAGGAGGAGCGGCAGCGGGCAGCCCACCAGACCAAGATCGGCCCCGTGCAATTCTTCGTGCAGCGGCAGAAGGACCACGCCATAGCCTACTATTACGGCTACCCGTGACCGACCTCGGGCTTCTCCTCGACGGCCCCTGCAGCACCCAGGCAGGCACAGAGACCTCTGCAGGCACCTGCTCCAGCTTCAGCCACGCTCCTCAGCCCTTGCCCCTCTCGCTTGCCCTCTCCCCTCTCTCGTGCTGGAGCTAGGGGATGGGCTTGCCACTCACAGGGATGGCAACAGCGCCAATGGCAAATGCGCGCGCGCCTCACCCAGGAAGGTGGCAATGGCAAGCTGGGGAGATGCTGGCAGCAGCTGGGCTGGGAAAGCTTGGCCATGGCAACTGCTGCTTGGGACACCAAAGGGCTGAGAGACAAGACTTGGTTCTTCTTTCGGGGCATTGCTCTTCTTTCCTGCCTTCTGGATTAAATTCCTCTCCTTAGGTGGTCACTCAGCAAGGCCTCTGCCTGCAGCTCTTCTTGCACTGGCATGCCAAGGGGATAAGAACTGGGAGGTCTTTGGGATAGCAAATGATCAGTGGGATGGGAAGTGATGATGGGGATAGCAATTCACTGGAATGGGAAAAATGGGTTTTATTTGTATTAAATTTAAATTTTTTAATTTTCATTTAATTTATTGGTTTTCTTATTTAATTAAATCCACTTTATTGACTGTGTTGTACAGTATGGCATTGTTTTATTTTTATAAAATTATAAGTATTTAATAGTATTAAATATTTTTATATATTAATATAAATTATAAATATCTTTATTTATTATTTTGTTGGTTTTTATTCCTTTTCTACCCTATTAAACTCTCTTTATCACAACGCACTGGTTTGGACTTTATTTTTCCTTCCGAGTCATTCTGGATTCACTCCGGATGGGGAGACACTAGCGAACGCCTGTGTGCTTCAGATCCAAGGTCACCTTTGCCCTCAACTCAAGATACATATTTGCATCTGTTGTTGTGAAACAAAATTAACAACAGGAACAATAAAGTTACCTACTTGCTAGCAGCAGCTCTACATTTGCTGGGGTCTGCTCTGTGCATTTTGAAGACCATTCCATGCTCTTCAGCCCCTCCAGGAGGAAATGTATGGTTCTAGGAAAATGCGTCTTGACCTAATGCAAAGCTGTGACGCAGCCTGCAGCCCCTGCAAGCCCTGGCATTTTACCTGCAGCCCCTCCAACAACTCTGATGTTCCCTGCATCGACTTCAACCACTGCGGCAGGACCTGAGGCCCCTCAAAGCATTGTCACTCACCCTGCAGCCCCTCCAGCCCCTGGCATGTTCCCTGCAGCCACTCCAAGCCTGGCACAGGCCCTGAGAGCTGGCTCCGGGGACGACCCTGTTGCTGTCTCAGGCGCCAGTACACACAAGGGGAAGGAATGCATGCAGAAGTCATCTCGTTTCGGCAGGGCAGAAAGTCCTCCCAAGAAGGGGAAGGAGCAAGAGGAAGGCGAGGCAGCCTACCCCAAGGTAGGGCCATCCCAGGGCACAGGAGGATGTTGGAAAGGAGAGCAGAGAGAAAAGCAGCAGGAAGCAGGTGATCCCCATCCCTGGGCGAGCTGCGAGCCATGGGACAAGATTGCAGCTGTCCTCCGGGCGAGCACATTGTCAGCTGGCTGCTGCGCTGCTGGGATAGCAGCTGCAGGAGCCTGGCAGCAGAGGGCAGGGAAGCCAAGCAGCTGGGATCCTTCTCTGGGGAAGGGGGCACTGAGAAAGCGCTTGCAAACGGGGCACAAGCCCTCAGCCTCTGGAGGCGGCGCCTGTCAGGAGTGAAGGAAAGGGATCCCTTCTGGGAAGATGCTGTGGGCTTGCTGAGGCTCGAAGAACAGACGGTGCTGGCTGCTACCAGCGTGCTGCAGCAGCGGCAAGACAGAGCCGTGGTGGTTTTCCTCAGCTGGGCAGCTGAGCTCCAGCACAAGCGCTCTCTCCCTGCCCCTCCTCCAACGCCAAGGGGAGAAAAGAGGCTGGCAAGGGCTCAAGGGCTGCCAGAAGGACAGGGAGATCACTCCACAAGGAGCGTCACGGGCAAAGCAGGCTCAGCACAGCCTGTTCCAGTCCAGCCCGGGGCCTGCTCCTGCGGGGGCTCTCCACAGGCCGCGGCCTCCTCCAGGCCACAGCCACCTGCTCCACCGGGGGCTCCTCCAGCCACAGGGGGGCTGCAGCGTGGAGATCTGCTCCACGGGGGACCCATGGGCTGCAGGGGGACAGCCTGCTCCACCAGGGGCCTCTCCCTGCACAGGCCGCAGGGGAACTGCTGCTGTGAGCCTGGAGCACCTCCTGCCTCCTGCTGCATGGACCTTGGGGGCTGCACAGAGCTTTCTCACTCCTCCCTGAGCCAGACGCTGCTGGGCAGCAGCTTTTGTTCCCTTTCTTAGATGCAAGACACCTTCTTAAATTCAGTCCAGCCAAGTAGGAAAAGTAAATGTGGACAGCTGTATCTTGGCAAAGAAGATAGTAGGGAGCAAGGAGGTTCAGCAGTCAAGATGGAAGGTGATGCCATGAGGCTTACAGGCTAGTAATGTTCTAGTGAAACCCAGCCTGAAGAAGAAGAAACCTGCCTGACTACTTGATGTGAATAACAGACTCTGTTCAGCTCTTTCCTAACATAGAAACGGTGCTGACTGCTTCTTCAGAGTAACAGAAGTTCGTGATACTACTGAAATAGTTGTGGTTCAGATGTAGATCTGATTTCTCCTAAGCACACTGAATTCACAACTGTTGATCCTCCAGAGGAGGCTTTGCAATTGAACACCTGGAGAATAGGTAAATTTCCCGCTGTTGTTCTCCTCTCCTCTTGTTTTGTTTTGTTTTGTTTTGTTCCTAGTAGCATAGGCTTAAGACTCTGAAGAAACAGGCTGCTTTTTTTCATTTCCAGCACTGGCTGTTCCTCCTGAGCCCCGCCTTCTATTTTTGCAGTCATAGGATATGTGAATGTAAATTCGTGGAGAGAGGTAGAAAACTCTTTCAACTGGTGTTTTTTCGGCTATGTGGGGAGAACAAATAGAGTGGCTTTGAATATTCTGGCTCTTATTCAGAGCAGCAGGTGGAGGGAGACAGATGCGTTTGCTTTTTTAGTGCAATGGCTTCAGAAGCAAGAGGGGAAAAAGCACTTTCTCTGGGAGCTGAAGAAGGTGTCCTAATCACAGGAGAGGTTTCTAAATGGCATATCTTTGCGAGGGTTCCTGTAGTCCAGAGGTTTTTGTTTGTTTGTTTGACGTTGGAAGGTTTTACTCTTAATATTCACGTCCTTCAGCAGAAGTGAGAAATGTGATTTTATTTTATGCAGTGTCGTGGACCCTCCGAAATCTCCTGGGAATGATGAATACCTCGCATCGTACCAATGTGATGACGGTGGAGACAAGGAGAAAGCAAGAAGATCAAAAGAACGTGACCTCATTTCAAAAGAAACCGTTTTGTACGGCAAAGAGTCTTGTGAGCCTGGTGAGAAATTGCGGCATACTTCCTCTCTCAAGTCTGACACTGAATGTAGCTCTAAAAACCTTTCCTCCTCAGCTGTTACAGAGAGATGCCAAGATACAAAGGACAAGACTAAAACCACTGAGAAAGAGCATTACCAAAGCAAGAGGGAACATGCTCCTAGTGAAGAGAAGGAGACTCAAAAAGCAGGTCCTTCCAGCAAGAGAAGGATAAAGTTGAATACAAAGAATACAAACGTGAGCTCCTGATTGGCTTCATGCTGAACTCTGTGCTGTTCTTGTCCTAATCTTGGTCTCTCCATAGATAATATGGTTTAAATCCAAATAGAATCGTGCGATGAGGAAGATCTCACTGCAACAAATTCAACATCTAAAATCAAAGTTGACATTTTCCGTGATTTTCTTCCTGAGCAGAAGATTGCAGTACTCCTTTTATATTAACGTAGAGATTATTTCAAACTGTCTTGAAGTGCTTGATGACTTAACAGTCTGCAGATTTATTATCAAATCAAAAAAACCCCGACTTGGTAGACTATTTTTTTCCCAGTTTTGAATGACCACTAGGAAGAAGGTTATTCCGGCATCAAGAAAGTCATGTGGAATGTAACAAAATTTACTGAACCAGTAAGTAAAACTTATATTTTTCTATTAGTTCCATTGTTTCAACTCTTCAGACACTTATGGATGGCATAGATAACAGAGGGGAGATCGTGGTAATCGGAGCTACCAACAGACTGGATTCTATAGATCCTGCTTTACGAAGACCAGGACGCTTTGGCAGACAGTTCCTCTTCAACTTGCCAAATAAAGAGGTGAGAACTTAAATTCAACGTTAGTGCTACCATGGCAAAGTCCAACTTTATAGGAAAAAAAAATAATTGACAACTTGAACAAAAGACTGATACGTGGAGACACTGCGTTGTTCCATGGAGGGCAAATCTGGTACTGGATATATATGGTCAGGATGATACCACCAAGTAGTTAGTTCTATAACCAAACCTTTCATTCCCAAAGTTGTACCCGTTTGCTTAATTATTTAGTCCACTTGGGTGTTTTCATCATGAAGTTGTGTTTTTGGTCTCAATCCTTCACTTATGAGTGAATAGGGGACGTGTTTGCATTTGATTGTGCCCCTGCTCAGTGGTAGTAGTTTGAGTCATAATTCTTTTCTTCTTTATAGTAATTGTAGCAATTGGAAGCATTGTGCCAGAAGTGCTTTCTGTGAATTTACTGACTGGAAAGCAAATGTGATGAAGTAATGAGACTGTCCCAATGAAAGCTTGCTAAGCTTTAGAAAAGTTTTTTGGACAGCAAAAAAATGTTTCTGGATAAACTTTTCATTACAGTATTTTCCTCTGGGTCCTTAGGTCTCGTAGTTTGGAACCTTGTTATTGAAGCTATAAATGCCTTTTCTTTCATTGTAGGTTCCTAGAAAAAGTTCAGTATAACAAATAAGAAATATTCAATTTCCTGGTTGACAATGCAGAGTGTATATTAAATAACTGTAAAATACTTGAAAGTTGAGCAAGTAAGAAAAGTGTATTAGTAGATGAGGGGTTTTGAGGGAGGACTGTTTTGTTTTTTTGTTGTTTGTTTGTTTGCCTTTTGGTTTGTTTGTTTCTTGCTGGTATTTTTAAGGAAAACTTGGGACAAGCTAAAATGCAATGATTTTGCCTCCAGGCTAGAAAAGAAATTGTCAAGATTCATACTCGTGACTGGACCCCTCAGCCACCGGACATGTTGCTTGATGAACTAGCTGAGAAATGCATTGGTAAGACTGAAACAGAAACGGATTCTTGCTTGTGACCAAGTTGTAAAGAACCTTAGCTTGTACCAGGCAGTACCCATGCTCTTGTGCCTTGTTGCACAACTAGTCAACGAGGCAGCTGGCACGCCTTCATAGCAATCTGAGTGAGATGCTTTCATCTATTTACTCTTTGTTGTCGTTCCTCTTGTTGTCTGAGAACATTAAATGGTTCTGGGGCATCTTCCTCAAGAGTATAGTTTTTGATGAGGAGTCTGCTTCAGCTGCATAAGCGCAGGATATCAGGCAGTGAGCAACATGAAACATCCTTGCAGAGTGGTAGCACTTTGAATTCCCTGTTAAGCTGTTTGGTTTTGGCATTACAAATTCCTTAAATGTTGCATGTTGTAAACCTGGGCCTTGACTGATGTAACGTTTGATTTTTGTTTGTTAGGATACTGTGGTGCAGATATCAAATCCCTCTGTACTGAAGCTGCGCTGTGCTCTCTACGCCGATGCTATCCTCAGATTTATGCAAGTAGGGAGAAGTTGCTACTAGACGTTAATTCTATTAAAATAAAAGCAAAGGACTTTTTCATGGCTATGAAGAAGGTTGTTCCAGCTTCAAACCGGATCAAGGCTTCACCCGTACAAGCACTATCACCCATTTTCAAGCCACTTTTTCAAAGATCAGTAGAGAATATTTTACAAGTTGTGCAGAAGATCTTCCCGCATGCACAGCTTGCACTAAAGGAGGACCGACAGCAAGGTATAACCACAGCATCCACTTCTTTATAATTCTGCTAAAGCAAAAACTTGTGGTTTGTGCAATCAACTTATACCTTTCAGACATAATGGTGGTAGAATTTTATTATTTGCATGTGCATGTCTTTCTTTTGGGCAAGTCTGGAATACAACACATAGGTTTTATTGTGGATTCGAAACTGAAATGCCAAATGGAAGCTCTGAATGACACAATACACAGTAAAGGACGATGCGTTCTCTACTGAAGCATCCTGCTTCTGACGGCAGCTAAGATAATTAGCATTTGTAGAGGTTGACTTGAGGTTTGAAGTACAAGGCACCTATTTTTCTTTAAAAAATCAAAACTCAGATCTTTGGAGGGGAAGCATTTCTAGGTCAATGTTTCTAATTCCTTTCTGAAGAATGTCAGGACCAGGATACAAGTATACCTGGTCTAAGCTAAATATTGTTTTAGCTATCGTCATTTTTAACCAGTCTCCTAATTTAAATGTTTGTGGATCGTACTATACACGTGAGATCAATTAGCATTGATACTTACTAGATGAATGGAATTCTGTGGCCATCACATCCTTTATCCCCGTGCTTTCATTGTGGGAACCTCCTCCAGAAAGAAATGGTCTTGTTTGTTTGTTTGTTTGTTTGTTTTTTTATCTATTTAGCAACTGCAGAAATTGTTCGTAATCTCCTTTATTCTAAGGGGGAGAAAAAAATCACCAAGAGTAGCGTACCTTATACGTACACATCAGTGGGACTTAGTACAGCTTTGTAGGGCCTTGTGCCATCTCCTTAGATCTGTGGTGGGCTGAACTCTAGGAAATAGCTTTCAGTGTGTGCTCTCAAATGAAGAAAGGGTTTTGGCACTGATTTAGAAGCTGTATTAATGGAAGAGAAAGAGACAAAGGCTATTCAGGAAAGTTAACAAACCTCTTTTGCCTTTCAGAGCATTTCAATCCTATTTTACAAGGTGATATGTTCAACAGTGATGACGATGTATCCTTGGTTTCTGGAGATGAATTAAAAGATGGAATGCCTAACGGACCAGAGAAAAAATGCCTCTGTTTCAGCAGGTAAAGAAAGATAGATCCCTGTTACGTTTAAATTCTCAGGTCTGCTGAGTCTTTGTAAACAGTTCCAGCTGTTGAAAGTGCGAGGGGTGGTAGACGAAGGGGCAACATCAAGTTTGTGTGTTGAAGGGGTGCTTGGTATTCACAAGAAGAAAGGGTGGAGGGACTAAAGTTGTAATGAAGTTGCTCTGAATGACCAAATTGAAAAGCCCAGGCTTCTCTTCGTAAGCCAAAGTGATTCGTAGACTACCAGAACACGTTGACTTAATCCATGGCATTCTTTGAAAGACTCAAGACCACATAAATGTGCTGTCTGTCCTTTTAGCTAAAAATACCCCAACTTTATGGGTTTGTGTTGCCACCTTTTGCCCTTCTGTTTTCCAGGATTGTTAAACCAGTAGTGAATTATGTAGCAGAAAGAAAACTGAGAAATGGCTTGTTAAAACACCTTGAGAAAAAATTGAATGGTGTCTTTATTTGTTAAGCCACCAAGTTGTGTTAATCTTGTGATATTTTAGTATGGAAGTCATGCAAGCCCACAGTTGGAAAGTTAGATCATGTTGTCACAGCTGGATCAGTTATTTTTCTCCGTTTCTATTGCTGTGCTGTCCAGAAGATTTTCTGTCCTCTAGAGCAAGGCTAAGTCTCTAGCATCTTTGATTTAAGCCAGCAGAGGTACAGCCTGATTGTAGTGGGGAAACAAATGCTCCTCACCAATTTATTTCCTAGTAGTAAAGCAAGATTGCAGGGATATTAATTTGCAGTCTTGGTTTAGTAAGGAATAGGAAACACAAGGGAAGAAGATGAAACAAAGGGAAGAAGGTGAAACAATTGGAATGACTGAATAACTTAACTGGAAATCTTACATGTATTTAATGTACCGCTGCCATTTGGATTATTTGGGGAGGGAAAAGAAAGTCTATAGGAAAATTACTTGGAACATCTGTGTGTCTATTCAGCACCTCATTTATAAGCTTGTTTTCTTAACTCTTGTTCTAGGAGTGCTTTCTGCGAACCAACATCATGCCAGCCCGTCTGCTAATAGCAGGAAAAGAAGGGTACGGCCAGGTTTCTTACGTGGCACCCGTGGTGTTGCATGCTTTGGAGAAGTTTCCTGTTCACACCCTGGACCTTTCTGTTCTGCTTACAAACGTTGCACCGCCAGAAGAAATCTGCGGACAGGTACCTTTTTTCTTTTTCTTCTCATCGGATTCACTGACTGTATGTAAAGGATCAATCGAGTTGCAAGTAAGGTGAGCAAAATTAATTGGTAATGGAGGTGGCCTTGTTTTAATGTGCCCGGATGTTTGCTTCTGTCTGAAAATCCCCTTTTCTTTTAGACAGCACCACAAACAATCTGGATGTTGTACATGTCGACATTTTCCATACCCAGTTTTACAGTGAGGCTGTTGCTAGCAGCTCAGGAAGCTGGGCGGTGTTGCTAATAAACATCTCTTTGTGGAAAGAAATGCTGCTCATGTCACTGGGATCCAGAAAGTAGTTCTCATTGCCTCCTAAGACTGTGTGCTCCCAGTAGATGGCTCTGTATCAGACTGCATGTCGGCTACTTTTTGTAGTTTTCTTCTAAATTATATTAGTAAGGCAACCAAGGTTTGGGGCTTCTGTTTGTTTTGTTTTCACACGGACATACACAACTTGTGCTGTTGCAGTATGTGCAATAAAAGCATTAACATTCAGAAAACACTTCATTTGCACGGTGATGTGGTTTTAACTAGAAAAAATGAACAGATTTGGTGTTTTTACTTTTAGGCAGGAAATCCATTTTCTTGTTTGGCATCACTACCTTAAAATATTTTTACCTTTAGTGGAAACGTTTGAGAGCCATACAAGTAAGGACAGACATGTTACACGACTGAATACTGATGTGTCCCTTAAGAGGGACATTTCCTTTCTTTGTTATGCGATGATTGTGGCTGTGGCCATATAGCTACGGTGTCTAGCCACTGCCTGAATATATCCTTCCCATCTTCTGACTAGAGTTCTCCGAATACTGATAATCTGAAAGGGTGCACAGAGAAATTCCTTATGTGAAAGGATGCTTGCCACTCTGTTCACGTAGTTTCATTTCATGGGGCAGTCAGATGGCTATGTAGCTATGTATTAAGAGGTTATTGTACGTGTTTTAGTTTTCTTACCCAAGCTTTCCTTTTCACTAGCTGATCCGAAATGCTCAGAAGACAGCACCAAGCACAATTTATGTCCCAGATATCCATTTATGGTGGGACAACGCTGGACCTGCCTTGAAACTTACTTTTCTAACTCTACTACGTAACATTCCAGCATTTTTGCCAGTTTTGCTGCTTGCTCCATCTGATGTACGTCACTCAGATCTCCCAGAAGAGGTATTTGTCAATACTTTCCTTACTATTTCTTCAGTGTCTTGTAATTTATGAATGCTTTCAGCATCAAAATGCTGTGCTTTCTTAAATGCATGCTGTTATTACTCAGGCACCCTAACAAATCACTTAAAATTTGCTTAGAGAAAAAGATACTGTGAAAGCATCTGCTTAAGGTTTTTTCTGAGTCAAGCAAGTGACTTTCACCCCCCTTCTCACACATGCAAATAATAAATTAATACAATAATTCTGGTGGCTACAAAGTGGTTCAGTCAAGAATATGCAGTGCTTGAAATGACAAGAGGATGTTTTTACTGAAGAGATTTCTTCTGACAGTCTGCCATTCCATGCTATGTTGGGTAAACTGCTAATAATGCAATTTAGTAGAGAATTGAAACACTTTGATTAAAAAAAAATAAGTAAATCAGTTTCTTTCTTCATATAGGCCAAAGCTTTCCAAGCTGGAAATCTGAGTTCCAATTTCTGCTAAAGTAACTTTGGAATCAAATTCTAGTTGTATTCCTAAATAAACTGTAGTAAAAGTAGGTGCAGAACTTCATTGACTTCTGAGAGTTTACATTAAGGGAAGGTGCCCAAAACAGGACCACGCTGTTCTCATTCTGATGATTTGGTCTCAGTCACTGGGGGAAGAGAACGGGTCTTACCTAGACGTGTTTATTATCAACTGCTTTGAAAGTGCTTGAGTTCCCACAGAAGTTTCTGTACAGGCTGTAAATTCCTTCTAAAATAAGTAGTGAAATTCCTCACCTACCTTTTAATACTAGAACTTGAAAATGGAGGAAGACGTAGAGGTACTAGCTACTTCAGACACCTTTTGGTAGAGAAATAAAAACTCAGCAAAAAGCCCTCACTTGTCTGCTGAAGCCTTTCTCTTCCCTCGATAGCCATAAAGGTTCTAAGTAAAGGATGCAGCAAGGCAAGTAAATACAAAGGAGGCGCTGTTGGATGTGGTGAAAGCCATTACTTTATCAGTGTAGCGTACAATCCCTTCAGCGAGCTTTAATTCTACAGGTGATTCTTAAAGGTGATATTTGAATTTGCCGTGCCAGCCTGTGAAAATGTAGCCTTTTAAGGCCAGGAAGATAACTTTTTTCAGTTTGTGTTCTTCAGGTTATTCTTAATTTGAAAAGGTACTCGTCTTTTTGGAATAGAAGATGAGTTTTTTGTGGCCTTATATCTGAAATGTCTCTCCTCCTTCTGCTTTAGATCCAAAAATTATTTAATAAGGAATTTGGAGAAGTGTGCAATATTGAGTTGCCTGGTAGGGCAGAGAGAGCATCTTTTTTTGAGGACCTAATTCTAAATGAAGTGGCTAAGCCTCCTGTAAAGAAAAGAGGTGAGGAGGATAGGAGAAGTACATCTAAAACTTTCCTATCGAAGTTACTAGCTCTTTGGGCTTTGCTTTGGTGGTCATTTTCTGTCAGTAATTTGTCGTATGCTTGTATTTGAGTACTGTAAATTGGCTAATTCTTCCTGATGAATTGAAGTTGATTGGACATTGGAAGTCGTGCCTGTAGCACCACCAGCTGAGCCTCAGAAGCCACAAGAGGAAGAAGTAGGGATGCTGGAGGAGGAAGAGGAGGATACCTTGCGTGACCTTAGAATTTTCTTGAGGGACGTTACTCACAGACTTGCCACTGACAGACGTTTCAGGGAATTTGCAAAGCCTGTTGACCCACAGAAGGTAAAGTAGTGCTGATCTGTGTGTGTCTGTAACTTCTCAGTGTTCGTACTTCTCAGCGTTTTGGGGAAGGTTCAACTTTGTTTTTAGGGCTGCACTGTTAGGATTTTGCAAGAAGCAGAGGCAGTGCTTTTACTTCTGCTGACTCTCAAATGTGTCTTATGGGATTATTCGCTGAAAGCCCTGGTTTCATTCTAAAAAGCCAGTCCAAATGCCAACACAGTTTGCTCGTGAAAAAGCTTTGATATGTAGGCGTGTCACAGCACTGAAAAGCACAGAGATCTTTCCTTATAATTACAAACAGTATTTACAGGACTACTTGAGTGAAGTCTGAAGCCCTTTCTTGGACTGTCAGTTCCTGTGGGAACAGGAATGGGAGCAGCAGTTTGTAAAAATAAGTTTTGAGATCCTGTTCTCTGTTTCATCTGGAACTCCTCAATAGGAATCAACCATAAGTGCAGTGTGTTTTCTTTTTCCTCCAATTGGCTGCTTAGATGCCTTTTTCTCCTTAATTGATGAGATAAGCCTAAACTAGGGGCGTATATTTCAAAGACAGATGTAACTTGAATATACCTGCGGATCAGCAAAGTCGTCTTCATGTGGGCCTCCACTGGCTTTTCTTCCCCTTTTTTCCTAGGTTCTTGAGCTGTGAAAAATCTAGACAGATACATATGTCCTCATCTGAACTGGTCATTAGTCTCCTCTTCTGGTCTGAGGGAAGAAATGAGCACCTCAGGGCCCAGTTATCTCATTCTAAAGTAGATGCCTGCAATAGGTACTTCACAGGTGCAATTCATGCACCTTTTCCTCAATGTCGACAACAAAGAGAATGCCGGATGGCTTGCTCAGCTTTCACTGTTGTGATTTTCTGAAGCAAAGTGAAATGAATCTCCCACCCTCAGTGTTTCTTCTCTACCATGCACGTGCTTCTGACCTCCCTACTTCTTGTTGTCCTCTCGTGGCCGCGCTAATGAAAAATGAAAAAGCCCTTCCATTTTTGAGAAGCAAACTGGTAAATTTCAGCATCTTCTGATGCATCGCAAATGTTCAGAGTTTTTAGGAAGTCGTTTATTTAAAGTCTTCAGAATAATTTTGGTAGACAGTGTGCAAGGTTAAGAAAACCTCTGAATGCTTGTATTTGATCTGCAGGTACCTGACTATGCCACAAGGATTAAAGAGCCGATGGATCTTTCAACAGTTCTGACTCAAATTGACTCGCGCCAGTACCTCGCTGCCGGAGACTAGCTGAAGAATATCGATCTAATCTGTAACAATGCCTTAGAGTACTACCCGGATCAAAGATCTACAGGTGAGGATGTGCTTTTTAGCCCTAGTTTAAAAAATCTGTCGAACGTATAGATGGATAAATGCTGTGTGCGGACAATAGACTTCGGATGGATTAGATGATTTTGGACATCCACAGAGAACATCTCTTACCACATTGTAAATATTTTATCATTTTGCTACTTGGGCATGGAATTGTGATATAAGTGTTCCCCAGGAACTAATGCTTTTGTTTTAATTAACTTCGATGTTGTTATGCTGAAAATATTCACTGAGAGAACCTTTTGGAACCAAGCTATGAAGAAAGCAATTTTCTTCTGTGATCAAAACAGTTTCATTGTTTGGTAGACAACATTCAGTTAAAGTGTGTAAAATTTCAGATCGTCACAGCGCCTATGTTTTGCAAGACACTGCGTATTCAATGGTGAGGAACGAAATGGATACAGAGTTTAGACGACTTTGTGAACAAATTAAAGAATCTCGTGAGAAAAGAGGTACGTGCTTTAACGCTAAGGATTTGAAGACTTGTCTCTGCATTTGTAACTGAAAATGCACGACGAAGATCTTTGGTATCTATTCTTTCTTGCAAGGTCGCACCTCTGCAGCGTGTGCTCCATGCGACAACTCCAAGTCACCACAGCAGAACCCTGCTACTGAAGACGAGAAACCAGATGAAGAGAGTAATGAAAATGAGGAGATGCCAGCGGCACCTGTAGATGCCAGTACACCCATTTCTAATGGCAAGTTGCATTTTATTCAGCTGCTCTTGTCATTCATACCTTCTCCGTTCTTGAGGCGCAACAGGTGTCTCTGATGCCTGGCTCTTTATGGCAGAGGTAGTTTGTTTTCAAATCGACTTCCAAATGGGAGAGAGAAATCCAGAGGTCATTCATTCAATATAGTGATGAATTAAAGTTCAAAGAAAGTTGGTTCATTTGATGTACTCTTACTGGAACTTCATTTTGTAAACAGAACGACCCCCCACTCAAGGATATCACAGCTTCCCACCCATACTAAAAATGATAGTACTCACCCTTGTAGGAGCAGCAATGTGAAGAAGGTCAAGGGCAGTAAGAAGGGTTCGAAGCTTTGATATAACACGCCTTTCACTTTTTTTGACAGAGCTCCTAATAAGCATCTTTAGCAAGGTCTGGAGATGGGAGAAAAACTCAAACTAGATTTTAATTCTAGGATGTATAATGTCAAGCTTGACTGTTCCTCTGAACAGTCAATTGAATTTAATTTTTTTTAATTTAAATTAATTAGTTTAGTTTTTTTAATTTAAATTCAACTGAATTTAAAGTTTTGAATTTAAATTCCAATTGAATTTATTGAAAAAATTCCAATTGAATTTAATGTTTTGTTGTTGTAGTTTTTCACGAAACACTAAGTTTATGTGAAAGGTTTTGCTGCAATATCTTTTTGCCAAGGATATTAAGCTTAAGTTATCCACAAGAAAACGGTGGGGAGAGGGAAGCTTTAGTTTTGAAAGCTTTTTTTTTTTTTTTTTTTTTTTTTTCTCTCCAGGTTTTTCTTGAGCACAGCAGCGTTTCAGTGTCTGCCTGCCATTAGTTGCCCCACTACCAAGTCAGGAGGGTCAATTAAACTTGCGTGAGGCAGAATTTCTTTATCTGAATCTACGTGGTTCACATAAATATATTCTTGTTTCCTTCTTTCCCTAGGATTATTCTTCTCCCAGTATTGAATGTTTCAACGGACACTGTTTAAGATCAATGAGCAAAAGCATCCTGCGGTGTTCAGTCTCCAGCTTTGAAGAAAGTATGGCGATACTGAGGGGAAATGTCAAGAGAAGACGCTTTTCAAGGTACTGTATTTCTATATGTTCAATCTCTGTTCGATTTGTAGATTGAAAAGCAAGAGAGAAAGCATGTGCAGTGAGTTGTGGCCTGATAAACCTCCGGCTAAAATCAGCAGAGGCCTAAGAGCATGCTGATGGCGTACCAGTACCTTAAAACTAGAATCCCTCTTCTCAGTGAAAGTCTTCTGCTTTTCTAAAAAAAACATGTTTTTTTCCCCAACCCCTTTGAGGTGTTGTCGTGGTTTAACCCGGCCGGCAGCTAAACACCACACAGCCCTTCTGCAACCCTCCCACCTCCCTCTCTGGGATGGGGGAGAGAAATGGGAAAGTGAAGCCTGCGAGTTGAGATAAAGACAGTTCATTAAGACAGGAAAATAATAATGATGATGATGATGATGATAGTACTGCTACTAGTAATGTGTACAAAACAAGTGATGTACAATGCAGTTGCTCACTACCCGCTGACCAGTGCCCAGCGTAACCCCTAGCAGCCCGGCTGCCCCGCCCTATCCATGGTGCAGCGTGTTGCCATAAGGCATAGAATTCTTTGGCCAGTTGGGGTCGGCCATCCTGAGTCTGTCCCCTCGCAGCTGTTGCTGTGCGCCGATTCTGATCGCTAGTAGGACAGTGAGACACCGAAAGGTCCTTGGCTTGTTGTAAGTACTGCTCTGCAGCAATTGAAACATCGGGGTGGTATCAGCACTCTTCTAAACATCCTTTCACACATTCTAAGCCAAAACATAGCAACCTACCCGCTACTAGGAGGAGAACTAACTCTGTCCTAACTGAAACCAGGACATGTATCTTTTCCACTTGGGTGCTATTGCTCATAATTTTGAGAATTCAACATGAGCAAGCTAGGAAATGTGGGTACATACAGAACCGCGTGTATATGGTACGCAACAGACTTGGGATGTGGATTCTGCGTGAGGCCTACAGGCTTCTCTTTGTATACCATGGAGCATTGGCTTGTAAACATGGTGAAATTTCCCATCCTTGATGGGTCTAATACAACAAGTCTTTTCTCCCTTCTCTGCCCGGTCCTCTTTCTTAATGTAGGCAGTTGAGAAAGCCAAAATTGGAACGAAAAAAAGAATATAACACAGGTAAGTGGCTGTAAGTCCCCGGGATACCTATTTGCGCTGGTTACTGAAGAGGATGGCACTTGGTCACTCCATGGCTTTCATTTGGCCCCAAAGCCTTCTGTAGTCAGCTGAATTCACTCCTCAGTGACTTTTCTGTGAAGAGAGGTAGGTGCAAATAGGAGATTTTATGAATTCCTTGGGGAGGGAGCAGTGTGAATTGCAGCTTGGTAGGCACAAAGCAAACTGTTCTAATTGTGCAAAGGAAATCGATACTTGATAAGTTCAAACTTAGTTTTATAGCTGGCAAGCACAAAAGTAAACCTTAGCTGTGATCCTAGCAGCACAGTGGTGTAGCTCTTCCCTTCCCCTTGTCCTCTTGGCTCTTTTAATGACAGTGCAAGCAACAAACCTGTGCCAAAGGGTGCTGTATGGCAAACAATGGGCAGGCTTTTTTCTAAAAAGCACGAGTTTGAGTTATCTGGTGTTTGGGTGTTTCTCTTGAAACGATTCTTCCCTCCTTGAGCTGTTAGATCCTAATGCAGGAAATGGAAGTGCTGCATGCATAAACAGAGTAATCAAACATACACCTCTTAGGAAGAGGCTTGCAATGTCATAGTGTTTGTTTTGAGCACTGTTAGATACAGTTTGACATGACTGGAGTGAAAACACCTTAGAGAAAGGTGTTGATTGTTCTCACTTTTCCAAGACAGAAATAACTGGAGTAGATTTCCCTCCTGCATGGAACAAAAGTTGCACGTTTGTTTTTGTCTGGCTAGCTTTCAGTCTCTTTAAAAATTTCCCTACAGGTCCCAGTTTTAAGTAGACAGTTTAAACGTGCAGAGCGATGAAGAAGTGGAATGCAGTGGTTGTGACACCAACTTCTGATCTGAAATGTAAAGAAAACTCAATCCACTTCAGGGTGCCTTTTTTGTTTGTCTGTTTCCATTTTACAAGAGCAACGGTGAAATAAGGAGAATCCCATCTTCACTGTTTCAAAATCCTTTGTTTCTGCGTTTCAGTCACCAGAACATTGAGGAGTAGAGCTGGTGCAAAAACTGTGAGACGAGTCCACGGAGAAAACAGGGACGTGGAGCTGCGCCGCAGCTGTAGAGTCGGACACAGTCGGTACTCGACTACTAACTCGTCCATTCTATTTGACAAACTTATGACAAAGTAAGTCATCTTTTCTTGCAGACCTCTTAGAATGATCTTTCTTAGCAAGCCTTTGCACTATGGCATGAGGTTGGCCTCGACTTGCTCTTTATTTTGACAGCAAAGAGGTATGGCTGCTCCTGGCATTTCCTTCATGTTTACAGGGAGACACCGTTACCTGGCTAGATAAACAGATTTTCTTGAAGGTGCTATTTCAGCATATAAGAATTGATTTAAAAAACAACAACAAAAGTGCTTCATGGCTTGCTAGTTTTGTAATCTCACATTTCTCCAGGAATACTTGATTTGCTGCATTTCACCATTACACTCGTCAGCGCCGCTGATTCTGGTTTATCACTATTTGCATTGCAAATCTCCTTGTCCAAAGCTTAAACTGATGTATGCACTGCTTGAAAACAAAACCTGAAGTTGCAGAGCAGTAGACTCAAGTCATTATGTTAGCCGCTGTGTAACCATACTGCTTTCCAAACATAAGATGTCCAGCTTATTTTGTTTCTATGAAGAGTTTAAACGGCTCCCGTTAAGCAAAGATGTCCCCACACTGATACTATTAAGCAAGGATTCCACCTCCTTTGGCTGAGGTCTGCTCCCTTACTCACATTCGAACATTCATCCAAGTAGCCTGCAATTCCACACTCTCGGGGGAAAGTCCATAGAATAGAAAAGGTTCCTCCAGTCTCTTCCTCAGCCTTTTTTTGAAGCATGCAATAAAGCAAAACATTCACAGGCTGCCCTTCCATGCAAAACAAGGCAAATTAGTAAGACAGGAGCCACAAAACTGATTGTCCTTTAAAGTTAAAATGAGATTTGAAATAGATCGAGTTAGCAAGTGTTGTAAGTCTGTAGCTAAGTCTGGTTTTGCCAATGCAGCACAATTCCCTATCACGTCGCCAGAGCTGCTTCTGTAGCTCCAAGAAGCAAAACTGCTTTGAAAAAATACAGTGTCATCAAAGCATTCGTTGGCTCAGTAGGCACGGCTCAGGTTCAACAAGTTTGTGAAAAAATGAGTACTAACAGAAGCAGCAGGGTCCAAAGAAACACTTTATGTCCCCACTGCGAAATGAGGGGCTTTACCTTGAGTGTTATGCACGCTGTCAATAGAAAAGCACTGTAACAGAATCTGCCACGGCAGTTTGCATGTTACTGAAAGACCATCAGAGTGGGACTGCAGCAAGATCATTGCGAAGTTGCAAAAAAAACATGTGGGGGTGGGAGTTTAGTTGCGTTAGATAACACAATCTTAGATAAAGATTTTGGTCTTAACATAAAAGTAAGGATGTCTACTGATCTCTTCAACTCCAACAACTGAAGCCCAAGTCTGAAAAATCGCCTTTAAGAATGCAAAGAAAATATTTAACTCTTCTGTATGTTCATACTTTGCTATCAAGCAAAGGAATGAATGCTGATGCCTTAACTATGTAGGGCTGTAGCTTACAGAGAGACTACACCTTCCTGTTTTTTTCCCTTTAAAAACGTTAAATGCATGTGAAATTATTTGGGGGTGTTTTCACATGCAAAGCCGAATGCAGTGCATGCAAGCCCTGTCATCTTCTTCCTCTAGTAGTGTCGCGTTAAGGGGTGTAGCCGATTGACCGTCATGGGTCCCGTCGGATTCAGGGTGCTGAACTATCACGGTCACGGATTCACCAACAACGCAGTACGGCCTCGCTCTAGTCGCATTCAAGGAGAACTCTCACAGCTAGGAAGAATGCAATTAAGTGCAATTTCTTACGGCGACAGGTACACAGGTTCTTTGGATTGTCAGTGATAAATTCACTGTCTGCAAAAGCAAGCTAGCATGCATGAAATGCACAGGTACACAGCCTAGGTATTAAGACATTAAAAAGCATCAAAACTCTAGAGATTTCTAAGATTCCACAGAGACGCCTGGTATAAGCAAGCGTTCAGATCTTACCCCACGGCGTCCCAATGGAGTGGGGGTGGGGGAGTGAGAGGCTCAGCCTGTCGAGTGATGTCAGAAGGAATCCTTCCTGATAGTATCTTCCCTAACATCCCCTTTCTCTTAAAGCAAGTGATATTATTTTCTATCTTTAAGGTGGAGCTTGAGTGACTCTAGTCATGCATATCTTGGTTGTGCTTGGTAGAAATGATCTCACTTGCGTTTAAAGGTACAGGCTCTGAGAAATTCCGAGGGCGTGCTCAGTGAGGGGTGGTTGCACCTTGGAGGCGGGTAGCTTTTGGGATGGAGGTGTGCTTATGATGCCTAGTCGCTTAAGGCAATTACTCCACAAGTAGTAACTTAGTGTTGATTTAACTACAGCATATCTAAAACACAAGAAGGATGTTAGTATGGAAGAAGCCGATGAAACCAGTCCTTAAATCTTACTACTTATTGTGCGTGAGCAGACTGGCGTGAGTTTTAGCTATACTGGCAAATATCAAACCACACCTGTGTCGTCCTAAAGCTGGGAAAAAAAAACAAAAACAAAAACAAAAACAAAAACAAGGAAATGTTGAAGCAAACAGGGAGGCCTGTAGCTTGTGCAGTCTTTTAGCTGAGAAAATAAAAAAGGAGAGAGACAGGTAGCCTTGAGCTAGCAGAAGCAAGGAAGAGAAGGGCTAAAAGGGAAAAAACAGGAAGGAGAACACCAGCTCCAGACTGACCTATAGTAACCTTTTTCTCATTAAGTGTCATTAGCACATTAAAAAT
Organism: Netta rufina; assembly: GCF_964035555.1. Lineage (NCBI taxonomy): Eukaryota > Metazoa > Chordata > Aves > Anseriformes > Anatidae > Netta > Netta rufina. Next base: position 11,709,669 of record NC_140142.1, on the reverse strand, counting down.
CACACCTGTTAAAATGCTAATCTATGCTAATGTGGGATTCGGTGTGTGTCCCCCCTCTCCTGTTCCCCCTCCCCCCCGGTATTCCTCTGTAATGCACAAGCTCAGTGGAGATAAGTTAGGTGAGCTGTAATAACCAATCCAAAGGAGCCAAAGAGAGAGTTTTCACAAGTTTCCTGTGTATAAATGACGGTGATTCGAGTCAGAGGTGTGCTTGCTTTGCGAAAGATGGCCAAGTACCTGACTCTGCAGAGTTCTATAAGTAATTATACAATTAAAAGACCTTCGTGTGCATTCCGACTCTGGGTGCTTATTGGCGCGGTGCACTCTGCACGAACCTGCGGACAACATCTGTACTCAGTGTCATGCCTACAGACAACCCTTTACTGTTGGGACCTGCATATTTTTCTGTGCATTCAACACAACCCCTTTGGCACAACTAGTTAACCACGTAGCTGCCAGTCCACTACTCAGTTGCACTTGTGAAGAGGAAAAGCTATTTCCATTTACTGTAGGAGCACATCCTCTAAATGCAGGCTTCACTCAGCTGGTCATTTACTGCAGGACAAGATTTGAAAACTGTTGTTGAGTTCTGGGTTTCCTGCTTACAGGAAAAATTAAGTGCTAGATCGCCCTCTACTCCGCTTTGTCTGCTGCATTTAATGGAGATTAAACTGATTTCGTTTGCTCCTCCGTTTATGGACAATGAGCTGAAGGAACAGGTACAGCACATTAGCCTGGAATGCCTTCCCTCCCAGCCAAAGTAAACTGGAGCTGTAACTAAAACAAGCAAAAGCAAGGCTTCCGTGTTTTCAGCTGAATAAAGTTCCAACAAAATCATCCTCTGGGATTTGAAGCTTACTTCACATGACATGCCAACGACTCTTTTCCCTCCATTGTAAAGCGGATCCCTGCTGTTAGTTGCTCTAGAAGCAAAGGAATCATCGGTTTGGTTAACAAATAGCCGCTTCTGCAAACGAGAAGTGTTGTGCTGTCTCTTCCCTTTGAATGACTCCACACTTCTCATCAGCTACTGGATTGCTGACCTAGAATCAGAGAACATCCCAAGGTGGAAAGGACTCCCAATAATCACCAAGTCCAACTCGTGGCTCCACACAGGACCACCCCAAACTGAGACCCGATGTCTGAGAGCATTGTTCAACACTTGTTGACCTCCGTCAGGCTCGGTGCCATGAGCAGTGCCCTGGGCAGCTGTCTCAGTAGCCAGCCACCCCCTCAGCGCAGCACCTGAGGCGCACGGGGCTCGGCGGGGCGGCCCGGGAGGGGAGGACGGCGGGGCGAAGTGGCAGCTCCCTCAGAGCCATCTCCCCGCCGCCTCGGCCGCATGTCAGGGCTTTTTCGTGTCGGGGCTTTTTCATGTCGTGCCCTCGGTCTCTCGCCGTGGGTGAGATGCTGCTCCCCAGCGCGGACCCCTTGCGCACGGGGCCTGCCCGCGGCGGCGGCGGGAGGGAAACCCCAACCCCAAAGCCCTCCCGGCAGGGAGAGCTCGGGGTGAGGGCCGATCCAGCACCGACAGTAAACACACGCCGGAGGAAATGCTCTGGTTTTAGCCATGAGCAGCGCGGCCAGGTTCAAAAGGCGTCACGCTGGAGCTCCAAGTTCGGTGGCGTTCCGAGGCCGTTGTGGCGGTTGTGGAGACGGCCCCGGCTGAGGTGGCTGCTGCTGTCGCTGCTGTCCCCTCTGTCCCTGCTGTTGCCGCTGTTGCTGCTGTTCCCGGACCTTGGAGACCCCCGGCGGCTCCCTGTGCCAGGCCCTGTGGCCCCGGGGAGCTGCCCGCCGCCTCGTCGGCCAGCCCGGCAGCAATCCTGCCAGCACAGAATAGCCCACTGCGTTTCAGGGTAAAGTGACGATTAATTTCTATTTCCTGGCCTGGGTGCTGCTTTCTTCTTTAAGGAAGCTTCAAGGTTAAAGGTTCAACTCAGTTATGTCAGGGTTCAACTCCGTTTCGTGAAGGGGCTCTTGTATGAAAGCTTAAGCTGGGATTGACTCTCTGCTAAGCGGAGGCCAAACGTGGACCTACTGAGAAGCAGGTCCTAAGTGATAACATTTTCTAAAGAGACTGCTAAACACATCTGAACAGTGCTGCTGCAGAACTCTGAATGGGGGGATAGCAACTGTCTTAACTGATCTGGAATCTTGAATTTACTTTTCAATGAACAAGAGGTGTGTCTCTCAAGGCAAACAAAGAGAGGAGTAACACCCTCTCTTGTCACTCATGTCAACATAAATTTATGCTCAGAGCGTAGGTGTAGGAACAGCATCGGTATGTATATGGAACATCGGGAGAGGAAGCTCTATCGGTATTTACAGTTTTTCTACTATCTTGCCAGAGAGACGTCATCTCCAAATGAGAAATGGATGTATTTTGAAACAGTGGTGGTGGATCGGATTTCTTCTTTCTAGTGTTTATATTTGCTCTTGAATCGTACTTAATACCTGGTAACACCTCAATCAGTTGTCAAAAATAAACTTAAAAATGTGTAAGGCTTATCTCATTGGTCAGTATAAAGATCAAGGTCTTCCCTTCCCTTCCCTTCCCTTCCCTTCCCTTCCCTTCCCTTCCCTTCCCTTCCCTTCCCTTCCCTTCCCTTCCCTTCCCTTCCCTTCCCTTCCCTTCCCTTCCCTTCCCTTCCCTTCCCTTCCCTTCCCTTCCCTTCCCTTCCCTTCCCTTCCCTTCCCTTCCCTTCCCTTCCCTTCCCTTCCCTTCCCTTCCCTTCCCTTCCCTTCCCTTTTTTTCTTCTTTCCTTTCCTTTCCTTTCCTTTCCTTTCCTTTCCTTTCCTTTCCTTTCCTTTCCTTTCCTTTCCTTTCCTTTCCTTTCCTTTCCTTTCCTTTCCTTTCCTTTCCTTTCCTTTCCTTTCCTTTCCTTTCCTTTCCTTTCCTTTCCTTTCCTTTCCTTTCCCCCCAGTATTGTTTTTCCGTTCTCCTTCTCACTGCAGTCTTGATTTTGTTCTTGTCCCTTAAGTATGTTTCCAATGTGTTGCTGAAACATTTTCCCTTTCAATCCTAAAAAAGGAGCTGTCACTGGTGAAGATCAGAGCTTATCCCTGAGCCCAGGAGCTGTCACCTTAGTCTTCCAATCGGACAAGGACGACTTCATTTCTCATGTAAATGCATTTGTCAGGTTTGCGTATTGTTTTTTCAGGAATGGAAAGTGTGTATAGAATGGATTTAAAATCAATTTTAAATGTAAAACGTCAAGGCAAAAAAGTTCTAATTACAACCTCTGCACACAATTTGCCAGCTGTGGGACTAGGAGTTTTCTTATTTACTGTGTTTTGTTTAACGTGTCTGAAGTTTAATGGACAGCAATCAAGGCGTGCTAGAAATCTGAAAGCACTTTATGCTTTGTTCTCTCCGTCATTTTGGTATAACAAACTAGCTTATGTTTTAAACCCTCCATGAGGTTAGTGGTTTCCCTAAAGGTAACAAGTCCCTGTGTGCTACAGTAAGACAGTAACAAAACATGAAGTATAGAAGTTCATCCTGTCATTATTCAGCTTCTGCCTATGGACAGACAACTACGCTTATTTAAAGCGGTATCACCTTGAAACCTAATCAGCATTTTAAAAAGGACTTTGTAGCAGTTACTGGCCTTTGTCCTGGAGGGCTGAGGTTTGTTTTGTTTTGTTTTACATTCAGCATTTCCGTTTCTAGCTTACATTCCCCTGTTGTTTTGCGTGAGGAAAACGTGCAACTTTAGAAAGGAGAACGGAAAGAGCTGCTTTTTAGTCTAACTTTTCAGTTTGTCGTAGGAGTTTTAAATGTGGTAGGAGTAAAACACCAGAAGTACTGCTGCCAAAGTTATATTCAAACTCGTCTTTCTTGGAGAAGCAGAAGAAGCCCAGGGAGAAATAAATTTGCAAACATGCTCTTCATGCTCTCCTTTCCCAAGATTTCTCTGAGATATAGCCCATCCTCTGTGGGTTTTGAGGTATATGGTTCCCAGGAGTGAAAAGGAGGGCCAAACATCTCTCCTCTTGGATCTCAACATGCCAGGGCTTTAGTGTACTGCCACTTACGGCTCCGCTTTTTCACCTGGAAAAAGCAACCGCATGATGTAGACTGAGGAGCCCTCACAAATTAACTTGCCATCACCAAGTGACGCCCAGAAAAGGTGTATTTAAAAGCTAGGCTCATTATAGAGTCACAACAAACCCCTCATGACTGGTGCAGTAGACAGTGAGGTAGAGGGCGAGCCCTGGAAAGACAGAAGAAAAGTAGCAGTGAGTTCTGGGTACCTTTGTGCAGACGAAACAGAAAAACGCAGGCAGTGAAGTAATAGTGTTCCGTTACTAATGCCAGCAATAGATAATTGCAACAATTATCTATTAGATCATAGGTACTAATTAACAGATAATTGCGCAACTCCGGAAATCAATAAATAACTGATTCCCCTCAGAGAATGTCTTCTACATTTTTACATTAAAAAGACTCCAGAGTTGTAATGGATTAAAATCCTACGGAAGGGAAAGAAATGGCATCAGCCACTAGTTCTGCAGAAGCGAAAAGTAGTACTGATAGAGTTTAGATGGAAATTTTCACTTTGTGTGTTTAGTTTGGGGATTCTTTTTAAATCATTCATACCAGCGATTTAGTTCTTAAGGCTGTTTCTTTGAGATTAAGTGACAGGACTTCTGTTACTCTTTTCTTCTTGGAATGCTTCTTGATATTCTTACGTCAGCCAGAACTTCTGTCTCTGTTGCAGATGTGAACAATGACCGTAGCTAAGAAGCCCAAATCTTCAAAGCCTAAAAAGCCCTCTTCAAGGCGGTCTGGCAAATCCAAGAAACCAAGTACTAAAATACTGATGTCACGCACCGCCAACTGGGGCCGGATAGTGCCTGCAGAAGATTCAAGCCAAGTCTCTGTGGCCCAAGGACGTGGAGGTGCTATTTACTGTAGATCATCTGAAAAATCTAAGGCTTTTGCCCCAAGAGATCTAAGTAAGTGTGCGTTTTATCCTGCCTCCATTGTCTTCAAAGCAAAAGTAGAAAATGCAGTTCTTACTTGTTGCACTGATAGAGAAGGGGACTACTGTGAACAAAGACTTCAAAAGCGAATCCCCTAAGGCAACTGAAGTGACTGATGTTACAGAAATTAATTTTGATATATTTACAGTCAACAGAGAAATATGGGGAGCTTTTTGTAATGCACAGATTCCTCCATGTCTTTTCTGTTTTGCAAAGAAAAGTGTTTGATTGTTGCTATTCACAGCTTCCATTTTTCACAGGTTTTTTGAATGATAACATTGCTCAGGAAAAGATCTGGTATCTGTAGGGGTACCGTCATTCCTAGTTCCTAGTTTTTATGTTTTTACCGTATAATTTCAAGTCTAAGTTTGTGGTTTAAGTTATAATAAGGAAAAAAACAGTAGTTGAGTTAATCAGGTTAAAGATTATAGATGGAGAGGAACTTGGCATTAGGTGCTACAAACAGAATGGCAGTTAGCCTTGCCTTAGAAAAATTAAAATGGTTGACTAAAGTTGTTTGTTTTTTTTTTTTTTTTTCCCCAAAACATTGTGTTGACCAGCCAATTTGAATTTGGTGGTATTAAAGCTGTCTGCAATAAGTTTTTCTGGTTTGGATTGTAGCTAGCTCCTCTAGGTGCTCCTGCAGAATAGTATTTTTTTAAATACCTTTCTTAGAAACAAACAAACAAGATCTCTTTTTAAATTTAACTTTCTTGCAGTCGTTAATGATGGAATTGCTCCGCCACAGAGCCTTCTTTTTCCACCTGAGAAGATGTGTATGGATTGGCGAGAAACACAAAGTGTTGGAGTTGGCCTGTACAATCTTGGCAACACATGTTTTCTTAATGCTACTCTACAGTGTTTGACCTACACACCCCCACTTGCCAATTACATGCTTTCTCTTGAGCACAGCCAGTCATGTGAGTACTTTCTAACAGTATTTTGAATCTGTTGGATAGCTCTGAAGGTGAAAGAACAGCAGTGATTCTGTGAGATAAGCTTATTTGCCTGATTTTACCTGTAGAAGCTGGCTTTGAGCACTGTATTAGCAGTGGGCTCCGAATAGCATATGGAGTGCAATTAATGCACCATGGTTTATTTATTTATTTGATTGTTTGTTTGTTTGTTTATTAAAGGATCATTTATTGCTTCATGGGAATAATGAAGTGCATTGGACAGTAATGCATTTAGTAGTAATTTTAGAGAGTAATACATTTTGCAGGCTGTGGAGTTCACATTCCTGTCAGCCTTTACAACTGCGACTTTGCAGTAGTCTTTTAGATTTCTCATCACAACATGCATTTGAATACAGGCTTAGTGGATATTTTTATTCTGTAAAGTTGTGTGAAATGAAATGTTACAAGACTGTTGGGACATTGGCATCTTGGGAGAATAGAATGTAGCAAGGAGAGTGGATATTGTATCTATAGTTTAAATTGTACTTAGATGTTTGTAGTTGTGGATATTTCGCTGGACTGGGATGCTTTGTTCTTTCACTCTTCAGGTCGTGAACAAGATTTTTGCATGATGTGCACGATGGAGACTCACATTAACCAGGCCCTGCGTTGCACTGTTGATGCCATCGAGCCCACGCATGTTATCAGTAATCTCAGTCGTAAGTGGCTTCAGATGTGTTTCTTTTCGATAGCTTGTAATCTTCAAATAATCATTTGATGTGTCTAAGTGGTTTTAACACTCAAATGAAGAGAGATTTTAGAAATACAAGAACGATTTCATTTTTAAATGAGGTCAATACTATCATCTTCTTATTTAGGAATAGGACAACATTTCCGTTTTGGCAGTCAAGAAGACGCACACGAGTTCTTGCGCTATACTGTTGATGCTATGCAGGAAGCGTGCTTGAACGGAAGCACCGAGTAAGCATAAACAAGTTCACTTTCATACATTCTCTAGCACCTTCTAGTCCTTTATTTACTCTCAGAAATGATCTCTAGCACCTTTTAGTGCCTTATTTACTATCAGCAACGAAAGTCTACATCATCCTTGGTTTTCATCAAACTCTTTGAAGAGTTAACTCTGTGCCTTAAATCTTCTGAGGTCTGATTATAATTTATTTCCAGATTGGACAGATCTTCTCAAGCTACCACCATCATTCATCAAATATTTGGAGGATTTCTAAGATCGAGAGGTACTTGAAAAAATATTCCTGTCCTTAGAACTGATCTGTGTCTTTTGTCGGTAGTAAAGCAGTCTGTAGTTTGTCTAAAGTAGCATCTGTCAGCAACTTGAATTTGGACAGTTAGTCTCCTTCACATAATGTTAAGCATTTATATTTTGTTTCCAGTGAAGTGCTTGAATTGCAAAGCAGTTTCGGATACGTATGAGGCATTTCTTGATATCACTTTGGATATAAAGGTAGGATGTTTTCTAAATATAATTCATGATGTTTAAGTACATGCATAACTTTCTAAATTAAACTTGTTTAACTTAAAAAAACAAACCACATATAATGTTAAAACATAAGAGCTTGGTGGTGCTAAGGAAGTGGATTGGACTTTGTCCTTCCGTGGAACCCATGTAAATAGTCTCCACATTTGCATTGGGTTTAAGGGAAAAGAATTCTCTTTCTGCAAAAATTATAATGCTGTCATACTTCTTTGTTGTTCTACCTGAATATACATCTAATTGTTAGACTGATGAATTTGTCCCCAGTATTGATGACAAAGCACACTATAGATGCTGTCTAGGCTACTGGAAAAGTATTTGTTCCAAAGTCAAATGCCTTCCAGGTGAGGTCAATGCTGAGCATGCTCTTTCTGCCTCCTTCTTCACAGTAGATCGCTTGAGTATGTTAGTAAGATTCTCTTATAAACTACTAGTATGTCTGTGGAATTCTGAATTACGGTGACTTTACGCTCTTCTTTCTCACTGCTCTAGGCGGTTTCATCTGTTAGCAGAGCTCTGGAACTCTTTGTGAAACCTGAAGAGCTGGATGGAGAGAATTGCTATAAATGTAGCGAGTAAGATTTTGACGTCAGTTTTCTATGTTGCATGACTCTGTTGGACTACCTCTAAACTTTGGATCTACTTACAAGTTTTGTGGAAGTTTATAAAAGACTTGGATTTTTGTTTCTTTGGAGGGGGGAAGTCTTGTTCATAGGCATTCCCTATGGGTTTGCAATTCTCTGGCTTGTATTTTGCCATCAGAATTCAAAAAGAGCTACTTTTGTTCTTTCTATTTATTAGCTCTCGACAGTACTTTTCTTGATGTAAACTGCCCAGTTTCCGTTGTTCTCTGGGCTAGTGGCTAATTTTCACTGCTTACACCGTAGGTCCTACCTTGGAGCGGGCAATGTGTCAAACTGAACTATTTTGTTTCAAAGGATGGCAGATGGTTTCAGTGTCTTTCCAGACAAGCTCAGTACATGAAGACTTCCTACTGTTAAATGTTTCCCTCCTGTAGAATGACCATGTGCTTCTGTTGTATTTTTGATGTTGATAGTCGACCTATGTTGGGAGATTATTTGCAATTTCTAGTCCTGGGGACCAAGGCTCTCTCGTTCCGCTTTCAGTATTTGTATTTCCCTTGAAAGCTGAAAGAATGTATCCAGGATTGGAGTTCAAATAGCCACTTTTGTAGACCAAGAAATGGTACCTTGCCATCCAACCTGGTAATACCCTTTCGTGAGAGATTCCTGTTCCCGCTATGCTCTGAGTTGTTGGGAAAATTTACCTTCTTCTGTGTATTAACAAACCTGACACGCAGTGCGTGGGTTTATGAAAAGAAAAAAGACCAACCTATTATGCAAGTAAATATCATTCAAATAGCATAGGCATGCGTGAGACATTAAAAGGAGTTTGTTTTGGGGGCGAAAAAAGAAGATGCCTTCAAACACTTATCTCTGCTTGTTTTTAAGGTGTAAAAAGATGGTTCCTGCGTCCAAGAGATTTACCATACACCGTTCTTCCAAGGTTCTCACAATATCACTGAAAAGATTTGCAGATTTCACAGGTGGAAAGATCAACAAGGTATATTTACCACTGTAATGCAACTATATCATTGTGTAATGGGACATCCCCCAAAGCTGAAAGTTGTTAATATTTTCAGACAATAATTGTAGACTAACGACTATGGCTTATTCTTTCTCTTAATATCAATAAAGTTCCCGCTTGACAAGAAGCATATGCTTTCCTCTGAGAAGGCTGATTCATCAGGAAACAGTTCTCTGCAACTTCTAGTCTTAACCGTTGTTTATGGGAAGACTTATTTGTAGTGAATCAAGAAATATATTCTAGAAATATATTCTAGAAATAAATTCTAGTCTGTGTTTTTTGGAAGTGTTTTTCTCCGGCTAGTCCACGAAGTACTCTGGGATAATTTTTCTATCTTCTTGGTGTCTCTTTAGGAGGTGAAATATCTGGAGTATTTGGACCTGAGAGCCTACATGTCGCAGTCAATGGGAGAACCACTGCTCTATGCCTTATACGCGGTGCTGGTACATCACGGTGTCAGCTGTCACTCAGGACACTATATATGCTATGTAAAGGTAGAAGTCAACAGCATTTCTAACAGGGTAAAGGTTGTGCTGGCAAACCAATTAAAGCATGACTAGCAGCTACTGTTTCTAGGGAAAAAGATTTCATTATATTTTTATTTGACATGTGTGTATTTTGTTCCTATCCGTGATTTCAATTGGAAAACGTGCAATTCACCTAAAGAAATCGTTGTCTTTATTTGCAGGCTGGTAATGGACTTTGGTATCAGATGAATGATGCTAAAGTAGTGCGTACTGACATTAAAAGAGTTCTTGGTCAGCAAGCTTACGTACTTTTTTATATCAGGTAATAACAAATCTTAAAATGTGTTCAGAAGAGATTTACTTTCCTGTTATTGATATTTTTCTGTTTTGCAAGTGTTTTTCTTGCTATCCCAGGAGAAGATTATTATTTGTCTAATTCAGTTCTGTCTAACCTGAAATTCTCTGTGTCGTTTATTATCTTTTGTTGCTTGGCCTTAAACTGCAGCACTTGTGTAAATTGCTATCTATGTGTTATCTGTAGCTGGCTAATTTAGAGAAGGAGAGAAATGAAGGTCATCTGTAGAGAAGGCTTCCATATCGTATGAGCTGTTCCTCTAAAATGATAGGATGGGATTTAATCCAAGAGTAGGCTGAAAGAAAAACTAAACTACGATCACTGCTCTTTTCTGAAGGCGCTATGATTTGACACTTGGAGAACGTGCGTTTTACTTGCCAGCACCATCTTATCCCTGTTCATTCCCTCCTGGTCAGCAGGGGGCTAATAGTAAGCAGGCTGGATTTATGGGACCACGACTTCTTCCTCATATGATTAAGGTAATTCAGGGAAGCGGGAGGGCAGATAACGGCACCAAACTGCTAGTGGGTTTGGGGTTTGGTGTGGGGTTTTTTGTTTGGTTTTCGGCATCTTAGTTTTGTTTTCCTTCCCACGCTGCAGCTTTCTTCACAGCCCTCATGCTACAGCCAGAGTCATTCAAACAGTGGTTACTGCTAAATTGTGCAGCCATGCGACTCCATTACTTTATAGCTCCAAGACAGCTTTCTAAAGCACAGAGAGCTACGCTCTTTGACTATTTAAGCAGAGTGTACTAATCCTCAAATCATTTAAAAGAGGACTTGTTTTTCCTATCATTGTCACTTTAGCTAAGACAGGGAAAACTCATTGTCTTATTCCTGAGCACCAGAACGATTACTTCAGGCTTTTCAGGGTATGTTTAAAGGGGAAAATAAATATATTTGGGAATAGCAGCAGGTAATGTTAAGTTGCTTGGCTGGTTTTCAAAGATGATATTAATTTGATACCAATCTGCAGTAAACCAAAAGCAGGAATTGAATACGCTTATTGGACTTGCATTTATCCTTAAAGGGCAGTGTGTTTTTCTTTTTAGGTGTTAAGACCATTTGTAGAAACACTCAGTAGGAGAGTTTTGTGTTTCAAAATGTTACATGCAGTGTTTGCGTTAATCCGTCTTGCAATTTCTTCTTTTTAAATACAGAATTCAAGCCGTTTAAATGGAAATGGATCCATAAAAGAGGACGCAAAGACCACTGGTGTCACCCTAAAAAGGCCATCTTCAGCACCACCAATGGCCTGTGTTCAAAACCAGGCAATTACCAGGCCTTCAATTACTGATACGTCAAGAAAACAGAAGATCACCATCAGTATTCACAATAAATTGCCTGCTCGTCAGACTGTGTCACAGCCTGACTTTCTTAGCAGTGCTGTGGAGGATGAAGATCTCTACCAGGCTGTTCCTTCATCCACAATTACAAATTTGGTAATGCAAATGAAGCAAATGCAAACAAACAAAAAAGTTTCTGATGAAATTTTTGTGGAGCCAACAGTGAATGAAAATCCTAAACTCAGCTCTGATAACACAGTCCCTTATGGTGCAGAATCTTCAGGAAAATCTGAGGAGGAGTCAAAGGGCTTATTTCAAAGGAATTTGAAATGCAATGCAATGTCCTCTAATGGAATTTTGGTTGGAAAGGTAGTCCGTACATTGCAGCATTCCAATTCTTCCTGTCAGAATGCTGACAAAGGAAGATCCCAGCATGAGCTGCCAAAAACAGATTCACTAAATGGTGCTATTAGGCTAGTTAATGAATCTAAAGAAAACGGACTGAAACTTGATGATTCCACTTGCCGAGTTGAACCTGTTAAACCTTCTGAGATGTTCTTTTCTAAAACAAATGGATTGCTTGAAACATAGATTTGCTCCATCGAGAATTTCTCACCTACGATGTATTCGGGAGTGTTTATTGTGTTCCTAATTCAGGTGAAATACTGAGAAAACACAGCACACATGTGATCGTAAGACTTTGTGGTATTATCCCCTTAGAATTTGCAGACCTGAGCTTACATTAGAACTTGTCAACTTAAGCTCAGCTGAGATAAAAATTCCTAAGTTTCATAAAGTAGATTTTGGGGGGTGAGTCGGGGTTATCTTTGAAGTGTAGATAATGCATACAACTCACAGCGGTCTTGCTTACCATTTAATGGAGAAATTCTGACAAGACTAGTCCTCAGTACTACTACAAATAGTATTTTTTTGTCTGCTGACTTGTGCGTTTTAATTGCAGATGCCTGGAGCTATGCCTTCAGTCAATCGAGAAGTCATCACGGAGTCCTTCACAGCCAGCCAGCTGAACAGCTTGTCAGAGGAAATGAGGTAAAATGAGCACAGTCTGATTAAGACAAGACTTTATGGAAGTTCGTTACAGTTTTATCTGTCTACTAATAGTATTTAATGGAAGGATTTAAATTAGTACAATTCCATACTGTGTGTCCAGTGTCACGAACAGAACTAATGATCAGCACTGAGCATATCACTCTGATGCAGGTTGGTGCCTCAAGGAGAACTTGTGTTCCTTTATAGAATGTTTTTCCGTTTTTCTCCACTGTCTGGAGAAACATTGGCTGTTCCCCGCTCGCCCCTATGCCTTTTTTCTCAGAGCAGCAGGTGGAAGGAGACAGATGCGTTTGCTTTTTTAGTGCAATGGCTTCAGAAGCAAGAGGGGAAAAAGCACTTTCTCTGGGAGCTGAAGAAGGTGTCCTAATCACAGGAGAGGTTTCTAAATGGCATATCTTTGCGAGGGTTCCTGTAGTCCAGAGGTTTTTGTTTGTTTGTTTGCCTTTGGAAGGTTTTACTCTTAATATTCACGTCCTTCAGCAGAAGTGAGAAATGGGTTTTTATTTTATGCAGTGTTGCGGAACCTCCGAAATCTCCTGGGAATGATGAATACCTCGCCCAGTACCAATGTGATGACCGTGGAGACAAGGAGAAACAAAGAAGATCAAAAGAACGTGACCTCGTTTCAAAAGAAAATGTTTTGTACGGCAAAGACTCTTCTGAGCCTGGTGAGAAATTGCGGCAAACTTCCTCTCTCAAGTCTGACACTGAATGTAGCTCTAACAATCTTTCTTCCTTAGCTATTGCAGATAGACGCCAAGATACAAAGGACAAGACTAAAACCACTGACAAAGAGCATTACCGAAGAAAGAGGGAACATGCTCCTAGTGAAGAGAAGGAGAGTCAAAAAGCAGGTCCTTCCAGCAAGAGGAGGTGTTCTCAGAGCGTGGAATTTGTTGAGCAAAAGAGTCACAAGCAGGAGTACTGGGAGGGAAGCAGGTACAGATCTTTCCCTCGTGAAAGAAACAGCCCTGAGAATGGCAGAAGAGCAGTCAAATATTCAAAGTACAGATCTGGCAGCGGAGGAAGATCAGAACAAGGTAGCAATAGGTACTACCGATCCAAAGGGGAAAGAAGTTGGAGCAGAGAAAGATACTATCGAGACGAAGCACGGAGATGGGAAAGATGTAGCTATTACAAGGATTACTATTCACCTCATGCGACAGGAGACAGTAGAGAGAGAAAGTTCTCTCACGGCGATGCAGCCTTTGACAGATTGACTGCAACTTACTACAGCAGGTCACATAAGCATTATCATTACAAAAGCGGATGGCCTCACGGTTCCCTCTTGAGAGAGGAAGATATACGTCGCTTTAGCACACCCCGAGCAGACTTGCATCGTTGCTCGGTACCTCAGCAACATTCCGGAAGACATTCTCGTGAAAGACATGCGCTTCCACCTGTGTCAGCTCATTTGGAGAACTGTCGCCAGAAAAATGAAACAGAAGGAAACAGAAAAAGAAAATATACCCGTGCAGAAGGTAGTGAAAGTGAAATAGAAAGGAAAGACAGAAAGATAGAAAAGGAGCTTTTAGGTGGTGAAAAAAATGCAAAAATATCACAAGTTCTGGAAGAAAAAGAAGTCTAAGGATAAACATGGAGAGAAGGATTCCAAGTAAGCAAGGATTCCAGCATACTCCGCATTTTTTATCCTAAGTCTTTTCTGGGTGCTTCTCATGTCTTCCTTTTTTTTTTTTTTTTTTTTTTTTCTGGTAGTTTCTAAGTTATTTAGATAGCATCAGCTGGCTGGGGATCATGTTGTTAGGTTGATCAGTGAAGACAGGAAAGCTCTTGCTGAATTGTGTCAGAGCACTAGCTTTGGACCACATAGTTTGAATCACATCCGTACACCATTCCAGATTAGGTTAAAAGATTTTTTCTGCTTGCACATATTCCAGAGCTAGCCGTTGTTAATGATCTGTGTACAAACCAGGACCTATGGTCCTTCAATCTGACGGCTTAAGTTTGCTGCATCTAAAGTAAGTTGCGTGTGCACAAAGCACCACAAAATAGCTGACATGCTGCAAATCATCACCTGTGGTAAAATAAATCAATTTTCATATAGGCAACAAGTGCCACATCTTTTTTTCCCTTTTTAACTTGCATGTTTCTTTCAGACTTCATGATTTGTGTTTCTGTGCGCTTCACTTTGACAATGCCAATCGCAAGCGTAAGAAAAAGAAGAAAAAGGAGAAGAAAAAGAAGAAAAAGGAGAAACACCAGGAAAACGAAAGGCTCCTTGGAACACTTAGATCCTCGTTTCCAGAAGATAACGCGGGAGAAGAAGGAAGAATCCCATCCTCCAGATGGCTCTTCATGTCAGTAATGCAGAAGTGAGAGCAGTAAACAACCTTACAAGGAAGGGAAGACTTCCAGTGCAGGCGAAAGCAAGAAATACAGCTCCATCGCATCCAACGACTATACTAAAGGTAAGCGGCCGCAGCGTGTGTGAGGAATTCCTTTTATATTAATCTCGAGATTATTTCAAACAGTCTTGAAGTGCTTGATGACTTAACAGTCTGCAGATTTATTATCAAATCAAAAAAAAACCCCACTTGGTAGACTATTTTTTTCCCAGTTTTGAATGGCCACTAGGAAAGAAGGCCTGAAATAAAGAGGTTAAAGGCAAATGGTTTTCATTTGGTTTGATGATGAAGTGGCAAACAAGATGAAGAGTTGCAAGCTCCCTTCTTAAATTCAGTCCAGCCAAGTAGGAAAAGTAAATGTGGACAGCTGTATCTTGGCAAAGAAGACAGTAGGGAGCAAGGAGGTTTAGCAGTCAAGATGGAAGGTGATGCCATGAGGCTTAGAGGCTAGTAATGTTCTAATGAACATGGCCAAGTCTTGCGCTGGGCAGCCTGCTTGGGTCCAAAGCCTGCAGTCCTCCCCAAGATGTCGGCGAGGGGCTGGTGAGCCGTTGGGATGGAACCCCCGTTGCCCGGGTTCCCCAAGCAACCGCCCCACTCTCCAGCCACCATGGCAGGTCCAGCAGCCGGCTCCCGCTCCTCCCGGGGCTGCGGCCCTGCTGGCGAGCCCAGCGCCCCAGAGCTCAGCCCAGCGGCCTTTTTCCCACAGAGGGTTTCCCCAGACGGCTTCCGCGGCTTGCGCAGACGCAAAACTCCCCCTTCGTCGTCCCAGCCGTGCCGCCAACGGTGGCTGCCTGGCTGCTGCCCTCCCTCCCCGGAGCGACGGCGCTGCCCTTGCAGCCCCCGCAGGTACCCACCCTCCCCTCCGCGCTGCCCCAGGCCACCGTCTGGCACGTGGTGCCAGGGGTCCAGGGGCAGGTGCTGCAGCTCCCCGCCGGGGTGCAGCTGCCACCTGGGGGGCACCTCCCAGCCCAGGGGCACCACCTGCAGCTTGGGCAGCTCCCCGCCGGGGGGCAGCTCCCTGCTGTGGGGCAGCTCCCCGCCGTGGGGCACCAGCTGCAGCTGGTGCAGCTCCCCGCTGTGGGGCAAAATCTGCAGCTGGTGCAGCTCCCCGCTGTGGGGCAAAACCTGCAGCTGGTGCAGCTCCCCGCTGTGGAGCAAAACCTGCAGCTGGTGCAGCTCCCAACCATGGGGCACCAGCTGCAGCTGGTGCAGCTCCCCGCCGGGGGGCAGCTCCCCCACACCACTCCTCCCTGTGCCCCCGTCCATCAGTGGGGACAGCCCATGGTGACGGGGACACTGGTACCCCACCATGCGCTGGGGCTGGGGCCCAGGGCCGTGCTCCATGGGGAGCTCCTGCACCCCGCAGGCACCTGCCTGTTGCAGGCCCCCGCCCAGCGCAACCCCCCGCCACCCCTCGTCCCGGGGCCTCCGCTGCGGGGGCAGGCGCTCCCCACGCCCCGCACCCTGAGCAGCAGCCAGGGGCAGCTGCCGGAGCCCTGCTTGCACGCCGTGGGGCTCAGCAAGGACCAGGGGACCCCGCTGACCGGCCCCACTCCCCCCGAGCCTGCCCAGGCTCCAAGGACCGCCAGCACCCAGACGGCGACGCCTGACAGTGAGTTTGGGGCTGGCACAGCCGGCCACTGGGCGCCCCACACCCAGGGGCCATGGGAAAGCTGACATCGCCCGTCTTGGGGGATTTTCTTGCTTCGTCCTCAGCGGCGACAGCCCCGCAGGTGCCTGAGGAGCCCCCGCAGCTGCCCGAGCTGGGCCCTGATGCCTTTGCCGAGGCCTTTCCAGAGCTGGCAGGGGACAGCCAGCAGCTGCAGCACATGCAGGACGAGCTCCTGGCTGACCTGGACATCCCCATCCCCGGCATGGAGGAGCTGCTCAGCTGGCTCGATGCCGTGGAGCCCCAGGATGCCTTCCCCGATTTGCCCAGCAGTCCTGCCCTCAGCCGCTTCCTCTCGCAGCTGCCCGACCTCTGCGAGGACATCGAGGAGCCGAGCACGCAGGGACTGGAAGCCACAGGAGCCCTCGGTGAGGTCCCCTCAACCCCTGGGCTGCGCCCCGAGAAGCTTGAGGGTGGGCTGTCGCTGCAGTCCCCCGTCATGCCAGCAGTGAGCCCCCCGCTCAGCCCTGCAGCCAGTCCCCTGCCCAGTGCGCTTAGGAGCCCCCTACCCAGTCCACCCCTGAGTCCCCCCAGGAGCCTCCCTGACACCCAGCTCCTCAGTGCCCTTAGTAGACCCCAGCCCCAACCCCCCCAGCGTTCCCTCAAGACCCGCTCCAACCCCAAGGTCCCCAGTGCCCTTAGTAGACCCCAGCCCAAATCCCCCCCGAGTTCCCCCAAGAAACGCCCCAACCCCAAGGGCCGCAGTGCCCTTAGTAGACCCCAGCCCAAATCCCCCCCGAGTTCCCCCAAGAAACGCCCCAACCCCAAGGGCCGCAGTGACCATAGGAGACCCCTGCCCAAACGCCCCCTGGGTCCCCTCAAGAGCCCCCCGCCTGCCCCTGCGTCCACCGGCACCAAGCGGGGGGCCAAGCGCCCTGCGCCCAGCAGCACCCCCGGGACAGCGCAGAGCTGCCAGCACAGGAGGCCGACGACAGAGAACCCCCCCGGCAAGGAGAGGAAGACGCTGCTGGGCCAGGCTGGCCAAGGCCGCAAGAGACCGTGCCAGGGGAAGACGGGTGGCAGCAGCACGGTGGCTGGCAGCAGCAGGGAAGCAGGCAGCAGCGGGCAGCAGCTGGCGATCAACAGCACCACGGCACCCAGCAAGAGAGCGCGAAGCCCGGGGGCTGCAGGGGGGCAAGGAGCAGCGGCACCACCTCCCCGCAGAGCGCGGCTGCTGCCGGAGACTCCGAGTGGGGAGCCCCGTGCCGTGCGGCCCCAGGACAGGCTCTGTCCCCAGGCCAGCGGGGCCAAGACGCTGCAGCGCCAGCAGCCGGGGACAAAGACCCCCAGCGAGACTTTGCAGCCGCTGGGGGCCAGGGCCAAGGCGCTGGGGCCAGCGTGCCAGCTGGCCTGTGTGCAGCCGCAGCCCACCTCCAGCAGCCCCAGCAGCATGCCCAGCGCCCCGCCGACAGTGCCAGGCTCCAGCGCTGTGCCCGCTGCCCCCCGGCCCCCAGCTGGCGGCAAGGAAAAGGAGGTGCCAGCACCACCAGGCAGCACAGCATGAACAGGGGATGCTGCCATAGAGCTGGCGCCCAGAGAGCTGGGCCTGCCAGCCACGGGGGGCCAAGCGCAGCGTCCAGCTCTGCCCATGCAGCCGCGCACGCTGCAGCGTCCGGCGCAGCCCCGCGTGGACTACGTGCCCTGCGTGGGGCCTTGGGCGGGCCGCGACGCAGCGCCCACGCCGCTGGAGGAGCAGGAGGAGTCGGTGCCCATCACGCCGCAGCAGCGTCCCGAGCGGGAGCGCCTGAAGAAGCTGGCCCAGGAGGAGCGGCAGCGGGCGGCCCACCAGACCAAGATCGGCCCCGTGCAATTCTTCGTGCAGCGGCAGAAGGACCACGCCATAGCCTACTATTACGGCTACCCGTGACCGACCTCGGGCTTCTCCTCGACGGCCCCTGCAGCACCCAGGCAGGCACAGAGACCTCTGCAGGCACCTGCTCCAGCTTCAGCCACGCTCCTCAGCCCTTGCCCCTCTCGCTTGCCCTCTCCCCTCTCTCGTGCTGGAGCTAGGGGATGGGCTTGCCACTCACAGGGATGGCAACAGCGCCAATGGCAAATGCGCGCGCGCCTCACCCAGGAAGGTGGCAATGGCAAGCTGGGGAGATGCTGGCAGCAGCTGGGCTGGGAAAGCTTGGCCATGGCAACTGCTGCTTGGGACACCAAAGGGCTGAGAGACAAGACTTGGTTCTTCTTTCGGGGCATTGCTCTTCTTTCCTGCCTTCTGGATTAAATTCCTCTCCTTAGGTGGTCACTCAGCAAGGCCTCTATCTGCAGCTCTTCTTGCACTGGCATGCCAAGGGGATAAGAACTGGGAGGTCTTTGGGACAGCAAATGATCAGTGGGATGGGAAGTGATGATGGGGATAGCAATTCACTGGAATGGGAAAAATGGGTTTTATTTGTATTAAATTTAAATTTTTAAATTTTCATTTAATTTATTGGTTTTCTTATTTATTTAATTAAATCCACTTTATTGACTGTGTTGTACAGTATGGCATTGTTTTATTTTTATAAAATTATAAGTAATAGTATTAAATATTTTTATATATTAATATATTATAAACTATAAGTATCATTATTTATTATTTTGTTGGTTTTTATTCTTTTTCTACCCTATTAAACTCTCTTTGTCACAACGCACTGGTTTGGACTTTATTTTTCCTTCCGAGTCATTCTGGATTCACTCCGGATGGGGGGACACTAGCGAACGCCTGTGTGCTTCAGATCCAAGGTCACCTTTGCCCTCATTCAAGATACATATTTGCATCTGTTGTTGTGAAACAAAATTAACAACAGGAACAATAAAGTTACCTACTTGCTAGCAGCAGCTCTACATTTGCTGGGGTCTGCTCTATGCATTTTGAAGACCATTCCATGCTCTTCAGCCCCTCCAGGAGGAAATGTATGGTTCTAGGAAAATGCGTCTTGACCTGATGCAAAGCTGTGACGCAGCCTGCAGCCCCTGCAAGCCCTGGCATTTTACCTGCAACCCCTCCAACAACTCTGATGTGCCCTGCATCGACTTCAACCACTGCAGCGGGACCTGAGGCCCCTCAAAGCCTTGTCACACACCCTGCAGCCCCTCGAGCCCCTGGCATGTTCCCTGCAGCCCCTCGAGCCCCTGGCATATTCCCTGCAGCCACTCCAAGCCTTGCACAGGCCCTACAGCTGGCTCCGGGGACGACCCCGTTGCTGTCTCAGGCGCCAATACACACAAGGGGAAGGAATGCATGCAGAAGTCATCTCGTTTCGGAAGGGCAGAATGTCCTCCCAAGAAGGGGAAGGAGCAAGAGGAAGGTGAGGCAGCCTACCCCAAGGTAGGGCCATCCCAGGGCACAGGAGGCTGTTGGAAAGGAGAGCAGAGAGAAAAGCAGCAGGAAGCAGGTGATCCCCATCCCTGGGCGACCTGCGAGCCATGGGACAAGATTGCAGCTGTCCTCCAGGCGAGCACATTGTCAGCTGGCTGCTGCGCTGCTGGGATAGCAGCTGCGGGAGCCTGGCAGCAGAGGGCAGGGAAGCCAAGCAGCTGGGATCCTTCTCTGGGGAAGGGGGCACTGAGAAAGCGCTTGCAAACGGGGCACAAGCCCTCAGCCTCTGGAGGCGGCGCCTGTCAGGCGTGAAGGAAAGGGATCCCTTCTGGGAAGATGCTGTGGGCTTGCTGAGGCTCGAAGAACAGACGGTGCTGGCTGCTACCAGCGTGCTGCAGCAGCGGCAAGACAGAGCCGTGGTGGTTTTCCTCAGCTGGGCAGCTGAGCTCCAGCACAAGCGCTCTCTCCCTGCCCCTCCTCCAACGCCAAGGGGAGAAAAGAGGCTGGCAAGGGCTCAAGGGCTGCCAGAAGGACAGGGAGATCACTCCACAAGGAGCGTCACGGGCAAAGCAGGCTCAGCACAGCCTGTTCCAGTCCAGCCCGGGGCCTGCTCCTGCGGGGGCTCTCCACAGGCCGCGGCCTCCTCCAGGCCACAGCCACCTGCTCCACCGGGGGCTCCTCCAGCCACAGGGGGGCTGCAGCGTGGAGATCTGCTCCACGGGGGACCCATGGGCTGCAGGGGGACAGCCTGCTCCACCAGGGGCCTCTCCCTGCACAGGCCGCAGGGGAACTGCTGCTGTGAGCCTGGAGCACCTCCTGCCTCCTGCTGCACGGACCTTGGGGGCTGCACAGAGCTTTCTCACTCCTCCCTGAGCCAGACGCTGCTGGGCAGCAGCTTTTGTTCCCTTTCTTAGATGGGCTCTCCCCCAGGCGCAAACATCATCCTTTTGCTCTGCGTTCTGGGCAGCAGCGGGTGGGTCCCTCCTGGAAGGAGCCTCCTGGCAGCGGCCCTGAGCTCCCATGGGGCAGCTGCTGCATTCTCCTCACAGAGGACACCCCTGCAGCCCCCCGCTCCCACAGCCTGGCCACGCAAACCCAAGCCAAGACACTGAGCGAGCCTCCCTGATTGCCAGCCAGCAGCTGGCTCAGCCTGGGGCCCCAGGCCAGTGCCCACAAGACTCTCCTGGGCCTTGAAAAGCAAGCCTTGTGGGGACGGAGCACCCGCAAAGAACAGACTCACACAACAGGACTCCTTGCCAAGACCGCCTCACAGACACCTGGGCCTTGAGCGGGTAGCTCACCTTGAGCGAGCTCATTTCCTTCCCAGTAGCTGAAATGTGCCCTTTCGGGGGCATTTGGGGGCTACAGCGTGCTGCTGAGAGGGATGTTGGAGCTCCTGCAGGGCAGTGCTTCCACTAAGGCAAGGCCTTTTCTGCATCTTCTACTGCCCTGCAAGCGAGGATGCTTGGGGCACACAAGAAGCTGGCAGGGGACACAGCTGCAGGGATTGCAGGGATTCCTAAAGTCATAGCCAAATACAAGAAAGACAGGAGGACGTGATGCTTTTGATAGAAAGGAGCTGGGTTTTGGGTCAAAATCCATCCCTTTTTCTATCCCGGAGACCCCCAAGGGCGTAGGACAGCAGCACTGCAGGGCAGCAAGAGATGCTGTGCATTTCTCTCTTCCCCCTGAGACAGCCACTGGGTGACGATGGTACCAAGTGTCTGGAAAGAGACCTTGCTTTCTCAGGCCCAGGTGTCCAGCTGCACACCAAGGCCGTCCCTGGCTTCCAGGCGCAGTTGCCAGGCCCAAGGCCAAGCTCCCCTGCGAACCCCCAGCCCAGCAGACCTTGCTCCTGGCATTGTGGAGCAGCCATTTCACGGCAGCCTTTTCTCCTGGCAGTCAGCTTAGCGCCGAAAGCTCTGTCACCGGGACAGCCGAGAGCCGTGGTAGCTCAGCAGAGAGTCACTGTCAGCCTTGGAGCTCACAAAGGTGGGTGGCCACAAGTGCCCTGAGCGTCCAGCTCGCAATGAGGACTGCTGTGGCACTCAAATTGTCACCTGTTTGCTGCGATGCTGGGATACCTGCTCTGGTAGCCTGGCATCAGAGGCCAGGGAAGCCAAGCAGCTGGGATCCTTCTCTGAGGCAGGGGACACTGAGAGTGGAAATGGAAATGGGGCACAAGCCCTCCGCCTCTCAAAGGAACCCCTCAGATGTTTAGGTATAGTAAACTTATGTATATCTGTGTGACTCTAGACCACAACATGTTAGTGTTCTGGTTTGTCCACTGCTTTGTTGTGGGGGCTTTGAGTTGGCCTCTACTCTTTAGGTGAATGCTGACTTCATATCTATGGTGCACTTTATTCTTAAAATGGGAAGTTTCTACCAATTTCCTGTCCAAAGTTCCTCATAAGCCAACTGCAATCATCATTTCAGAGGTATCTCCCAACTTACACATTTCCTAATTCTCCTTGATATTTACTCAAGAAATGCATTTTCACAGAGACATCATATTTTTCTCTCAGCTGGCATCTGGCTGAGCAGAATGATGTCCTTTAATTCCCTTCCACACAATAGGCAACTTGTTCCTTCTGTCTTGTGAACACTTCCTCCTAAGTTCAATATGAATACAAGTGGCAGAATTTTGCCTCATGTCTTAAATGTGTGGCAGGGCTGCCCTGTCAGGTATATTTATACTGGAGAAAAAAAAAAAAAAAAAAGAATAGCCATACATACCATATAACCACTTAACTTTTTCAGTTCTTCTGTTAACAGTGCATGAACATGGGGTTTTGTTGTTTTATTGTTTGTTTTAAACTCCTGAATAGCAAACATGACAAAAAAAAAAAAAAAAAAAAAAAAAAAAAAAACACCCTTTGTTGAGAATCTCTGAGCCTGGCTCTGCTTTGTATTATCAAATGTCACTTCACCTGAACCATTTCAATCACAAGGGATATCCTTCTGTCAGGCTCAGTAGTACTTCCCAACTTTATGTCACCTGGAAATCTCAAAGCTCATATGTAATTTTTAGTCTTCGGCCACCACGTCCATACTGAACATACCTAAATTTGAAGTCATCTCTGCTCTGAATAGGAGGTTGGGTTTTCAGAGCTCCCTTCCAGCCTACATTTCTCCATGAGTCTTTGCCTCCTTAGCAGCTGCAGTTTCAGAACTGTCTCTGAGAATCACTACAGGGAACCTCTCCTTTGCCGGTAATTCCCTCTTCGAACAGTGTGAACAATTGCAAACTCCCTTGATTCACTTGCAGCCCCAAAGCCCAAATCCATAGCTAAGGTATCAGAAGCTCACAGAAAGTGAAATAGATGTAGTTCATCCCCTGTGTAGGGGAGCACTGGTCCTACAAAGGCAAGCTACTAAATTCTCTGGAAACAAATTAGCTTTAATAAATTATCTTGTAAATTCCACATTACCCGCTACTTCCCTAGTCTTATCTCTTCTTGCTACAAAACTTTGCCCAGCGTTGATGTCAAACTAACAGGCCTGCACTTGTCTGGATCACTCTTTACATTCTCCTGGACAGAAGTATATTTGTTACTCTCCCATTCTGGGGACTAGCCCTGATTTGCACAATTGTGATGTATTTTTCCTACTTGAGTTGTTGTTCTGTGTGCCAATGCTGTTAATAGGCTAGGTAGATATCAGCTTGTCATTTTTCACTTGAATCACTGTAGATTTTTATTTCACCTCAGATGATGTTGTGCCTAGTGCCCTACCCTCATTTGCAATGGGAATCCTGTCACTGCCCTTAATATCACATTGTTGTTGCTGTTAGATGCAGGAAATAAGATTTGCAGCATTTGAGACATCATTAACTTTTGATCTATTTTTGCCTCGAGTATGCAACTGTCCTAATTTGTTCTCTTTGTTCCCCCTGGTTTCTGTGGCTTAAGTATCATTTACTATTATTGTTTAATTTCCTATGTGAAGGAGGTTTTGGGTCATTCGTACTTTATTTCTGCAGTTTTTAACCTCTGAAATGTACCTTTTCTCATTGCTTTTTTCCCATCTGAATTTTGAATTTTAACTCTGCCTTCTCTGCACTCCAGTCCCAGAGATGCTTAGTCAGACTCAATTATTCATTTCCTTAGATTTCAAAGTTTGT
Organism: Netta rufina; assembly: GCF_964035555.1. Lineage (NCBI taxonomy): Eukaryota > Metazoa > Chordata > Aves > Anseriformes > Anatidae > Netta > Netta rufina. Next base: position 11,686,020 of record NC_140142.1, on the reverse strand, counting down.
ATTTGTAAGCCTCAAAAATTTCATTCTAAGCCTGGTTTTGTTTTATGTTTTGTTTTATCAGTTTTATGGTATGATAAGCTTTTGCTTCCACTGAAGGGTAGAAGTCATTATGAATAGTGCCAACAAAACAGAAACATAACAATGAAAATGATATTTGAATTCAGAATAGGTATTTAAAAAGTTCACCTTCTCCAGCACAAATGGGGAAAGTAAAATAAATAAATAAATAAATAGAGCAGTCCTAAATCATCAAAACTGGCCAAAGAATTAGAAGAAGCACTATTTTTCCAAGGCTGCAATGTTTTCCATTCATCTCACTGGGCCAGCAGAGCACTAGAGAGCTGGATGCACTGAACTCCTGGCTGATACCCTAAATGACCTGCAGGAAGATCTTCTTATCTCTGTCCCCCCGTTTCTCCTTTCAATCTCTGTTCTGTCTGTTTGTATCACTAGCTATCAAAGCGCTACTGAGATATGCACGTGCAGCGCCCAGCACAACCTTGTTTCAGGCTCCAGTGGGACCTTTAGGCATTACCATCCTATAAACAAGTCACAGTGATAGTGAGTGTAATTACAGTCGTCAAACTATTCCAGCTCCACATCATTAGCCATGCCCTGAGCTAAATAACATTTTAATCAGTTTGATATGTCATCTGTGGCTTTCTTCACTGTCACTTGCAATCCAGCAAACTCCTTCCTTCATGTTGCTAGATTAGACAGAGGGTTCTTAACTGCAGACATCCACTTCCCTGTTCAGGAAGCAGTGAGACCTTTCATCTTCACCCAGAATTAAGATGATATCCAAGCATCATGAGACACAGCGCGTATGTCTCCCAGGCCCATCCCATAAGAGCAGGACATTTACCTCACATGAGAAGAAGACTTAATGCAGAGGCAAAGCAAGATACTCGGTGTCAAAGCCATGTCTGGATGATCATTAAAGACAGATCAAAATTACCCAGTACAGGAGGAAAATCTATCATTCGAAGAAGATTATGGTCTCTGATTATTAGTTTCAAAATTAGTTTTTTCTTTGGATTTCCTCTGAACTTAAACTTAGTTTGGAATGCCTTTGGTTTTGAATAGTTCTGAAATTGTATTACTTCTCCTAAGCAAGTTGATAGTCTGTTCTATTTACGTGAAATTCAAATAATATAGTGAAGGATCTGCCATCAGTTTTACTGTGTGCCAGGCTGAGAGCCTTCCTGTACTTAAAGGCAACCTATAGGAAAGCTGGGGAGGGGGTCTTTATCAGGGCCTGGAGTGACAGGACATGGAGTAATAGCTTTACACTGAAAAGTTAGATTTCTGATATATGTTAGGAAGAAATTCTTTACTGATAGTACTTCACATCCAGGCACTCCAGCCCCTGGCATGTTCCCTGCAGCCCCTCCAAGCCTGGCACAGGCCCTACAGCTGGCTCCGGTGACGACCCCGTTGCTGTCTCAGGCACCAATACACACAAGGGGAAGGAATGCATGCAGAAGTCATCTCGTTTCGGCAGGGCAGAAAGTCCTCCCAAGAAGGGGAAGGAGCAAGAGGAAGGCGAGGCAGCCAACCTCAAGGTAGGGCCATCCCAGGGCACAGGAGGCTGTTGGAAAGGAGAGCAGAGAGAAAAGCAGCTGGAAGCAGGTGATCCCCATCCCTGGGCGACCTGCGAGCCATGGGACAAGATTGCAGCTGTCCTCCAGGCGAGCACATTGTCAGCTGGCTGCTGCGCTGCTGGGATAGCAGCTGCGGGAGCCTGGCAGCAGAGGGCAGGGAAGCCAAGCAGCTGGGATCCTTCTCTGGGGAAGGGGGCACTGAGAAAGCGCTTGAAAACAGGGCACAAGCCCTCAGCCTCTGGAGGCGGCGCCTGTCAGGCGTGAAGGAAAGGGATCCCTTCTGGGAAGATGCTGTGGGCTTGCTGAGGCTCGAAGAACAGACGGTGCTGGCTGCTACCAGCGTGCTGCAGCAGTGGCAAGACAGAGCCGTGGTGGTTTTCCTCAGCTGGGCAGCTGAGCTCCAGCACAAGCGCTCTCTCCCTGCCCCTCCTCCAACGCCAAGGGGAGAAAAGAGGCTGGCAAGGGCTCAAGGGCTGCCAGAAGGACAGGGAGATCACTCCACAAGGAGCGTCACGGGCAAAGCAGGCTCAGCACAGCCTGTTCCAGTCCAGCCCGGGGCCTGCTCCTGCGGGGGCTCTCCACAGGCCGCGGCCTCCTCCAGGCCACAGCCACCTGCTCCACCGGGGGCTCCTCCAGCCACAGGGGGGCTGCAGCGTGGAGATCTGCTCCACGGGGGACCCATGGGCTGCAGGGGGACAGCCTGCTCCACCAGGGGCCTCTCCCTGCACAGGCCGCAGGGGAACTGCTGCTGTGAGCCTGGAGCACCTCCTGCCTCCTGCTGCACGGACCTTGGGGGCTGCACAGAGCTTTCTCACTCCTCCCTGAGCCAGACGCTGCTGGGCAGCAGCTTTTGTTCCCTTTCTTAGATGCAAGACACCTTCTTAAATTCAGTCCAGCCAAGTAGGAAAAGTAAATGTGGACAGCTGTATCTTGGCAAAGAAGATAGTAGGGAGCAAGGAGGTTCAGCAGTCAAGATGGAAGGTGATGCCATGAGGCTTACAGGCTAGTAATGTTCTAGTGAAACCCAGCCTGAAGAAGAAGAAACCTGCCTGACTACTTGATGTGAATAACAGACTCTGTTCAGCTCTTTCCTAACATAGAAACGGTGCTGACTGCTTCTTCAGAGTAACAGAAGTTCGTGATACTACTGAAATAGTTGTGGTTCAGATGTAGATCTGATTTCTCCTAAGCACACTGAATTCACAGCTGTTGATCCTCCAGAGGAGGCTTTGCAATTGAACACCTGGAGAATAGGTAAATTTCCCGCTGTTGTTCTCCTCTCCTCTTGTTTTGTTTTGTTTTGTTTTGTTCCTAGTAGCATAGGCTTAAGACTCTGAAGAAACAGGCTGCTTTTTTTCATTTCCAGCACTGGCTGTTCCTCCTGAGCCCCGCCTTCTATTTTTGCAGTCATAGGATATGTGAATGTAAATTCGTGGAGAGAGGTAGAAAACTCTTTCAACTGGTGTTTTTTCGGCTATGTGGGGAGAACAAATAGAGTGGCTTTGAATATTCTGGCTCTTATTCAGAGCAGCAGGGGTGGAGGGAGACAGATGCGTTTGCTTTTTTAGTGCAATGGCTTCAGAAGCAAGAGGGGAAAAAGCACTTTCTCTGGGAGCTGAAGAAGGTGTCCTAATCACAGGAGAGGTTTCTAAATGGCATATCTTTGCGAGGGTTCCTGTAGTCCGGAGGTTTTTGTTTGTTTGTTTGACGTTGGAAGGTTTTACTCTTAATATTCACGTCCTTCAGCAGAAGTGAGAAATGTGATTTTATTTTGTGCAGTGTCGTGGACCCTCCGAAATCTCCTGGAAATGATGAATACCTCGCATCGTACCAATGTGATGACGGTGGAGACAAGGAGAAACAAAGAAGATCAAAAGAACGTGACCTCATTTCAAAAGAAACCGTTTTGTACGGCAAAGAGTCTTGTGAGCCTGGTGAGAAATTGCAGCATACTTCTTCTCTCGAGTCTGACACTGAATGTAGCTCTAAAAACCTTTCCTCCTCAGCTGTTACAGAGAGATGCCAAGATACAAAGGACAAGACTAAAACCACTGAGAAAGAGCATTACCAAAGCAAGAGGGAACATGCTCCTAGTGAAGAGAAGGAGACTCAAAAAGCAGGTCCTTCCAGCAAGAGAAGGATAAAGTTGAATACAAAGAATACAAACTTGAGCTCCTGATTGGCTTCATGCTGAACTCTGTGCTGTTCTTGTCCTAATCTTGGTCTCTCCATAGATAATATGGTTTAAATCCAAATAGAATCGTGCGATGAGAAAGATCTCACTGCAACAAATTCAACATCTAAAATCAAAGTTGACATTTTCTGTGATTTTCTTCCTGAGCAGAAGATTGCAGTACTCCTTTTATATTAACGTAGAGATTATTTCAAACTGTCTTGAAGTGCTTGATGACTTAACAGTCTGCAGATTTATTATCAAATCAAAAAAAAACCGACTTGGGAGACTATTTTTTTCCCAGTTTTGAATGACCACTAGGAAGAAGGTTATTCCGGCATCAAGAAAGTCATGTGGAATGTAACAAAATTTACTGAACCAGTAAGTAAAACTTATATTTTTCTATTAGTTCCATTGTTTCAACTCTTCAGACACTTATGGATGGCATAGATAACAGAGGGGAGATCGTGGTAATCGGAGCTACCAACAGACTGGATTCTATAGATCCTGCTTTACGAAGACCAGGACGCTTTGGCAGACAGTTCCTCTTCAACTTGCCAAATAAAGAGGTGAGAACTTAAATTCAACGTTAGTGCTACCATGGCAAAGTCCAACTTTATAGGAAAAAAAAATAATTGACAACTTGAACAAAAGAGTGATACGTGGAGACACTGCGTTGTTCCATGGAGGGCAAATCTAGTACTGGATATATATGGTCAGGATGATACCACCAAGTAGTTAGTTCTATAACCAAACCTTTCATTCCCAAAGTTGTACCCGTTTGCTTAATTATTTAGTCCACTTGGGCGCTTTCATCATGAAGTTGTGTTTTTGGTCTCAATCCTTCACTTATGAGTGAATAGGGGACGTGTTTGCATTTGATTGTGCCCCTGCTCAGTGGTAGTAGTTTGAGTCATAATTCTTTTCTTCTTTATAGTAATTGTAGCAATTGGAAGCATTGTGCCAGAAGTGCTTTCTGTGAATTTACTGACTGAAAAGCAAATGTGATGAAGTAATGAGACTGTCCCAATGAAAGCTTGCTAAGTTTTAGAGAAGTTTTTTGGACAGCAAAGAAATGTTTCTGGATAAATTTTTCATTACAGTATTTTCCTCTGGGTCCTTAGGTCTCGTAGTTTGGAACCTTGTTATTGAAGCTATAAATGCCTTTTCTTTCATTGTAGGTTCCTAGAAAAAGTTCAGTATAACAAATAAGAAATATTCAATTTCCTGGTTGACAATGCAGAGTGTATATTAAATAACTGTAAAATACTTGAAAGTTGAGCAAGTAAGAAAAGTGTATTAATAGATGAGGGGTTTTGAGGGAGGACTGTTTTTGTTTGTTTGTTTGTTTGCCTTTTGGTTTGTTTGTTTCTTGCTGGTATTTTTAAGGAAAACTTGGGACAAGCTAAAATGCAATGATTTTGCCTCCAGGCTAGAAAAGAAATTGTCAAGATTCATACTCGTGACTGGACCCCTCAGCCACTGGACATGTTGCTTGATGAACTAGCTGAGAAATGCATTGGTAAGACTGAAACAGAAACGGATTCTTGCTTGTGACCAAGTTGTAAAGAACCTTAGCTTGTACCAGGCAGTACCCATGCTCTTGTGCCTTGTTGCACAACTAGTCAACGAGGCAGCTGGCACGCCTTCATAGCAATCAGAGTGAGATGCTTTCATCTATTTACTCTTTGTTGTCGTTCCTTTTGTTGTCTGAGAACATTAAATGGTTCTGGGGCATCTTCCTCAAGAGTATAGTTTTTGATGAGGAGTCTGCTTCAGCTGCATAAGTGCAGGATATCAGGCACTGAGCAACATGAAACTTCCCTGCAGAGCGGTAGCACTTTGAATTCCCTGTTAAGCTGTTTGGTTTTGGCATTACAAATTCCTTAAATGTTGCATGTTGTAAACCTGGGCCTTGACTGATGTAACGTTTGATTTTTGTTTGTTAGGATACTGTGGTGCAGATATCAAATCCCTCTGTACTGAAGCTGCGCTGTGCTCTCTACGCCGATGCTATCCTCAGATTTATGCAAGTAGGGAGAAGTTGCTACTAGACGTTAATTCTATTAAAATAAAAGCAAAGGACTTTTTCATGGCTATGAAGAAGGTTGTTCCAGCTTCAAACCGGATCAAGGCTTCACCCGTACAAGCACTATCACCCATTTTCAAGCCACTTTTTCAAAGATCAGTAGAGAATATTTTACAAGTTGTGCAGAAGATCTTCCCGCATGCACAGCTTGCACTAAAGGAGGACCGACAGCAAGGTATAACCACAGCATCCACTTCTTTATAATTCTGCTAAAGCAAAAACTTGTGGTTTGTGCAATCAACTTAAACCTTTCAGACGTAATGGTGGTAGAATTTTATTATTTGCATGTGCATGTCTTTCTTTTGGGCAAGTCTGGAATACAACACATAGGTTTTATTGTGGATTCGAAACTGAAATGCCAAATGGAAGCTCTGAATGACTCAATACACAGTAAAGGACGATGCGTTCTCTACTGAAGCATCCTGCTTCTGACGGCAGCTAAGATAATTAGCATTTGTAGAGGTTGACTTGAGGTTTGAAGTATAAGGCACCTATTTTTCTTTAAAAAATCAAAACTCAGATCTTTGGAGGGGAAGCATTTCTAGGTCAATGTTTCTAATTCCTTTCTGAAGAATGTCAGGACCAGGATACAAGTATACCTGGTCTAAGCTAAATATTGTTTTAGCTATAGAATCATAGAATCATAGAATATCCTGAGTTGGAAGGGACCCTTAAGGATCATCAAGTCCAACTCTTGACACCGCACAGGTCTACCCAAAAGTTCAGACCATGTGACTAAGTTCACAGTCCAATCTCTTCTTAAATTCAGACAGGCTCGGTGCAGTGACCACTTCCCTGGGGAGCCTGTTCCAGTGTGCAACCACCCTCTCTGTGAAGAACCCCCTCCTGACGTCCAGCCTAAATTTCCCCTGCCTCAGCTTAACCCCGTTCCTGCGGGTCCTGTCACTAGTGTTAATGGAGAAAAGGTCTCCTGCCTTTCGACACCCCCTTACGAGGAAGTTGTAGACTGTGATGAGGTCTCCCCTCAGCCTCCTCTTCTCCAGGCTGAACAGGCCCAGTGACCTCAGCCGTTCCTCGTACGTCTTCCCCTCCAGGCCTTTCACCATCTTCGTAGCCCTCCTCTGGACACTTTCCAACAGTTTCATGTCCTTTTTATACTGTGGTGCCCAGAACTGCACACAGTACTCGAGGTGAGGCCGCACCAGCGCAGAGTAGAGCGGGACAATCACCTCCCTTGACCTACTAGCGATGCCGTGCTTGATGCACCCCAGGACACGATTGGCCCTCCTGGCTGCCAGGGCACATTGCTGGCTATCATCATTTTTAACCAGTCTCCTAATTTAAATGTTTGTGGATCGTGCTATACACGTGCACGTGAGATTAATTAGCATTGATACTTACTAGATGAATGGAATTCTGTGGCCATCACATCCTTAATCCCCGTGCTTTCATTGTGGGAACCTCCTCCAGAAAGAAATGGTCTTTTGTTTTTTTTTTTTTATCTATTTAGCAACTGCAGAAATTGTTCGTAATCTCCTTTATTCTAAGGGGGAGAAAAAAATCACCAAGAGTAGCGTACCTTATACGTACACATCAGTGGGACTTAGTACAGCTTTGTAGGGCCTTGTGCCATCTCCTTAGATCTGTGGTGGGCTGAACTCTAGGAAATAGCTTTCAGTGTGTGCTCTCAAATGAAGAAAGGGTTTTGGCACTGATTTAGAAGCTGTATTAATGGAAGAGAAAGAGACAAAGGCTATTCAGGAAAGTTAACAAACCTCTTTTGCCTTTCAGAGCATTTCAATCCTATTTTGCAAGATGATATGTTTGACAGTGATGACGATGCATCCTTGGTTTCTGGAGATGAATTAAAAGATGGAATGCCTGATGGACCAGAGAAAAAACGCCTCTGTTTCAGCAGGTAAAGAAAGATAGATCCCTGTTACGTTTAAATTCTCAGGTCTGCTGAGTCTTTGTAAACAGTTCCAGCTGTTAAAAGTGCGAGGGGTGGTAGACGAAGGGGCAACATCAAGTTTGTGTGTTGAAGGGGTGCTTGGTATTCACAAGAAGAAAGGGTGGAGGGACTAAAGTTGTAATGAAGTTGCTCTGAATGACCAAATTGAAAAGCCCAGGCTTCTCTTCGTAAGCCAAAGTGATTCGTAGACTACCAGAACACGTTGACTTAATCCATGGCATTCTTTGAAAGACTCAAGACCACATAAATGTGCTGTCTGTCCTTTTAGCTAAAAATACCCCAACTTTATGGGTTTGTGTTGCCACCTTTTGCCCTTCTGTTTTCCAGGATTGTTAAACCAGTAGTGAATTATGTAGCAGAAAGAAAACTGAGAAATGGCTTGTTAAAACACCTTGAGAAAAAATTGAATGGTGTCTTTATTTGTTAAGCCACCAAGTTGTGTTAATCTTGTGATATTTTAGTATGGAAGTCATGCAAGCCCACAGTTGGAAAGTTAGATCATGTTGCCACAGCTGGATCAGTTATTTTTCTCCGTTTCTATTGCTGTGCTGTCCAGAAGATTTTCTGTCCTCTAGAGCAAGGCTAAGTCTCTAGCATCTTTGATTTAAGCCAGCAGAGGTACAGCCTGATTGTAGTGGGGAAACAAATGCTCCTCACCAATTTATTTTTAAATAAAAATAAATTTAAAATAAAGTAAATAATAAATATATAATAAATAATAAATTTATAATAAAGTAAAGCAAGATTGCAGGGATATTTATTTGCAGTCTTGGTTTAGTAAAGAATAGGAAACACAAGGGAAGAAGATGAAACAATTGGAATGAGTGAATAACTTAACTGGAAATCTTACATGTATTTAATGTACCGCTGCCATTTGGATTATTTGGGGAGGGAAAAGAAAGTCTATAGGAAAATTACTTGGAACATCTGTGTGTCTATTCAGCACCTCATTTATAAGCTTGTTTTCTTAACTCTTGTTCTAGGAGTGCTTTCTGCGAACCAACATCATGCCAGCCCGTCTGCTAATAGCAGGAAAAGAAGGGTACGGCCAGGTTTCTTACGTGGCACCCGTGGTGTTGCACGCTTTGGAGAAGTTTCCTGTTCACACCCTGGACCTTTCTGTTCTGCTTACAAACGTTGCACCGCCAGAAGAAATCTGCGGACAGGTACCTTTTTTCTTTTTCTTCTCATCGGATTCACTGACTGTATGTAAAGGATCAATCGAGTTGCAAGTAAGGTGAGCAAAATTCATTGGTAATGGAGGTGGCCTTGTTTTAATGTGCCCGGATGTTTGCTTCTGTCTGAAAATCCCCTTTTAGACAGCACCACAAACAATCTGGATGTTGTACATGTCGACATTTTCCATACCCAGTTTTACAGTGAGGCTGTTGCTAGCAGCTCAGGAAGCTGGGCGGTGTTGCTAATAAACATCTCTTTGTGGAAAGAAATGCTGCTCATGTCACTGGGATCCAGAAAGTAGTTCTCATTGCCTCCTAAGACTGTGTGCTCCCAGTAGATGGCTCTGTATCAGACTGCATGTCGGCTACTTTTTGTAGCCTTCTTCTAAATTATATTAGTAAGGCAACCAAGGTTTGGGGCTTCTGTTTCTTTTGTTTTCACATGGACATACACAACTTGTGCTGTTGCAGTATGTGCAATAAAAGCATTAACATTCAGAAAACACTTCATTTGCACGGTGATGTGGTTTTAACTAGAAAAAATGAACAGATTTGGTGTTTTTACTTTTAGGCAGGAAATCCATTTTCTTGTTTGGCATCACTACCTTAAAATATTTTTACCTTTAGTGGAAACGTTTGAGAGCCATACAAGTAAGGACAGACATGTTACACGACTGAATACTGATGGGTCCCATAAGAGGGACTTTTCCTTTCTTTGTTATGCGATGATTGTGGCTGTGGCCATATAGCTACGGTGTCTAGCCACTGCCTGAATATATCCTTCCCATCTTCTGACTAGAGTTCTCCGAATACTGATAATCTGAAAGGGTGCACAGAGAAATTCCTTATGTGAAAGGATGCTTGCCACTCTGTTCACGTAGTTTCATTTCATGGGGCAGTCAGATGGCTATGTAGCTATGTATTAAGAGGTTATTGTACGTGTTTTAGTTTTCTTACCCAAGCTTTCCTTTTCACTAGCTGATCCGAAATGCTCAGAAGACAGCACCAAGCACAATTTATGTCCCAGATATCCATTTATGGTGGGACAACGCTGGACCTGCCTTGAAACTTACTTTTCTAACTCTACTACGTAACATTCCAGCATTTTCGCCAGTTTTGCTGCTTGCTCCATCTGATGTACGTCACTCAGATCTCCCAGAAGAGGTATTTTTCAATACTTTCCTTACTATTTCTTCAGTGTCTTGTAATTTATGAATGCTTTCAGCATCAAAATGCTGGGCTTTCTTAAATGCATGCTGTTATTACTCAGGCACCCTAACAAATCACTTAAAATTTGCTTAGAGAAAAAGAATACTGTGAAAGCATCTGCTTAAGGTTTTTTCTGAGTCAAGCAAGTGACTTTCACCCCCTTCTCACACATGCAAATAATAAATTAATACAATAATTCTGGTGGCTACAAAGTGGTTCAGTCAAGAATATGCAGTGCTTGAAATGACAAGAGGATGTTTTTACTGAAGAGATTTCTTCTGACAGTCTGCCATTCCATGCTATGTTGGGTAAACTGCTAATAATGCAATTTAGTAGAGAATCGAAACACTTTGATTAAAAAGAAATAAATAATTCCGTTTCTTTCTTCATATAGGCCAAAGCTTTCCAAGCTGGAAATCTGAGTTCCAATTTCTGCTAAAGTAACTTTGGAATCAAATTCTAGTTGTATTCCTAAATAAACTGTAGTAAAAGTAGGTGCAGAACTTCATTGACTTCTGAGAGTTTACATTAAGGGAAGGTGCCCAAAACAGGACCACGCTGTTCTCATTCTGATGATTTGGTCTCAGTCACTGGGGGAAGAGAACGGGTCTTACCTAGACGTGTTTATTATCAACTGCTTTGAAAGTGCTTGAGTTCCCACAGAAGTTTTTGTACAGGCTGTAAGTTCCTTCTAAAATAAGTAGTGAAATTCCTCACCTACCTTTTAATACTAGAACTTGAAAATGGAGGAAGACGTAGAGGTACTAGCTACTTCAGACACCTTTTGGTAGAGAAATAAAAACTCAGCAAAAAGCCCTCACTTGTCTGCTGAAGCCTTTCTCTTCCCTCGATAGCCATAAAGGTTCTAAGTAAAGGATGCAGCAAGGCAAGTAAATACAAAGGAGGCGCTGTTGGATGTGGTGAAAGCCATTACTTTATCAGTGTAGCGTACAATCCCTTCAGCGAGCTTTAATTCTACAGGTGATTCTTAAAGGTGATATTTGAATTTGCCGTGCCAGCCTGTGAAAATGTAGCCTTTTAAGGCCAGGAAGATAACTTTTTTCAGTTTGTGTTCTTCAGGTTATTCTTAATTTGAAAAGGTACTCGTCTTTTTGGAATAGAAGATGAGTTTTTTGTGGCCTTATATCTGAAATGTCTCTCCTCCTTCTGCTTTAGATGCAAAAATTATTTAATACGGAATTTGGAGAAGTGTGCAATATTGAGTTGCCTGATAGGGCAGAGAGAGCATCTTTTTTTGAGGACCTAATTCTAAATGAAGTGGCTAAGCCTCCTGTAAAGAAAAGAGGTGAGGAGGATAGGAGAAGTACATCTAAAACTTTCCTATCGAAGTTACTAGCTCTTTGGGCTTTGCTTTGGTGGTCATTTTCTGTCGGTAATTTGTCATATGCTTGTATTTGAGTACTGTAAATTGGCTAATTTTTCCTGATGAATTGAAGTTGATTGGACATTGGAAGTCGTGCCTGTAGCACCACCAGCTGAGCCTCAGAAGCCACAAGAGTGATCCCCACAAAAGTAGGGATGCTGGAGGAGGAAGAGGAGGATACCTTGCGTGACCTTAGAATTTTCTTGAGGGACGTTACTCGCAGACTTGCCACTGACAGACGTTTCAGGGAATTTGCAAAGCCCGTTGACCCACAGAAGGTAAAGTAGTGCTGATCTGTGTGTGTCTGTAACTTCTCAGTGTTCGTATTTCTCAGCGTTTTGGGGAAGGTTCAACTTTGTTTTTAGGGCTGCACTGTAAGGATTTTGCAAGAAGCAGAGGCAGTGCTTTTACTTCTGCTGACTCTCAAATGTGTCTTATGGGATTATTCGCTGAAAGCCCTGGTTTCATTCTAAAAAGCCAGTCCAAATGCCAACACAGTTTGCTCGTGAAAAAGCTTTGATATGTAGGCGTGTCACAGCACTGAAAAGCACAGAGATCTTTCCTTATAATTACAAACAGTATTTACAGGACTACTTGAGTGAAGTCTGAAGCCCTTTCTTGGACTGTCAGTTCCTGTGGGAACAGGAATGGGAGCAGCAGTTTGTAAAAATAAGTTTTGAGATCCTGTTCTCTGTTTCATCTGGAACTCCTCAATAGGAATCAACCATAAGTGCAGTGTGTTTTCTTTTTCCTCCAATTGGCTGCTTAGATGCCTTTTTCTCCTTAATTGATGAGATAAGCCTAAACTAGGGGCGTATATTTCAAAGACAGATGTAACTTGAATATACCTGCGGATCAGCAAAGTCGTCTTCATGTGGGCCTCCACTGGCTTTTCTTCCCCTTTTTTCCTAGGTTCTTGAGCTGTGAAAAATCTAGACAGATACATATGTCCTCATCTGAACTGGTCATTAGTCTCCTCTTCTGGTCTGAGGGAAGAAATGAGCACCTCAGGGCCCAGTTATCTCATTCTAAAGTAGATGCCTGCAATAGGTACTTCACAGGTGCAATTCATGTACCTTTTCCTCAATGTCGACAACAAAGAGAATGCCGGATGGCTTGCTCAGCTTTCACTGTTGTGATTTTCTGAAGCAAAGTGAAATGAATCTCCCACCCTCGGTGTTTCTTCTCTACCATGCACGTGCTTCTGACCTCCCTACTTCTTGTTGTCCTCTCCTAGCCGCTCTAATGAAAAATGAAAGAGCCTTTCCATTTTTGAGAAGCAAACTGGTAAATTTCAGCATCTTCTGATGCATCGCAAATGTTCAGGGTTTTTAGGAAGTCGTTTATTTAAAGTTTTCCGAATAATTTTGGTAGACAGTGTGCAAGGTTAAGAAAACCTCTGAATGCTTGTATTTGATCTGCAGGTACCTGACTATGCCACAAGGATTAAAGAGCCGATGGATCTTTCAACAGTTCTGACTCAAATTGACTCGCGCCAGTACCTCGCTGCCGGAGACTAGCTGAAGGACATCGATCTAATCTGTAACAATGCCTTAGAGTACTACCCGGATCAAAGATCTACAGGTGAGGATGTGCTTTTTAGCCCTAGTTTAAAAAATCTGTCAAACATATAGATGGATAAATGCTGTGTGCAGACAATAGACTACGGATGGATTAGATGATTTTGGACATCCACAGAGAACATCTCTTACCACATTGTAAATATTTTATCATTTTGCTACTTGGGCATGGAATTGTGATATAAGTGTTCCCCAGGAACTAATGCTTTTGTTTTAATTAACTTCGATGTTGTTATGCTGAAAATATTCACTGAGAGAACCTTTCGGAACCAAGCTATGAAGAAAGCAATTTTCTTCTGTGATCAAAACAGTTTCATTGGTTGGTAGACAACATTCAGTTAAAGTGTGTAAAATTTCAGATCGTCACAGCGCCTATGTTTTGCAAGACACTGCATATTCAATGGTGAGGAACGAAACGGATACAGAGTTTGGACGACTTTGTGAACAAATTAAAGAATCTCGTGAGAAAAGAGGTACGTGCTTTAACGCTAAGGATTTGAAGACTTGTCTCTGCATTTGTAACTGAAAATGCACGACGAAGATCTTTGGTATCTATTCTTTCTTGCAAGGTCGCACCTCTGCAGCGTGTGCTCCATGCGACAACTCCAAGTCACCACAGCAGAACCCTGCTACTGAAGACGAGAAACCAGATGAAGAGAGTAATGAAAATGAGGAGATGCCAGCGGCACCTGTAGATGCCAGTACACCCATTTCTAATGGCAAGTTGCATTTTATTCAGCTGCTCTTGTCATTCATACCTTCTCCGTTCTTGAGGCGCAACAGGTGTCTCTGATGCCTGGCTCTTTATGGCAGAGGTAGTTTGTTTTCAAATCGACTTCCAAATGGGAGAGAGAAATCCAGAGGTCATTCATTCAATATAGTGATGAATTAAAGTTCAAAGAAAGTCGGTTCATTTGATGTACTCTTACTGGAACTTCATTTTGTAAACAGAACGACTCCCCACTCAAGGATATCACAGCTTCCCTCCCGTACTAAAAATGATAGTACTCACCCTTGTAGGAGCAGCAATGTGAAGAAGGTCAAGGGCAGTAAGAAGGGTTCGAAGCTTTGATATAACAAGCCTTACACTTTTTTTGACAGAGCTCCTAATAAGCATCTTTAGCAAGGTCTGGAGATGGGAGAAAAACTCAAACTAGATTTTAATTCTAGGATGTATAATGTCAAGCTTGACTGTTCCTCTGAACAGTCAATTGAATTTATTTTTTTTTAATTTAAATTAATTAGTTTATTTTTTTTAATTTAAATTCAACTGAATTTAAAGTTTTGAATTTAAATTCCAATTGAATTTATTGAAAAAATTCCAATTGAATTTAATGTTTTGTTGTTGTAGTTTTTCACGAAACACTAAGTTTATGTGAAAGGTTTTGCTGCAATATCTTTTTGCCAAGGATATTAAGCTTAAGTTATCCACAAGAAAACGGTGGGGAGAGGGAAGCTTTAGTTTTGAAAGCTTTTTTTTTTTTTTTTTTTTTTTTCTCTCCAGGTTTTTCTTGAGCACAGCAGCGTTTCAGTGTCTGCCTGCCATTAGTTGCCCCACTACCAAGTCAGGAGGGTCAATTAAACTTGCGTGAGGCAGAATTTCTTTATCTGAATCTACGTGGTTCACATAAATATATTCTTGTTTCCTTCTTTCCCTAGGATTATTCTTCTCCCAGTATTGAATGTTTCAACGGACACTGTTTAAGATCAATGAGCAAAAGCATCCTGCGGTGTTCAGTCTCCAGCTTTGAAGAAAGTATGGCGATACTGAGGGGAAATGTCAAGAGAAGACGCTTTTCAAGGTACTGTATTTCTATATGTTCAATCTCTGTTCGATTTGTAGATTGAAAAGCAAGAGAGAAAGCATGTGCAGTGAGTTGTGGCCTGATAAACCTCCGGCTAAAATCAGCAGAGGCCTAAGAGCATGCTGATGGCGTACCAGTACCTTAAAACTAGAATCCCTCTTCTCAGTGAAAGTCTTCTGCTTTTCTAAAAAAAACATGTTTTTTTCCCCAACCCCTTTGAGGTGTTGTTGTGGTTTAACCCGGCCGGCAGCTAAACACCACACAGCCCTTCTGCAACCCTCCCACCTCCCTCTCTGGGATGGGGGAGAGAAACGGGAAAGTGAAGCCTGCGAGTTGAGATAAAGGCAGTTCATTAAGACAGGAAAATAATAATGATGATGATGATGATGATAGTACTGCTACTAGTAATGTGTACAAAACAAGTGATGTACAATGCAGTTGCTCACTACCCGCTGACCAGTGCCCAGCGTAACCCCTAGCAGCCCGGCTGCCCCGCCCTATCCATGGTGCAGCGTGTTGCCATAAGGCATAGAATTCTTTGGCCAGTTGGGGTCGGCCATCCTGAGTCTGTCCCCTCGCAGCTGTTGCTGTGCGCCGATTCTGATCGCTAGTAGGACAGTGAGACACCGAAAGGTCCTTGGCTTGTTGTAAGTACTGCTCTGCAGCAATTGAAACATCGGGGTGGTATCAGCACTCTTCTAAACATCCTTTCACACATCCTCAGCCAAAACATAGCAACCTACCCGCTACTAGGAGGAGAACTAACTCTGTCCTAACTGAAACCAGGACATGTATCTTTTCCACTTGGGTGCTATTGCTCATAATTTTGAGAATTCAACATGAGCAAGCTAGGAAATGTGGGTACATACAGAACCGCGTGTATATGGTACGCAACAGACTTGGGATGTGGATTCTGCGTGAGGCCTACAGGCTTCTCTTTGTATACCATGGAGCATTGGCTTGTAAACATGGTGAAATTTCCCATCCTTGATGGGTCTAATACAACAAGTCTTTTCTCCCTTCTCTGCCCGGTCCTCTTTCTTAATGTAGGCAGTTGAGAAAGCCAAAATTGGAACGAAAAAAAGAATATAACACAGGTAAGTGGCTGTAAGTCCCCGGGATACCTATTTGCGCTGGTTACTGAAGAGGATGGCACTTGGTCACTCCATGGCTTTCATTTGGCCCCAAAGCCTTCTGTAGTCAGCTGAATTCACTCCTCAGTGACTTTTCTGTGAAGAGAGGTAGGTGCAAATAGGAGATTTTATGAATTCCTTGGGGAGGGAGCAATGTGAATTGCAGCTTGGTAGGCACAAAGCAAACTGTTCTAATTGTGCAAAGTAAATCGATACTTGATAAGTTCAAACTTAGTTTTATAGCTGGCAAGCACAAAAGTAAACCTTAGCTGTGATCCTAGCAGCACAGTGGTGTAGCTCTTCCCTTCCCCTTGTCCTCTTGGCTCTTTTAATGACAGTGCAAGCAACAAACCTGTGCCAAAGGGTGCTGTATGGCAAACAATGGGCAGGCTTTTTTCTAAAAAGCACGAGTTTGAGTTATCTGGTGTTTGGGTGTTTCTCTTGAAACGATTCTTCCCTCCTTGAGCTGTTAGATCCTAATGCAGGAAATGGAAGTGCTGCATGCATAAACAGAGTAATCAAACATACACCTCTTAGGAAGAGGCTTGCAATGTCATAGTGTTTGTTTTGAGCACTGTTAGATACAGTTTGACATGACTGGAGTGAAAACACCTTAGAGAAAGGTGTTGATTGTTCTCACTTTTCCAAGACAGAAATAACTGGAGTAGATTTCCCTCCTGCATGGAACAAAAGTTGCACGTTTGTTTTTGTCTGGCTAGCTTTCAGTCTCTTTAAAAATTTCCCTACAGGTCCCAGTTTTAAGTAGACAGTTTAAACGTGCAGAGCGATGAAGAAGTGGAATGCAGTGGTTGTGACACCAACTTCTGATCTGAAATGTAAAGAAAACTCAATCCACTTCAGGGTGCCTTTTTTGTTTGTCTGTTTCCATTTTACAAGAGCAACGGTGAAATAAGGAGAATCCCATCTTCACTGTTTCAAAATGCTTTGTTTCTGCGTTTCAGTCACCAGAACATTGAGGAGTAGAGCTGGTGCAAAAACTGTGAGACGAGTCCACGGAGAAAACAGGGACGTGGAGCTGCGCCGCAGCTGTAGAGTCGGACACAGTCGGTACTCAACTACTAACTCGTCCATTCTATTTGACAAACTTATGACAAAGTAAGTCATCTTTTCTTGCAGACCTCTTAGAATGATCTTTCTTAGCAAGCCTTTGCACTATGGCATGATGTTGGCCTCGACTTGCTCTTTATTTTGACAGCAAAGAGGTATGGCTGCTCCTGGCATTTCCTTCATGTTTACAGGGAGACACCGTTACCTGGCTAGATAAACAGATTTTCTTGAAGGTGCTATTTCAGCATATAAGAATTGATTTAAAAAACAACAACAACAACAACAACAAAAGTGCTTCATGGCTTACTAGTTTTGTAATCTCACATTTCTCCAGGAATACTTGATTTGCTGCATTTCACCATTACACTCGTCAGCACCACTGATTCTGGTTTATCACTATTTGCATTGCAAATCTCCTTGTCCAAAGCTTAAACTGATGTATGCACTGCTTGAAAACAAAACCTGAAGTTGCAGAGCAGAAGACTCAAGTCATTATGTTAGCCGCTGTGTAACCATACTGCTTTCCAAACATAAGATGTCCAGCTTATTTTGTTTCTATGAAGAGTTTAAACGGCTCCCGTTAAGCAAAGATGTCCCCACACTGATACTATTAAGCAAGGATTCCACCTCCTTTGGCTGAGGTCTGCTCCCTTACTCACATTCGAACATTCATCCAAGTAGCCTGCAATTCCACACTCTCGGGGGAAAGTCCATAGAATAGAAAAGGTTCCTCCAGTCTCTTCCTCAGCCTTTTTTTGAAGCATGCAATAAAGCAAAACATTCACAGGCTGCCCTTCCATGCAAAACAAGGCAAATTAGTAAGACAGGAGCCACAAAACTGATTGTCCTTTAAAGTTAAAATGAGATTTGAAATAGATCGAGTTAGCAAGTGTTGTAAGTCTGTAGCTATGTCTGGTTTTGCCAATGCAGCACAATTCCCTATCACGTCGCCAGAGCTGCTTCTGTAGCTCCAAGAAGCAAAACTGCTTTGAAAAAATACAGTGTCATCAAAGCATTCGTTGGCTCAGTAGGCACGGCTCAGGTTCAACAAGTTTGTGAAAAAATGAGTACTAACAGAAGCAGCAGGGTCCAAAGAAACACTTTATGTCCCCACTGCGAAATGAGGGGCTTTACCTTGAGTGTTATGCACACTGTCAATAGAAAAGCACTGTAACAGAATCTGCCACGGCAGTTTGCATGTTACTGAAAGACCATCAGAGTGGGACTGCAGCAAGATCATTGCGAAGTTACAAAAAAAACATGTGGGGGTGGGAGTTTAGTTGCGTTAGATAACACAATCTTAGATAAAGATTTTGGTCTTAACGTAAAAGTAAGGATGTCTACTGATCTCTTCAACTCCAACAACTGAAGCCCAAGTCTGAAAAATCGCCTTTAAGAATGCAAAGAAAATATTTAACTCTTCTGTATGTTCATACTTTGCTATCAAGCAAAGGAATGAATGCTGATGCCTTAACTATGTAGGGCTGTAGCTTACAGAGAGACTACACCTTCCTGTTTTTTTCCCTTTAAAAACGTTAAATGCATGTGAAATTATTTGGGGGTGTTTTCACATGCAAAGCCTAATGCAGTGCATGCAAGCCCTGTCATCTTCTTCCTCTAGTAGTGTCGCGTTAAGGGGTGTAGCCGATTGACCGTCATGGGTCCCGTCGGATTCAGGGTGCTGAACTATCACGGTCACGGATTCACCAACAACGCAGTACGGCCTCGCTCTAGTCGCATTCAAGGAGAACTCTCACAGCTAGGAAGAATGCAATTAAGTGCAATTTCTTACGGCGACAGGTACACAGGTTCTTTGGATAAATTCACTGTCTGCAAAAGCAAGCTAGCATGCATGAAATGCACAGGTACACAGCCTAGGTATTAAGACATTAAAAAGCATCAAAACTCTAGAGATTTCTAAGATTCCACAGAGACGCCTGGTATAAGCAAGCGTTCAGATCTTACCCCACGGCGTCCCAATGGAGTGGGGGTGGGGGAGTGAGAGGCTCAGCCTGTCGAGTGATGTCAGAAGGAATCCTTCCTGATAGTATCTTCCCTAACATCCCCTTTCTCTTAAAGCAAGTGATATTATTTTCTATCTTTAAGGTGGAGCTTGAGTGACTCTAGTCATGCATATCTTGGTTGTGCTTGGTAGAAATGATCTCACTTGCGTTTAAAGGTACAGGCTCTGAGAAATTCCGAGGGCGTGCTCAGTGAGGGGTGGTTGCACCTTGGAGGCGGGTAGCTTTTGGGATGGAGGTGTGCTTATGATGCCTAGTCGCTTAAGGCAATTACTCCACAAGTAGTAACTTAGTGTTGATTTAACTACAGCATATCTAAAACACAAGAAGGATGTTAGTATGGAAGAAGCCGATGAAACCAGTCCTT
Source organism: Netta rufina (assembly GCF_964035555.1). Lineage (NCBI taxonomy): Eukaryota > Metazoa > Chordata > Aves > Anseriformes > Anatidae > Netta > Netta rufina. The sequence goes on along the minus strand of NC_140142.1, from coordinate 11,666,476 downwards.
AAATCTTACTACTTATTGTGCGTGAGCAGACTGGCGTGAGTTTTAGCTATACTGGCAAATATCAAACCACACCTGTGTCGTCCCAAAGCTGGGAAAAAAAAAAAACAAAAACAAAAACAAAAACAAGGAAATGTTGAAGCAAATAGGGAGGCCTGTAGCTTGTGCAGTCTTTTAGCTGAGAAAATAAAGGAGGAGAGAGACAGGTAGCCTTGAGCTAGCAGAAGCAAGGAAGAGAAGGGCTAAAAGGGAAAAAACAGGAAGGAGAACACCAGCTCCAGACTGACCTATAGTAACCTTTTTCTCATTAAGTGTCATTAGCACATTAAAAATCACACCTGTTAAAATGCTAATCTATGCTAATGTGGGATTCGGTGTGTGTCCCCCCTCTCCTGTTCCCCCTCCCCCCCGGTATTCCTCTGTAATGCACAAGCTCAGTGGAGATAAGTTAGGTGAGCTGTAATAACCAATCCAAAGGAGCCAAAGAGAGAGTTTTCACAAGTTTCCTGTGTATAAATGACGGTGATTCGAGTCAGAGGTGTGCTTGCTTTGCGAAAGATGGCCAAGTACCTGACTCTGCAGAGTTCTATAAGTAATTATATAATTAAAAGACCTTCGTGTGCATTCCGACTCTGGGTGCTTATTGGCGCGGTGCACTCTGCACGAACCTGCGGACAACATCTGTACTCAGTGTCATGCCTACAGACAACCCTTTACTGTTGGGACCTGCATATTTTTCTGTGCATTCAACACAACCCCTTTGGCACAACTAGTTAACCACGTAGCTGCCAGTCCACCACTCAGTTGCACTTGTGAAGAGGAAAAGCTATTTCCGTCTACTGTAGGAGCACATCCTCTAAATGCAGGCTTCACTCAGCTGGTCATTTACTGCAGGACAAGATTTGAAAACTGTTGTTGAGTTCTGGGTTTCCTGCTTACAGGAAAAATTAAGTGCTAGATCGCCCTCTACTCCGCTTTGTCTGCTGCATTTAATGAGATTAAACTGATTTCGTTTGCTCCTCCGTTTATGGACAATGAGCTGAAGAAACAGGTACAGCACATTAGCCTGGAATGCCTTCCCTCCCAGCCAAAGTAAACTGGAGCTGTAACTAACACAAGCAAAAGCAAGGCTTCTGTGTTTTCAGCTGAATAAAGTTCCAAAAAAATCATCCTCTGGGATTTGAAGCTTACTTCACATGACATGCCAACGACTCTTTTCCCTCTATTGTAAAGCGGATCCCTGCTGTTAGTTGCTCTAGAAGCAAAGGAATCATCGGTTTGGTTAACAAATAGCCGCTTCTGCAAACAAGAAGTGTTGTGCTGTCTCTTCCCTTTGAATGACTCCACACTTCTCATCAGCTACTGGATTGCTGACCTAGAATCAGAGAACATCCCAAGGTGGAAAGGACTCCCAATAATCACCAAGTCCAACTCGTGGCTCCACACAGGACCACCCCAAACTGAGACCTGATGTCTGAGAGCATTGTTCAACACTTGTTGACCTCCGTCAGGCTCGGTGCCATGAGCAGTGCCCTGGGCAGCTGTCTCAGTAGCCAGCCACCCCCTCAGCGCAGCACCTGAGGCGCACGGGGCTCGGCGGGGCGGCCCGGGAGGGGAGGACGGCAGGGCGAAGTGGCAGCTCCCTCAGAGCCGTCTCCCCGCCGCCTCGGCCGCATGTCAGGGCTTTTTCGTGTCGGGGCTTTTTCGTGTTGCGCCCTCGGGCTCTCGCCGTGGGTGAGATGCTGCTCCCCAGCGTGGACCCCTTGCGCACGGGGCCTGCCCGCGGCGGCGGCGGGAGGGAAACCCCAACCCCAAAGCCCTCCCGGCAGGGAGAGCTCGGGGTGAGGGCCGATCCAGCACCGACAGTAAACACACGCCGGAGGAAATGCTCTGGTTTTAGCCATGAGCAGGGCGGCCAGGTTCAAAAGGCGTCACGCTGGAGCTCCAAGTTCGGTGGCGTTCCGAGGCCGTTGTGGCGGTTGTGGAGACGGCCCCGGCTGAGGTGGCTGCTGCTGTCGCTGCTGTCCCCTCTGTCCCTGCTGTTGCCGCTGTTGCTGCTGTTCCCGGACCTTGGAGACCCCCGGCGGCTCCCTGTGCCAGGCCCTGTGGCCCCGGGGAGCTGCCCGCCGCCTCGTCGGCCAGCCCGGCAGCAATCCTGCCAGCACAGAATAGCCCACTGCGTTTCAGGGTAAAGTGACGATTAATTTCTATTTCCTGGCCTGGGTGCTGCTTTCTTCTTTAAGGAAGCTTCAAGGTTAAAGGTTCAACTCAGTTATGTCAGGGTTCAACTCCGTTTCGTGAAGGGGCTCTTGTACGAAAGCTTAAGCTGGGATTGACTCTCTGCTAAGCGGAGGCCAAACGTGGACCTACTGAGAAGCAGGTCCTAAGTGATAACATTTTCTAAAGAGACTGCTAAACACATCTGAACAGTGCTGCTGCAGAACTCTGAATGGGGGGATAGCAACTGTCTTAACTGATCTGGAATCTTGAATTTACTTTTCAATGGACAAGAGGTGTGTCTCTCAAGGCAAACAAAGAGAGGAGTAACACCCTCTCTTGTCACTCATGTCAACATAAATTTATGCTCAGAGCGTAGGTGTAGGAACAGCATCGGTGTGTATAGGAACATCGGGAGAGGAAGCTCTATCGGTATTTACAGTTTTTCTACTACCTTGCCAGAGAGACGTCATCTCCAAATGAGAAATGGATGTATTTTGAAACAGTGGTGGTGGATCGGATTTCTTCTTTCTAGTGTTAATATTTGCTCTTGAATCGTACTTAATACCTGGTAACACCTCAATCAGTTGTCAAAAATAAACTTGAAAATGTGTAAGGCTTATCTCATTGGTCAGTATAAAGATCAAGGTCTTCGCTTCGCTTTGCTTCCCTTCCCTTCCCTTTTTTTCTTTTTTTCTTTTTTTCTTTTTTTTTTATTTTTTCTTTTTTTCTTTTTTTTCTTTTTTTCTTTTTTTTCTTTTTTGTTTTTTTTCTTTTTTTTTCTTTTTTTTCTTCTTCCCTTCCCTTCCCTTCCCTTCCCTTCCCTTCCCTTCCCTTCCCTTCCCTTCCCTTCCCTTCCCTTCCCTTCCCTTCCCTTCCCTTCCCTTCCCTTCCCTTCCCTTCCCTTCCCTTTTTTTCTTCTTTCCTTTCCTTTCCTTTCCTTTCCTTTCCTTTCCTTTCCTTTCCTTTCCTTTCCTTTCCTTTCCTTTCCTTTCCTTTCCTTTCCTTTCCTTTCCTTTCCTTTCCTTTCCTTTCCTTTCCTTTCCTTTCCTTTCCTTTCCTTTCCCCCCAGTATTGTTTTTCCGTTCTCCTTCTCACTGCAGTCTTGATTTTGTTTCTTGTCCCTTAAGTATGTTTCCAATGTGTTGCTGAAACATTTTCCCTTTCAATCCTAAAAAAGGAGCTGTCACTGGTGAAGATCAGAGCTTATCCCTGAGCCCAGGAGCTGTCACCTTAGTCTTCCAATCGGACAAGGACGACTTCATTTCTCATGTAAATGCATTTGTCAGGTTTGCGTATTGTTTTTTCAGGAATGGAAAGTGTGTATAGAATGGATTTAAAATCAATTTTAAATGTAAAATGTCAAGGCAAAAAAGTTCTAATTACAACCTCTGCACACAATTTGCCAGCTGTGGGACTAGGAGTTTTCTTATTTACTGTGTTTTGTTTAACGTGTCTGAAGTTTAATGGACAGCAATCAAGGCGTGCTAGAAATCTGAAAGCACTTTATGCTTTGTTCTCTCCGTCATTTTGGTATAACAAACTAGCTTATGTTTTAAACCCTCCATGAGGTTAGTGGTTTCCCTAAAGGTAACAAGTCCCTGTGTGCTACAGTAAGACAGTAACAAAACATGAAGTATAGAAGTTCATCCTGTCATTATTCAGCTTCTGCCTATGGACAGACAACTACGCTTATTTAAAGCGGTATCACCTTGAAACCTAATCAGCATTTTAAAAAGGACTTTGTAGCAGTTACTGGCCTTTGTCCTGGAGGGCTGAGGTTTGTTTTGTTTTGTTTTACATTCAGCATTTCCATTTCTAGCTTACATTCCCCTGTTGTTTTGCATGAGGAAAACGTGCAACTTTAGAAAGGAGAACGGAAAGAGCTGCTTTTTAGTCTAACTTTTCAGTTTGTCGTAGGAGTTTTAAATGTGGTAGGAGTAAAACACCAGAGGTACTGCTGCCAAAGTTATATTCAAACTCGTCTTTCTTGGAGAAGCAGAAGAAGCCCAGGGAGAAATAAATTTGCAAACATGCTCTTCATGCTCTCCTTTCCCAAGATTTCTCTGAGATATAGCCCATCCTCTGTGGGTTTTGAGGTATATGGTTCCCAGGAGTGAAAAGGAGGGCCAAACATCTCTCCTCTTGGATCTCAACATGCCAGGGCTTTAGTGTACTGCCACTTACGGCTCCGCTTTTTCACCTGGAAAAAGCAACCGCATGATGTAGACTGAGGAGCCCTCACAAATTAACTTGCCATCACCAAGTGACGCCCAGAAAAGGTGTATTTAAAAGCTAGGCTCATTATAGAATCACAACAAACCCCTCATGACTGGTGCAGTAGACAGTGAGGTAGAGGGCGAGCCCTGGAAAGACAGAAGAAAAGTAGCAGTGAGTTCTGGGTACCTTTGTGCAGACGAAACAGAAAAACGCAGGCAGTGAAGTAATAGTGTTCCGTTACTAATGCCAGCAATAGATAATTGCAACAATTATCTATTAGATCATAGGTACTAATTAACAGATAATTGCGCAACTCCGGAAATCAATAAATAACTGATTCCCCTCAGAGAATGTCTTCTACATTTTTACATTAAAAAGACTCCAGAGTTGTAATGGATTAAAATCCTACGGAAGGGAAAGAAATGGCATCAGCCACTAGTTCTGCAGAAGCGAAAAGTAATACTGATAGAGTTTAGATGGAAATTTTCACTTTGTGTGTTTAGTTTGGGGATTCTTTTTAAATCATTCATACCAGCGATTTAGTTCTTAAGGCTGTTTCTTTGAGATTAAGTGACAGGACTTCTGTTACTCTTTTCTTCTTGGAATGCTTCTTGATATTCTTACGTCAACCAGAACTTCTGTCTCTGTTGCAGATGTGAACAATGACCGTAGCTAAGAAGCCCAAATCTTCAAAGCCTAAAAAGCCCTCTTCAAGGCGGTCTGGCAAATCCAAGAAACCAAGTACTAAAATACTGATGTCACGCACAGCCAACTGGGGCCGGATAGTGCCTGCAGAAGATTCAAGCCAAGTCTCTGTGGCCCAAGGACGTGGAGGTGCTATTTACTGTAGATCATCTGAAAAATCTAAGGCTTTTGCCCCAAGAGATCTAAGTAAGTGTGCGTTTTATCCTGCCTCCATTGTCTTCAAAGCAAAAGTAGAAAATGCAGTTCTTACTTGTTGCACTGATAGAGAAGGGGACTACTGTGAACAAAGACTTCAAAAGTGAATCCCCTAAGGCAACTGAAGTGACTGATGTTACAGAAATTAATTTTGATATATTTACAGTCAACAGAGAAATATGGGGAGCTTTTTGTAATGCACAGATTCCTCCATGTCTTTTCTGTTTTGCAAAGAAAAGTGTTTGATTGTTGCTATTCACAGCTTCCATTTTTCACAGGTTTTTTGAATGATAACATTGCTCAGGAAAAGATCTGGTATCTGTAGGGGTACCGTCATTCCTAGTTCCTAGTTTTTACGTTTTTACCGTATAATTTCAAGTCTAAGTTTGTGGTTTAAGTTATAATAAGGAAAAAAACAGTAGTTGAGTTAATCAGGTTAAAGATTATAGATGGAGAGGAACTTGGCATTAGGTGCTACAAACAGAATGGCAGTTAGCCTTGCCTTAGAAAAATTAAAATGGTTGACTAAAGTTGTTTTTTTTTTTTTTTTTTTTCCCAAAACATTGTGTTGACCAGCCAATTTGAATTTGGTGGTATTAAAGCTGTCTGCAATAAGTTTTTCTGGTTTGGATTGTAGCTAGCCCCTGTAGGTGCTCCTGCAGAATAGTATTTTTTTAAATACCTTTCTTAGAAACAAACAAACAAGATCTCTTTTTAAATTTAACTTTCTTGCAGTCGTTAATGATGGAATTGCTCCGCCACAGAGCCTTCTTTTTCCACCTGAGAAGATTTGTATGGATTGGCGAGAAACACAAAGTGTTGGAGTTGGCCTGTACAATCTTGGCAACACATGTTTTCTTAATGCTACTCTACAGTGTTTGACCTACACACCCCCACTTGCCAATTACATGCTTTCTCTTGAGCACAGCCAGTCATGTGAGTACTTTCTAACAGTATTTTGAATCTGTTGGATAGCTCTGAAGGTGAAAGAACAGCAGTGATTCTGTGAGATAAGCTTATTTGCCTGATTTTACCTGTAGAAGCTGGCTTTGAGCACTGTATTAGCAGTGGGCTCCGAATAGCATATGGAGTGCAATTAATGCACCATGGTTTATTTATTTAGTTATTTATTTGATTGTTTGTTTGTTTGTTTATTAAAGGATCATTTATTGCTTCATGGGAATAATGAAGTGCATTGGACAGTAATGCATTTAGTAGTAATTTTAGCGAGTAATACATTTTGCAGCCTGTGGAGTTCACATTCCTGTCAGCCTTTACAACTGCGACTTTGCAGTAGTCTTTTAGATTTCTCATCACAACATGCATTTGAATACAGGCTTAGTGGATATTTTTATTCTGTAAAGTTGTGTGAAATGAAATGTTACAAGACTGTTGGGACATTGGCATCTTGGGAGAATAGAATGTAGCAAGGAGAGTGGATATTGTATCTATAGTTTAAATTGTACTTAGATGTTTGTAGTTGTGGATATTTCGCTGGACTGGGATGCTTTGTTCTTTCACTCTTCAGGTCGTGAACAAGATTTTTGCATGATGTGCACGATGGAGACTCACATTAACCAGGCCCTGCGTTGCACTGTTGATGCCATCGAGCCTACGCATGTTATCAGTAATCTCAGTCGTAAGTGGCTTCAGATGTGTTTCTTTTCGATAGCTTGTAATCTTCAAATAATCATTTGATGTGTCTAAGTGGTTTTAACACTCAAATGAAGAGAGATTTTAGAAATACAAGAACGATTTCATTTTTAAATGAGGTCAATACTATCATCTTCTTATTTAGGAATAGGACAACATTTCCGTTTTGGCAGTCAAGAAGACGCACACGAGTTCTTGCGCTATACTGTTGATGCTATGCAGGAAGCGTGCTTGAACGGAAGCACCGAGTAAGCATAAACAAGTTCACTTTCATACATTCTCTAGCACCTTCTAGTCCTTTATTTACTCTCAGAAATGATCTCTAGCACTTTTTAGTGCCTTATTTACTATCAGCAACGAAAGTCTACATCATCCTTGGTTTTCATCAAACTCTTTGAAGAGTTAACTCTGTGCCTTAAATCTTCTGAGGTCTGATTATAATTTATTTCCAGATTGGACAGATCTTCTCAAGCTACCACCATCATTCATCAAATATTTGGAGGATTTCTAAGATCGAGAGGTACTTGAAAAAATATTCCTGTCCTTAGAACTGATCTGTGTCTTTTGTCGGTAGTAAAGCAGTCTGTAGTTTGTCTAAAGTAGTATCTGTCAACAACTTGAATTTGGACAGTTAGTCTCCTTCACATAATGTTAAGCATTTATATTTTGTTTCCAGTGAAGTGCTTGAATTGCAAAGCAGTTTCGGATACGTATGAGGCATTTCTTGATATCACTTTGGATATAAAGGTAAGATGTTTTCTAAATATAATTCATGATGTTTAAGTACATGCATGACTTTCTAAATTAAACTTGTTTAACTTAAAAAACCAAACCACATATAATGTTAAAACATAAGAGCTTGGTGGTGCTAAGGAAGTGGATTGGACTTTGTCCTTCCGTGGAACCCATGTAAATAGTCTCCACATTTGCATTGGGTTTAAGGGGAAAGAATTCTCTTTCTGCAAAAATTATAATGCTGTCATACTTCTTTGTTGTTCTACCTGAATATACATCTAATTGTTAGACTGATGAATTTGTCCCCAGTATTGATGACAAAGCACATTATAGATGCTGTCTAGGCTACTGGAAAAGTATTTGTTCCAAAGTCAAATGCCTTCCAGGTGAGGTCAATGCTGAGCATGCTCTTTCTGCCTCCTTCTTCACAGTGCTCCTAGTAGATCGCTTGAGTATGTTAGTAAGATTCTCTTATAAACTACTAGTATGTCTGTGGAATTCTGAATTACGGTGACTTTACGCTCTTCTTTCTCACTGCTCTAGGCGGTTTCATCTGTTAGCAGAGCTCTGGAACTCTTTGTGAAACCTGAAGAGCTGGATGGAGAGAATTGCTATAAATGTAGCGAGTAAGATTTTGACGTCAGTTTTCTATGTTGCATGACTCTGTTGGACTACCTCTAAACTTTGGATCTACTTACAAGTTTTGTGGAAGTTTATAAAAGACTTGGATTTTTGTTTCTTTGGAGGGGGGAAGTCTTGTTCATAGGCATTCCCTATGGGTTTGCAATTCTCTGGCTTGTATTTTGCCATCAGAATTCAAAAAGAGCTACTTTTGTTCTTTCTATTTATTAGCTCTCGACAGTACTTTTCTTGATGTAAACTGCCCAGTTTCCGTTGTTCTCTGGGCTAGTGGCTGATTTTCACTGCTTACACCGTAGGTCCTACCTTGGAGCGGGCAATGTGTCAAACTGAACTATTTTGTTTCAAAGGATGGCAGATGGTTTCAGTGTCTTTCCAGACAAGCTCAGTACATGAAGACTTCCTACTGTTAAATGTCTCCCTCCTGTAGAATGACCATGTGCTTCTGTTGTATTTTTGATGTTGATAGTCGACCTATGTTGGAGATTATTTGCAATTTCTAGTCCTGGGGACCAAGGCTCTCTCGTTCCGCTTTCAGTATTTGTATTTCCCTTGAAAGCTGAAAGAATGTATCCAGGACTGGAGTTCAAATAGCCACTTTTGTAGACCAAGAAATGGTACCTTGCCATCCAACCTGGTAATACCCTTTCGTGAGAGATTCCTGTTCCCCCTATGCTCTGAGTTGTTGGGAAAATTTACCTTCTTCTGTGTATTAACAAACCTGACATGCAGTGCGTGGGTTTATGAAAAGAAAAAAGACCAACCTATTATGCAAGTAAATATCATTCAAATAGCATAGGCATGCGTGAGACATTAAAACGAGTTTGTTTGGGGGGCGAAAAAAGAAGATGCCTTCAAACACTTATCTCTGCTTGTTTTTAAGGTGTAAAAAGATGGTTCCTGCGTCCAAGAGATTTACCATACACCGTTCTTCCAAGGTTCTCACAATATCACTGAAAAGATTTGCAGATTTCACAGGTGGAAAGATCAACAAGGTATATTTACCACTGTAATGCAACTATATCATTGTGTAATGGGACATCCCCCAAAGCTGAAAGTTGTTAATATTTTCAGACAATAATTGTAGACTAACGACTATGGCTTATTCTTTCTCTTAATATCAATAAAGTTCCCGCTTGACAAGAAGCATATGCTTTCCTCTGAGAAGGCTGATTCATCAGGAAACAGTTCTCTGCAACTTCTAGTCTTAACCGTTGTTTATGGGAAGACTTATTTGTAGTGAATCAAGAAATATATTCTAGAAATATATTCTAGAAATAAATTCTAGTCTGTGTTTTTTGGAAGTGTTTTTCTCCGGCTAGTCCACGAAGTACTCTGGGATAATTTTTCTATCTTCTTGGTGTCTCTTTAGGAGGTGAAATATCCGGAGTATTTGGACCTGAGAGCCTACATGTCGCAGTCAATGGGAGAACCACTGCTCTATGCCTTATATGCGGTGCTGGTACATCACGGTGTCAGCTGTCACTCAGGACACTATATATGCTATGTAAAGGTAGAAGTCAACAGCATTTCTAACAGGGTAAAGGTTGTGCTGGCAAACCAATTAAAGCATGACTAGCAGCTACTGTTTCTAGGGAAAAAGATTTCATTATATTTTTATTTGACATGTGTGTATTTTGTTCCTATCCGTGATTTCAATTGGAAAACGTGCAATTCACCTGAAGAAATCGTTGTCTTTATTTGCAGGCTGGTAATGGACTTTGGTATCAGATGAATGATGCTAAAGTAGTGCGTACTGACATTAAAAGAGTTCTTGGTCAGCAAGCTTACATACTTTTTTATATCAGGTAATAACAAATCTTAAAATGTGTTCAGAAGAGATTTACTTTCCTGTTATTGATATTTTTCTGTTTTGCAAGTGTTTTTCTTGCTATCCCAGGAGAAGATTATTATTTGTCTAATTCAGTTCTGTCTAACCTGAAATTCTCTGTGTCGTTTATTATCTTTTGTTGCTTGGCCTTAAACTGCAGCACTTGTGTAAATTGCTATCTATGTGTTATCTGTAGCTGGCTAATTTAGAGAAGGAGAGAAATGAAGGTCATCTGTGGTGTAAGAATGAATTCTGGCTGTGCAAGTGATAGTCTTAGTAGGAAGACTGTTCTCTACTTTTCAGTCTGTACTCTTGGCGAAGCCTTCTGTAGAGAAGGCTTCCATATCGTATGAGCTGTTCCTCTAAAATGATAGGATGGGATTTAATCCAAGAGTAGGCTGAAAGAAAAACTAAACTACGATCACTGCTCTTTTCTGAAGGCGCTATGATTTGACACTTGGAGAACGTGCGTTTTACTTGCCAGCACCATCTTATCCCTGTTCATTCTCTCCGGGTCAGCAGGGGGCTAATAGTAAGCAGGCTGGATTTATGGGACCACGACTTCTTCCTCATATGATTAAGGTAATTCAGGGAAGCGGGAGGGCAGATAACGGCACCAAACTGCTAGTGGGTTTGGGGTTTGGTGTGGGGTTTTTTGTTTGGTTTTCGGCATCTGAGTTTTGTTTTCCTTCCCACGCCGCAGCTTTCTTCACAGCCCTCATGCTACAGCCAGAGTCATTCAAACAGTGGTTACTGCTAAATTGTGCAGCCATGCGACTCCATTACTTTATAGCTCCAAGACAGCTTTCTAAAGCACAGAGAGCTACGCTCTTTGACTATTTAAGCAGAGTGTACTAATCCTCAAATCATTTAAAAGAGGACTTGTTTTTCCTATCCTCGTCACTTTAGCTAAGACAGGGAAAACTCATTGTCTTATTCCTGAGCACCAGAACGATTACTTCAGGCTTTTCAGGGTATGTTCAAAGGGGAAAATAAATATATTTGGGAATAGCAGCAGGTAATGTTAAGTTGCTTGGCTGGTTTTCAAAGATGATGTTAATTTGATACCAATCTGCAGTAAACCAAAAGCAGGAATTGAATACGCTTATTGGACTTGCATTTATCCTTAAAGGGCAGTGTGTTTTTCTTTTTAGGTGTTAAGACCATTTGTAGAAACACTCAGTAGGAGAGTTTTGTGTTTCAAAATGTTACATGCAGTGTTTGCGTTAATCCATCTTGCAATTTCTTCTTTTTAAATACAGAATTCAAGCCGTTTAAATGGAAATGGATCCATAAAAGAGGACGCAAAGACCACTGGTATCACCCTAAAAAGGCCATCTTCAGCACCACCAATGGCCTGTGTTCAAAACCAGGCAATTACCAGGCCTTCAATGACTGATACGTCAAGAAAACAGAAGATCACCATCAGTATTCACAATAAATTGCCTGCTCGTCAGACTGTGTCACAGCCTGACTTTCTTAGCAGTGCTGTGGAGGATGAAGATCTCTACCAGGCTGTTCCTTCATCCACAATTACAAATTCGGTAATGCAAATGAAGCAAATGCAAACAAACAAAAAAGTTTCTGATGAAATTTTTGTGGAGCCAACAGTGAATGAAAATCCTAAACTCAGCTCTGATAACACAGTCCCTTATGGTGCAGAATCTTCAGGAAAATCTGAGGAGGAGTCAAAGGGCTTATTTCAAAGGAATTTGAAATGCAATGCAATGTCCTCTAATGGAATTTTGGTTGGAAAGGTAGTCCGTACATTGCAGCATTCCAATTCTTCCTGTCAGAATGCTGACAAAGGAAGATCCCAGCATGAGCTGCCAAAAAGAGATTCACTAAATGGTGCTATTAGGCTAGTTAATGAATCTAAAGAAAACGGACTGAAACTTGATGATTCCACTTGCCGAGTTGAACCTGTTAAACCTTCTGAGATGTTCTTTTCTAAAACAAATGGATTGCTTGAAACATAGATTTGCTCCATCGAGAATTTCTCACCTACGATGTATTCGGGAGTGTTTATTGTGTTCCTAATTCAGGTGAAATACTGAGAAAACACAGCACACATGTGATCGTAAGACTTTGTGGTATTATCCCCTTAGAATTTGCAGACCTGAGCTTATATTAGAACTTGTCAACTTAAGCTCAGCTGAGATAAAAATTCCTAAGTTTCATAAAGTAGATTTTGGGGGGTGAGTCGGGGTTATCTTTGAAGTGTAGATAATGCATACAACTCACAGCGGTCTTGCTTACCATTTAATGGAGAAATTCTGACAAGACTAGTCCTCAGTACTACTACAAATAGTATTTTTTTGTCTGCTGACTTGTGCGTTTTAATTGCAGATGCCTGGAGCTATGCCTTCAGTCAATCGAGAAGTCATCACGGAGTCCTTCACAGCCAGCCAGCTGAACAGCTTGTCAGAGGAAATGAGGTAAAATGAGCACAGTCTGATTAAGACAAGACTTTATGGAAGTTCGTTACAGTTTTATCTGTCTACTAATAGTATTTAATAGAAGGATTTAAATTAGTACAATTCCATACTGTGTGTCCAGTGTCACGAACAGAACTAATGATCAGCACTGAGCATATCACTCTGATGCAGGTTGGTGCCTCAAGGAGAACTTGTGTTCCTTTATAGAATGTTTTTCCATTTTTCTCCACTGTCTGGAGAAACACTGGCTGTTCCCCGCTCGCCCCTATGCCTTTTTTCTCAGAGCATCAGGTGGAAGGAGACAGATGCGTTTGCTTTTTTAGTGCAATGGCTTCAGAAGCAAGAGGGGAAAAAGCACTTTCTCTGGGAGCTGAAGAAGGTGTCCTAATCACAGGAGAGGTTTCTAAATGGCATATCTTTGCGAGGGTTCCTGTAGTCCAGAGGTTTTTGTTTGTTTGTTTGCCTTTGGAAGGTTTTACTCTTAATATTCACGTCCTTCAGCAGAAGTGAGAAATGGGTTTTTATTTTATGCAGTGTTGCGGAACCTCCGAAATCTCCTGGGAATGATGAATACCTCGCCCAGTACCAATGTGATGACCGTGGAGACAAGGAGAAAGCAAGAAGATCAAAGGAACGTGACCTCATTTCAAAAGAAAATGTTTTGTACGGCAAAGACTCTTCTGAGCCTGGTGAGAAATTGCGGCAAACTTCCTCTCTCAAGTCTGACACTGAATGTAGCTCTAACAATCTTTCTTCCTTAGCTATTGCAGATAGACGCCAAGATACAAAGGACAAGACTAAAACCACTGACAAAGAGCATTACCGAAGAAAGAGGGAACATGCTCCTAGTGAAGAGAAGGAGAGTCAAAAAGCAGGTCCTTCCAGCAAGAGGAGGTGTTCTCAGAGCGTGGAATTTGTTGAGCAAAAGAGTCACAAGCAGGAGTACTGGGAGGGAAGCAGGTACAGATCTTTCCCTCGTGAAAGAAACAGCCCTGAGAATGGCAGAAGAGCAGTCAAATATTCAAAGTACAGATCTGGCAGCGGAGGAAGATCAGAACAAGGTAGCAATAGGTACTACCGATCCAAAGGGGAAAGAAGTTGGAGCAGAGAAAGATACTATCGAGACGAAGCACGGAGATGGGAAAGATGTAGCTATTACAAGGATTACTATTCACCTCATGCGACAGGAGACAGTAGAGAGAGAAAGTTCTCTCACGGCGATGCAGCCTTTGACAGATTGACTGCAACTTACTACAGCAGGTCACATAAGCATTATCATTACAAAAGCGGATGGCCTCACGGTTCCCTCTTGAGAGAGGAAGATATACGTCGCTTTAGCACACCCCGAGCAGACTTGCATCGTTGCTCGGTACCTCAGCAACATTCCAGAAGACATTCTCGTGAAAGACATGCGCTTCCACCTGTGTCAGCTCATTTGGAGAACTGTCGCCAGAAAAATGAAACAGAAGGAAACAGAAAAAGAAAATATACCCGTGCAGAAGGTAGTGAAAGTGAAATAGAAAGGAAAGACAGAAAGATAGAAAAGGAGCTTTTAGGTGGTGAAAAAAATGCAAAAATATCACAAGTTCTGGAAGAAAAAGAAGTCTAAGGATAAACATGGAGAGAAGGATTCCAAGTAAGCAAGGATTCCAGCATACTCCGCATTTTTTATCCTAAGTCTTTTCTGGGTGCTTCTCATGTCTTCCTTTTTTTTTTTTTTTTTTTTTTTTCTGGTAGTTTCTAAGTTATTTAGATAGCATCAGCTGGCTGGGGATCATGTTGTTAGGTTGATCAGTGAAGACAGGAAAGCTCTTGCTGAATTGTGTCAGAGCACTAGCTTTGGACCACATAGTTTGAATCACATCCGTACACCATTCCAGATTAGGTTAAAAGATTTTTTCTGCTTGCACATATTCCAGAGCTAGCCGTTGTTAATGATCTGTGTACAAACCAGGACCTATGGTCCTTCAATCTGACGGCTTAAGTTTGCTGCATCTAAAGTAAGTTGCGTGTGCACAAAGCACCACAAAATAGCTGACATGCTGCAAATCATCACCTGTGGTAAAATAAATCAATTTTCATATAGGCAACAAGTGCCACATCTTTTTTTCCCTTTTTAACTTGCATGTTTCTTTCAGACTTCATGATTTGTGTTTCTGTGCGCTTCACTTTGACAATGCCAATCGCAAGCGTAAGAAAAAGAAGAAAAAGGAGAAGAAAAAGAAGAAAAAGGAGAAACACCAGGAAAACGAAAGGCTCCTTGGAACACTTAGATCCTCGTTTCCAGAAGATAACGCGGGAGAAGAAGGAAGAATCCCATCCTCCAGATGGCTCTTCATGTCAGTAATGCAGAAGTGAGAGCAGTAAACAACCTTACAAGGAAGGGAAGACTTCCAGTGCAGGCGAAAGCAAGAAATACAGCTCCATCACATCCAACGACTATACTAAAGGTAAGCGGCCGCAGCATGTGTGAGGAATTCCTTTTATATTAATCTCGAGATTATTTCAAACAGTCTTGAAGTGCTTGATGACTTAACAGTCTGCAGATTTATTATCAAATCAAAAAAAAACCCCACTTGGTAGACTATTTTTTTCCCAGTTTTGAATGGCCACTAGGAAAGAAGGCCTGAAATAAAGAGGTTAAAGGCAAATGGTTTTCATTTGGTTTGATGATGAAGTGGCAAACAAGATGAAGAGTTGCAAGCTCCCTTCTTAAATTCAGTCCAGCCAAGTAGGAAAAGTAAATGTGGACAGCTGTATCTTGGCAAAGAAGACAGTAGGGAGCAAGGAGGTTTAGCAGTCAAGATGGAAGGTGATGCCATGAGGCTTAGAGGCTAGTAATGTTCTAATGAACATGGCCAAGTCTTGCGCTGGGCAGCCTGCTTGGGTCCAAAGCCTGCAGTCCTCCCCAAGATGTCGGCGAGGGGCTGGTGAGCCGTTGGGATGGAACCCCCGTTGCCCGGGTTCCCCAAGCAACCGCCCCACTCTCCAGCCACCATGGCAGGTCCAGCAGCCGGCTCCCGCTCCTCCCGGGGCTGCGGCCCTGCTGGCGAGCCCAGCGCCCCAGAGCTCAGCCCAGCGGCCTTTTTCCCACAGAGGGTTTCCCCAGACGGCTTCCGCGGCTTGCGCAGACGCAAAACTCCCCCTTCGTCGTCCCAGCCGTGCCGCCAACGGTGGCTGCCTGGCTGCTGCCCTCCCTCCCCGGAGCGACGGCGCTGCCCTTGCAGCCCCCGCAGGTACCCACCCTCCCCTCCGCGCTGCCCCAGGCCACCGTCTGGCACGTGGTGCCAGGGGTCCAGGGGCAGGTGCTGCAGCTCCCCGCCGGGGTGCAGCTGCCACCTGGGGGGCACCTCCCAGCCCAGGGGCACCACCTGCAGCTTGGGCAGCTCCCCGCCGGGGGGCAGCTCCCTGCTGTGGGGCAGCTCCCCGCCGTGGGGCACCAGCTGCAGCTGGTGCAGCTCCCCGCTGTGGGGCAAAATCTGCAGCTGGTGCAGCTCCCCGCTGTGGGGCAAAACCTGCAGCTGGTGCAGCTCCCCGCTGTGGAGCAAAACCTGCAGCTGGTGCAGCTCCCAACCATGGGGCACCAGCTGCAGCTGGTGCAGCTCCCCGCCGGGGGGCAGCTCCCCCACACCACTCCTCCCTGTGCCCCCGTCCATCAGTGGGGACAGCCCATGGTGACGGGGACACTGGTACCCCACCATGCGCTGGGGCTGGGGCCCAGGGCCGTGCTCCATGGGGAGCTCCTGCACCCCGCAGGCACCTGCCTGTTGCAGGCCCCCGCCCAGCGCAACCCCCCGCCACCCCTCGTCCCGGGGCCTCCGCTGCGGGGGCAGGCGCTCCCCACGCCCCGCACCCTGAGCAGCAGCCAGGGGCAGCTGCCGGAGCCCTGCTTGCACGCCGTGGGGCTCAGCAAGGACCAGGGGACCCCGCTGACCGGCCCCACTCCCCCCGAGCCTGCCCAGGCTCCAAGGACCGCCAGCACCCAGACGGCGACGCCTGACAGTGAGTTTGGGGCTGGCACAGCCGGCCACTGGGCGCCCCACACCCAGGGGCCATGGGAAAGCTGACATCGCCCGTCTTGGGGGATTTTCTTGCTTCGTCCTCAGCGGCGACAGCCCCGCAGGTGCCTGAGGAGCCCCCGCAGCTGCCCGAGCTGGGCCCTGATGCCTTTGCCGAGGCCTTTCCAGAGCTGGCAGGGGACAGCCAGCAGCTGCAGCACATGCAGGACGAGCTCCTGGCTGACCTGGACATCCCCATCCCCGGCATGGAGGAGCTGCTCAGCTGGCTCGATGCCGTGGAGCCCCAGGATGCCTTCCCCGATTTGCCCAGCAGTCCTGCCCTCAGCCGCTTCCTCTCGCAGCTGCCCGACCTCTGCGAGGACATCGAGGAGCCGAGCACGCAGGGACTGGAAGCCACAGGAGCCCTCGGTGAGGTCCCCTCAACCCCTGGGCTGCGCCCCGAGAAGCTTGAGGGTGGGCTGTCGCTGCAGTCCCCCGTCATGCCAGCAGTGAGCCCCCCGCTCAGCCCTGCAGCCAGTCCCCTGCCCAGTGCGCTTAGGAGCCCCCTACCCAGTCCACCCCTGAGTCCCCCCAGGAGCCTCCCTGACACCCAGCTCCTCAGTGCCCTTAGTAGACCCCAGCCCCAACCCCCCCAGCGTTCCCTCAAGACCCGCTCCAACCCCAAGGTCCCCAGTGCCCTTAGTAGACCCCAGCCCAAATCCCCCCCGAGTTCCCCCAAGAAACGCCCCAACCCCAAGGGCCGCAGTGCCCTTAGTAGACCCCAGCCCAAATCCCCCCCGAGTTCCCCCAAGAAACGCCCCAACCCCAAGGGCCGCAGTGACCATAGGAGACCCCTGCCCAAACGCCCCCTGGGTCCCCTCAAGAGCCCCCCGCCTGCCCCTGCGTCCACCGGCACCAAGCGGGGGGCCAAGCGCCCTGCGCCCAGCAGCACCCCCGGGACAGCGCAGAGCTGCCAGCACAGGAGGCCGACGACAGAGAACCCCCCCGGCAAGGAGAGGAAGACGCTGCTGGGCCAGGCTGGCCAAGGCCGCAAGAGACCGTGCCAGGGGAAGACGGGTGGCAGCAGCACGGTGGCTGGCAGCAGCAGGGAAGCAGGCAGCAGCGGGCAGCAGCTGGCGATCAACAGCACCACGGCACCCAGCAAGAGAGCGCGAAGCCCGGGGGCTGCAGGGGGGCAAGGAGCAGCGGCACCACCTCCCCGCAGAGCGCGGCTGCTGCCGGAGACTCCGAGTGGGGAGCCCCGTGCCGTGCGGCCCCAGGACAGGCTCTGTCCCCAGGCCAGCGGGGCCAAGACGCTGCAGCGCCAGCAGCCGGGGACAAAGACCCCCAGCGAGACTTTGCAGCCGCTGGGGGCCAGGGCCAAGGCGCTGGGGCCAGCGTGCCAGCTGGCCTGTGTGCAGCCGCAGCCCACCTCCAGCAGCCCCAGCAGCATGCCCAGTGCCCCGCCGACAGTGCCAGGCTCCAGCGCTGTGCCCGCTGCCCCCCGGCCCCCAGCTGGCGGCAAGGAAAAGGAGGTGCCAGCACCACCAGGCAGCACAGCATGAACAGGGGATGCTGCCATAGAGCTGGCGCCCAGAGAGCTGGGCCTGCCAGCCACGGGGGGCCAAGCGCAGCGTCCAGCTCTGCCCATGCAGCCGCGCACGCTGCAGCGTCCGGCGCAGCCCCGCGTGGACTACGTGCCCTGCGTGGGGCCTTGGGCGGGCCGCGACGCAGCGCCCACGCCGCTGGAGGAGCAGGAGGAGTCGGTGCCCATCACGCCGCAGCAGCGTCCCGAGCGGGAGCGCCTGAAGAAGCTGGCCCAGGAGGAGCGGCAGCGGGCGGCCCACCAGACCAAGATCGGCCCCGTGCAATTCTTCGTGCAGCGGCAGAAGGACCACGCCATAGCCTACTATTACGGCTACCCGTGACCGACCTCGGGCTTCTCCTCGACGGCCCCTGCAGCACCCAGGCAGGCACAGAGACCTCTGCAGGCACCTGCTCCAGCTTCAGCCACGCTCCTCAGCCCTTGCCCCTCTCGCTTGCCCTCTCCCCTCTCTCGTGCTGGAGCTAGGGGATGGGCTTGCCACTCACAGGGATGGCAACAGCGCCAATGGCAAATGCGCGCGCGCCTCACCCAGGAAGGTGGCAATGGCAAGCTGGGGAGATGCTGGCAGCAGCTGGGCTGGGAAAGCTTGGCCATGGCAACTGCTGCTTGGGACACCAAAGGGCTGAGAGACAAGACTTGGTTCTTCTTTCGGGGCATTGCTCTTCTTTCCTGCCTTCTGGATTAAATTCCTCTCCTTAGGTGGTCACTCAGCAAGGCCTCTATCTGCAGCTCTTCTTGCACTGGCATGCCAAGGGGATAAGAACTGGGAGGTCTTTGGGACAGCAAATGATCAGTGGGATGGGAAGTGATGATGGGGATAGCAATTCACTGGAATGGGAAAAATGGGTTTTATTTGTATTAAATTTAAATTTTTAAATTTTCATTTAATTTATTGGTTTTCTTATTTATTTAATTAAATCCACTTTATTGACTGTGTTGTACAGTATGGCATTGTTTTATTTTTATAAAATTATAAGTAATAGTATTAAATATTTTTATATATTAATATATTATAAACTATAAGTATCATTATTTATTATTTTGTTGGTTTTTATTCTTTTTCTACCCTATTAAACTCTCTTTGTCACAACGCACTGGTTTGGACTTTATTTTTCCTTCCGAGTCATTCTGGATTCACTCCGGATGGGGGGACACTAGCGAACGCCTGTGTGCTTCAGATCCAAGGTCACCTTTGCCCTCATTCAAGATACATATTTGCATCTGTTGTTGTGAAACAAAATTAACAACAGGAACAATAAAGTTACCTACTTGCTAGCAGCAGCTCTACATTTGCTGGGGTCTGCTCTATGCATTTTGAAGACCATTCCATGCTCTTCAGCCCCTCCAGGAGGAAATGTATGGTTCTAGGAAAATGCGTCTTGACCTGATGCAAAGCTGTGACGCAGCCTGCAGCCCCTGCAAGCCCTGGCATTTTACCTGCAACCCCTCCAACAACTCTGATGTGCCCTGCATCGACTTCAACCACTGCAGCGGGACCTGAGGCCCCTCAAAGCCTTGTCACACACCCTGCAGCCCCTCGAGCCCCTGGCATGTTCCCTGCAGCCCCTCGAGCCCCTGGCATATTCCCTGCAGCCACTCCAAGCCTTGCACAGGCCCTACAGCTGGCTCCGGGGACGACCCCGTTGCTGTCTCAGGCGCCAATACACACAAGGGGAAGGAATGCATGCAGAAGTCATCTCGTTTCGGAAGGGCAGAATGTCCTCCCAAGAAGGGGAAGGAGCAAGAGGAAGGTGAGGCAGCCTACCCCAAGGTAGGGCCATCCCAGGGCACAGGAGGCTGTTGGAAAGGAGAGCAGAGAGAAAAGCAGCTGGAAGCAGGTGATCCCCATCCCTGGGCGAGCTGCGAGCCATGGGACAAGATTGCAGCTGTCCTCCAGGCGAGCACATTGTCAGCTGGCTGCTGCGCTGCTGGGATAGCAGCTGCGGGAGCCTGGCAGCAGAGGGCAGGGAAGCCAAGCAGCTGGGATCCTTCTCTGGGGAAGGGGGCACTGAGAAAGCGCTTGCAAACGGGGCACAAGCCCTCAGCCTCTGGAGGCGGCGCCTGTCAGGCGTGAAGGAAAGGGATCCCTTCTGGGAAGATGCTGTGGGCTTGCTGAGGCTCGAAGAACAGACGGTGCTGGCTGCTACCAGCGTGCTGCAGCAGCGGCAAGACAGAGCCGTGGTGGTTTTCCTCAGCTGGGCAGCTGAGCTCCAGCACAAGCGCTCTCTCCCTGCCCCTCCTCCAACGCCAAGGGGAGAAAAGAGGCTGGCAAGGGCTCAAGGGCTGCCAGAAGGACAGGGAGATCACTCCACAAGGAGCGTCACGGGCAAAGCAGGCTCAGCACAGCCTGTTCCAGTCCAGCCCGGGGCCTGCTCCTGCGGGGGCTCTCCACAGGCCGCGGCCTCCTCCAGGCCACAGCCACCTGCTCCACCGGGGGCTCCTCCAGCCACAGGGGGGCTGCAGCGTGGAGATCTGCTCCACGGGGGACCCATGGGCTGCAGGGGGACAGCCTGCTCCACCAGGGGCCTCTCCCTGCACAGGCCGCAGGGGAACTGCTGCTGTGAGCCTGGAGCACCTCCTGCCTCCTGCTGCATGGACCTTGGGGGCTGCACAGAGCTTTCTCACTCCTCCCTGAGCCAGACGCTGCTGGGCAGCAGCTTTTGTTCCCTTTCTTAGATGGGCTCTCCCCCAGGCGCAAACATCATCCTTTTGCTCTGCGTTCTGGGCAGCAGCGGGTGGGTCCCTCCTGGAAGGAGCCTCCTGGCAGCGGCCCTGAGCTCCCATGGGGCAGCTGCTGCATTCTCCTCACAGAGGACACCCCTGCAGCCCCCCGCTCCCACAGCCTGGCCACGCAAACCCAAGCCAAGACACCAAGCGAGCCTCCCTGATTGCCAGCCAGCAGCTGGCTCAGCCTGGGACCCCAGGCCAGTGCCCACAAGACTCTCCTGGGCCTTGAAAAGCAAGCCTTGTGGGGACGGAGCACCCACAAAGAACAGACTCACACAACAGGACTCCTTGCCAACACTGCCTCACAGACACCTGGGCCTTGAGCGGGTAGCTCACCTTGAGCGAGCTCATTTCCTTCCCAGTAGCTGAAATGTGCCCTTTCGGGGGCATTTGGGGGCTACAGCGTGCTGCTGAGAGGGATGTTGGAGCTCCTGCAGGGCAGTGCTTCCACTAAGGCAAGGCCTTTTCTGCATCTTCTACTGCCCTGCAAGCGAGGATGCTTGGGGCACACAAGAAGCTGGCAGGGGACACAGCTGCAGGGATTGCAGGGATTCCTAAAGTCATAGCCAAATACAAGAAAGACAGGAGGACGTGATGCTTTTGATAGAAAGGAGCTGGGTTTTGGGTCAAAATCCATCCCTTTTTCTATCCTGGAGACCCCCAAGGGCGTAGGACAGCAGCACTGCAGGGCAGCAAGAGATGCTGTGCATTTCTCTCATCCCCCTGAGACAGCCACTGGGTGACGATGGTGCCAAGTGTCTGGAAAGAGACCTTGCTTTCTCAGGCCCAGGTGTCCAGCTGCACACCAAGGCCGTCCCTGGCTTCCAGGCGCAGTTGCCAGGCCCAAGGCCGAGCTCCCCTGCGAACCCCCAGCCCAGCAGACCTTGCTCCTGGCATTGTGGAGCAGCCATTTCACGGCAGCCTTTTCTCCTGGCAGTCAGCTTAGCGCCGAAAGCTCTGTCACCGGGACAGCCGAGAGCCGTGGTAGCTCAGCAGAGAGTCACTGTCAGCCTTGGAGCTCACAAAGGTGGGTGGCCACAAGTGCCCTGAGCGTCCAGCTCGCAATGAGGACTGCTGTGGCACTCAAATTGTCACCTGTTTGCTGCGATGCTGGGATACCTGCTCTGGTAGCCTGGCATCAGAGGCCAGGGAAGCCAAGCAGCTGGGATCCTTCTCTGAGGCAGGGGACACTGAGAGTGGAAATGGAAATGGGGCACAAGCCCTCCGCCTCTCAAAGGAACCCCTCAGATGTTTAGGTATAGTAAACTTATGTATATCTGTGTGACTCTAGACCACAACATGTCAGTGTTCTGGTTTGTCCACTGCTTTGTTGTGGGGGCTTTGAGTTGGCCTCTACTCTTTAGGTGAATGCTGACTTCATATCTATGGTGCACTTTATTCTTAAAATGGGAAGTTTCTACCAATTTCCTGACCAAAGTTCCTCATAAGCCAACTGCAATCATCATTTCAGATGTATCTCCCAACTTACACATTTCCTAATTCTCCTTGATATTTACTCAAGAAATGCATTTTCACAGAGACATCATATTTTTCTCTCAGCTGGCATCTGGCTGAGCAGAATGATGTCCTTTAATTCCCTTCCACACAATAGGCAACTTGTTCCTTCTGTCTTGTGAACACTTCCTCCTAAGTTCAATGTGAATACAAGTGGCAGAATTTTGCCTCATGTCTTAAATGTGTGGCAGGGCTGCCCTGTCAGGTATATTTATACTGGAGAAAAAAAAAAAAAAAAAAAAGAATAGCCATACATACCATATAACCACTTAACTTTTTCAGTTCTTCTGTTAACAGTGCATGAACATGGGGTTTTGTTGTTTTATTGTTTGTTTTAAACTCCTGACTGCCATATAGCAAACATGACAAAAAAAAAAAAACAAAAAAAAACAAAAAAAAAACACCCTTTGTTGAGAATCTCTGAGCCTGGCTCTGCTTTGTATTATCAAATGTCACTTCACCTGAACCATTTCAATCACAAGGGATATCCTTCTGTCAGGCTCAGTAGTACTTCCCAACTTTATGTCACCTGGAAATCTCAAAGCTCATATGTAATTTTTAGTCTTCGGCCACCACGTCCATACTGAACATACCTAAATTTGAAGTCATCTCTGCTCTGAATAGGAGGTTGGGTTTTCAGAGCTCCCTTCCAGCCTACATTTCTCCATGAGTCTTTGCCTCCTTAGCAGCTGCAGTTTCAGAACTGTCTCTGAGAATCACTACAGGGAACCTCTCCTTTGCCGGTAATTCCCTCTTCGAACAGTGTGAACAATTGCAAACTCCCTTGATTCACTTGCAGCCCCAAAGCCCAAATCCATAGCTAAGGTATCAGAAGCTCACAGAAAGTGAAATAGATGTAGTTCATCCCCTGTGTAGGGGAGCACTGGTCCTACAAAGGCAAGCTACTAAATTCTCTGGAAACAAATTAGCTTTAATAAATTATCTTGTAAATTCCACATTACCCGCTACTTCCCTAGTCTTATCTCTTCTTGCTACAAAACTTTGCCCAGCGTTGATGTCAAACTAACAGGCCTGCACTTGTCTGGATCACTCTTTACATTCTCCTGGACAGAAGTATATTTGTTACTCTCCCATTCTGGGGACTAGCCCTGATTTGCACAATTGTGATGTATTTTTCCTACTTGAGTTGTTGTTCTGTGTGCCAATGCTGTTAATAGGCTAGGTAGATATCAGCTTGTCATTTTTCACTTGAATCACTGTAGATTTTTATTTCACCTCAGATGATGTTGTGCCTAGTGCCCTACCCTCATTTGCAATGGGAATCCTGTCACTGCCCTTAATATCACATTGTTGTTGCTGTTAGATGCAGGAAATAAGATTTGCAGCATTTGAGACATCATTAACTTTTGATCTATTTTTGCCTCGAGTATGCAACTGTCCTAATTTGTTCTCTTTGTTCCCCCTGGTTTCTGTGGCTTAAGTATCATTTACTATTATTGTTTAATTTCCTATGTGAAGGAGGTTTTGGGTCATTCGTACTTTATTTCTGCAGTTTTTAACCTCTGAAATGTACCTTTTCTCATTGCTTTTTTCCCATCTGAATTTTGAATTTTAACTCTGCCTTCTCTGCACTCCAGTCCCAGAGATGCTTAGTCAGACTCAATTATTCATTTCCTTAGATTTCAAAGTTTGTATTTGTAAGCCTCAAAAATTTCATTCTAAGCCTGGTTTTGTTTTATGTTTTGTTTTATCAGTTTTATGGTATGATAAGCTTTTGCTTCCACTGAAGGGTAGAAGTCATTATGAATAGTGCCAACAAAACAGAAACATAACAATGAAAATGATATTTGAATTCAGAATAGGTATTTAAAAAGTTCACCTTCTCCAGCACAAATGGGGAAAGTAAAATAAATAAATAAATAAATAGAGCAGTCCTAAATCATCAAAACTGGCCAAAGAATTAGAAGAAGCACTATTTTTCCAAGGCTGCAATGTTTTCCATTCATCTCACTGGGCCAGCAGAGCACTAGAGAGCTGGATGCACTGAACTCCTGGCTGATACCCTAAATGACCTGCAGGAAGATCTTCTTATCTCTGTCCCCCCGTTTCTCCTTTCAATCTCTGTTCTGTCTGTTTGTATCACTAGCTATCAAAGTGCTACTGAGATATGCACGTGCAGCACCCAGCATAACCTTGTTTCAGGCTCCAGTGGGACCTTTAGGCATTACCATCCTATAAACAAGTCACAGTGATAGTGAGTGTAATTACAGTCGTCAAACTATTCCAGCTCCACATCATTAGCCATGCCCTGAGCTAAATAACATTTTAATCAGTTTGATATGTCATCTGTGGCTTTCTTCACTGTCACTTGCAATCCAGCAAACTCCTTCCTTCATGTTGCTAGATTAGACAGAGGGTTCTTAACTGCAGACATCCACTTCCCTGTTCAGGAAGCAGTGAGACCTTTCATCTTCACCCAGAATTAAGATGATATCCAAGCATCATGAGACACAGCGCGTATGTCTCCCAGGCCCATCCCATAAGAGCAGGACATTTACCTCACATGAGAAGAAGACTTAATGCAGAGGCAAAGCAAGATACTCGGTGTCAAAGCCATGTCTGGATGATCATTAAAGACAGATCAAAATTACCCAGTACAGGAGGAAAATCTATCATTCGAAGAAGATTATGGTCTCTGATTATTAGTTTCAAAATTAGTTTTTTCTTTGGATTTCCTCTGAACTTAAACTTAGTTTGGAATGCCTTTGGTTTTGAATAGTTCTGAAATTGTATTACTTCTCCTAAGTAAGTTGATAGTCTGTTCTATTTACGTGAAATTCAAATAATATTGTGAAGGATCTGCCATCAGCTTTACTGTGTGCCAGGCTGAGAGCCTTCCTGTACTTAAAGGCAACCTATAGGAAAGCTGGGGAGGGGGTCTTTATCAGGGCCTGGAGTGACAGGACATGGAGTAATAGCTTTACACTGAAAAGTTAGATTTCTGATATATGTTAGGAAGAAATTCTTTACTGATAGTACTTCACATCCAGGCACTCCAGCCCCTGGCATGTTCCCTGCAGCCACTCCAAGCCTGGCACAGGCCCTACAGCTGGCTCCGGTGACGACCCCGTTGCTGTCTCAGGCACCAATACACACAAGGGGAAGGAATGCATGCAGAAGTCATCTCGTTTCGGCAGGGCAGAAAGTCCTCCCAAGAAGGGGAAGGAGCAAGAGGAAGGCGAGGCAGCCAACCTCAAGGTAGGGCCATCCCAGGGCACAGGAGGCTGTTGGAAAGGAGAGCAGAGAGAAAAGCAGCTGGAAGCAGGTGATCCCCATCCCTGGGCGAGCTGCGAGCCATGGGACAAGATTGCAGCTGTCCTCCAGGCGAGCACATTGTCAGCTGGCTGCTGCGCTGCTGGGATAGCAGCTGCGGGAGCCTGGCAGCAGAGGGCAGGGAAGCCAAGCAGCTGGGATCCTTCTCTGGGGAAGGGGGCATTGAGAAAGCGCTTGCAAACGGGGCACAAGCCCTCAGCCTCTAGAGGCGGCGCCTGTCAGGCGTGAAGGAAAGGGATCCCTTCTGGGAAGATGCTGTGGGCTTGCTGAGGCTCGAAGAACAGATGGTGCTGGCTGCTACCAGCGTGCTGCAGCAGTGGCAAGACAGAGCCGTGGTGGTTTTCCTCAGCTGGGCAGCTGAGCTCCAGCACAAGCGCTCTCTCCCTGCCCCTCCTCCAACGCCAAGGGGAGAAAAGAGGCTGGCAAGGGCTCAAGGGCTGCCAGAAGGACAGGGAGATCACTCCACAAGGAGCGTCACGGGCAAAGCAGGCTCAGCACAGCCTGTTCCAGTCCAGCCCGGGGCCTGCTCCTGCGGGGGCTCTCCACAGGCCGCGGCCTCCTCCAGGCCACAGCCACCTGCTCCACCGGGGGCTCCTCCAGCCACAGGGGGGCTGCAGCGTGGAGATCTGCTCCACGGGGGACCCATGGGCTGCAGGGGGACAGCCTGCTCCACCAGGGGCCTCTCCCTGCACAGGCCGCAGGGGAACTGCTGCTGTGAGCCTGGAGCACCTCCTGCCTCCTGCTGCACGGACCTTGGGGGCTGCACAGAGCTTTCTCACTCCTCCCTGAGCCAGACGCTGCTGGGCAGCAGCTTTTGTTCCCTTTCTTAGATGCAAGATCTTAAATTCAGTCCAGCCAAGTAGGAAAAGTAAATGTGGACAGCTGTATCTTGGCAAAGAAGATAGTAGGGAGCAAGGAGGTTCAGCAGTCAAGATGGAAGGTGATGCCATGAGGCTTACAGGCTAGTAATGTTCTAGTGAAACCCAGCCTGAAGAAGAAGAAACCTGCCTGACTACTTGATGTGAATAACAGACTCTGTTCAGCTCTTTCCTAACATAGAAACGGTGCTGACTGCTTCTTCAGAGTAACAGAAGTTCGTGATACTACTGAAATAGTTGTGGTTCAGATGTAGATCTGATTTCTCCTAAGCACACTGAATTCACAGCTGTTGATCCTCCAGAGGAGGCTTTGCAATTGAACACCTGGAGAATAGGTAAATTTCCCGCTGTTGTTCTCCTCTCCTCTTGTTTTGTTTTGTTTTGTTTTGTTCCTAGTAGCATAGGCTTAAGACTCTGAAGAAACAGGCTGCTTTTTTTCATTTCCAGCACTGGCTGTTCCTCCTGAGCCCCGCCTTCTATTTTTGCAGTCATAGGATATGTGAATGTAAATTCGTGGAGAGAGGTAGAAAACTCTTTCAACTGGTGTTTTTTCGGCTATGTGGGGAGAACAAATAGAGTGGCTTTGAATATTCTGGCTCTTATTCAGAGCAGCAGGTGGAGGGAGACAGATGCGTTTGCTTTTTTAGTGCAATGGCTTCAGAAGCAAGAGGGGAAAAAGCACTTTCTCTGGGAGCTGAAGAAGGTGTCCTAATCACAGGAGAGGTTTCTAAATGGCATATCTTTGTGAGGGTTCCTGTAGTCCAGAGGTTTTTGTTTGTTTGTTTGACGTTGGAAGGTTTTACTCTTAATATTCACGTCCTTCAGCAGAAGTGAGAAATGTGATTTTATTTTGTGCAGTGTCGTGGACCCTCCAAAATTTCCTGGGAATGATGAATACCTCGCATAGTACCAATGTGATGACGGTGGAGACAAGGAGAAAGCAAGAAGATCAAAAGAACGTGACCTCATTTCAAAAGAAACCGTTTTGTACGGCAAAGAGTCTTGTGAGCCTGGTGAGAAATTGCGGCATACTTCCTCTCTCGAGTCTGACACTGAATGTAGCTCTAAAAACCTTTCCTCCTCAGCTGTTACAGAGAGATGCCAAGATACAAAGGACAAGACTAAAACCACTGAGAAAGAGCATTACCAAAGCAAGAGGGAACATGCTCCTAGTGAAGAGAAGGAGACTCAAAAAGCAGGTCCTTCCAGCAAGAGAAGGATAAAGTTGAATACAAAGAATACAAACTTGAGCTCCTGATTGGCTTCATGCTGAACTCTGTGCTGTTCTTGTCCTAATCTTGGTCTCTCCATAGATAATATGGTTTAAATCCAAATAGAATCGTGCGATGAGGAAGATCTCACTGCAACAAATTCAACATCTAAAATCAAAGTTGACATTTTCCGTGATTTTCTTCCTGAGCAGAAGATTACAGTACTCCTTTTATATTAACGTAGAGATTATTTCAAACAGTCTTGAAGTGCTTGATGACTTAACAGTCTGCAGATTTATTATCAAATCAAAAAAACCCCGACTTGGTAGACTATTTTTTTCCCAGTTTTGAATGACCACTAGGAAGAAGGTTATTCCGGCATCAAGAAAGTCATGTGGAATGTAACAAAATTTACTGAACCAGTAAGTAAAACTTATATTTTTCTATTAGTTCCATTGTTTCAACTCTTCAGACACTTATGGATGGCATAGATAACAGAGGGGAGATCGTGGTAATCGGAGCTACCAACAGACTGGATTCTATAGATCCTGCTTTACGAAGACCAGGACGCTTTGGCAGACAGTTCCTCTTCAACTTGCCAAATAAAGAGGTGAGAACTTAAATTCAACGTTAGTGCTACCATGGCAAAGTCCAACTTTATAGGAAAAAAAAATAATTGACAACTTGAACAAAAGAGTGATACGTGGAGACACTGCGTTGTTCCATGGAGGGCAAATCTGGTACTGGATATATATGGTCAGGATGATACCACCAAGTAGTTAGTTCTATAATCAAACCTTTCATTCCCAAAGTTGTACCTGTTTGCTTAATTATTTAGTCCACTTGGGTGTTTTCATCATGAAGTTGTGTTTTTGGTCTCAATCCTTCACTTATGAATGGATACGGGACGTGTTTGCATTTGATTGTGCCCCTGCTCAGTGGTAGTAGTTTGAGTCATAATTCTTTTCTTCTTTATAGTAATTGTAGCAATTGGAAGCAATGTGCCAGAAGTGCTTTCTGTGAATTTACTGACTGGAAAGCAAATGTGATGAAGTAATGAGACTGTCCCAATGAAAGCTTGCTAAGTTTTAGAGAAGTTTTTTGGACAGCAAAGAAATGTTTCTGGATAAATTTTTCATTACAGTATTTTCCTCTGGGTCCTTAGGTCTCGTAGTTTGGAACCTTGTTATTGAAGCTATAAATGCCTTTTCTTTCATTGTAGGTTCCTAGAAAAAGTTCAGTATAACAAATAAGAAATATTCAATTTCCTGGTTGACAATGCAGAGTGTATATTAAATAACTGTAAAATACTTGAAAGTTGAGCAAGTAAGAAAAGTGTATTAGTAGATGAGGGGTTTTGAGGGAGGACTGTTTTGTTTTTTTGTTGTTTGTTTGTTTGCCTTTTGGTTTGTTTGTTTCTTGCTGGTATTTTTAAGGAAAACTTGGGACAAGCTAAAATGCAATGATTTTGCCTCCAGGCTAGAAAAGAAATTGTCAAGATTCATACTCGTGACTGGACCCCTCAGCCACCGGACATGTTGCTTGATGAACTAGCTGAGAAATGCATTGGTAAGACTGAAACAGAAACGGATTCTTGCTTGTGACCAAGTTGTAAAGAACCTTAGCTTGTACCAGGCAGTACCCATGCTCTTGTGCCTTGTTGCACAACTAGTCAACGAGGCAGCTGGCACGCCTTCATAGCAATCTGAGTGAGATGCTTTCATCTATTTACTCTTTGTTGTCGTTCCTCTTGTTGTCTGAGAACATTAAATGGTTCTGGGGCATCTTCCTCAAGAGTATAGTTTTTGATGAGGAGTCTGCTTCAGCTGCATAAGCGCAGGATATCAGGCAGTGAGCAACATGAAACATCCTTGCAGAGCAGTAGCACTTTGAATTCCCTGTTAAGCTGTTTGGTTTTGGCATTACAAATTCCTTAAATGTTGCATGTTGTAAACCTGGGCCTTGACTGATGTAACGTTTGATTTTTGTTTGTTAGGATACTGTGGTGCAGATATCAAATCCCTCTGTACTGAAGCTGCGCTGTGCTCTCTACGCCGATGCTATCCTCAGATTTATGCAAGTAGGGAGAAGTTGCTACTAGACGTTAATTCTATTAAAATAAAAGCAAAGGACTTTTTCATGGCTATGAAGAAGGTTGTTCCAGCTTCAAACCGGATCAAGGCTTCACCCGTACAAGCACTATCACCCATTTTCAAGCCACTTTTTCAAAGATCAGTAGAGAATATTTTACAAGTTGTGCAGAAGATCTTCCCGCATGCACAGCTTGCACTAAAGGAGGACCGACAGCAAGGTATAACCACAGCATCCACTTCTTTATAATTCTGCTAAAGCAAAAACTTGTGGTTTGTGCAATCAACTTAAACCTTTCAGACGTAATGGTGGTAGAATTTTATTATTTGCATGTGCATGTCTTTCTTTTGGGCAAGTCTGGAATACAACACATAGGTTTTATTGTGGATTCGAAACTGAAATGCCAAATGGAAGCTCTGAATGACTCAATACACAGTAAAGGACGATGCGTTCTCTACTGAAGCATCCTGCTTCTGACGGCAGCTAAGATAATTAGCATTTGTAGAGGTTGACTTGAGGTTTGAAGTATAAGGCACCTATTTTTCTTTAAAAAATCAAAACTCAGATCTTTGGAGGGGAAGCATTTCTAGGTCAATGTTTCTAATTCCTTTCTGAAGAATGTCAGGACCAGGATACAAGTATACCTGGTCTAAGCTAAATATTGTTTTAGCTATCGTCATTTTTAACCAGTCTCCTAATTTAAATGTTTGTGGATCGTACTATACACGTGAGATCAATTAGCATTGATACTTACTAGATGAATGGAATTCTGTGGCCATCACATCCTTTATCCCCGTGCTTTCATTGTGGGAACCTCCTCCAGAAAGAAATGGTCTTGTTTGTTTTTGTTTTTTTTTTATCTATTTAGCAACTGCAGAAATTGTTCGTAATCTCCTTTATTCTAAGGGGGAGAAAAAAATCACCAAGAGTAGCGTACCTTATACGTACACATCAGTGGGACTTAGTACAGCTTTGTAGGGCCTTGTGCCATCTCCTTAGATCTGTGGTGGGCTGAACTCTAGGAAATAGCTTTCAGTGTGTGCTCTCAAATGAAGAAAGGGTTTTGGCACTGATTTAGAAGCTGTATTAATGGAAGAGAAAGAGACAAAGGCTATTCAGGAAAGTTAACAAACCTCTTTTGCCTTTCAGAGCATTTCAATCCTATTTTGCAAGATGATATGTTTGACAGTGATGACGATGCATCCTTGGTTTCTGGAGATGAATTAAAAGATGGAATGCCTAACGGACCAGAGAAAAAATGCCTCTGTTTCAGCAGGTAAAGAAAGATAGATCCCTGTTACGTTTAAATTCTCAGGTCTGCTGAGTCTTTGTAAACAGTTCCAGCTGTTGAAAGTGCGAGGGGTGGTAGACGAAGGGGCAACATCAAGTTTGTGTGTTGAAGGGGTGCTTGGTATTCACAAGAAGAAAGGGTGGAGGGACTAAAGTTGTAATGAAGTTGCTCTGAATGACCAAATTGAAAAGCCCAGGCTTCTCTTCGTAAGCCAAAGTGATCCGTAAACTACCAGAACACGTTGACTTAATCCATGGCATTCTTTGAAAGACTCAAGACCACATAAATGTGCTGTCTGTCCTTTTAGCTAAAAATACCCCAACTTTATGGGTTTGTGTTGCCACCTTTTGCCCTTCTGTTTTCCAGGATTGTTAAACCAGTAGTGAATTATGTAGCAGAAAGAAAACTGAGAAAGGGCTTGTTAAAACACCTTGAGAAAAAATTGAATGGTGTCTTTATTTGTTAAGCCACCAAGTTGTGTTAATCTTGTGATATTTTAGTATGGAAGTCATGCAAGCCCACAGTTGGAAAGTTAGATCATGTTGCCACAGCTGGATCAGTTATTTTTCTCCGTTTCTATTGCTGTGCTGTCCAGAAGATTTTCTGTCCTCTAGAGCAAGGCTAAGTCTCTAGCATCTTTGATTTAAGCCAGCAGAGGTACAGCCTGATTGTAGTGGGGAAACAAATGCTCCTCACCAATTTATTTTTAAATAAAAATAAATTTAAAATAAAGTAAATAATAAATATATAATAAATAATAAATTTATAATAAAGTAAAGCAAGATTGCAGGGATATTTATTTGCAGTCTTGGTTTAGTAAAGAATAGGAAACACAAGGGAAGAAGATGAAACAATTGGAATGAGTGAATAACTTAACTGGAAATCTTACATGTATTTAATGTACCGCTGCCATTTGGATTATTTGGGGAGGGAAAAGAAAGTCTATAGGAAAATTACTTGGAACATCTGTGTGTCTATTCAGCACCTCATTTATAAGCTTGTTTTCTTAACTCTTGTTCTAGGAGTGCTTTCTGCGAACCAACATCATGCCAGCCCGTCTGCTAATAGCAGGAAAAGAAGGGTACGGCCAGGTTTCTTACGTGGCACCCGTGGTGTTGCACGCTTTGGAGAAGTTTCCTGTTCACACCCTGGACCTTTCTGTTCTGCTTACAAACGTTGCACCGCCAGAAGAAATCTGCGGACAGGTACCTTTTTTCTTTTTCTTCTCATCGGATTCACTGACTGTATGTAAAGGATCAATCGAGTTGCAAGTAAGGTGAGCAAAATTCATTGGTAATGGAGGTGGCCTTGTTTTAATGTGCCCGGATGTTTGCTTCTGTCTGAAAATCCCCTTTTAGACAGCACCACAAACAATCTGGATGTTGTACATGTCGACATTTTCCATACCCAGTTTTACAGTGAGGCTGTTGCTAGCAGCTCAGGAAGCTGGGCGGTGTTGCTAATAAACATCTCTTTGTGGAAAGAAATGCTGCTCATGTCACTGGGATCCAGAAAGTAGTTCTCATTGCCTCCTAAGACTGTGTGCTCCCAGTAGATGGCTCTGTATCAGACTGCATGTCGGCTACTTTTTGTAGTTTTCTTCTAAATTATATTAGTAAGGCAACCAAGGTTTGGGGCTTCTGTTTGTTTTGTTTTCACACGGACATACACAACTTGTGCTGTTGCAGTATGTGCAATAAAAGCATTAACATTCAGAAAACACTTCATTTGCACGGTGATGTGGTTTTAACTAGAAAAAATGAACAGATTTGGTGTTTTTACTTTTAGGCAGGAAATCCATTTTCTTGTTTGGCATCACTACCTTAAAATATTTTTACCTTTAGTGGAAACGTTTGAGAGCCATACAAGTAAGGACAGACATGTTACACGACTGAATACTGATGTGTCCCTTAAGAGGGACATTTCCTTTCTTTGTTATGCGATGATTGTGGCTGTGGCCATATAGCTACGGTGTCTAGCCACTGCCTGAATATATCCTTCCCATCTTCTGACTAGAGTTCTCCGAATACTGATAATCTGAAAGGGTGCACAGAGAAATTCCTTATGTGAAAGGATGCTTGCCACTCTGTTCACGTAGTTTCATTTCATGGGGCAGTCAGATGGCTATGTAGCTATGTATTAAGAGGTTATTGTACGTGTTTTAGTTTTCTTACCCAAGCTTTCCTTTTCACTAGCTGATCCGAAATGCTCAGAAGACAGCACCAAGCACAATTTATGTCCCAGATATCCATTTATGGTGGGACAACGCTGGACCTGCCTTGAAACTTACTTTTCTAACTCTACTACGTAACATTCCAGCATTTTCGCCAGTTTTGCTGCTTGCTCCATCTGATGTACGTCACTCAGATCTCCCAGAAGAGGTATTTTTCAATACTTTCCTTACTATTTCTTCAGTGTCTTGTAATTTATGAATGCTTTCAGCATCAAAACGCTGGGCTTTCTTAAATGCATGCTGTTATTACTCAGGCACCCTAACAAATCACTTAAAATTTGCTTAGAGAAAAAGAATACTGTGAAAGCATCTGCTTAAGGTTTTTTCTGAGTCAAGCAAGTGACTTTCACCCCCTTCTCACACATGCAAATAATAAATTAATACAATAATTCTGGTGGCTACAAAGTGGTTCAGTCAAGAATATGCAGTGCTTGAAATGACAAGAGGATGTTTTTACTGAAGAGATTTCTTCTGACAGTCTGCCATTCCATGCTATGTTGGGTAAACTGCTAATAATGCAATTTAGTAGAGAATCGAAACACTTTGATTAAAAAGAAATAAATAATTCCGTTTCTTTCTTCATATAGGCCAAAGCTTTCCAAGCTGGAAATCTGAGTTCCAATTTCTGCTAAAGTAACTTTGGAATCAAATTCTAGTTGTATTCCTAAATAAACTGTAGTAAAAGTAGGTGCAGAACTTCATTGACTTCTGAGAGTTTACATTAAGGGAAGGTGCCCAAAACAGGACCACGCTGTTCTCATTCTGATGATTTGGTCTCAGTCACTGGGGGAAGAGAACGGGTCTTACCTAGACGTGTTTATTATCAACTGCTTTGAAAGTGCTTGAGTTCCCACAGAAGTTTTTGTACAGGCTGTAAGTTCCTTCTAAAATAAGTAGTGAAATTCCTCACCTACCTTTTAATACTAGAACTTGAAAATGGAGGAAGACGTAGAGGTACTAGCTACTTCAGACACCTTTTGGTAGAGAAATAAAAACTCAGCAAAAAGCCCTCACTTGTCTGCTGAAGCCTTTCTCTTCCCTCGATAGCCATAAAGGTTCTAAGTAAAGGATGCAGCAAGGCAAGTAAATACAAAGGAGGCGCTGTTGGATGTGGTGAAAGCCATTACTTTATCAGTGTAGCGTACAATCCCTTCAGCGAGCTTTAATTCTACAGGTGATTCTTAAAGGTGATATTTGAATTTGCCGTGCCAGCCTGTGAAAATGTAGCCTTTTAAGGCCAGGAAGATAACTTTTTTCAGTTTGTGTTCTTCAGGTTATTCTTAATTTGAAAAGGTACTCGTCTTTTTGGAATAGAAGATGAGTTTTTTGTGGCCTTAAATCTGAAATGTCTCTCCTCCTTCTGCTTTAGATGCAAAAATTGTTTAATACGGAATTTGGAGAAGTGTGCAATATTGAGTTGCCTGGTAGGGCAGAGAGAGCAGCCTTTTTTTGAGGACGTAATTCTAAATGAAGTGGCTAAGCCTCCTGTAAAGAAAAGAGGTGAGGAGGATAGGAGAAGTACATCTAAAACTTTCCTATCGAAGTTACTAGCTCTTTGGGCTTTGCTTTGGTGGTCATTTTCTGTCAGTAATTTGTCATATGCTTGTATTTGAGTACTGTAAATTGGCTAATTTTTCCTGATGAATTGAAGTTGATTGGACATTGGAAGTCGTGCCTGTAGCACCACCAGCTGAGCCTCAGAAGCCACAAGAGTGATCCCCACAAAAGTAGGGATGCTGGAGGAGGAAGAGGAGGATACCTTGCGTGACCTTAGAATTTTCTTGAGGGACGTTACTCACAGACTTGCCACTGACAGACGTTTCAGGGAATTTGCAAAGCCTGTTGACCCACAGAAGGTAAAGTAGTGCTGATCTGTGTGTGTCTGTAACTTCTCAGTGTTCGTATTTCTCAGCGTTTTGGGGAAGGTTCAACTTTGTTTTTAGGGCTGCACTGTAAGGATTTTGCAAGAAGCAGAGGCAGTGCTTTTACTTCTGCTGAATCTCAAATGTCTCTTATGGGATTATTTGCTGAAAGCCCTGGTTTCATTCTAAAAAGCCAGTCCAAATGCCAACACAGTTTGCTCGTGAAAAGGCTTTGATATGTAGGCGTGTCACAGCACTGAAAAGCACAGAGATCTTTCCTTATAATTACAAACAGTATTTACAGGACTACTTGAGTGAAGTCTAAAGCCCTTTCTTGGACTGTCAGTTCCTGTGGGAACAGGAATAGGATCAGCAGTTTGTAAAAATAAGTTTTGAGATCCTATTCTCTGTTTCATCTGGAACTCCTCAATAGGAATCAACCATAAGTGCAGTGTGTTTTCTTTTTCCTCCAATTGGCTGCTTAGATGCCTTTTTCTCCTTAATTGATGAGATAAGCCTAAACTAGGGGCGTATATTTCAAAGACAGATGTAACTTGAATATACCTGCGGATCAGCAAAGTCGTCTTCATGTGGGCCTCCACTGGCTTTTCTTCCCCTTTTTTCCTAGGTTCTTGAGCTGTGAAAAATCTAGACAGATACATATGTCCTCATCTGAACTGGTCATTAGTCTCCTCTTCTGGTCTGAGGGAAGAAATGAGCACCTCAGGGCCCAGTTATCTCATTCTAAAGTAGATGCCTGCAATAGGTACTTCACAGGTGCAATTCATGCACCTTTTCCTCAATGTCGACAACAAAGAGAATGCCGGATGGCTTGCTCAGCTTTCACTGTTGTGATTTTCTGAAGCAAAGTGAAATGAATCTCCCACCCTCAGTGTTTCTTCTCTACCATGCACGTGCTTCTGACCTCCCTACTTCTTGTTGTCCTCTCCTAGCCGCTCTAATGAAAAATGAAAGAGCCTTTCCATTTTTGAGAAGCAAACTGGTAAATTTCAGCATCTTCTGATGCATCGCAAATGTTCAGGGTTTTTAGGAAGTCGTTTATTTAAAGTTTTCCGAATAATTTTGGTAGACAGTGTGCAAGGTTAAGAAAACCTCTGAATGCTTGTATTTGATCTGCAGGTACCTGACTATGCCACAAGGATTAAAGAGCCGATGGATCTTTCAACAGTTCTGACTCAAATTGACTCGCGCCAGTACCTCGCTACCGGAGACTAGCTGAAGGACATCGATCTAATCTGTAACAATGCCTTAGAGTACTACCCAGATCAAAGATCTACAGGTGAGGATGTGCTTTTTAGCCCTAGTTTAAAAAATCCGTCAAACATATAGATGGATAAATGCTGTGTGCAGACAATAGACTACGGATGGATTAGATGATTTTGGACATCCACAGAGAACATCTCTTACCACATTGTAAATATTTTATCATTTTGCTACTTGGGCATGGAATTGTGATATAAGTGTTCCCCAGGAACTAATGCTTTTGTTTTAATTAACTTCGATGTTGTTATGCTGAAAATATTCACTGAGAGAACCTTTTGGAACCAAGCTATGAAGAAAGCAATTTTCTTCTGTGATCAAAACAGTTTCATTGTTTGGTAGACAACATTCAGTTAAAGTCTGTAAAATTTCAGATCGTCACAGCGCCTATGTTTTGCAAGACACTGCATATTCAATGGTGAGGAACGAAACGGATACAGAGTTTGGATGACTTTGTGAACAAATTAAAGAATCTCGTGAGAAAAGAGGTACGTGCTTTAACGCTAAGGATTTGAAGACTTGTCTCTGCATTTGTAACTGAAAATGCACGACGAAGATCTTTGGTATCTATTCTTTCTTGCAAGGTCGCACCTCTGCAGCGTGTGCTCCATGCGACAACTCCAAGTCACCACAGCAGAACCCTGCTACTGAAGACGAGAAACCAGATGAAGAGAGTAATGAAAATGAGGAGATGCCAGCGGCACCTGTAGATGCCAGTACACCCATTTCTAATGGCAAGTTGCATTTTATTCAGCTGCTCTTGTCATTCATACCTTCTCCGTTCTTGAGGCGCAACAGGTGTCTCTGATGCCTGGCTCTTTATGGCAGAGGTAGTTTGTTTTCAAATCGACTTCCAAATGGGAGAGAGAAATCCAGAGGTCATTCATTCAATATAGTGATGAATTAAAGTTCAAAGAAAGTCGGTTCATTTGATGTACTCTTACTGGAACTTCATTTTGTAAACAGAACGACTCCCCACTCAAGGATATCACAGCTTCCCTCCCGTACTAAAAATGATAGTACTCACCCTTGTAGGAGCAGCAATGTGAAGAAGGTCAAGGGCAGTAAGAAGGGTTCAAAGCTTTGATATAACAAGCCTTACACTTTTTTTGACAGAGCTCCTAATAAGCATCTTTAGCAAGGTCTGGAGATGGGAGAAAAACTCAAACTAGATTTTAATTCTAGGATGTATAATGTCAAGCTTGACTGTTCCTCTGAACAGTCAATTGAATTTAATTTTTTTTAATTTAAATTAATTAGTTTAGTTTTTTTAATTTAAATTCAACTGAATTTAAAGTTTTGAATTTAAATTCCAATTGAATTTATTGAAAAAATTCCAATTGAATTTAATGTTTTGTTGTTGTAGTTTTTCACGAAACACTAAGTTTATGTGAAAGGTTTTGCTGCAATATCTTTTTGCCAAGGATATTAAGCTTAAGTTATCCACAAGAAAACGGTGGGGAGAGGGAAGCTTTAGTTTTGAAAGCTTTTTTTTTTTTTTTTTTTTTTTTTTTCTCTCCAGGTTTTTCTTGAGCACAGCAGCGTTTCAGTGTCTGCCTGCCATTAGTTGCCCCACTACCAAGTCAGGAGGGTCAATTAAACTTGCGTGAGGCAGAATTTCTTTATCTGAATCTACGTGGTTCACATAAATATATTCCTGTTTCCTTCTTTCCCTAGGATTATTCTTCTCCCAGTATTGAATGTTTCAACGGACACTGTTTAAGATCAATGAGCAAAAGCATCCTGCGGTGTTCAGTCTCCAGCTTTGAAGAAAGTATGGCGATACTGAGGGGAAATGTCAAGAGAAGACGCTTTTCAAGGTACTGTATTTCTATATGTTCAATCTCTGTTCGATTTGTAGATTGAAAAGCAAGAGAGAAAGCATGTGCAGTGAGTTGTGGCCTGATAAACCTCCGGCTAAAATCAGCAGAGGCCTAAGAGCATGCTGATGGCGTACCAGTACCTTAAAACTAGAATCCCTCTTCTCAGTGAAAGTCTTCTGCTTTTCTAAAAAAAACATGTTTTTTTCCCCAACCCCTTTGAGGTGTTGTTGTGGTTTAACCCGGCCGGCAGCTAAACACCACACAGCCCTTCTGCAACCCTCCCACCTCCCTCTCTGGGATGGGGGAGAGAAATGGGAAAGTGAAGCCTGCGAGTTGAGATAAAGACAGTTCATTAAGACAGGAAAATAATAATGATGATGATGATGATGATAGTACTGCTACTAGTAATGTGTACAAAACAAGTGATGTACAATGCAGTTGCTCACTACCCGCTGACCAGTGCCCAGCGTAACCCCTAGCAGCCCGGCTGCCCCGCCCTATCCATGGTGCAGCGTGTTGCCATAAGGCATAGAATTCTTTGGCCAGTTGGGGTCGGCCATCCTGAGTCTGTCCCCTCGCAGCTGTTGCTGTGCGCCGATTCTGATCGCTAGTAGGACAGTGAGACACCGAAAGGTCCTTGGCTTGTTGTAAGTACTGCTCTGCAGCAATTGAAACATCGGGGTGGTATCAGCACTCTTCTAAACATCCTTTCACACATCCTCAGCCAAAACATAGCAACCTACCCGCTACTAGGAGGAGAACTAACTCTGTCCTAACTGAAACCAGGACATGTATCTTTTCCACTTGGGTGCTATTGCTCATAATTTTGAGAATTCAACATGAGCAAGCTAGGAAATGTGGGTACATACAGAACCGCGTGTATATGGTACGCAACAGACTTGGGATGTGGATTCTGCGTGAGGCCTACAGGCTTCTCTTTGTATACCATGGAGCATTGGCTTGTAAACATGGTGAAATTTCCCATCCTTGATGGGTCTAATACAACAAGTCTTTTCTCCCTTCTCTGCCCGGTCCTCTTTCTTAATGTAGGCAGTTGAGAAAGCCAAAATTGGAACGAAAAAAAGAATATAACACAGGTAAGTGGCTGTAAGTCCCCGGGATACCTATTTGCGCTGGTTACTGAAGAGGATGGCACTTGGTCACTCCATGGCTTTCATTTGGCCCCAAAGCCTTCTGTAGTCAGCTGAATTCACTCCTCAGTGACTTTTCTGTGAAGAGAGGTAGGTGCAAATAGGAGATTTTATGAATTCCTTGGGGAGGGAGCAGTGTGAATTGCAGCTTGGTAGGCACAAAGCAAACTGTTCTAATTGTGCAAAGGAAATCGATACTTGATAAGTTCAAACTTAGTTTTATAGCTGGCAAGCACAAAAGTAAACCTTAGCTGTGATCCTAGCAGCACAGTGGTGTAGCTCTTCCCTTCCCCTTGTCCTCTTGGCTCTTTTAATGACAGTGCAAGCAACAAACCTGTGCCAAAGGGTGCTGTATGGCAAACAATGGGCAGGCTTTTTTCTAAAAAGCACGAGTTTGAGTTATCTGGTGTTTGGGTGTTTCTCTTGAAACGATTCTTCCCTCCTTGAGCTGTTAGATCCTAATGCAGGAAATGGAAGTGCTGCATGCATAAACAGAGTAATCAAACATACACCTCTTAGGAAGAGGCTTGCAATGTCATAGTGTTTGTTTTGAGCACTGTTAGATACAGTTTGACATGACTGGAGTGAAAACACCTTAGAGAAAGGTGTTGATTGTTCTCACTTTTCCAAGACAGAAATAACTGGAGTAGATTTCCCTCCTGCATGGAACAAAAGTTGCACGTTTGTTTTTGTCTGGCTAGCTTTCAGTCTCTTTAAAAATTTCCCTACAGGTCCCAGTTTTAAGTAGACAGTTTAAACGTGCAGAGCGATGAAGAAGTGGAATGCAGTGGTTGTGACAC
Source organism: Netta rufina (assembly GCF_964035555.1). Taxonomy (NCBI): domain Eukaryota; kingdom Metazoa; phylum Chordata; class Aves; order Anseriformes; family Anatidae; genus Netta; species Netta rufina. Next base: position 11,626,085 of record NC_140142.1, on the reverse strand, counting down.
CAACTTCTGATCTGAAATGTAAAGAAAACTCAATCCACTTCAGGGTGCCTTTTTTGTTTGTCTGTTTCCATTTTACAAGAGCAACGGTGAAATAAGGAGAATCCCATCTTCACTGTTTCAAAATGCTTTGTTTCTGCGTTTCAGTCACCAGAACATTGAGGAGTAGAGCTGGTGCAAAAACTGTGAGACGAGTCCACGGAGAAAACAGGGACGTGGAGCTGCGCCGCAGCTGTAGAGTCGGACACAGTCGGTACTCGACTACTAACTCGTCCATTCTATTTGACAAACTTATGACAAAGGAAGTCATCTTTTCTTGCAGACCTCTTAGAATGATCTTTCTTAGCAAGCCTTTGCACTATGGCATGATGTTGGCCTCGACTTGCTCTTTATTTTGACAGCAAAGAGGTATGGCTGCTCCTGGCATTTCCTTCATGTTTACAGGGAGATACTGTTACCTGGCTAGATAAACAGATTTTCTTGAAGGTGCTATTTCAGCATATAAGAATTGATTTAAAAAACAACAACAAAAGTGCTTCATGGCTTGCTAGTTTTGTAATCTCACATTTCTCCAGGAATACTTGATTTGCTGCATTTCACCATTACACTCGTCAGCGCCGCTGATTCTGGTTTATCACTATTTGCATTGCAAATCTCCTTGTCCAAAGCTTAAACTGATGTATGCACTGCTTGAAAACAAAACCTGAAGTTGCAGAGCAGAAGACTCAAGTCATTATGTTAGCCGCTGTGTAACCATACTGCTTTCCAAACATAAGATGTCCAGCTTATTTTGTTTCTATGAAGAGTTTAAACGGCTCCCGTTAAGCAAAGATGTCCCCACACTGATACTATTAAGCAAGGATTCCACCTCCTTTGGCTGAGGTCTGCTCCCTTACTCACATTCGAACATTCATCCAAGTAGCCTGCAATTCCACACTCTCGGGGGAAAGTCCATAGAATAGAAAAGGTTCCTCCAGTCTCTTCCTCAGCCTTTTTTTGAAGCATGCAATAAAGCAAAACATTCACAGGCTGCCCTTCCATGCAAAACAAGGCAAATTAGTAAGACAGGAGCCACAAAACTGATTGTCCTTTAAAGTTAAAATGAGATTTGAAATAGATCGAGTTAGCAAGTGTTGTAAGTCTGTAGCTATGTCTGGTTTTGCCAATGCAGCACAATTCCCTATCACGTCGCCAGAGCTGCTTCTGTAGCTCCAAGAAGCAAAACTGCTTTGACAAAATACTGTGTCATCAAAGCATTCGTTGGCTCAGTAGGCACGGCTCAGGTTCAACAAGTTTGTGAAAAAATGAGTACTAACAGAAGCAGCAGGGTCCAAAGAAACACTTTATGTCCCCACTGCGAAATGAGGGGCTTTACCTTGAGTGTTATGCACACTGTCAATAGAAAAGCACTGTAACAGAATCTGCCACGGCAGTTTGCATGTTACTGAAAGACCATCAGAGTGGGACTGCAGCAAGATCATTGTGAAGTTACAAAAAAAACATGTGGGGGTGGGAGTTTAGTTGCGTTAGATAACACAATCTTAGATAAAGATTTTGGTCTTAACGTAAAAGTAAGGATGTCTACTGATCTCTTCAACTGCAACAACTGAAGCCCAAGTCTGAAAAATCGCCTTTAAGAATGCAAAGAAAATATTTAACTCTTCTGTATGTTCATACTTTGCTATCAAGCAAAGGAATGAATGCTGATGCCTTAACTATGTAGGGCTGTAGCTTACAGAGAGACTACACCTTCCTGTTTTTTTCCCTTTAAAAACGTTAAATGCACGTGAAATTATTTGGGGGTGTTTTCACATGCAAAGCCTAATGCAGTGCATGCAAGCCCTGTCATCTTCTTCCTCTAGTAGTGTCGCGTTAAGGGGTGTAGCCGATTGACCGTCATGGGTCCCGTCGGATTCAGGGTGCTGAACTATCACGGTCACGGATTCACCAACAACGCAGTACGGCCTCGCTCTAGTCGCATTCAAGGAGAACTCTCACAGCTAGGAAGAATGCAATTAAGTGCAATTTCTTACGGCGACAGGTACACAGGTTCTTTGGATAAATTCACTGTCTGCAAAAGCAAGCTAGCATGCATGAAATGCACAGGTACACAGCCTAGGTATTAAGACATTAAAAAGCATCAAAACTCTAGAGATTTCTAAGATTCCACAGAGACGCCTGGTATAAGCAAGCGTTCAGATCTTACCCCACGGCGTCCCAATGGAGTGGGGGTGGGGGAGTGAGAGGCTCAGCCTGTCGGTGATGTCAGAAGGAATCCTTCCTGATAGTATCTTCCCTAACATCCCCTTTCTCTTAAAGCAAGTGATATTATTTTCTATCTTTAAGGTGGAGCTTGAGTGACTCTAGTCATGCATATCTTGGTTGTGCTTGGTAGAAATGATCTCACTTGCGTTTAAAGGTACAGGCTCTGAGAAATTCTGAGGGCGTGCTCAGTGAGGGGTGGTTGCACCTTGGAGGCGGGTAGCTTTTGGGATGGAGGTGTGCTTATGATGCCTAGTCGCTTAAGGCAATTACTCCACAAGTAGTAACTTAGTGTTGATTTAACTACAGCATATCTAAAACACAAGAAGGATGTTAGTATGGAAGAAGCCGATGAAACCAGTCCTTAAATCTTACTACTTATTGTGCGTGAGCAGACTGGCGTGAGTTTTAGCTATACTGGCAAATATCAAACCACACCTGTGTCGTCCCAAAGCTGGGAAAAAAAAACAAAAACAAAAACAAAAACAAAAACAAGGAAATGTTGAAGCAAATAGGGAGGCCTGTAGCTTGTGCAGTCTTTTAGCTGAGAAAATAAAGAAGGAGAGAGACAGGTAGCCTTGAGCTAGCAGAAGCAAGGAAGAGAAGGGCTAAAAGGGAAAAAACAGGAAGGAGAACACCAGCTCCAGACTGACCTATAGTAACCTTTTTCTCATTAAGTGTCATTAGCACATTAAAAATCACACCTGTTAAAATGCTAATCTATGCTAATGTGGGATTCGGTGTGTGTCCCCCCTCTCCTGTTCCCCCTCCCCCCCGGTATTCCTCTGTAATGCACAAGCTCAGTGGAGATAAGTTAGGTGAGCTGTAATAACCAATCCAAAGGAGCCAAAGAGAGAGTTTTCACAAGTTTCCTGTGTATAAATGACGGTGATTCGAGTCAGAGGTGTGCTTGCTTTGCGAAAGATGGCCAAGTACCTGACTCTGCAGAGTTCTATAAGTAATTATATAATTAAAAGACCTTCGTGTGCGTTCCGACTCTGGGTGCTTATTGGCGCGGTGCACTCTGCACGAACCTGCGGACAACATCTGTACTCAGTGTCATGCCTACAGACAACCCTTTACTGTTGGGACCTGCATATTTTTCTGTGCATTCAACACAACCCCTTTGGCACAACTAGTTAACCACGTAGCTGCCAGTCCACCACTCAGTTGCACTTGTGAAGAGGAAAAGCTATTTCCATTTACTGTAGGAGCACATCCTCTAAATGCAGGCTTCACTCAGCTGGTCATTTACTGCAGGACAAGATTTGAAAACTGTTGTTGAGTTCTGGGTTTCCTGCTTACAGGAAAAATTAAGTGCTAGATCGCCCTCTACTCCGCTTTGTCTGCTGCATTTAATGGAGATTAAACTGATTTCGTTTGCTCCTCCGTTTATGGACAATGAGCTGAAGGAACAGGTACAGCACATTAGCCTGGAATGCCTTCCCTCCCAACCAAAGTAAACTGGAGCTGTAACTAACACAAGCAAAAGCAAGGCTTCTGTGTTTTCAGCTGAATAAAGTTCCAACAAAATCATCCTCTGGGATTTGAAGCTTACTTCACATGACATGCCAACGACTCTTTTCCCTCTATTGTAAAGCGGATCCCTGCTGTTAGTTGCTCTAGAAGCAAAGGAATCATCGGTTTGGTTAACAAATAGCCGCTTCTGCAAACGAGAAGTGTTGTGCTGTCTCTTCCCTTTGAATGACTCCACACTTCTCATCAGCTACTGGATTGCTGACCTAGAATCAGAGAACATCCCAAGGTGGAAAGGACTCCCAATAATCACCAAGTCCAACTCGTGGCTCCACACAGGACCACCCCAAACTGAGACCCGATGTCTGAGAGCATTGTTCAACACTTGTTGACCTCCGTCAGGCTCGGTGCCATGAGCAGTGCCCTGGGCAGCTGTCTCAGTAGCCAGCCACCCCCTCAGCGCAGCACCTGAGGCGCACGGGGCTCGGCGGGGCGGCCCGGGAGGGGAGGACGGCGGGGCGAAGTGGCAGCTCCCTCAGAGCCATCTCCCCGCCGCCTCGGCCGCATGTCAGGGCTTTTTCGTGTCGGGGCTTTTTCGTGTTGCGCCCTCGGGCTCTCGCCGTGGGTGAGATGCTGCTCCCCAGCGTGGACCCCTTGCGCACGGGGCCTGCCCGCGGCGGCGGCGGGAGGGAAACCCCAACCCCAAAGCCCGCCCGGCAGGCCGATCCGGCACCGACAGTAAACACACGCCGGAGGAAACGCTCTGGTTTTAGCCATGAGCAGCGCGGCCAGAAAAGGCGTCACGCTGGAGCTCCGAGTTCGGCGGCGTTCCGAGGCCGTTGTGGCGGTTGTGGAGACAGCCCCGGCTGAGGTGGCTGCTGCTGTCGCTGCTGTCCCCTCTGTCCCTGCTGTTGCCGCTGTTGCTGCTGTTCCCGGACCTTGGAGACCCCCGGCGGCTCCCTGTGCCAGGCCCTGTGGCCCCGGGGAGCTGCCCGCCACCTCGTCGGCCAGCCCGGCAGCAATCCTGCCAGCACAGAATAGCCCACTGCGTTTCAGGGTAAAGTGACAATTAATTTCTATTTCCTGGCCTGGGTGCTGCTTTCTTCTTTAAGGAAGCTTCAAGGTTAAAGGTTCAACTCAGTTATGTCAGGGTTCAACTCCGTTTCGTGAAGGGGCTCTTGTACGAAAGCTTAAGCTGGGATTGACTCTCTGCTAAGCGGAGGCCAAATGTGGACCTACTGAGAAGCAGGTCCTAAGTGATAACATTTTCTAAAGAGACTGCTAAACACATCTGAACAGTGCTGCTGCAGAACTCTGAATGGGGGGATAGCAACTGTCTTAACTGATCTGGAATCTTGAATTTACTTTTCAATGGACAAGAGGTGTGTCTCTCAAGGCAAACAAAGAGAGGAGTAACACCCTCTCTTGTCACTCATGTCAACATAAATTTATGCTCAGAGCGTAGGTGTAGGAACAGCATCGGTATGTATATGGAACATCGGGAGAGGAAGCTCTATCGGTATTTACAGTTTTTCTACTATCTTGCCAGAGAGACGTCATCTCCAAATGAGAAATGGATGTATTTTGAAACAGTGGTGGTGGATCGGATTTCTTCTTTCTAGTGTTAATATTTGCTCTTGAATCGTACTTAATACCTGGTAACACCTCAATCAGTTGTCAAAAATAAACTTAAAAATGTGTAAGGCTTATCTCATTGGTCAGTATAAAGATCAAGGTCTTCCCTTCCCTTCCCTTCCCTTCCCTTCCCTTCCCTTCCCTTCCCTTCCCTTCCCTTCCCTTCCCTTCCCTTCCCTTCCCTTCCCTTCCCTTCCCTTCCCTTCCCTTCCCTTCCCTTCCCTTCCCTTCCCTTCCCTTCCCTTTTTTTCTTTTTTTCTTTTTTCTTTTTTTCTTTTTTTCTTTTTTTCTTTTTTTCTTTTTTTCTTTTTTTCTTTTTTTCTTTTTTTCTTTTTTTCTTCTTTCCTTTCCTTTCCTTTCCTTTCCTTTCCTTTCCTTTCCTTTCCTTTCCTTTCCTTTCCTTTCCTTTCCTTTCCTTTCCTTTCCTTTCCTTTCCTTTCCTTTCCTTTCCTTTCCTTTCCTTTCCTTTCCTTTCCTTTCCTTTCCTTTCCTTTCCTTTCCTTTCCTTTCCTTTCCCCCCAGTATTGTTTTTCTGTTCTCCTTCTCACTGCAGTCTTGATTTTGTTTCTTGTCCCTTAAGTATGTTTCCAATGTGTTGCTGAAACATTTTCCCTTTCAATCCTAAAAAAGGAGCTGTCACTGGTGAAGATCAGAGCTTATCCCTGAGCCCAGGAGCTGTCACCTTAGTCTTCCAATCGGACAAGGACGACTTCATTTCTCATGTAAATGCATTTGTCAGGTTTGCGTATTGTTTTTTCAGGAATGGAAAGTGTGTATAGAATGGATTTAAAATCAATTTTAAATGTAAAACGTCAGGGCAAAAAAGTTCTAATTTCAACCTCTGCACACAATTTGCCAGCTGTGGGACTAGGAGTTTTCTTATTTACTGTGTTTTGTTTAACGTGTCTGAAGTTTAATGGACAGCAATCAAGGCGTGCTAGAAATCTGAAAGCACTTTATGCTTTGTTCTCTCCGTCATTTTGGTATAACAAACTAGCTTATGTTTTAAACCCTCCATGAGGTTAGTGGTTTCCCTAAAGGTAACAAGTCCCTGTGTGCTACAGTAAGACAGTAACAAAACATGAAGTATAGAAGTTCATCCTGTCATTATTCAGCTTCTGCCTATGGACAGACAACTACGCTTATTTAAAGCGGTATCACCTTGAAACCTAATCAGCATTTTAAAAAGGACTTTGTAGCAGTTACTGGCCTTTGTCCTGGAGGGCTGAGGTTTGTTTTGTTTTGTTTTACATTCAGCATTTCCATTTCTAGCTTACATTCCCCTGTTGTTTTGCATGAGGAAAACGTGCAACTTTAGAAAGGAGAACGGAAAGAGCTGCTTTTTAGTCTAACTTTTCAGTTTGTCGTAGGAGTTTTAAATGTGGTAGGAGTAAAACACCAGAAGTACTGCTGCCAAAGTTATATTCAAACTCGTCTTTCTTGGAGAAGCAGAAGAAGCCCAGGGAGAAATAAATTTGCAAACATGCTCTTCATGCTCTCCTTTCCCAAGATTTCTCTGAGATATAGCCCATCCTCTGTGGGTTTTGAGGTATATGGTTCCCAGGAGTGAAAAGGAGGGCCAAACATCTCTCCTCTTGGATCTCAACATGCCAGGGCTTTAGTGTACTGCCACTTACGGCTCCGCTTTTTCACCTGGAAAAAGCAACCGCATGATGTAGACTGAGGAGCCCTCACAAATTAACTTGCCATCACCAAGTGACGCCCAGAAAAGGTGTATTTAAAAGCTAGGCTCATTATAGAATCACAACAAACCCCTCATGACTGGTGCAGTAGACAGTGAGGTAGAGGGCGAGCCCTGGAAAGACAGAAGAAAAGTAGCAGTGAGTTCTGGGTACCTTTGTGCAGACGAAACAGAAAAACGCAGGCAGTGAAGTAATAGTGTTCCGTTACTAATGCCAGCAATAGATAATTGCAACAATTATCTATTAGATCATAGGTACTAATTAACAGATAATTGCGCAACTCCGGAAATCAATAAATAACTGATTCCCCTCAGAGAATGTCTTCTACATTTTTACATTAAAAAGACTCCAGAGTTGTAATGGATTAAAATCCTACGGAAGGGAAAGAAATGGCATCAGCCACTAGTTCTGCAGAAGCGAAAAGTAATACTGATAGAGTTTAGATGGAAATTTTCACTTTGTGTGTTTAGTTTGGGGATTCTTTTTAAATCATTCATACCAGCGATTTAGTTCTTAAGGCTGTTTCTTTGAGATTAAGTGACAGGACTTCTGTTACTCTTTTCTTCTTGGAATGCTTCTTGATATTCTTACGTCAACCAGAACTTCTGTCTCTGTTGCAGATGTGAACAATGACCGTAGCTAAGAAGCCCAAATCTTCAAAGCCTAAAAAGCCCTCTTCAAGGCGGTCTGGCAAATCCAAGAAACCAAGTACTAAAATACTGATGTCACGCACCGCCAACTGGGGCCGGATAGTGCCTGCAGAAGATTCAAGCCAAGTCTCTGTGGCCCAAGGACGTGGAGGTGCTATTTACTGTAGATCATCTGAAAAATCTAAGGCTTTTGCCCCAAGAGATCTAAGTAAGTGTGCGTTTTATCCTGCCTCCATTGTCTTCAAAGCAAAAGTAGAAAATGCAGTTCTTACTTGTTGCACTGATAGAGAAGGGGACTACTGTGAACAAAGACTTCAAAAGCGAATCCCCTAAGGCAACTGAAGTGACTGATGTTACAGAAATTAATTTTGATGTATTTACAGTCAACAGAGAAATATGGGGAGCTTTTTGTAATGCACAGATTCCTCCATGTCTTTTCTGTTTTGCAAAGAAAAGTGTTTGATTGTTGCTATTCACAGCTTCCATTTTTCACAGGTTTTTTGAAGGATAACATTGCTCAGGAAAAGATCTGGTATCTGTAGGGGTACTGTCATTCCTAGTTCCTAGTTTTTACGTTTTTACCGTATAATTTCAAGTCTAAGTTTGTGGTTTAAGTTATAATAAGGAAAAAAACAGTAGTTGAGTTAATCAGGTTAAAGATTATAGATGGAGAGGAACTTGGCATTAGGTGCTACAAACAGAATGGCAGTTAGCCTTGCCTTAGAAAAATTAAAATGGTTGACTAAAGTTGTTTGTTTTTTGTTTTTTTTTTTCCCCAAAACATTGTGTTGACCAGCCAATTTGAATTTGGTGGTATTAAAGCTGTCTGCAATAAGTTTTTCTGGTTTGGATTGTAGCTAGCTCCTCTAGGTGCTCCTGCAGAATAGTATTTTTTTAAATACCTTTCTTAGAAACAAACAAACAAGATCTCTTTTTAAATTTAACTTTCTTGCAGTCGTTAATGATGGAATTGCTCCGCCACAGAGCCTTCTTTTTCCACCTGAGAAGATTTGTATGGATTGGCGAGAAACACAAAGTGTTGGAGTTGGCCTGTACAATCTTGGCAACACATGTTTTCTTAATGCTACTCTACAGTGTTTGACCTACACACCCCCACTTGCCAATTACATGCTTTCTCTTGAGCACAGCCAGTCATGTGAGTACTTTCTAACAGTATTTTGAATCTGTTGGATAGCTCTGAAGGTGAAAGAACAGCAGTGATTCTGTGAGATAAGCTTATTTGCCTGATTTTACCTGTAGAAGCTGGCTTTGAGCACTGTATTAGCAGTGGGCTCCGAATAGCATATGGAGTGCAATTAATGCACCATGGTTTATTTATTTAGTTATTTATTTGATTGTTTGTTTGTTTGTTTATTAAAGGATCATTTATTGCTTCATGGGAATAATGAAGTGCATTGGACAGTAATGCATTTAGTAGTAATTTTAGAGAGTAATACATTTTGCAGGCTGTGGAGTTCACATTCCTGTCAGCCTTTACAACTGCGACTTTGCAGTAGTCTTTTAGATTTCTCATCACAACATGCATTTGAATACAGGCTTAGTGGATATTTTTATTCTGTAAAGTTGTGTGAAATGAAATGTTACAAGACTGTTGGGACATTGGCATCTTGGGAGAATAGAATGTAGCAAGGAGAGTGGATATTGTATCTATAGTTTAAATTGTACTTAGATGTTTGTAGTTGTGGATATTTCGCTGGACTGGGATGCTTTGTTCTTTCACTCTTCAGGTCGTGAACAAGATTTTTGCATGATGTGCACGATGGAGACTCACATTAACCAGGCCCTGCGTTGCACTGTTGATGCCATCGAGCCTACGCATGTTATCAGTAATCTCAGTCGTAAGTGGCTTCAGATGTGTTTCTTTTCGATAGCTTGTAATCTTCAAATAATCATTTGATGTGTATAAGTGGTTTTAACACTCAAATGAAGAGAGATTTTAGAAATACAAGAACGATTTCATTTTTAAATGAGGTCAATACTATCATCTTCTTATTTAGGAATAGGACAACATTTCCGTTTTGGCAGTCAAGAAGACGCACACGAGTTCTTGCGCTATACTGTTGATGCTATGCAGGAAGCGTGCTTGAACGGAAGCACCGAGTAAGCATAAACAAGTTCACTTTCATACATTCTCTAGCACCTTCTAGTCCTTTATTTACTCTCAGAAATGATCTCTAGCACTTTTTAGTGCCTTATTTACTATCAGCAACGAAAGTCTACATCATCCTTGGTTTTCATCAAACTCTTTGAAGAGTTAACTCTGTGCCTTAAATCTTCTGAGGTCTGATTATAATTTATTTCCAGATTGGACAGATCTTCTCAAGCTACCACCATCATTCATCAAATATTTGGAGGATTTCTAAGATCGAGAGGTACTTGAAAAAATATTCCTGTCCTTAGAACTGATCTGTGTCTTTTGTCGGTAGTAAAGCAGTCTGTAGTTTGTCTAAAGTAGTATCTGTCAACAACTTGAATTTGGACAGTTAGTCTCCTTCACATAATGTTAAGCATTTATATTTTGTTTCCAGTGAAGTGCTTGAATTGCAAAGCAGTTTCGGATACGTATGAGGCATTTCTTGATATCACTTTGGATATAAAGGTAAGATGTTTTCTAAATATAATTCATGATGTTTAAGTACATGCATGACTTTCTAAATTAAACTTGTTTAACTTAAAAAACCAAACCACATATAATGTTAAAACATAAGAGCTTGGTGGTGCTAAGGAAGTGGATTGGACTTTGTCCTTCCGTGGAACCCATGTAAATAGTCTCCACATTTGCATTGGGTTTAAGGGGAAAGAATTCTCTTTCTGCAAAAATTATAATGCTGTCATACTTCTTTGTTGTTCTACCTGAATATACATCTAATTGTTAGACTGATGAATTTGTCCCCAGTATTGATGACAAAGCACATTATAGATGCTGTCTAGGCTACTGGAAAAGTATTTGTTCCAAAGTCAAATGCCTTCCAGGTGAGGTCAATGCTGAGCATGCTCTTTCTGCCTCCTTCTTCACAGTAGATCGCTTGAGTATGTTAGTAAGATTCTCTTATAAACTACTAGTATGTCTGTGGAATTCTGAATTACGGTGACTTTACGCTCTTCTTTCTCACTGCTTTAGGTGGTTTCATCTGTTAGCAGAGCTCTGGAACTCTTTGTGAAACCTGAAGAGCTGGATGGAGAGAATTGCTATAAATGTAGCGAGTAAGATTTTGACGTCAGTTTTCTATGTTGCATGACTCTGTTGGACTACCTCTAAACTTTGGATCTACTTACAAGTTTTGTGGAAGTTTATAAAAGACTTGGATTTTTGTTTCTTTGGAGGGGGGAAGTCTTGTTCATAGGCATTCCCTATGGGTTTGCAATTCTCTGGCTTGTATTTTGCCATCAGAATTCAAAAAGAGCTACTTTTGTTCTTTCTATTTATTAGCTCTCGACAGTACTTTTCTTGATGTAAACTGCCCAGTTTCCGTTGTTCTCTGGGCTAGTGGCTAATTTTCACTGCTTACACCGTAGGTCCTACCTTGGAGCGGGCAATGTGTCAAACTGAACTATTTTGTTTCAAAGGATGGCAGATGGTTTCAGTGTCTTTCCAGACAAGCTCAGTACATGAAGACTTCCTACTGTTAAATGTTTCCCTCCTGTAGAATGACCATGTGCTTCTGTTGTATTTTTGATGTTGATAGTCGACCTATGTTGGAGATTATTTGCAATTTCTAGTCCTGGGGACCAAGGCTCTCTCGTTCCGCTTTCAGTATTTGTATTTCCCTTGAAAGCTGAAAGAATGTATCCAGGACTGGAGTTCAAATAGCCACTTTTGTAGACCAAGAAATGGTACCTTGCCATCCAACCTGGTAATACCCTTTTGTGAGAGATTCCTGTTCCCGCTATGCTCTGAGTTGTTGGGAAAATTTACCTTCTTCTCTGTATTAACAAACCTGACACGCAGTGCGTGGGTTTATGAAAAGAAAAAAGACCAACCTATTATGCAAGTAAATATCATTCAAATAGCATAGGCATGCGTGAGACATTAAAAGGAGTTTGTTTTGGGGGCGAAAAAAGAAGATGCCTTCAAACACTTATCTCTGCTTGTTTTTAAGGTGTAAAAAGATGGTTCCTGCGTCCAAGAGATTTACCATACACCGTTCTTCCAAGGTTCTCACAATATCACTGAAAAGATTTGCAGATTTCACAGGTGGAAAGATCAACAAGGTATATTTACCACTGTAATGCAACTATATCATTGTGTAATGGGACATCCCCCAAAGCTGAAAGTTGTTAATATTTTCAGACAATAATTGTAGACTAACGACTATGGCTTATTCTTTCTCTTAATATCAATAAAGTTCCCGCTTGACAAGAAGCATATGCTTTCCTCTGAGAAGGCTGATTCATCAGGAAACAGTTCTCTGCAACTTCTAGTCTTAACCGTTGTTTATGGGAAGACTTATTTGTAGTGAATCAAGAAATATATTCTAGAAATATATTCTAGAAATAAATTCTAGTCTGTGTTTTTTGGAAGTGTTTTTCTCCGGCTAGTCCACGAAGTACTCTGGGATAATTTTTCTATCTTCTTGGTGTCTCTTTAGGAGGTGAAATATCCGGAGTATTTGGACCTGAGAGCCTACATGTCGCAGTCAATGGGAGAACCACTGCTCTATGCCTTATATGCGGTGCTGGTACATCACGGTGTCAGCTGTCACTCAGGACACTATATATGCTATGTAAAGGTAGAAGTCAACAGCATTTCTAACAGGGTAAAGGTTGTGCTGGCAAACCAATTAAAGCATGACTAGCAGCTACTGTTTCTAGGGAAAAAGATTTCATTATATTTTTATTTGACATGTGTGTATTTTGTTCCTATCCGTGATTTCAATTGGAAAACGTGCAATTCACCTGAAGAAATCGTTGTCTTTATTTGCAGGCTGGTAATGGACTTTGGTATCAGATGAATGATGCTAAAGTAGTGCGTACTGACATTAAAAGAGTTCTTGGTCAGCAAGCTTACATACTTTTTTATATCAGGTAATAACAAATCTTAAAATGTGTTCAGAAGAGATTTACTTTCCTGTTATTGATATTTTTCTGTTTTGCAAGTGTTTTTCTTGCTATCCCAGGAGAAGATTATTATTTGTCTAATTCAGTTCTGTCTAACCTGAAATTCTCTGTGTCGTTTATTATCTTTTGTTGCTTGGCCTTAAACTGCAGCACTTGTGTAAATTGCTATCTATGTGTTATCTGTAGCTGGCTAATTTAGAGAAGGAGAGAAATGAAGGTCATCTGTGGTGTAAGAATGAATTCTTGCTGTGCAAGTGATAGTCTTAGTAGGAAGACTGTTCTCTACTTTTCAGTCTGTACTCTTGGCGAAGCCTTCTGTAGAGAAGGCTTCCATATCGTATGAGCTGTTCCTCTAAAATGATAGGATGGGATTTAATCCAAGAGTAGGCTGAAAGAAAAACTAAACTACGATCACTGCTCTTTTCTGAAGGCGCTATGATTTGACACTTGGAGAACGTGCGTTTTACTTGCCAGCACCATCTTATCCCTGTTCATTCCCTCCGGGTCAGCAGGGGGCTAATAGTAAGCAGGCTGGATTTATGGGACCACGACTTCTTCCTCATATGATTAAGGTAATTCAGGGAAGCGGGAGGGCAGATAACGGCACCAAACTGCTAGTGGGTTTGGGGTTTGGTGTGGGGTTTTTTGTTTGGTTTTCGGCATCTGAGTTTTGTTTTCCTTCCCACGCCGCAGCTTTCTTCACAGCCCTCATGCTACAGCCAGAGTCATTCAAACAGTGGTTACTGCTAAATTGTGCAGCCATGCGACTCCATTACTTTATAGCTCCAAGACAGCTTTCTAAAGCACAGAGAGCTACGCTCTTTGACTATTTAAGCAGAGTGTACTAATCCTCAAATCATTTAAAAGAGGACTTGTTTTTCCTATCCTCGTCACTTTAGCTAAGACAGGGAAAACTAATTGTCTTATTCCTGAGCACCAGAACAATTACTTCAGGCTTTTCAGGGTATGTTTAAAGGGGAAAATAAATATATTTGGGAATAGCAGCAGGTAATGTTAAGTTGCTTGGCTGGTTTTCAAAGATGATGTTAATTTGATACCAATCTGCAGTAAACGAAAAGCAGGAATTGAATACGCTTATTGGACTTGCATTTATCCTTAAAGGGCAGTGTGTTTTTCTTTTTAGGTGTTAAGACCATTTGTAGAAACACTCAGTAGGAGAGTTTTGTGTTTCAAAATGTTACATGCAGTGTTTGCGTTAATCCATCTTGCAATTTCTTCTTTTTAAATACAGAATTCAAGCCGTTTAAATGGAAATGGATCCATAAAAGAGGACACAAAGACCACTGGTGTCACCCTAAAAAGGCCATCTTCAGCACCACCAATGGCCTGTGTTCAAAACCAGGCAATTACCAGGCCTTCAATGACTGATACGTCAAGAAAACAGAAGATCACCATCAGTATTCACAATAAATTGCCTGCTCGTCAGACTGTGTCACAGCCTGACTTTCTTAGCAGTGCTGTGGAGGATGAAGATCTCTACCAGGCTGTTCCTTCATCCACAAGTACAAATTTGGTAATGCAAATGAAGCAAATGCAAACAAACAAAAAAGTTTCTGATGAAATTTTTGTGGAGCCAACAGTGAATGAAAATCCTAAACTCAGCTCTGATAACACAGTCCCTTATGGTGCAGAATCTTCAGGAAAATCTGAGGAGGAGTCAAAGGGCTTATTTCAAAGGAATTTGAAATGCAATGCAATATCCTCTAATGGAATTTTGGTTGGAAAGGTAGTCCGTACATTGCAGCATTCCGATTCTTCCTGTCAGAATGCTGACAAAGGAAGATCCCAGCATGAGCTGCCAAAAAGAGATTCACTAAATGGTGCTATTAGGCTAGTTAATGAATCTAAAGAAAACGGACTGAAACTTGATGATTCCACTTGCCGAGTTGAACCTGTTAAACCTTCTGAGATGTTCTTTTCTAAAACAAATGGATTGCTTGAAACATAGATTTGCTCCATCAAGAATTTCTCACCTACGATGTATTCGGGAGTGTTTATTGTGTTCCTAATTCAGGTGAAATACTGAGAAAACACAGCACACATGTGATCGTAAGACTTTGTGGTATTATCCCCTTAGAATTTGCAGACCTGAGCTTATATTAGAACTTGTCAACTTAAGCTCAGCTGAGATAAAAATTCCTAAGTTTCATAAAGTAGATTTTGGGGGGTGAGTCGGGGTTATCTTTGAAGTGTAGATAATGCATACAACTCACAGCGGTCTTGCTTACCATTTAATGGAGAAATTCTGACAAGACTAGTCCTCAGTACTACTACAAATAGTATTTTTTTGTCTGCTGACTTGTGCGTTTTAATTGCAGATGCCTGGAGCTATGCCTTCAGTCAATCGAGAAGTCATCACGGAGTCCTTCACAGCCAGCCAGCTGAACAGCTTGTCAGAGGAAATGAGGTAAAATGAGCACAGTCTGATTAAGACAAGACTTTATGGAAGTTCGTTACAGTTTTATCTGTCTACTAATAGTATTTAATGGAAGGATTTAAATTAGTACAATTCCATACTGTGTGTCCAGTGTCACGAACAGAACTAATGATCAGCACTGAGCATATCACTCTGATGCAGGTTGGTGCCTCAAGGAGAACTTGTGTTCCTTTATAGAATGTTTTTCCATTTTTCTCCACTGTCTGGAGAAACACTGGCTGTTCCCCGCTCGCCCCTATGCCTTTTTTCTCAGAGCATCAGGTGGAAGGAGACAGATGCGTTTGCTTTTTTAGTGCAATGGCTTCAGAAGCAAGAGGGGAAAAAGCACTTTCTCTGGGAGCTGAAGAAGGTGTCCTAATCACAGGAGAGGTTTCTAAATGGCATATCTTTGCGAGGGTTCCTGTAGTCCGGAGGTTTTTGTTTGTTTGTTTGCCTTTGGAAGGTTTTACTCTTAATATTCACGTCCTTCAGCAGAAGTGAGAAATGGGTTTTTATTTTATGCAGTGTTGCGGAACCTCCGAAATCTCCTGGGAATGATGAATACCTCGCCCAGTACCAATGTGATGACCGTGGAGACAAGGAGAAAGCAAGAAGATCAAAGGAACGTGACCTCATTTCAAAAGAAAATGTTTTGTACGGCAAAGACTCTTCTGAGCCTGGTGAGAAATTGCGGCAAACTTCCTCTCTCAAGTCTGACACTGAATGTAGCTCTAACAATCTTTCTTCCTTAGCTATTGCAGATAGACGCCAAGATACAAAGGACAAGACTAAAACCACTGACAAAGAGCATTACCGAAGAAAGAGGGAACATGCTCCTAGTGAAGAGAAGGAGAGTCAAAAAGCAGGTCCTTCCAGCAAGAGGAGGTGTTCTCAGAGCGTGGAATTTGTTGAGCAAAAGAGTCACAAGCAGGAGTACTGGGAGGGAAGCAGGTACAGATCTTTCCCTCGTGAAAGAAACAGCCCTGAGAATGGCAGAAGAGCAGTCAAATATTCAAAGTACAGATCTGGCAGCGGAGGAAGATCAGAACAAGGTAGCAATAGGTACTACCGATCCAAAGGGGAAAGAAGTTGGAGCAGAGAAAGATACTATCGAGACGAAGCACGGAGATGGGAAAGATGTAGCTATTACAAGGATTACTATTCACCTCATGCGACAGGAGACAGTAGAGAGAGAAAGTTCTCTCACGGCGATGCAGCCTTTGACAGATTGACTGCAACTTACTACAGCAGGTCACATAAGCATTATCATTACAAAAGCGGATGGCCTCACGGTTCCCTCTTGAGAGAGGAAGATGTACGTCGCTTTAGCACACCCCGAGCAGACTTGCATCGTTGCTCGGTACCTCAGCAACATTCCAGAAGACATTCTCGTGAAAGACATGCGCTTCCACCTGTGTCAGCTCATTTGGAGAACTGTCGCCAGAAAAATGAAACAGAAGGAAACAGAAAAAGAAAATATACCCGTGCAGAAGGTAGTGAAAGTGAAATAGAAAGGAAAGACAGAAAGATAGAAAAGGAGCTTTTAGGTGGTGAAAAAAATGCAAAAATATCACAAGTTCTGGAAGAAAAAGAAGTCTAAGGATAAACATGGAGAGAAGGATTCCAAGTAAGCAAGGATTCCAGCATACTCCGCATTTTTTATCCTAAGTCTTTTCTGGGTGCTTCTCATGTCTTCCTTTTTTTTTTTTTTTTTTTTCTGGTAGTTTCTAAGTTATTTAGATAGCATCAGCTGGCTGGGGATCATGTTGTTAGGTTGATCAGTGAAGACAGGAAAGCTCTTGCTGAATTGTGTCAGAGCACTAGCTTTGGACCACATAGTTTGAATCACATCCGTACACCATTCCAGATTAGGTTAAAAGATTTTTTCTGCTTGCACATATTCCAGAGCTAGCCGTTGTTAATGATCTGTGTACAAACCAGGACCTATGGTCCTTCAATCTGACGGCTTAAGTTTGCTGCATCTAAAGTAAGTTGCGTGTGCACAAAGCACCACAAAATAGCTGACATGCTGCAAATCATCACCTGTGGTAAAATAAATCAATTTTCATATAGGCAACAAGTGCCACATCTTTTTTTCCCTTTTTAACTTGCATGTTTCTTTCAGACTTCATGATTTGTGTTTCTGTGCGCTTCACTTTGACAATGCCAATCGCAAGCGTAAGAAAAAGAAGAAAAAGGAGAAGAAAAAGAAGAAAAAGGAGAAACACCAGGAAAACGAAAGGCTCCTTGGAACACTTAGATCCTCGTTTCCAGAAGATAACGCGGGAGAAGAAGGAAGAATCCCATCCTCCAGATGGCTCTTCATGTCAGTAATGCAGAAGTGAGAGCAGTAAACAACCTTACAAGGAAGGGAAGACTTCCAGTGCAGGCGAAAGCAAGAAATACAGCTCCATCACATCCAACGACTATACTAAAGGTAAGCGGCCGCAGCATGTGTGAGGAATTCCTTTTATATTAATCTCGAGATTATTTCAAACAGTCTTGAAGTGCTTGATGACTTAACAGTCTGCAGATTTATTATCAAATCAAAAAAAAACCCCACTTGGTAGACTATTTTTTTCCCAGTTTTGAATGGCCACTAGGAAAGAAGGCCTGAAATAAAGAGGTTAAAGGCAAATGGTTTTCATTTGGTTTGATGATGAAGTGGCAAACAAGATGAAGAGTTGCAAGCTCCCTTCTTAAATTCAGTCCAGCCAAGTAGGAAAAGTAAATGTGGACAGCTGTATCTTGGCAAAGAAGACAGTAGGGAGCAAGGAGGTTTAGCAGTCAAGATGGAAGGTGATGCCATGAGGCTTAGAGGCTAGTAATGTTCTAATGAACATGGCCAAGTCTTGCGCTGGGCAGCCTGCTTGGGTCCAAAGCCTGCAGTCCTCCCCAAGATGTCGGCGAGGGGCTGGTGAGCCGTTGGGATGGAACCCCCGTTGCCCGGGTTCCCCAAGCAACCGCCCCACTCTCCAGCCACCATGGCAGGTCCAGCAGCCGGCTCCCGCTCCTCCCGGGGCTGCGGCCCTGCTGGCGAGCCCAGCGCCCCAGAGCTCAGCCCAGCGGCCTTTTTCCCACAGAGGGTTTCCCCAGACGGCTTCCGCGGCTTGCGCAGACGCAAAACTCCCCCTTCGTCGTCCCAGCCGTGCCGCCAACGGTGGCTGCCTGGCTGCTGCCCTCCCTCCCCGGAGCGACGGCGCTGCCCTTGCAGCCCCCGCAGGTACCCACCCTCCCCTCCGCGCTGCCCCAGGCCACCGTCTGGCACGTGGTGCCAGGGGTCCAGGGGCAGGTGCTGCAGCTCCCCGCCGGGGTGCAGCTGCCACCTGGGGGGCACCTCCCAGCCCAGGGGCACCACCTGCAGCTTGGGCAGCTCCCCGCCGGGGGGCAGCTCCCTGCTGTGGGGCAGCTCCCCGCCGTGGGGCACCAGCTGCAGCTGGTGCAGCTCCCCGCTGTGGGGCAAAATCTGCAGCTGGTGCAGCTCCCCGCTGTGGGGCAAAACCTGCAGCTGGTGCAGCTCCCCGCTGTGGAGCAAAACCTGCAGCTGGTGCAGCTCCCAACCATGGGGCACCAGCTGCAGCTGGTGCAGCTCCCCGCCGGGGGGCAGCTCCCCCACACCACTCCTCCCTGTGCCCCCGTCCATCAGTGGGGACAGCCCATGGTGACGGGGACACTGGTACCCCACCATGCGCTGGGGCTGGGGCCCAGGGCCGTGCTCCATGGGGAGCTCCTGCACCCCGCAGGCACCTGCCTGTTGCAGGCCCCCGCCCAGCGCAACCCCCCGCCACCCCTCGTCCCGGGGCCTCCGCTGCGGGGGCAGGCGCTCCCCACGCCCCGCACCCTGAGCAGCAGCCAGGGGCAGCTGCCGGAGCCCTGCTTGCACGCCGTGGGGCTCAGCAAGGACCAGGGGACCCCGCTGACCGGCCCCACTCCCCCCGAGCCTGCCCAGGCTCCAAGGACCGCCAGCACCCAGACGGCGACGCCTGACAGTGAGTTTGGGGCTGGCACAGCCGGCCACTGGGCGCCCCACACCCAGGGGCCATGGGAAAGCTGACATCGCCCGTCTTGGGGGATTTTCTTGCTTCGTCCTCAGCGGCGACAGCCCCGCAGGTGCCTGAGGAGCCCCCGCAGCTGCCCGAGCTGGGCCCTGATGCCTTTGCCGAGGCCTTTCCAGAGCTGGCAGGGGACAGCCAGCAGCTGCAGCACATGCAGGACGAGCTCCTGGCTGACCTGGACATCCCCATCCCCGGCATGGAGGAGCTGCTCAGCTGGCTCGATGCCGTGGAGCCCCAGGATGCCTTCCCCGATTTGCCCAGCAGTCCTGCCCTCAGCCGCTTCCTCTCGCAGCTGCCCGACCTCTGCGAGGACATCGAGGAGCCGAGCACGCAGGGACTGGAAGCCACAGGAGCCCTCGGTGAGGTCCCCTCAACCCCTGGGCTGCGCCCCGAGAAGCTTGAGGGTGGGCTGTCGCTGCAGTCCCCCGTCATGCCAGCAGTGAGCCCCCCGCTCAGCCCTGCAGCCAGTCCCCTGCCCAGTGCGCTTAGGAGCCCCCTACCCAGTCCACCCCTGAGTCCCCCCAGGAGCCTCCCTGACACCCAGCTCCTCAGTGCCCTTAGTAGACCCCAGCCCCAACCCCCCCAGCGTTCCCTCAAGACCCGCTCCAACCCCAAGGTCCCCAGTGCCCTTAGTAGACCCCAGCCCAAATCCCCCCCGAGTTCCCCCAAGAAACGCCCCAACCCCAAGGGCCGCAGTGCCCTTAGTAGACCCCAGCCCAAATCCCCCCCGAGTTCCCCCAAGAAACGCCCCAACCCCAAGGGCCGCAGTGACCATAGGAGACCCCTGCCCAAACGCCCCCTGGGTCCCCTCAAGAGCCCCCCGCCTGCCCCTGCGTCCACCGGCACCAAGCGGGGGGCCAAGCGCCCTGCGCCCAGCAGCACCCCCGGGACAGCGCAGAGCTGCCAGCACAGGAGGCCGACGACAGAGAACCCCCCCGGCAAGGAGAGGAAGACGCTGCTGGGCCAGGCTGGCCAAGGCCGCAAGAGACCGTGCCAGGGGAAGACGGGTGGCAGCAGCACGGTGGCTGGCAGCAGCAGGGAAGCAGGCAGCAGCGGGCAGCAGCTGGCGATCAACAGCACCACGGCACCCAGCAAGAGAGCGCGAAGCCCGGGGGCTGCAGGGGGGCAAGGAGCAGCGGCACCACCTCCCCGCAGAGCGCAGCTGCTGCCGGAGACTCCGAGTGGGGAGCCCCGTGCCGTGCGGCCCCAGGACAGGCTCTGTCCCCAGGCCAGCGGGGCCAAGACGCTGCAGCGCCAGCAGCCGGGGACAAAGACCCCCAGCGAGACTTTGCAGCCGCTGGGGGCCAGGGCCAAGGCGCTGGGGCCAGCGTGCCAGCTGGCCTGTGTGCAGCCGCAGCCCACCTCCAGCAGCCCCAGCAGCATGCCCAGCGCCCCGCCGACAGTGCCAGGCTCCAGCGCTGTGCCCACTGCCCCCCGGCCCCCAGCTGGCGGCAAGGAAAAGGAGGTGCCAGCACCACCAGGCAGCACAGCATGAACAGGGGATGCTGCCATAGAGCTGGCGCCCAGAGAGCTGGGCCTGCCAGCCACGGGGGGCCAAGCGCAGCGTCCAGCTCTGCCCATGCAGCCGCGCACGCTGCAGCGTCCGGCGCAGCCCCGCGTGGACTACGTGCCCTGCGTGGGGCCTTGGGCGGGCCGCGACGCAGCGCCCACGCCGCTGGAGGAGCAGGAGGAGTCGGTGCCCATCACGCCGCAGCAGCGTCCCGAGCGGGAGCGCCTGAAGAAGCTGGCCCAGGAGGAGCGGCAGCGGGCGGCCCACCAGACCAAGATCGGCCCCGTGCAATTCTTCGTGCAGCGGCAGAAGGACCACGCCATAGCCTACTATTACGGCTACCCGTGACCGACCTCGGGCTTCTCCTCGACGGCCCCTGCAGCACCCAGGCAGGCACAGAGACCTCTGCAGGCACCTGCTCCAGCTTCAGCCACGCTCCTCAGCCCTTGCCCCTCTCGCTTGCCCTCTCCCCTCTCTCGTGCTGGAGCTAGGGGATGGGCTTGCCACTCACAGGGATGGCAACAGCGCCAATGGCAAATGCGCGCGCGTCTCACCCAGGAAGGTGGCAATGGCAAGCTGGGGAGATGCTGGCAGCAGCTGGGCTGGGAAAGCTTGGCCATGGCAACTGCTGCTTGGGACACCAAAGGGCTGAGAGACAAGACTTGGTTCTTCTTTCGGGGCATTGCTCTTCTTTCCTGCCTTCTGGATTAAATTCCTCTCCTTAGGTGGTCACTCAGCAAGGCCTCTATCTGCAGCTCTTCTTGCACTGGCATGCCAAGGGGATAAGAACTGGGAGGTCTTTGGGACAGCAAATGATCAGTGGGATGGGAAGTGATGATGGGGATAGCAATTCACTGGAATGGGAAAAATGGGTTTTATTTGTATTAAATTTAAATTTTTAAATTTTCATTTAATTTATTGGTTTTCTTATTTATTTAATTAAATCCACTTTATTGACTGTGTTGTACAGTATGGCATTGTTTTATTTTTATAAAATTATAAGTAATAGTATTAAATATTTTTATATATTAATATATTATAAACTATAAGTATCATTATTTATTATTTTGTTGGTTTTTATTCTTTTTCTACCCTATTAAACTCTCTTTGTCACAACGCACTGGTTTGGACTTTATTTTTCCTTCCGAGTCATTCTGGATTCACTCCGGATGGGGGGACACTAGCGAACGCCTGTGTGCTTCAGATCCAAGGTCACCTTTGCCCTCATTCAAGATACATATTTGCATCTGTTGTTGTGAAACAAAATTAACAACAGGAACAATAAAGTTACCTACTTGCTAGCAGCAGCTCTACATTTGCTGGGGTCTGCTCTATGCATTTTGAAGACCATTCCATGCTCTTCAGCCCCTCCAGGAGGAAATGTATGGTTCTAGGAAAATGCGTCTTGACCTGATGCAAAGCTGTGACGCAGCCTGCAGCCCCTGCAAGCCCTGGCATTTTACCTGCAACCCCTCCAACAACTCTGATGTTCCCTGCATCGACTTCAACCACTGCAGCGGGACCTGAGGCCCCTCAAAGCCTTGTCACACACCCTGCAGCCCCTCGAGCCCCTGGCATGTTCCCTGCAGCCCCTCGAGCCCCTGGCATATTCCCTGCAGCCACTCCAAGCCTTGCACAGGCCCTACAGCTGGCTCCGGGGACGACCCCGTTGCTGTCTCAGGCGCCAATACACACAAGGGGAAGGAATGCATGCAGAAGTCATCTCGTTTCGGAAGGGCAGAATGTCCTCCCAAGAAGGGGAAGGAGCAAGAGGAAGGTGAGGCAGCCTACCCCAAGGTAGGGCCATCCCAGGGCACAGGAGGCTGTTGGAAAGGAGAGCAGAGAGAAAAGCAGCAGGAAGCAGGTGATCCCCATCCCTGGGCGAGCTGCGAGCCATGGGACAAGATTGCAGCTGTCCTCCAGGCGAGCACATTGTCAGCTGGCTGCTGCGCTGCTGGGATAGCAGCTGCGGGAGCCTGGCAGCAGAGGGCAGGGAAGCCAAGCAGCTGGGATCCTTCTCTGGGGAAGGGGGCACTGAGAAAGCGCTTGCAAACGGGGCACAAGCCCTCAGCCTCTGGAGGCGGCGCCTGTCAGGCGTGAAGGAAAGGGATCCCTTCTGGGAAGATGCTGTGGGCTTGCTGAGGCTCGAAGAACAGACGGTGCTGGCTGCTACCAGCGTGCTGCAGCAGCGGCAAGACAGAGCCGTGGTGGTTTTCCTCAGCTGGGCAGCTGAGCTCCAGCACAAGCGCTCTCTCCCTGCCCCTCCTCCAACGCCAAGGGGAGAAAAGAGGCTGGCAAGGGCTCAAGGGCTGCCAGAAGGACAGGGAGATCACTCCACAAGGAGCGTCACGGGCAAAGCAGGCTCAGCACAGCCTGTTCCAGTCCAGCCCGGGGCCTGCTCCTGCGGGGGCTCTCCACAGGCCGCGGCCTCCTCCAGGCCACAGCCACCTGCTCCACCGGGGGCTCCTCCAGCCACAGGGGGGCTGCAGCGTGGAGATCTGCTCCATGGGGGACCCATGGGCTGCAGGGGGACAGCCTGCTCCACCAGGGGCCTCTCCCTGCACAGGCCGCAGGGGAACTGCTGCTGTGAGCCTGGAGCACCTCCTGCCTCCTGCTGCACGGACCTTGGGGGCTGCACAGAGCTTTCTCACTCCTCCCTGAGCCAGACGCTGCTGGGCAGCAGCTTTTGTTCCCTTTCTTAGATGGGCTCTCCCCCAGGCGCAAACATCATCCTTTTGCTCTGCGTTCTGGGCAGCAGCGGGTGGGTCCCTCCTGGAAGGAGCCTCCTGGCAGCGGCCCTGAGCTCCCATGGGGCAGCTGCTGCATTCTCCTCACAGAGGACACCCCTGCAGCCCCCCGCTCCCACAGCCTGGCCACGCAAACCCAAGCCAAGACACCAAGCGAGCCTCCCTGATTGCCAGCCAGCAGCTGGCTCAGCCTGGGACCCCAGGCCAGTGCCCACAAGACTCTCCTGGGCCTTGAAAAGCAAGCCTTGTGGGGACGGAGCACCCACAAAGAACAGACTCACACAACAGGACTCCTTGCCAACACTGCCTCACAGACACCTGGGCCTTGAGCGGGTAGCTCACCTTGAGCGAGCTCATTTCCTTCCCAGTAGCTGAAATGTGCCCTTTCGGGGGCATTTGGGGGCTACAGCGTGCTGCTGAGAGGGATGTTGGAGCTCCTGCAGGGCAGTGCTTCCACTAAGGCAAGGCCTTTTCTGCATCTTCTACTGCCCTGCAAGCGAGGATGCTTGGGGCACACAAGAAGCTGGCAGGGGACACAGCTGCAGGGATTGCAGGGATTCCTAAAGTCATAGCCAAATACAAGAAAGACAGGAGGACGTGATGCTTTTGATAGAAAGGAGCTGGGTTTTGGGTCAAAATCCATCCCTTTTTCTATCCTGGAGACCCCCAAGGGCGTAGGACAGCAGCACTGCAGGGCAGCAAGAGATGCTGTGCATTTCTCTCATCCCCCTGAGACAGCCACTGGGTGACGATGGTGCCAAGTGTCTGGAAAGAGACCTTGCTTTCTCAGGCCCAGGTGTCCAGTTGCACACCAAGGCCGTCCCTGGCTTCCAGGCGCAGTTGCCAGGCCCAAGGCCGAGCTCCCCTGCGAACCCCCAGCCCAGCAGACCTTGCTCCTGGCATTGTGGAGCAGCCATTTCACGGCAGCCTTTTCTCCTGGCAGTCAGCTTAGCGCCGAAAGCTCTGTCACCGGGACAGCCGAGAGCCGTGGTAGCTCAGCAGAGAGTCACTGTCAGCCTTGGAGCTCACAAAGGTGGGTGGCCACAAGTGCCCTGAGCGTCCAGCTCGCAATGAGGACTGCTGTGGCACTCAAATTGTCACCTGTTTGCTGCGATGCTGGGATACCTGCTCTGGTAGCCTGGCATCAGAGGCCAGGGAAGCCAAGCAGCTGGGATCCTTCTCTGAGGCAGGGGACACTGAGAGTGGAAATGGAAATGGGGCACAAGCCCTCCGCCTCTCAAAGGAACCCCTCAGATGTTTAGGTATAGTAAACTTATGTATATCTGTGTGACTCTAGACCACAACATGTCAGTGTTCTGGTTTGTCCACTGCTTTGTTGTGGGGGCTTTGAGTTGGCCTCTACTCTTTAGGTGAATGCTGACTTCATATCTATGGTGCACTTTATTCTTAAAATGGGAAGTTTCTACCAATTTCCTGTCCAAAGTTCCTCATAAGCCAACTGCAATCATCATTTCAGATGTATCTCCCAACTTACACATTTCCTAATTCTCCTTGATATTTACTCAAGAAATGCATTTTCACAGAGACATCATATTTTTCTCTCAGCTGGCATCTGGCTGAGCAGAATGATGTCCTTTAATTCCCTTCCACACAATAGGCAACTTGTTCCTTCTGTCTTGTGAACACTTCCTCCTAAGTTCAATGTGAATACAAGTGGCAGAATTTTGCCTCATGTCTTAAATGTGTGGCAGGGCTGCCCTGTCAGGTATATTTATACTGGAGAAAAAAAAAAAAAAAAAAAAGAATAGCCATACATACCATATAACCACTTAACTTTTTCAGTTCTTCTGTTAACAGTGCATGAACATGGGGTTTTGTTGTTTTATTGTTTGTTTTAAACTCCTGACTGCCATATAGCAAACATGACAAAAAAAAAAAAACAAAAAAAAACAAAAAAAAAACACCCTTTGTTGAGAATCTCTGAGCCTGGCTCTGCTTTGTATTATCAAATGTCACTTCACCTGAACCATTTCAATCACAAGGGATATCCTTCTGTCAGGCTCAGTAGTACTTCCCAACTTTATGTCACCTGGAAATCTCAAAGCTCATATGTAATTTTTAGTCTTCGGCCACCACGTCCATACTGAACATACCTAAATTTGAAGTCATCTCTGCTCTGAATAGGAGGTTGGGTTTTCAGAGCTCCCTTCCAGCCTACATTTCTCCATGAGTCTTTGCCTCCTTAGCAGCTGCAGTTTCAGAACTGTCTCTGAGAATCACTACAGGGAACCTCTCCTTTGCCGGTAATTCCCTCTTCGAACAGTGTGAACAATTGCAAACTCCCTTGATTCACTTGCAGCCCCAAAGCCCAAATCCATAGCTAAGGTATCAGAAGCTCACAGAAAGTGAAATAGATGTAGTTCATCCCCTGTGTAGGGGAGCACTGGTCCTACAAAGGCAAGCTACTAAATTCTCTGGAAACAAATTAGCTTTAATAAATTATCTTGTAAATTCCACATTACCCGCTACTTCCCTAGTCTTATCTCTTCTTGCTACAAAACTTTGCCCAGCGTTGATGTCAAACTAACAGGCCTGCACTTGTCTGGATCACTCTTTACATTCTCCTGGACAGAAGTATATTTGTTACTCTCCCATTCTGGGGACTAGCCCTGATTTGCACAATTGTGATGTATTTTTCCTACTTGAGTTGTTGTTCTGTGTGCCAATGCTGTTAATAGGCTAGGTAGATATCAGCTTGTCATTTTTCACTTGAATCACTGTAGATTTTTATTTCACCTCAGATGATGTTGTGCCTAGTGCCCTACCCTCATTTGCAATGGGAATCCTGTCACTGCCCTTAATATCACATTGTTGTTGCTGTTAGATGCAGGAAATAAGATTTGCAGCATTTGAGACATCATTAACTTTTGATCTATTTTTGCCTCGAGTATGCAACTGTCCTAATTTGTTCTCTTTGTTCCCCCTGGTTTCTGTGGCTTAAGTATCATTTACTATTATTGTTTAATTTCCTATGTGAAGGAGGTTTTGGGTCATTCGTACTTTATTTCTGCAGTTTTTAACCTCTGAAATGTACCTTTTCTCATTGCTTTTTTCCCATCTGAATTTTGAATTTTAACTCTGCCTTCTCTGCACTCCAGTCCCAGAGATGCTTAGTCAGACTCAATTATTCATTTCCTTAGATTTCAAAGTTTGTATTTGTAAGCCTCAAAAATTTCATTCTAAGCCTGGTTTTGTTTTATGTTTTGTTTTATCAGTTTTATGGTATGATAAGCTTTTGCTTCCACTGAAGGGTAGAAGTCATTATGAATAGTGCCAACAAAACAGAAACATAACAATGAAAATGATATTTGAATTCAGAATAGGTATTTAAAAAGTTCACCTTCTCCAGCACAAATGGGGAAAGTAAAATAAATAAATAAATAAATAGAGCAGTCCTAAATCATCAAAACTGGCCAAAGAATTAGAAGAAGCACTATTTTTCCAAGGCTGCAATGTTTTCCATTCATCTCACTGGGCCAGCAGAGCACTAGAGAGCTGGATGCACTGAACTCCTGGCTGATACCCTAAATGACCTGCAGGAAGATCTTCTTATCTCTGTCCCCCCGTTTCTCCTTTCAATCTCTGTTCTGTCTGTTTGTATCACTAGCTATCAAAGTGCTACTGAGATATGCACGTGCAGCACCCAGCATAACCTTGTTTCAGGCTCCAGTGGGACCTTTAGGCATTACCATCCTATAAACAAGTCACAGTGATAGTGAGTGTAATTACAGTCGTCAAACTATTCCAGCTCCACATCATTAGCCATGCCCTGAGCTAAATAACATTTTAATCAGTTTGATATGTCATCTGTGGCTTTCTTCACTGTCACTTGCAATCCAGCAAACTCCTTCCTTCATGTTGCTAGATTAGACAGAGGGTTCTTAACTGCAGACATCCACTTCCCTGTTCAGGAAGCAGTGAGACCTTTCATCTTCACCCAGAATTAAGATGATATCCAAGCATCATGAGACACAGCGCGTATGTCTCCCAGGCCCATCCCATAAGAGCAGGACATTTACCTCACATGAGAAGAAGACTTAATGCAGAGGCAAAGCAAGATACTCGGTGTCAAAGCCATGTCTGGATGATCATTAAAGACAGACCAAAATTACCCAGTACAGGAGGAAAATCTATCATTCGAAGAAGATTATGGTCTCTGATTATTAGTTTCAAAATTAGTTTTTTCTTTGGATTTCCTCTGAACTTAAACTTAGTTTGGAATGCCTTTGGTTTTGAATAGTTCTGAAATTGTATTACTTCTCCTAAGTAAGTTGATAGTCTGTTCTATTTACGTGAAATTCAAATAATATTGTGAAGGATCTGCCATCACTTTTACTGTGTGCCAGGCTGAGAGCCTTCCTGTACTTAAAGGCAACCTATAGGAAAGCTGGGGAGGGGGTCTTTATCAGGGCCTGGAGTGACAGGACATGGAGTAATAGCTTTACACTGAAAAGTTAGATTTCTGATATATGTTAGGAAGAAATTCTTTACTGATAGTACTTCACATCCAGGCACTCCAGCCCCTGGCATGTTCCCTGCAGCCCCTCCAAGCCTGGCACAGGCCCTACAGCTGGCTCCGGTGACGACCCCGTTGCTGTCTCAGGCACCAATACACACAAGGGGAAGGAATGCATGCAGAAGTCATCTCGTTTCGGCAGGGCAGAAAGTCCTCCCAAGAAGGGGAAGGAGCAAGAGGAAGGCGAGGCAGCCAACCTCAAGGTAGGGCCATCCCAGGGCACAGGAGGCTGTTGGAAAGGAGAGCAGAGAGAAAAGCAGCTGGAAGCAGGTGATCCCCATCCCTGGGCGACCTGCGAGCCATGGGACAAGATTGCAGCTGTCCTCCAGGCGAGCACATTGTCAGCTGGCTGCTGCGCTGCTGGGATAGCAGCTGCGGGAGCCTGGCAGCAGAGGGCAGGGAAGCCAAGCAGCTGGGATCCTTCTCTGGGGAAGGGGGCACTGAGAAAGCGCTTGAAAACAGGGCACAAGCCCTCAGCCTCTAGAGGCGGCGCCTGTCAGGCGTGAAGGAAAGGGATCCCTTCTGGGAAGATGCTGTGGGCTTGCTGAGGCTCGAAGAACAGATGGTGCTGGCTGCTACCAGCGTGCTGCAGCAGTGGCAAGACAGAGCCGTGGTGGTTTTCCTCAGCTGGGCAGCTGAGCTCCAGCACAAGCGCTCTCTCCCTGCCCCTCCTCCAACGCCAAGGGGAGAAAAGAGGCTGGCAAGGGCTCAAGGGCTGCCAGAAGGACAGGGAGATCACTCCACAAGGAGCGTCACGGGCAAAGCAGGCTCAGCACAGCCTGTTCCAGTCCAGCCCGGGGCCTGCTCCTGCGGGGGCTCTCCACAGGCCGCGGCCTCCTCCAGGCCACAGCCACCTGCTCCACCGGGGGCTCCTCCAGCCACAGGGGGGCTGCAGCGTGGAGATCTGCTCCACGGGGGACCCATGGGCTGCAGGGGGACAGCCTGCTCCACCAGGGGCCTCTCCCTGCACAGGCCGCAGGGGAACTGCTGCTGTGAGCCTGGAGCACCTCCTGCCTCCTGCTGCACGGACCTTGGGGGCTGCACAGAGCTTTCTCACTCCTCCCTGAGCCAGACGCTGCTGGGCAGCAGCTTTTGTTCCCTTTCTTAGATGCAAGATCTTAAATTCAGTCCAGCCAAGTAGGAAAAGTAAATGTGGACAGCTGTATCTTGGCAAAGAAGATAGTAGGGAGCAAGGAGGTTCAGCAGTCAAGATGGAAGGTGATGCCATGAGGCTTACAGGCTAGTAATGTTCTAGTGAAACCCAGCCTGAAGAAGAAGAAACCTGCCTGACTACTTGATGTGAATAACAGACTCTGTTCAGCTCTTTCCTAACATAGAAACGGTGCTGACTGCTTCTTCAGAGTAACAGAAGTTCGTGATACTACTGAAATAGTTGTGGTTCAGATGTAGATCTGATTTCTCCTAAGCACACTGAATTCACAGCTGTTGATCCTCCAGAGGAGGCTTTGCAATTGAACACCTGGAGAATAGGTAAATTTCCCGCTGTTGTTCTCCTCTCCTCTTGTTTTGTTTTGTTTTGTTTTGTTCCTAGTAGCATAGGCTTAAGACTCTGAAGAAACAGGCTGCTTTTTTTCATTTCCAGCACTGGCTGTTCCTTCTGAGCCCCGCCTTCTATTTTTGCAGTCATAGGATATGTGAATGTAAATTCGTGGAGAGAGGTAGAAAACTCTTTCAACTGGTGTTTTTTCGGCTATGTGGGGAGAACAAATAGAGTGGCTTTGAATATTCTGGCTCTTATTCAGAGCAGCAGGTGGAGGGAGACAGATGCGTTTGCTTTTTTAGTGCAATGGCTTCAGAAGCAAGAGGGGAAAAAGCACTTTCTCTGGGAGCTGAAGAAGGTGTCCTAATCACAGGAGAGGTTTCTAAATGGCATATCTTTGCGAGGGTTCCTGTAGTCCAGAGGTTTTTGTTTGTTTGACGTTGGAAGGTTATACTCTTAATATTCACGTCCTTCAGCAGAAGTGAGAAATGTGATTTTATTTTGTGCAGTGTCGTGGACCCTCCAAAATTTCCTGGGAATGATGAATACCTCGCATAGTACCAATGTGATGACGGTGGAGACAAGGAGAAAGCAAGAAGATCAAAAGAACGTGACCTCATTTCAAAAGAAACCGTTTTGTACGGCAAAGAGTCTTGTGAGCCTGGTGAGAAATTGCGGCATACTTCCTCTCTCGAGTCTGACACTGAATGTAGCTCTAAAAACCTTTCCTCCTCAGCTGTTACAGAGAGATGCCAAGATACAAAGGACAAGACTAAAACCACTGAGAAAGAGCATTACCAAAGCAAGAGGGAACATGCTCCTAGTGAAGAGAAGGAGACTCAAAAAGCAGGTCCTTCCAGCAAGAGAAGGATAAAGTTGAATACAAAGAATACAAACTTGAGCTCCTGATTGGCTTCATGCTGAACTCTGTGCTGTTCTTGTCCTAATCTTGGTCTCTCCATAGATAATATGGTTTAAATCCAAATAGAATCGTGCGATGAGGAAGATCTCACTGCAACAAATTCAACATCTAAAATCAAAGTTGACATTTTCCGTGATTTTCTTCCTGAGCAGAAGATTGCAGTACTCCTTTTATATTAACGTAGAGATTATTTCAAACAGTCTTGAAGTGCTTGATGACTTAACAGTCTGCAGATTTATTATCAAATCAAAAAAACCCCGACTTGGTAGACTATTTTTTTCCCAGTTTTGAATGACCACTAGGAAGAAGGTTATTCCGGCATCAAGAAAGTCATGTGGAATGTAACAAAATTTACTGAACCAGTAAGTAAAACTTATATTTTTCTATTAGTTCCATTGTTTCAACTCTTCAGACACTTATGGATGGCATAGATAACAGAGGGGAGATCGTGGTAATCGGAGCTACCAACAGACTGGATTCTATAGATCCTGCTTTACGAAGACCAGGACGCTTTGGCAGACAGTTCCTCTTCAACTTGCCAAATAAAGAGGTGAGAACTTAAATTCAACGTTAGTGCTACCATGGCAAAGTCCAACTTTATAGGAAAAAAAAATAATTGACAACTTGAACAAAAGAGTGATACGTGGAGACACTGCGTTGTTCCATGGAGGGCAAATCTGGTACTGGATATATATGGTCAGGATGATACCACCAAGTAGTTAGTTCTATAATCAAACCTTTCATTCCCAAAGTTGTACCTGTTTGCTTAATTATTTAGTCCACTTGGGTGTTTTCATCATGAAGTTGTGTTTTTGGTCTCAATCCTTCACTTATGAATGGATACGGGACGTGTTTGCATTTGATTGTGCCCCTGCTCAGTGGTAGTAGTTTGAGTCATAATTCTTTTCTTCTTTATAGTAATTGTAGCAATTGGAAGCAATGTGCCAGAAGTGCTTTCTGTGAATTTACTGACTGGAAAGCAAATGTGATGAAGTAATGAGACTGTCCCAATGAAAGCTTGCTAAGTTTTAGAGAAGTTTTTTGGACAGCAAAGAAATGTTTCTGGATAAATTTTTCATTACAGTATTTTCCTCTGGGTCCTTAGGTCTCGTAGTTTGGAACCTTGTTATTGAAGCTATAAATGCCTTTTCTTTCATTGTAGGTTCCTAGAAAAAGTTCAGTATAACAAATAAGAAATATTCAATTTCCTGGTTGACAATGCAGAGTGTATATTAAATAACTGTAAAATACTTGAAAGTTGAGCAAGTAAGAAAAGTGTATTAGTAGATGAGGGGTTTTGAGGGAGGACTGTTTTGTTTTTTTGTTGTTTGTTTGTTTGCCTTTTGGTTTGTTTGTTTCTTGCTGGTATTTTTAAGGAAAACTTGGGACAAGCTAAAATGCAATGATTTTGCCTCCAGGCTAGAAAAGAAATTGTCAAGATTCATACTCGTGACTGGACCCCTCAGCCACCGGACATGTTGCTTGATGAACTAGCTGAGAAATGCATTGGTAAGACTGAAACAGAAACGGATTCTTGCTTGTGACCAAGTTGTAAAGAACCTTAGCTTGTACCAGGCAGTACCCATGCTCTTGTGCCTTGTTGCACAACTAGTCAACGAGGCAGCTGGCACGCCTTCATAGCAATCTGAGTGAGATGCTTTCATCTATTTACTCTTTGTTGTCGTTCCTCTTGTTGTCTGAGAACATTAAATGGTTCTGGGGCATCTTCCTCAAGAGTATAGTTTTTGATGAGGAGTCTGCTTCAGCTGCATAAGCGCAGGATATCAGGCAGTGAGCAACATGAAACATCCTTGCAGAGCGGTAGCACTTTGAATTCCCTGTTAAGCTGTTTGGTTTTGGCATTACAAATTCCTTAAATGTTGCATGTTGTAAACCTGGGCCTTGACTGATGTAACGTTTGATTTT
This sequence comes from Netta rufina, assembly GCF_964035555.1. NCBI lineage: Eukaryota > Metazoa > Chordata > Aves > Anseriformes > Anatidae > Netta > Netta rufina. The sequence goes on along the minus strand of NC_140142.1, from coordinate 11,593,648 downwards.
TGTTTGTTAGGATACTGTGGTGCAGATATCAAATCCCTCTGTACTGAAGCTGCGCTGTGCTCTCTACGCCGATGCTATCCTCAGATTTATGCAAGTAGGGAGAAGTTGCTACTAGACGTTAATTCTATTAAAATAAAAGCAAAGGACTTTTTCATGGCTATGAAGAAGGTTGTTCCAGCTTCAAACCGGATCAAGGCTTCACCCGTACAAGCACTATCACCCATTTTCAAGCCACTTTTTCAAAGATCAGTAGAGAATATTTTACAAGTTGTGCAGAAGATCTTCCCGCATGCACAGCTTGCACTAAAGGAGGACCGACAGCAAGGTATAACCACAGCATCCACTTCTTTATAATTCTGCTAAAGCAAAAACTTGTGGTTTGTGCAATCAACTTAAACCTTTCAGACGTAATGGTGGTAGAATTTTATTATTTGCATGTGCATGTCTTTCTTTTGGGCAAGTCTGGAATACAACACATAGGTTTTATTGTGGATTCGAAACTGAAATGCCAAATGGAAGCTCTGAATGACTCAATACACAGTAAAGGACGATGCGTTCTCTACTGAAGCATCCTGCTTCTGACGGCAGCTAAGATAATTAGCATTTGTAGAGGTTGACTTGAGGTTTGAAGTATAAGGCACCTATTTTTCTTTAAAAAATCAAAACTCAGATCTTTGGAGGGGAAGCATTTCTAGGTCAATGTTTCTAATTCCTTTCTGAAGAATGTCAGGACCAGGATACAAGTATACCTGGTCTAAGCTAAATATTGTTTTAGCTATCGTCATTTTTAACCAGTCTCCTAATTTAAATGTTTGTGGATCGTACTATACACGTGAGATCAATTAGCATTGATACTTACTAGATGAATGGAATTCTGTGGCCATCACATCCTTTATCCCCGTGCTTTCATTGTGGGAACCTCCTCCAGAAAGAAATGGTCTTGTTTGTTTTTGTTTTTTTTTTATCTATTTAGCAACTGCAGAAATTGTTCGTAATCTCCTTTATTCTAAGGGGGAGAAAAAAATCACCAAGAGTAGCGTACCTTATACGTACACATCAGTGGGACTTAGTACAGCTTTGTAGGGCCTTGTGCCATCTCCTTAGATCTGTGGTGGGCTGAACTCTAGGAAATAGCTTTCAGTGTGTGCTCTCAAATGAAGAAAGGGTTTTGGCACTGATTTAGAAGCTGTATTAATGGAAGAGAAAGAGACAAAGGCTATTCAGGAAAGTTAACAAACCTCTTTTGCCTTTCAGAGCATTTCAATCCTATTTTGCAAGATGATATGTTTGACAGTGATGACGATGCATCCTTGGTTTCTGGAGATGAATTAAAAGATGGAATGCCTAACGGACCAGAGAAAAAATGCCTCTGTTTCAGCAGGTAAAGAAAGATAGATCCCTGTTACGTTTAAATTCTCAGGTCTGCTGAGTCTTTGTAAACAGTTCCAGCTGTTGAAAGTGCGAGGGGTGGTAGACGAAGGGGCAACATCAAGTTTGTGTGTTGAAGGGGTGCTTGGTATTCACAAGAAGAAAGGGTGGAGGGACTAAAGTTGTAATGAAGTTGCTCTGAATGACCAAATTGAAAAGCCCAGGCTTCTCTTCGTAAGCCAAAGTGATCCGTAAACTACCAGAACACGTTGACTTAATCCATGGCATTCTTTGAAAGACTCAAGACCACATAAATGTGCTGTCTGTCCTTTTAGCTAAAAATACCCCAACTTTATGGGTTTGTGTTGCCACCTTTTGCCCTTCTGTTTTCCAGGATTGTTAAACCAGTAGTGAATTATGTAGCAGAAATAAAACTGAGAAAGGGCTTGTTAAAACACCTTGAGAAAAAATTGAATGGTGTCTTTATTTGTTAAGCCACCAAGTTGTGTTAATCTTGTGATATTTTAGTATGGAAGTCATGCAAGCCCACAGTTGGAAAGTTAGATCATGTTGCCACAGCTGGATCAGTTATTTTTCTCCGTTTCTATTGCTGTGCTGTCCAGAAGATTTTCTGTCCTCTAGAGCAAGGCTAAGTCTCTAGCATCTTTGATTTAAGCCAGCAGAGGTACAGCCTGATTGTAGTGGGGAAACAAATGCTCCTCACCAATTTATTTTTAAATAAAAATAAATTTAAAATAAAGTAAATAATAAATATATAATAAATAATAAATTTATAATAAAGTAAAGCAAGATTGCAGGGATATTTATTTGCAGTCTTGGTTTAGTAAAGAATAGGAAACACAAGGGAAGAAGATGAAACAATTGGAATGAGTGAATAACTTAACTGGAAATCTTACATGTATTTAATGTACCGCTGCCATTTGGATTATTTGGGGAGGGAAAAGAAAGTCTATAGGAAAATTACTTGGAACATCTGTGTGTCTATTCAGCACCTCATTTATAAGCTTGTTTTCTTAACTCTTGTTCTAGGAGTGCTTTCTGCGAACCAACATCATGCCAGCCCGTCTGCTAATAGCAGGAAAAGAAGGGTACGGCCAGGTTTCTTACGTGGCACCCGTGGTGTTGCACGCTTTGGAGAAGTTTCCTGTTCACACCCTGGACCTTTCTGTTCTGCTTACAAACGTTGCACCGCCAGAAGAAATCTGCGGACAGGTACCTTTTTTCTTTTTCTTCTCATCGGATTCACTGACTGTATGTAAAGGATCAATCGAGTTGCAAGTAAGGTGAGCAAAATTCATTGGTAATGGAGGTGGCCTTGTTTTAATGTGCCCGGATGTTTGCTTCTGTCTGAAAATCCCCTTTTAGACAGCACCACAAACAATCTGGATGTTGTACATGTCGACATTTTCCATACCCAGTTTTACAGTGAGGCTGTTGCTAGCAGCTCAGGAAGCTGGGCGGTGTTGCTAATAAACATCTCTTTGTGGAAAGAAATGCTGCTCATGTCACTGGGATCCAGAAAGTAGTTCTCATTGCCTCCTAAGACTGTGTGCTCCCAGTAGATGGCTCTGTATCAGACTGCATGTCGGCTACTTTTTGTAGTTTTCTTCTAAATTATATTAGTAAGGCAACCAAGGTTTGGGGCTTCTGTTTGTTTTGTTTTCACACGGACATACACAACTTGTGCTGTTGCAGTATGTGCAATAAAAGCATTAACATTCAGAAAACACTTCATTTGCACGGTGATGTGGTTTTAACTAGAAAAAATGAACAGATTTGGTGTTTTTACTTTTAGGCAGGAAATCCATTTTCTTGTTTGGCATCACTACCTTAAAATATTTTTACCTTTAGTGGAAACGTTTGAGAGCCATACAAGTAAGGACAGACATGTTACACGACTGAATACTGATGTGTCCCTTAAGAGGGACATTTCCTTTCTTTGTTATGCGATGATTGTGGCTGTGGCCATATAGCTACGGTGTCTAGCCACTGCCTGAATATATCCTTCCCATCTTCTGACTAGAGTTCTCCGAATACTGATAATCTGAAAGGGTGCACAGAGAAATTCCTTATGTGAAAGGATGCTTGCCACTCTGTTCACGTAGTTTCATTTCATGGGGCAGTCAGATGGCTATGTAGCTATGTATTAAGAGGTTATTGTACGTGTTTTAGTTTTCTTACCCAAGCTTTCCTTTTCACTAGCTGATCCGAAATGCTCAGAAGACAGCACCAAGCACAATTTATGTCCCAGATATCCATTTATGGTGGGACAACGCTGGACCTGCCTTGAAACTTACTTTTCTAACTCTACTACGTAACATTCCAGCATTTTCGCCAGTTTTGCTGCTTGCTCCATCTGATGTACGTCACTCAGATCTCCCAGAAGAGGTATTTTTCAATACTTTCCTTACTATTTCTTCAGTGTCTTGTAATTTATGAATGCTTTCAGCATCAAAACGCTGGGCTTTCTTAAATGCATGCTGTTATTACTCAGGCACCCTAACAAATCACTTAAAATTTGCTTAGAGAAAAAGAATACTGTGAAAGCATCTGCTTAAGGTTTTTTCTGAGTCAAGCAAGTGACTTTCACCCCCTTCTCACACATGCAAATAATAAATTAATACAATAATTCTGGTGGCTACAAAGTGGTTCAGTCAAGAATATGCAGTGCTTGAAATGACAAGAGGATGTTTTTACTGAAGAGATTTCTTCTGACAGTCTGCCATTCCATGCTATGTTGGGTAAACTGCTAATAATGCAATTTAGTAGAGAATCGAAACACTTTGATTAAAAAGAAATAAATAATTCCGTTTCTTTCTTCATATAGGCCAAAGCTTTCCAAGCTGGAAATCTGAGTTCCAATTTCTGCTAAAGTAACTTTGGAATCAAATTCTAGTTGTATTCCTAAATAAACTGTAGTAAAAGTAGGTGCAGAACTTCATTGACTTCTGAGAGTTTACATTAAGGGAAGGTGCCCAAAACAGGACCACGCTGTTCTCATTCTGATGATTTGGTCTCAGTCACTGGGGGAAGAGAACGGGTCTTACCTAGACGTGTTTATTATCAACTGCTTTGAAAGTGCTTGAGTTCCCACAGAAGTTTTTGTACAGGCTGTAAGTTCCTTCTAAAATAAGTAGTGAAATTCCTCACCTACCTTTTAATACTAGAACTTGAAAATGGAGGAAGACGTAGAGGTACTAGCTACTTCAGACACCTTTTGGTAGAGAAATAAAAACTCAGCAAAAAGCCCTCACTTGTCTGCTGAAGCCTTTCTCTTCCCTCGATAGCCATAAAGGTTCTAAGTAAAGGATGCAGCAAGGCAAGTAAATACAAAGGAGGCGCTGTTGGATGTGGTGAAAGCCATTACTTTATCAGTGTAGCGTACAATCCCTTCAGCGAGCTTTAATTCTACAGGTGATTCTTAAAGGTGATATTTGAATTTGCCGTGCCAGCCTGTGAAAATGTAGCCTTTTAAGGCCAGGAAGATAACTTTTTTCAGTTTGTGTTCTTCAGGTTATTCTTAATTTGAAAAGGTACTCGTCTTTTTGGAATAGAAGATGAGTTTTTTGTGGCCTTAAATCTGAAATGTCTCTCCTCCTTCTGCTTTAGATGCAAAAATTGTTTAATACGGAATTTGGAGAAGTGTGCAATATTGAGTTGCCTGGTAGGGCAGAGAGAGCAGCCTTTTTTTGAGGACGTAATTCTAAATGAAGTGGCTAAGCCTCCTGTAAAGAAAAGAGGTGAGGAGGATAGGAGAAGTACATCTAAAACTTTCCTATCGAAGTTACTAGCTCTTTGGGCTTTGCTTTGGTGGTCATTTTCTGTCAGTAATTTGTCATATGCTTGTATTTGAGTACTGTAAATTGGCTAATTTTTCCTGATGAATTGAAGTTGATTGGACATTGGAAGTCGTGCCTGTAGCACCACCAGCTGAGCCTCAGAAGCCACAAGAGTGATCCCCACAAAAGTAGGGATGCTGGAGGAGGAAGAGGAGGATACCTTGCGTGACCTTAGAATTTTCTTGAGGGACGTTACTCACAGACTTGCCACTGACAGACGTTTCAGGGAATTTGCAAAGCCTGTTGACCCACAGAAGGTAAAGTAGTGCTGATCTGTGTGTGTCTGTAACTTCTCAGTGTTCGTATTTCTCAGCGTTTTGGGGAAGGTTCAACTTTGTTTTTAGGGCTGCACTGTAAGGATTTTGCAAGAAGCAGAGGCAGTGCTTTTACTTCTGCTGAATCTCAAATGTCTCTTATGGGATTATTTGCTGAAAGCCCTGGTTTCATTCTAAAAAGCCAGTCCAAATGCCAACACAGTTTGCTCGTGAAAAGGCTTTGATATGTAGGCGTGTCACAGCACTGAAAAGCACAGAGATCTTTCCTTATAATTACAAACAGTATTTACAGGACTACTTGAGTGAAGTCTAAAGCCCTTTCTTGGACTGTCAGTTCCTGTGGGAACAGGAATAGGATCAGCAGTTTGTAAAAATAAGTTTTGAGATCCTATTCTCTGTTTCATCTGGAACTCCTCAATAGGAATCAACCATAAGTGCAGTGTGTTTTCTTTTTCCTCCAATTGGCTGCTTAGATGCCTTTTTCTCCTTAATTGATGAGATAAGCCTAAACTAGGGGCGTATATTTCAAAGACAGATGTAACTTGAATATACCTGCGGATCAGCAAAGTCGTCTTCATGTGGGCCTCCACTGGCTTTTCTTCCCCTTTTTTCCTAGGTTCTTGAGCTGTGAAAAATCTAGACAGATACATATGTCCTCATCTGAACTGGTCATTAGTCTCCTCTTCTGGTCTGAGGGAAGAAATGAGCACCTCAGGGCCCAGTTATCTCATTCTAAAGTAGATGCCTGCAATAGGTACTTCACAGGTGCAATTCATGCACCTTTTCCTCAATGTCGACAACAAAGAGAATGCCGGATGGCTTGCTCAGCTTTCACTGTTGTGATTTTCTGAAGCAAAGTGAAATGAATCTCCCACCCTCAGTGTTTCTTCTCTACCATGCACGTGCTTCTGACCTCCCTACTTCTTGTTGTCCTCTCCTAGCCGCTCTAATGAAAAATGAAAGAGCCTTTCCATTTTTGAGAAGCAAACTGGTAAATTTCAGCATCTTCTGATGCATCGCAAATGTTCAGGGTTTTTAGGAAGTCGTTTATTTAAAGTTTTCCGAATAATTTTGGTAGACAGTGTGCAAGGTTAAGAAAACCTCTGAATGCTTGTATTTGATCTGCAGGTACCTGACTATGCCACAAGGATTAAAGAGCCGATGGATCTTTCAACAGTTCTGACTCAAATTGACTCGCGCCAGTACCTCGCTACCGGAGACTAGCTGAAGGACATCGATCTAATCTGTAACAATGCCTTAGAGTACTACCCGGATCAAAGATCTACAGGTGAGGATGTGCTTTTTAGCCCTAGTTTAAAAAATCCGTCAAACATATAGATGGATAAATGCTGTGTGCAGACAATAGACTACGGATGGATTAGATGATTTTGGACATCCACAGAGAACATCTCTTACCACATTGTAAATATTTTATCATTTTGCTACTTGGGCATGGAATTGTGATATAAGTGTTCCCCAGGAACTAATGCTTTTGTTTTAATTAACTTCGATGTTGTTATGCTGAAAATATTCACTGAGAGAACCTTTTGGAACCAAGCTATGAAGAAAGCAATTTTCTTCTGTGATCAAAACAGTTTCATTGTTTGGTAGACAACATTCAGTTAAAGTCTGTAAAATTTCAGATCGTCACAGCGCCTATGTTTTGCAAGACACTGCATATTCAATGGTGAGGAACGAAACGGATACAGAGTTTGGATGACTTTGTGAACAAATTAAAGAATCTCGTGAGAAAAGAGGTACGTGCTTTAACGCTAAGGATTTGAAGACTTGTCTCTGCATTTGTAACTGAAAATGCACGACGAAGATCTTTGGTATCTATTCTTTCTTGCAAGGTCGCACCTCTGCAGCGTGTGCTCCATGCGACAACTCCAAGTCACCACAGCAGAACCCTGCTACTGAAGACGAGAAACCAGATGAAGAGAGTAATGAAAATGAGGAGATGCCAGCGGCACCTGTAGATGCCAGTACACCCATTTCTAATGGCAAGTTGCATTTTATTCAGCTGCTCTTGTCATTCATACCTTCTCCGTTCTTGAGGCGCAACAGGTGTCTCTGATGCCTGGCTCTTTATGGCAGAGGTAGTTTGTTTTCAAATCGACTTCCAAATGGGAGAGAGAAATCCAGAGGTCATTCATTCAATATAGTGATGAATTAAAGTTCAAAGAAAGTCGGTTCATTTGATGTACTCTTACTGGAACTTCATTTTGTAAACAGAACGACTCCCCACTCAAGGATATCACAGCTTCCCTCCCGTACTAAAAATGATAGTACTCACCCTTGTAGGAGCAGCAATGTGAAGAAGGTCAAGGGCAGTAAGAAGGGTTCAAAGCTTTGATATAACAAGCCTTACACTTTTTTTGACAGAGCTCCTAATAAGCATCTTTAGCAAGGTCTGGAGATGGGAGAAAAACTCAAACTAGATTTTAATTCTAGGATGTATAATGTCAAGCTTGACTGTTCCTCTGAACAGTCAATTGAATTTAATTTTTTTTAATTTAAATTAATTAGTTTAGTTTTTTTAATTTAAATTCAACTGAATTTAAAGTTTTGAATTTAAATTCCAATTGAATTTATTGAAAAAATTCCAATTGAATTTAATGTTTTGTTGTTGTAGTTTTTCACGAAACACTAAGTTTATGTGAAAGGTTTTGCTGCAATATCTTTTTGCCAAGGATATTAAGCTTAAGTTATCCACAAGAAAACGGTGGGGAGAGGGAAGCTTTAGTTTTGAAAGCTTTTTTTTTTTTTTTTTTTTTTTTTTTCTCTCCAGGTTTTTCTTGAGCACAGCAGCGTTTCAGTGTCTGCCTGCCATTAGTTGCCCCACTACCAAGTCAGGAGGGTCAATTAAACTTGCGTGAGGCAGAATTTCTTTATCTGAATCTACGTGGTTCACATAAATATATTCTTGTTTCCTTCTTTCCCTAGGATTATTCTTCTCCCAGTATTGAATGTTTCAACGGACACTGTTTAAGATCAATGAGCAAAAGCATCCTGCGGTGTTCAGTCTCCAGCTTTGAAGAAAGTATGGCGATACTGAGGGGAAATGTCAAGAGAAGACGCTTTTCAAGGTACTGTATTTCTATATGTTCAATCTCTGTTCGATTTGTAGATTGAAAAGCAAGAGAGAAAGCATGTGCAGTGAGTTGTGGCCTGATAAACCTCCGGCTAAAATCAGCAGAGGCCTAAGAGCATGCTGATGGCGTACCAGTACCTTAAAACTAGAATCCCTCTTCTCAGTGAAAGTCTTCTGCTTTTCTAAAAAAAACATGTTTTTTTCCCCAACCCCTTTGAGGTGTTGTTGTGGTTTAACCCGGCCGGCAGCTAAACACCACACAGCCCTTCTGCAACCCTCCCACCTCCCTCTCTGGGATGGGGGAGAGAAATGGGAAAGTGAAGCCTGCGAGTTGAGATAAAGACAGTTCATTAAGACAGGAAAATAATAATGATGATGATGATGATGATAGTACTGCTACTAGTAATGTGTACAAAACAAGTGATGTACAATGCAGTTGCTCACTACCCGCTGACCAGTGCCCAGCGTAACCCCTAGCAGCCCGGCTGCCCCGCCCTATCCATGGTGCAGCGTGTTGCCATAAGGCATAGAATTCTTTGGCCAGTTGGGGTCGGCCATCCTGAGTCTGTCCCCTCGCAGCTGTTGCTGTGCGCCGATTCTGATCGCTAGTAGGACAGTGAGACACCGAAAGGTCCTTGGCTTGTTGTAAGTACTGCTCTGCAGCAATTGAAACATCGGGGTGGTATCAGCACTCTTCTAAACATCCTTTCACACATCCTCAGCCAAAACATAGCAACCTACCCGCTACTAGGAGGAGAACTAACTCTGTCCTAACTGAAACCAGGACATGTATCTTTTCCACTTGGGTGCTATTGCTCATAATTTTGAGAATTCAACATGAGCAAGCTAGGAAATGTGGGTACATACAGAACCGCGTGTATATGGTACGCAACAGACTTGGGATGTGGATTCTGCGTGAGGCCTACAGGCTTCTCTTTGTATACCATGGAGCATTGGCTTGTAAACATGGTGAAATTTCCCATCCTTGATGGGTCTAATACAACAAGTCTTTTCTCCCTTCTCTGCCCGGTCCTCTTTCTTAATGTAGGCAGTTGAGAAAGCCAAAATTGGAACGAAAAAAAGAATATAACACAGGTAAGTGGCTGTAAGTCCCCGGGATACCTATTTGCGCTGGTTACTGAAGAGGATGGCACTTGGTCACTCCATGGCTTTCATTTGGCCCCAAAGCCTTCTGTAGTCAGCTGAATTCACTCCTCAGTGACTTTTCTGTGAAGAGAGGTAGGTGCAAATAGGAGATTTTATGAATTCCTTGGGGAGGGAGCAGTGTGAATTGCAGCTTGGTAGGCACAAAGCAAACTGTTCTAATTGTGCAAAGGAAATCGATACTTGATAAGTTCAAACTTAGTTTTATAGCTGGCAAGCACAAAAGTAAACCTTAGCTGTGATCCTAGCAGCACAGTGGTGTAGCTCTTCCCTTCCCCTTGTCCTCTTGGCTCTTTTAATGACAGTGCAAGCAACAAACCTGTGCCAAAGGGTGCTGTATGGCAAACAATGGGCAGGCTTTTTTCTAAAAAGCACGAGTTTGAGTTATCTGGTGTTTGGGTGTTTCTCTTGAAACGATTCTTCCCTCCTTGAGCTGTTAGATCCTAATGCAGGAAATGGAAGTGCTGCATGCATAAACAGAGTAATCAAACATACACCTCTTAGGAAGAGGCTTGCAATGTCATAGTGTTTGTTTTGAGCACTGTTAGATACAGTTTGACATGACTGGAGTGAAAACACCTTAGAGAAAGGTGTTGATTGTTCTCACTTTTCCAAGACAGAAATAACTGGAGTAGATTTCCCTCCTGCATGGAACAAAAGTTGCACGTTTGTTTTTGTCTGGCTAGCTTTCAGTCTCTTTAAAAATTTCCCTACAGGTCCCAGTTTTAAGTAGACAGTTTAAACGTGCAGAGCGATGAAGAAGTGGAATGCAGTGGTTGTGACACCAACTTCTGATCTGAAATGTAAAGAAAACTCAATCCACTTCAGGGTGCCTTTTTTGTTTGTCTGTTTCCATTTTACAAGAGCAACGGTGAAATAAGGAGAATCCCATCTTCACTGTTTCAAAATGCTTTGTTTCTGCGTTTCAGTCACCAGAACATTGAGGAGTAGAGCTGGTGCAAAAACTGTGAGACGAGTCCACGGAGAAAACAGGGACGTGGAGCTGCGCCGCAGCTGTAGAGTCGGACACAGTCGGTACTCAACTACTAACTCGTCCATTCTATTTGACAAACTTATGACAAAGTAAGTCATCTTTTCTTGCAGACCTCTTAGAATGATCTTTCTTAGCAAGCCTTTGCACTATGGCATGATGTTGGCCTCGACTTGCTCTTTATTTTGACAGCAAAGAGGTATGGCTGCTCCTGGCATTTCCTTCATGTTTACAGGGAGATACTGTTACCTGGCTAGATAAACAGATTTTCTTGAAGGTGCTATTTCAGCATATAAGAATTGATTTAAAAAACAACAACAAAAGTGCTTCATGGCTTGCTAGTTTTGTAATCTCACATTTCTCCAGGAATACTTGATTTGCTGCATTTCACCATTACACTCGTCAGCGCCGCTGATTCTGGTTTATCACTATTTGCATTGCAAATCTCCTTGTCCAAAGCTTAAACTGATGTATGCACTGCTTGAAAACAAAACCTGAAGTTGCAGAGCAGAAGACTCAAGTCATTATGTTAGCCGCTGTGTAACCATACTGCTTTCCAAACATAAGATGTCCAGCTTATTTTGTTTCTATGAAGAGTTTAAACGGCTCCCGTTAAGCAAAGATGTCCCCACACTGATACTATTAAGCAAGGATTCCACCTCCTTTGGCTGAGGTCTGCTCCCTTACTCACATTCGAACATTCATCCAAGTAGCCTGCAATTCCACACTCTCGGGGGAAAGTCCATAGAATAGAAAAGGTTCCTCCAGTCTCTTCCTCAGCCTTTTTTTGAAGCATGCAATAAAGCAAAACATTCACAGGCTGCCCTTCCATGCAAAACAAGGCAAATTAGTAAGACAGGAGCCACAAAACTGATTGTCCTTTAAAGTTAAAATGAGATTTGAAATAGATCGAGTTAGCAAGTGTTGTAAGTCTGTAGCTATGTCTGGTTTTGCCAATGCAGCACAATTCCCTATCACGTCGCCAGAGCTGCTTCTGTAGCTCCAAGAAGCAAAACTGCTTTGACAAAATACTGTGTCATCAAAGCATTCGTTGGCTCAGTAGGCACGGCTCAGGTTCAACAAGTTTGTGAAAAAATGAGTACTAACAGAAGCAGCAGGGTCCAAAGAAACACTTTATGTCCCCACTGCGAAATGAGGGGCTTTACCTTGAGTGTTATGCACACTGTCAATAGAAAAGCACTGTAACAGAATCTGCCACGGCAGTTTGCATGTTACTGAAAGACCATCAGAGTGGGACTGCAGCAAGATCATTGTGAAGTTACAAAAAAAACATGTGGGGGTGGGAGTTTAGTTGCGTTAGATAACACAATCTTAGATAAAGATTTTGGTCTTAACGTAAAAGTAAGGATGTCTACTGATCTCTTCAACTGCAACAACTGAAGCCCAAGTCTGAAAAATCGCCTTTAAGAATGCAAAGAAAATATTTAACTCTTCTGTATGTTCATACTTTGCTATCAAGCAAAGGAATGAATGCTGATGCCTTAACTATGTAGGGCTGTAGCTTACAGAGAGACTACACCTTCCTGTTTTTTTCCCTTTAAAAACGTTAAATGCACGTGAAATTATTTGGGGGTGTTTTCACATGCAAAGCCGAATGCAGTGCATGCAAGCCCTGTCATCTTCTTCCTCTAGTAGTGTCGCGTTAAGGGGTGTAGCCGATTGACCGTCATGGGTCCCGTCGGATTCAGGGTGCTGAACTATCACGGTCACGGATTCACCAACAACGCAGTACGGCCTCGCTCTAGTCGCATTCAAGGAGAACTCTCACAGCTAGGAAGAATGCAATTAAGTGCAATTTCTTACGGCGACAGGTACACAGGTTCTTTGGATAAATTCACTGTCTGCAAAAGCAAGCTAGCATGCATGAAATGCACAGGTACACAGCCTAGGTATTAAGACATTAAAAAGCATCAAAACTCTAGAGATTTCTAAGATTCCACAGAGACGCCTGGTATAAGCAAGCGTTCAGATCTTACCCCACGGCGTCCCAATGGAGTGGGGGTGGGGGAGTGAGAGGCTCAGCCTGTCGGTGATGTCAGAAGGAATCCTTCCTGATAGTATCTTCCCTAACATCCCCTTTCTCTTAAAGCAAGTGATATTATTTTCTATCTTTAAGGTGGAGCTTGAGTGACTCTAGTCATGCATATCTTGGTTGTGCTTGGTAGAAATGATCTCACTTGCGTTTAAAGGTACAGGCTCTGAGAAATTCTGAGGGCGTGCTCAGTGAGGGGTGGTTGCACCTTGGAGGCGGGTAGCTTTTGGGATGGAGGTGTGCTTATGATGCCTAGTCGCTTAAGGCAATTACTCCACAAGTAGTAACTTAGTGTTGATTTAACTACAGCATATCTAAAACACAAGAAGGATGTTAGTATGGAAGAAGCCGATGAAACCAGTCCTTAAATCTTACTACTTATTGTGCGTGAGCAGACTGGCGTGAGTTTTAGCTATACTGGCAAATATCAAACCACACCTGTGTCGTCCCAAAGCTGGGAAAAAAAAACAAAAACAAAAACAAAAACAAAAACAAGGAAATGTTGAAGCAAATAGGGAGGCCTGTAGCTTGTGCAGTCTTTTAGCTGAGAAAATAAAGAAGGAGAGAGACAGGTAGCCTTGAGCTAGCAGAAGCAAGGAAGAGAAGGGCTAAAAGGGAAAAAACAGGAAGGAGAACACCAGCTCCAGACTGACCTATAGTAACCTTTTTCTCATTAAGTGTCATTAGCACATTAAAAATCACACCTGTTAAAATGCTAATCTATGCTAATGTGGGATTCGGTGTGTGTCCCCCCTCTCCTGTTCCCCCTCCCCCCCGGTATTCCTCTGTAATGCACAAGCTCAGTGGAGATAAGTTAGGTGAGCTGTAATAACCAATCCAAAGGAGCCAAAGAGAGAGTTTTCACAAGTTTCCTGTGTATAAATGACGGTGATTCGAGTCAGAGGTGTGCTTGCTTTGCGAAAGATGGCCAAGTACCTGACTCTGCAGAGTTCTATAAGTAATTATATAATTAAAAGACCTTCGTGTGCGTTCCGACTCTGGGTGCTTATTGGCGCGGTGCACTCTGCACGAACCTGCGGACAACATCTGTACTCAGTGTCATGCCTACAGACAACCCTTTACTGTTGGGACCTGCATATTTTTCTGTGCATTCAACACAACCCCTTTGGCACAACTAGTTAACCACGTAGCTGCCAGTCCACCACTCAGTTGCACTTGTGAAGAGGAAAAGCTATTTCCATTTACTGTAGGAGCACATCCTCTAAATGCAGGCTTCACTCAGCTGGTCATTTACTGCAGGACAAGATTTGAAAACTGTTGTTGAGTTCTGGGTTTCCTGCTTACAGGAAAAATTAAGTGCTAGATCGCCCTCTACTCCGCTTTGTCTGCTGCATTTAATGGAGATTAAACTGATTTCGTTTGCTCCTCCGTTTATGGACAATGAGCTGAAGGAACAGGTACAGCACATTAGCCTGGAATGCCTTCCCTCCCAACCAAAGTAAACTGGAGCTGTAACTAACACAAGCAAAAGCAAGGCTTCTGTGTTTTCAGCTGAATAAAGTTCCAAAAAAATCATCCTCTGGGATTTGAAGCTTACTTCACATGACATGCCAACGACTCTTTTCCCTCTATTGTAAAGCGGATCCCTGCTGTTAGTTGCTCTAGAAGCAAAGGAATCGTCAGTTTGGTTAACAAATAGCCGCTTCTGCAAACGAGAAGTGTTGTGCTGTCTCTTCCCTTTGAATGACTCCACACTTCTCATCAGCTACTGGATTGCTGACCTAGAATCAGAGAACATCCCAAGGTGGAAAGGACTCCCAATAATCACCAAGTCCAACTTGTGGCTCCACACAGGACCACCCCAAACTGAGACCCGATGTCTGAGAGCATTGTTCAACACTTGTTGACCTCCGTCAGGCTCGGTGCCATGAGCAGTGCCCTGGGCAGCTGTCTCAGTAGCCAGCCACCCCCTCAGCGCAGCACCTGAGGCGCACGGGGCTCGGCGGGGCGGCCCGGGAGGGGAGGACGGCGGGGTGAAGTGGCAGCTCCCTCAGAGCCGTCTCCCCGCCGCCTCGGCCGCATGTCAGGGCTTTTTCGTGTCGGGGCTTTTTCGTGTTGCGCCCTCGGGCTCTCGCCGTGGGTGAGATGCTGCTCCCCAGCGTGGACCCCTTGCGCACGGGGCCTGCCCGCGGCGGCGGCGGGAGGGAAACCCCAACCCCAAAGCCCGCCCGGCAGGCCGATCCGGCACCGACAGTAAACACACGCCGGAGGAAACGCTCTGGTTTTAGCCATGAGCAGCGCGGCCAGAAAAGGCGTCACGCTGGAGCTCCGAGTTCGGCGGCGTTCCGAGGCCGTTGTGGCGGTTGTGGAGACAGCCCCGGCTGAGGTGGCTGCTGCTGTCGCTGCTGTCCCCTCTGTCCCTGCTGTTGCCGCTGTTGCTGCTGTTCCCGGACCTTGGAGACCCCCGGCGGCTCCCTGTGCCAGGCCCTGTGGCCCCGGGGAGCTGCCCGCCGCCTCGTCGGCCAGCCCGGCAGCAATCCTGCCAGCACAGAATAGCCCACTGCGTTTCAGGGTAAAGTGACGATTAATTTCTATTTCCTGGCCTGGGTGCTGCTTTCTTCTTTAAGGAAGCTTCAAGGTTAAAGGTTCAACTCAGTTATGTCAGGGTTCAACTCCGTTTCGTGAAGGGGCTCTTGTACGAAAGCTTAAGCTGGGATTGACTCTCTGCTAAGCGGAGGCCAAATGTGGACCTACTGAGAAGCAGGTCCTAAGTGATAACATTTTCTAAAGAGACTGCTAAACACATCTGAACAGTGCTGCTGCAGAACTCTGAATGGGGGGATAGCAACTGTCTTAACTGATCTGGAATCTTGAATTTACTTTTCAATGGACAAGAGGTGTGTCTCTCAAGGCAAACAAAGAGAGGAGTAACACCCTCTCTTGTCACTCATGTCAACATAAATTTATGCTCAGAGCGTAGGTGTAGGAACAGCATCGGTATGTATATGGAACATCGGGAGAGGAAGCTCTATCGGTATTTACAGTTTTTCTACTATCTTGCCAGAGAGACGTCATCTCCAAATGAGAAATGGATGTATTTTGAAACAGTGGTGGTGGATCGGATTTCTTCTTTCTAGTGTTAATATTTGCTCTTGAATCGTACTTAATACCTGGTAACACCTCAATCAGTTGTCAAAAATAAACTTAAAAATGTGTAAGGCTTATCTCATTGGTCAGTATAAAGATCAAGGTCTTCCCTTCCCTTCCCTTCCCTTCCCTTCCCTTCCCTTCCCTTCCCTTCCCTTCCCTTCCCTTCCCTTCCCTTCCCTTCCCTTCCCTTCCCTTCCCTTCCCTTCCCTTCCCTTCCCTTCCTTCCCTTCCCTTCCCTTCCCTTCCCTTCCCTTCCCTTCCCTTCCCTTCCCTTTTTTTCTTTTTTTCTTTTTTCTTTTTTTCTTTTTTTCTTTTTTTCTTTTTTTCTTTTTTTCTTTTTTTCTTTTTTTCTTTTTTTTCTTTTTTTCTTTTTTTCTTTTTTTCTTCTTTCCTTTCCTTTCCTTTCCTTTCCTTTCCTTTCCTTTCCTTTCCTTTCCTTTCCTTTCCTTTCCTTTCCTTTCCTTTCCTTTCCTTTCCTTTCCTTTCCTTTCCTTTCCTTTCCTTTCCTTTCCTTTCCTTTCCTTTCCTTTCCTTTCCTTTCCTTTCCTTTCCTTTCCTTTCCTTTCCTTTCCTTTCCCCCCAGTATTGTTTTTCTGTTCTCCTTCTCACTGCAGTCTTGATTTTGTTTCTTGTCCCTTAAGTATGTTTCCAATGTGTTGCTGAAACATTTTCCCTTTCAATCCTAAAAAAGGAGCTGTCACTGGTGAAGATCAGAGCTTATCCCTGAGCCCAGGAGCTGTCACCTTAGTCTTCCAATCGGACAAGGACGACTTCATTTCTCATGTAAATGCATTTGTCAGGTTTGCGTATTGTTTTTTTCAGGAATGGAAAGTGTGTATAGAATGGATTTAAAATCAATTTTAAATGTAAAACGTCAGGGCAAAAAAGTTCTAATTTCAACCTCTGCACACAATTTGCCAGCTGTGGGACTAGGAGTTTTCTTATTTACTGTGTTTTGTTTAACGTGTCTGAAGTTTAATGGACAGCAATCAAGGCGTGCTAGAAATCTGAAAGCACTTTATGCTTTGTTCTCTCCGTCATTTTGGTATAACAAACTAGCTTATGTTTTAAACCCTCCATGAGGTTAGTGGTTTCCCTAAAGGTAACAAGTCCCTGTGTGCTACAGTAAGACAGTAACAAAACATGAAGTATAGAAGTTCATCCTGTCATTATTCAGCTTCTGCCTATGGACAGACAACTACGCTTATTTAAAGCGGTATCACCTTGAAACCTAATCAGCATTTTAAAAAGGACTTTGTAGCAGTTACTGGCCTTTGTCCTGGAGGGCTGAGGTTTGTTTTGTTTTGTTTTACATTCAGCATTTCCATTTCTAGCTTACATTCCCCTGTTGTTTTGCATGAGGAAAACATGCAACTTTAGAAAGGAGAACGGAAAGAGCTGCTTTTTAGTCTAACTTTTCAGTTTGTCGTAGGAGTTTTAAATGTGGTAGGAGTAAAACACCAGAAGTACTGCTGCCAAAGTTATATTCAAACTCGTCTTTCTTGGAGAAGCAGAAGAAGCCCAGGGAGAAATAAATTTGCAAACATGCTCTTCATGCTCTCCTTTCCCAAGATTTCTCTGAGATATAGCCCATCCTCTGTGGGTTTTGAGGTATATGGTTCCCAGGAGTGAAAAGGAGGGCCAAACATCTCTCCTCTTGGATCTCAACATGCCAGGGCTTTAGTGTACTGCCACTTACGGCTCCGCTTTTTCACCTGGAAAAAGCAACCGCATGATGTAGACTGAGGAGCCCTCACAAATTAACTTGCCATCACCAAGTGACGCCCAGAAAAGGTGTATTTAAAAGCTAGGCTCATTATAGAATCACAACAAACCCCTCATGACTGGTGCAGTAGACAGTGAGGTAGAGGGCGAGCCCTGGAAAGACAGAAGAAAAGTAGCAGTGAGTTCTGGGTACCTTTGTGCAGACGAAACAGAAAAACGCAGGCAGTGAAGTAATAGTGTTCCGTTACTAATGCCAGCAATAGATAATTGCAACAATTATCTATTAGATCATAGGTACTAATTAACAGATAATTGCGCAACTCCGGAAATCAATAAATAACTGATTCCCCTCAGAGAATGTCTTCTACATTTTTACATTAAAAAGACTCCAGAGTTGTAATGGATTAAAATCCTACGGAAGGGAAAGAAATGGCATCAGCCACTAGTTCTGCAGAAGCGAAAAGTAATACTGATAGAGTTTAGATGGAAATTTTCACTTTGTGTGTTTAGTTTGGGGATTCTTTTTAAATCATTCATACCAGCGATTTAGTTCTTAAGGCTGTTTCTTTGAGATTAAGTGACAGGACTTCTGTTACTCTTTTCTTCTTGGAATGCTTCTTGATATTCTTACGTCAACCAGAACTTCTGTCTCTGTTGCAGATGTGAACAATGACCGTAGCTAAGAAGCCCAAATCTTCAAAGCCTAAAAAGCCCTCTTCAAGGCGGTCTGGCAAATCCAAGAAACCAAGTACTAAAATACTGATGTCACGCACCGCCAACTGGGGCCGGATAGTGCCTGCAGAAGATTCAAGCCAAGTCTCTGTGGCCCAAGGACGTGGAGGTGCTATTTACTGTAGATCATCTGAAAAATCTAAGGCTTTTGCCCCAAGAGATCTAAGTAAGTGTGCGTTTTATCCTGCCTCCATTGTCTTCAAAGCAAAAGTAGAAAATGCAGTTCTTACTTGTTGCACTGATAGAGAAGGGGACTACTGTGAACAAAGACTTCAAAAGCGAATCCCCTAAGGCAACTGAAGTGACTGATGTTACAGAAATTAATTTTGATGTATTTACAGTCAACAGAGAAATATGGGGAGCTTTTTGTAATGCACAGATTCCTCCATGTCTTTTCTGTTTTGCAAAGAAAAGTGTTTGATTGTTGCTATTCACAGCTTCCATTTTTCACAGGTTTTTTGAAGGATAACATTGCTCAGGAAAAGATCTGGTATCTGTAGGGGTACCGTCATTCCTAGTTCCTAGTTTTTACGTTTTTACCATATAATTTCAAGTCTAAGTTTGTGGTTTAAGTTATAATAAGGAAAAAAACAGTAGTTGAGTTAATCAGGTTAAAGATTATAGATGGAGAGGAACTTGGCATTAGGTGCTACAAACAGAATGGCAGTTAGCCTTGCCTTAGAAAAATTAAAATGGTTGACTAAAGTTGTTTGTTTTTTGTTTTTTTTTTTCCCCAAAACATTGTGTTGACCAGCCAATTTGAATTTGGTGGTATTAAAGCTGTCTGCAATAAGTTTTTCTGGTTTGGATTGTAGCTAGCTCCTCTAGGTGCTCCTGCAGAATAGTATTTTTTTAAATACCTTTCTTAGAAACAAACAAACAAGATCTCTTTTTAAATTTAACTTTCTTGCAGTCGTTAATGATGGAATTGCTCCGCCACAGAGCCTTCTTTTTCCACCTGAGAAGATTTGTATGGATTGGCGAGAAACACAAAGTGTTGGAGTTGGCCTGTACAATCTTGGCAACACATGTTTTCTTAATGCTACTCTACAGTGTTTGACCTACACACCCCCACTTGCCAATTACATGCTTTCTCTTGAGCACAGCCAGTCATGTGAGTACTTTCTAACAGTATTTTGAATCTGTTGGATAGCTCTGAAGGTGAAAGAACAGCAGTGATTCTGTGAGATAAGCTTATTTGCCTGATTTTACCTGTAGAAGCTGGCTTTGAGCACTGTATTAGCAGTGGGCTCCGAATAGCATATGGAGTGCAATTAATGCACCATGGTTTATTTATTTAGTTATTTATTTGATTGTTTGTTTATTAAAGGATCATTTATTGCTTCATGGGAATAATGAAGTGCATTGGACAGTAATGCATTTAGTAGTAATTTTAGAGAGTAATACATTTTGCAGGCTGTGGAGTTCACATTCCTGTCAGCCTTTACAACTGCGACTTTGCAGTAGTCTTTTAGATTTCTCATCACAACATGCATTTGAATACAGGCTTAGTGGATATTTTTATTCTGTAAAGTTGTGTGAAATGAAATGTTACAAGACTGTTGGGACATTGGCATCTTGGGAGAATAGAATGTAGCAAGGAGAGTGGATATTGTATCTATAGTTTAAATTGTACGTAGATGTTTGTAGTTGTGGATATTTCGCTGGACTGGGATGCTTTGTTCTTTCACTCTTCAGGTCGTGAACAAGATTTTTGCATGATGTGCACGATGGAGACTCACATTAACCAGGCCCTGCGTTGCACTGTTGATGCCATCGAGCCTACGCATGTTATCAGTAATCTCAGTCGTAAGTGGCTTCAGATGTGTTTCTTTTCGATAGCTTGTAATCTTCAAATAATCATTTGATGTGTCTAAGTGGTTTTAACACTCAAATGAAGAGAGATTTTAGAAATACAAGAACGATTTCATTTTTAAATGAGGTCAATACTATCATCTTCTTATTTAGGAATAGGACAACATTTCCGTTTTGGCAGTCAAGAAGACGCACACGAGTTCTTGCGCTATACTGTTGATGCTATGCAGGAAGCGTGCTTGAACGGAAGCACCGAGTAAGCATAAACAAGTTCACTTTCATACATTCTCTAGCACCTTCTAGTCCTTTATTTACTCTCAGAAATGATCTCTAGCACTTTTTAGTGCCTTATTTACTATCAGCAACGAAAGTCTACATCATCCTTGGTTTTCATCAAACTCTTTGAAGAGTTAACTCTGTGCCTTAAATCTTCTGAGGTCTGATTATAATTTATTTCCAGATTGGACAGATCTTCTCAAGCTACCACCATCATTCATCAAATATTTGGAGGATTTCTAAGATCGAGAGGTACTTGAAAAAATATTCCTGTCCTTAGAACTGATCTGTGTCTTTTGTCGGTAGTAAAGCAGTCTGTAGTTTGTCTAAAGTAGTATCTGTCAACAACTTGAATTTGGACAGTTAGTCTCCTTCACATAATGTTAAGCATTTATATTTTGCTTCCAGTGAAGTGCTTGAATTGCAAAGCAGTTTCGGATACGTATGAGGCATTTCTTGATATCACTTTGGATATAAAGGTAAGATGTTTTCTAAATATAATTCATGATGTTTAAGTACATGCATGACTTTCTAAATTAAACTTGTTTAACTTAAAAAACCAAACCACATATAATGTTAAAACATAAGAGCTTGGTGGTGCTAAGGAAGTGGATTGGACTTTGTCCTTCCGTGGAACCCATGTAAATAGTCTCCACATTTGCATTGGGTTTAAGGGGAAAGAATTCTCTTTCTGCAAAAATTATAATGCTGTCATACTTCTTTGTTGTTCTACCTGAATATACATCTAATTGTTAGACTGATGAATTTGTCCCCAGTATTGATGACAAAGCACATTATAGATGCTGTCTAGGCTACTGGAAAAGTATTTGTTCCAAAGTCAAATGCCTTCCAGGTGAGGTCAATGCTGAGCATGCTCTTTCTGCCTCCTTCTTCACAGTAGATCGCTTGAGTATGTTAGTAAGATTCTCTTATAAACTACTAGTATGTCTGTGGAATTCTGAATTACGGTGACTTTACGCTCTTCTTTCTCACTGCTTTAGGTGGTTTCATCTGTTAGCAGAGCTCTGGAACTCTTTGTGAAACCTGAAGAGCTGGATGGAGAGAATTGCTATAAATGTAGCGAGTAAGATTTTGACGTCAGTTTTCTATGTTGCATGACTCTGTTGGACTACCTCTAAACTTTGGATCTACTTACAAGTTTTGTGGAAGTTTATAAAAGACTTGGATTTTTGTTTCTTTGGAGGGGGGAAGTCTTGTTCATAGGCATTCCCTATGGGTTTGCAATTCTCTGGCTTGTATTTTGCCATCAGAATTCAAAAAGAGCTACTTTTGTTCTTTCTATTTATTAGCTCTCGACAGTACTTTTCTTGATGTAAACTGCCCAGTTTCCGTTGTTCTCTGGGCTAGTGGCTAATTTTCACTGCTTACACCGTAGGTCCTACCTTGGAGCGGGCAATGTGTCAAACTGAACTATTTTGTTTCAAAGGATGGCAGATGGTTTCAGTGTCTTTCCAGACAAGCTCAGTACATGAAGACTTCCTACTGTTAAATGTTTCCCTCCTGTAGAATGACCATGTGCTTCTGTTGTATTTTTGATGTTGATAGTCGACCTATGTTGGAGATTATTTGCAATTTCTAGTCCTGGGGACCAAGGCTCTCTCGTTCCGCTTTCAGTATTTGTATTTCCCTTGAAAGCTGAAAGAATGTATCCAGGACTGGAGTTCAAATAGCCACTTTTGTAGACCAAGAAATGGTACCTTGCCATCCAACCTGGTAATACCCTTTTGTGAGAGATTCCTGTTCCCGCTATGCTCTGAGTTGTTGGGAAAATTTACCTTCTTCTCTGTATTAACAAACCTGACACGCAGTGCGTGGGTTTATGAAAAGAAAAAAGACCAACCTATTATGCAAGTAAATATCATTCAAATAGCATAGGCATGCGTGAGACATTAAAAGGAGTTTGTTTTGGGGGCGAAAAAAGAAGATGCCTTCAAACACTTATCTCTGCTTGTTTTTAAGGTGTAAAAAGATGGTTCCTGCGTCCAAGAGATTTACCATACACCGTTCTTCCAAGGTTCTCACAATATCACTGAAAAGATTTGCAGATTTCACAGGTGGAAAGATCAACAAGGTATATTTACCACTGTAATGCAACTATATCATTGTGTAATGGGACATCCCCCAAAGCTGAAAGTTGTTAATATTTTCAGACAATAATTGTAGACTAACGACTATGGCTTATTCTTTCTCTTAATATCAATAAAGTTCCCGCTTGACAAGAAGCATATGCTTTCCTCTGAGAAGGCTGATTCATCAGGAAACAGTTCTCTGCAACTTCTAGTCTTAACCGTTGTTTATGGGAAGACTTATTTGTAGTGAATCAAGAAATATATTCTAGAAATATATTCTAGAAATAAATTCTAGTCTGTGTTTTTTGGAAGTGTTTTTCTCCGGCTAGTCCACGAAGTACTCTGGGATAATTTTTCTATCTTCTTGGTGTCTCTTTAGGAGGTGAAATATCCGGAGTATTTGGACCTGAGAGCCTACATGTCGCAGTCAATGGGAGAACCACTGCTCTATGCCTTATATGCGGTGCTGGTACATCATGGTGTCAGCTGTCACTCAGGACACTATATATGCTATGTAAAGGTAGAAGTCAACAGCATTTCTAACAGGGTAAAGGTTGTGCTGGCAAACCAATTAAAGCATGACTAGCAGCTACTGTTTCTAGGGAAAAAGATTTCATTATATTTTTATTTGACATGTGTGTATTTTGTTCCTATCCGTGATTTCAATTGGAAAACGTGCAATTCACCTGAAGAAATCGTTGTCTTTATTTGCAGGCTGGTAATGGACTTTGGTATCAGATGAATGATGCTAAAGTAGTGCGTACTGACATTAAAAGAGTTCTTGGTCAGCAAGCTTACATACTTTTTTATATCAGGTAATAACAAATCTTAAAATGTGTTCAGAAGAGATTTACTTTCCTGTTATTGATATTTTTCTGTTTTGCAAGTGTTTTTCTTGCTATCCCAGGAGAAGATTATTATTTGTCTAATTCAGTTCTGTCTAACCTGAAATTCTCTGTGTCGTTTATTATCTTTTGTTGCTTGGCCTTAAACTGCAGCACTTGTGTAAATTGCTATCTATGTGTTATCTGTAGCTGGCTAATTTAGAGAAGGAGAGAAATGAAGGTCATCTGTGGTGTAAGAATGAATTCTTGCTGTGCAAGTGATAGTCTTAGTAGGAAGACTGTTCTCTACTTTTCAGTCTGTACTCTTGGCGAAGCCTTCTGTAGAGAAGGCTTCCATATCGTATGAGCTGTTCCTCTAAAATGATAGGATGGGATTTAATCCAAGAGTAGGCTGAAAGAAAAACTAAACTACGATCACTGCTCTTTTCTGAAGGCGCTATGATTTGACACTTGGAGAACGTGCGTTTTACTTGCCAGCACCATCTTATCCCTGTTCATTCTCTCCGGGTCAGCAGGGGGCTAATAGTAAGCAGGCTGGATTTATGGGACCACGACTTCTTCCTCATATGATTAAGGTAATTCAGGGAAGCGGGAGGGCAGATAACGGCACCAAACTGCTAGTGGGTTTGGGGTTTGGTGTGGGGTTTTTTGTTTGGTTTTCGGCATCTGAGTTTTGTTTTCCTTCCCACGCCGCAGCTTTCTTCACAGCCCTCATGCTACAGCCAGAGTCATTCAAACAGTGGTTACTGCTAAATTGTGCAGCCATGCGACTCCATTACTTTATAGCTCCAAGACAGCTTTCTAAAGCACAGAGAGCTACGCTCTTTGACTATTTAAGCAGAGTGTACTAATCCTCAAATCATTTAAAAGAGGACTTGTTTTTCCTATCCTCGTCACTTTAGCTAAGACAGGGAAAACTAATTGTCTTATTCCTGAGCACCAGAACAATTACTTCAGGCTTTTCAGGGTATGTTTAAAGGGGAAAATAAATATATTTGGGAATAGCAGCAGGTAATGTTAAGTTGCTTGGCTGGTTTTCAAAGATGATGTTAATTTGATACCAATCTGCAGTAAACGAAAAGCAGGAATTGAATACGCTTATTGGACTTGCATTTATCCTTAAAGGGCAGTGTGTTTTTCTTTTTAGGTGTTAAGACCATTTGTAGAAACACTCAGTAGGAGAGTTTTGTGTTTGAAAATGTTACATGCAGTGTTTGCGTTAATCCATCTTGCAATTTCTTCTTTTTAAATACAGAATTCAAGCCGTTTAAATGGAAATGGATCCATAAAAGAGGACACAAAGACCACTGGTGTCACCCTAAAAAGGCCATCTTCAGCACCACCAATGGCCTGTGTTCAAAACCAGGCAATTACCAGGCCTTCAATGACTGATACGTCAAGAAAACAGAAGATCACCATCAGTATTCACAATAAATTGCCTGCTCGTCAGACTGTGTCACAGCCTGACTTTCTTAGCAGTGCTGTGGAGGATGAAGATCTCTACCAGGCTGTTCCTTCATCCACAAGTACAAATTTGGTAATGCAAATGAAGCAAATGCAAACAAACAAAAAAGTTTCTGATGAAATTTTTGTGGAGCCAACAGTGAATGAAAATCCTAAACTCAGCTCTGATAACACAGTCCCTTATGGTGCAGAATCTTCAGGAAAATCTGAGGAGGAGTCAAAGGGCTTATTTCAAAGGAATTTGAAATGCAATGCAATGTCCTCTAATGGAATTTTGGTTGGAAAGGTAGTCCGTACATTGCAGCATTCCGATTCTTCCTGTCAGAATGCTGACAAAGGAAGATCCCAGCATGAGCTGCCAAAAAGAGATTCACTAAATGGTGCTATTAGGCTAGTTAATGAATCTAAAGAAAACGGACTGAAACTTGATGATTCCACTTGCCGAGTTGAACCTGTTAAACCTTCTGAGATGTTCTTTTCTAAAACAAATGGATTGCTTGAAACATAGATTTGCTCCATCAAGAATTTCTCACCTACGATGTATTCGGGAGTGTTTATTGTGTTCCTAATTCAGGTGAAATACTGAGAAAACACAGCACACATGTGATCGTAAGACTTTGTGGTATTATCCCCTTAGAATTTGCAGACCTGAGCTTATATTAGAACTTGTCAACTTAAGCTCAGCTGAGATAAAAATTCCTAAGTTTCATAAAGTAGATTTTGGGGGGTGAGTCGGGGTTATCTTTGAAGTGTAGATAATGCATACAACTCACAGCGGTCTTGCTTACCATTTAATGGAGAAATTCTGACAAGACTAGTCCTCAGTACTACTACAAATAGTATTTTTTTGTCTGCTGACTTGTGCGTTTTAATTGCAGATGCCTGGAGCTATGCCTTCAGTCAATCGAGAAGTCATCACGGAGTCCTTCACAGCCAGCCAGCTGAACAGCTTGTCAGAGGAAATGAGGTAAAATGAGCACAGTCTGATTAAGACAAGACTTTATGGAAGTTCGTTACAGTTTTATCTGTCTACTAATAGTATTTAATGGAAGGATTTAAATTAGTACAATTCCATACTGTGTGTCCAGTGTCACGAACAGAACTAATGATCAGCACTGAGCATATCACTCTGATGCAGGTTGGTGCCTCAAGGAGAACTTGTGTTCCTTTATAGAATGTTTTTCCATTTTTCTCCACTGTCTGGAGAAACACTGGCTGTTCCCCGCTCGCCCCTATGCCTTTTTTCTCAGAGCATCAGGTGGAAGGAGACAGATGCGTTTGCTTTTTTAGTGCAATGGCTTCAGAAGCAAGAGGGGAAAAAGCACTTTCTCTGGGAGCTGAAGAAGGTGTCCTAATCACAGGAGAGGTTTCTAAATGGCATATCTTTGCGAGGGTTCCTGTAGTCCAGAGGTTTTTGTTTGTTTGTTTGCCTTTGGAAGGTTTTACTCTTAATATTCACGTCCTTCAGCAGAAGTGAGAAATGGGTTTTTATTTTATGCAGTGTTGCGGAACCTCCGAAATCTCCTGGGAATGATGAATACCTCGCCCAGTACCAATGTGATGACCGTGGAGACAAGGAGAAAGCAAGAAGATCAAAGGAACGTGACCTCATTTCAAAAGAAAATGTTTTGTACGGCAAAGACTCTTCTGAGCCTGGTGAGAAATTGCGGCAAACTTCCTCTCTCAAGTCTGACACTGAATGTAGCTCTAACAATCTTTCTTCCTTAGCTATTGCAGATAGACGCCAAGATACAAAGGATACTAAAACCACTGACAAAGAGCATTACCGAAGAAAGAGGGAACATGCTCCTAGTGAAGAGAAGGAGAGTCAAAAAGCAGGTCCTTCCAGCAAGAGGAGGTGTTCTCAGAGCGTGGAATTTGTTGAGCAAAAGAGTCACAAGCAGGAGTACTGGGAGGGAAACAGGTACAGATCTTTCCCTCGTGAAAGAAACAGCCCTGAGAATGGCAGAAGAGCAGTCAAATATTCAAAGTACAGATCTGGCAGCGGAGGAAGATCAGAACAAGGTAGCAATAGGTACTACCGATCCAAAGGGGAAAGAAGTTGGAGCAGAGAAAGATACTATCGAGACGAAGCACGGAGATGGGAAAGATGTAGCTATTACAAGGATTACTATTCACCTCATGCGACAGGAGACAGTAGAGAGAGAAAGTTCTCTCACGGCGATGCAGCCTTTGACAGATTGACTGCAACTTACTACAGCAGGTCACATAAGCATTATCATTACAAAAGCGGATGGCCTCACGGTTCCCTCTTGAGAGAGGAAGATGTACGTCGCTTTAGCACACCCCGAGCAGACTTGCATCGTTGCTCGGTACCTCAGCAACATTCCAGAAGACATTCTCGTGAAAGACATGCGCTTCCACCTGTGTCAGCTCATTTGGAGAACTGTCGCCAGAAAAATGAAACAGAAGGAAACAGAAAAAGAAAATATACCCATGCAGAAGGTAGTGAAAGTGAAATAGAAAGGAAAGACAGAAAGATAGAAAAGGAGCTTGTAGGTGGTGAAAAAAATGCAAAAATATCACAAGTTCTGGAAGAAAAAGAAGTCTAAGGATAAACATGGAGAGAAGGATTCCAAGTAAGCAAGGATTCCAGCATACTCCGCATTTTTTATCCTAAGTCTTTTCTGGGTGCTTCTCATGTCTTCCTTTTTTTTTTTTTTTTTTTTCTGGTAGTTTCTAAGTTATTTAGATAGCATCAGCTGGCTGGGGATCATGTTGTTAGGTTGATCAGTGAAGACAGGAAAGCTCTTGCTGAATTGTGTCAGAGCACTAGCTTTGGACCACATAGTTTGAATCACATCCGTACACCATTCCAGATTAGGTTAAAAGATTTTTTCTGCTTGCACATATTCCAGAGCTAGCCGTTGTTAATGATCTGTGTACAAACCAGGACCTATGGTCCTTCAATCTGACGGCTTAAGTTTGCTGCATCTAAAGTAAGTTGCGTGTGCACAAAGCACCACAAAATAGCTGACATGCTGCAAATCATCACCTGTGGTAAAATAAATCAATTTTCATATAGGCAACAAGTGCCACATCTTTTTTTCCCTTTTTAACTTGCATGTTTCTTTCAGACTTCATGATTTGTGTTTCTGTGCGCTTCACTTTGACAATGCCAATCGCAAGCGTAAGAAAAAGAAGAAAAAGGAGAAGAAAAAGAAGAAAAAGGAGAAACACCAGGAAAACGAAAGGCTCCTTGGAACACTTAGATCCTCGTTTCCAGAAGATAACGCGGGAGAAGAAGGAAGAATCCCATCCTCCAGATGGCTCTTCATGTCAGTAATGCAGAAGTGAGAGCAGTAAACAACCTTACAAGGAAGGGAAGACTTCCAGTGCAGGCGAAAGCAAGAAATACAGCTCCATCACATCCAACGACTATACTAAAGGTAAGCGGCCGCAGCATGTGTGAGGAATTCCTTTTATATTAATCTCGAGATTATTTCAAACAGTCTTGAAGTGCTTGATGACTTAACAGTCTGCAGATTTATTATCAAATCAAAAAAAAACCCCACTTGGTAGACTATTTTTTTCCCAGTTTTGAATGGCCACTAGGAAAGAAGGCCTGAAATAAAGAGGTTAAAGGCAAATGGTTTTCATTTGGTTTGATGATGAAGTGGCAAACAAGATGAAGAGTTGCAAGCTCCCTTCTTAAATTCAGTCCAGCCAAGTAGGAAAAGTAAATGTGGACAGCTGTATCTTGGCAAAGAAGACAGTAGGGAGCAAGGAGGTTTAGCAGTCAAGATGGAAGGTGATGCCATGAGGCTTAGAGGCTAGTAATGTTCTAATGAACATGGCCAAGTCTTGCGCTGGGCAGCCTGCTTGGGTCCAAAGCCTGCAGTCCTCCCCAAGATGTCGGCGAGGGGCTGGTGAGCCGTTGGGATGGAACCCCCGTTGCCCGGGTTCCCCAAGCAACCGCCCCACTCTCCAGCCACCATGGCAGGTCCAGCAGCCGGCTCCCGCTCCTCCCGGGGCTGCGGCCCTGCTGGCGAGCCCAGCGCCCCAGAGCTCAGCCCAGCGGCCTTTTTCCCACAGAGGGTTTCCCCAGACGGCTTCCGCGGCTTGCGCAGACGCAAAACTCCCCCTTCGTCGTCCCAGCCGTGCCGCCAACGGTGGCTGCCTGGCTGCTGCCCTCCCTCCCCGGAGCGACGGCGCTGCCCTTGCAGCCCCCGCAGGTACCCACCCTCCCCTCCGCGCTGCCCCAGGCCACCGTCTGGCACGTGGTGCCAGGGGTCCAGGGGCAGGTGCTGCAGCTCCCCGCCGGGGTGCAGCTGCCACCTGGGGGGCACCTCCCAGCCCAGGGGCACCACCTGCAGCTTGGGCAGCTCCCCGCCGGGGGGCAGCTCCCTGCTGTGGGGCAGCTCCCCGCCGTGGGGCACCAGCTGCAGCTGGTGCAGCTCCCCGCTGTGGGGCAAAATCTGCAGCTGGTGCAGCTCCCCGCTGTGGGGCAAAACCTGCAGCTGGTGCAGCTCCCCGCTGTGGAGCAAAACCTGCAGCTGGTGCAGCTCCCAACCATGGGGCACCAGCTGCAGCTGGTGCAGCTCCCCGCCGGGGGGCAGCTCCCCCACACCACTCCTCCCTGTGCCCCCGTCCATCAGTGGGGACAGCCCATGGTGACGGGGACACTGGTACCCCACCATGCGCTGGGGCTGGGGCCCAGGGCCGTGCTCCATGGGGAGCTCCTGCACCCCGCAGGCACCTGCCTGTTGCAGGCCCCCGCCCAGCGCAACCCCCCGCCACCCCTCGTCCCGGGGCCTCCGCTGCGGGGGCAGGCGCTCCCCACGCCCCGCACCCTGAGCAGCAGCCAGGGGCAGCTGCCGGAGCCCTGCTTGCACGCCGTGGGGCTCAGCAAGGACCAGGGGACCCCGCTGACCGGCCCCACTCCCCCCGAGCCTGCCCAGGCTCCAAGGACCGCCAGCACCCAGACGGCGACGCCTGACAGTGAGTTTGGGGCTGGCACAGCCGGCCACTGGGCGCCCCACACCCAGGGGCCATGGGAAAGCTGACATCGCCCGTCTTGGGGGATTTTCTTGCTTCGTCCTCAGCGGCGACAGCCCCGCAGGTGCCTGAGGAGCCCCCGCAGCTGCCCGAGCTGGGCCCTGATGCCTTTGCCGAGGCCTTTCCAGAGCTGGCAGGGGACAGCCAGCAGCTGCAGCACATGCAGGACGAGCTCCTGGCTGACCTGGACATCCCCATCCCCGGCATGGAGGAGCTGCTCAGCTGGCTCGATGCCGTGGAGCCCCAGGATGCCTTCCCCGATTTGCCCAGCAGTCCTGCCCTCAGCCGCTTCCTCTCGCAGCTGCCCGACCTCTGCGAGGACATCGAGGAGCCGAGCACGCAGGGACTGGAAGCCACAGGAGCCCTCGGTGAGGTCCCCTCAACCCCTGGGCTGCGCCCCGAGAAGCTTGAGGGTGGGCTGTCGCTGCAGTCCCCCGTCATGCCAGCAGTGAGCCCCCCGCTCAGCCCTGCAGCCAGTCCCCTGCCCAGTGCGCTTAGGAGCCCCCTACCCAGTCCACCCCTGAGTCCCCCCAGGAGCCTCCCTGACACCCAGCTCCTCAGTGCCCTTAGTAGACCCCAGCCCCAACCCCCCCAGCGTTCCCTCAAGACCCGCTCCAACCCCAAGGTCCCCAGTGCCCTTAGTAGACCCCAGCCCAAATCCCCCCCGAGTTCCCCCAAGAAACGCCCCAACCCCAAGGGCCGCAGTGCCCTTAGTAGACCCCAGCCCAAATCCCCCCCGAGTTCCCCCAAGAAACGCCCCAACCCCAAGGGCCGCAGTGACCATAGGAGACCCCTGCCCAAACGCCCCCTGGGTCCCCTCAAGAGCCCCCCGCCTGCCCCTGCGTCCACCGGCACCAAGCGGGGGGCCAAGCGCCCTGCGCCCAGCAGCACCCCCGGGACAGCGCAGAGCTGCCAGCACAGGAGGCCGACGACAGAGAACCCCCCCGGCAAGGAGAGGAAGACGCTGCTGGGCCAGGCTGGCCAAGGCCGCAAGAGACCGTGCCAGGGGAAGACGGGTGGCAGCAGCACGGTGGCTGGCAGCAGCAGGGAAGCAGGCAGCAGCGGGCAGCAGCTGGCGATCAACAGCACCACGGCACCCAGCAAGAGAGCGCGAAGCCCGGGGGCTGCAGGGGGGCAAGGAGCAGCGGCACCACCTCCCCGCAGAGCGCGGCTGCTGCCGGAGACTCCGAGTGGGGAGCCCCGTGCCGTGCGGCCCCAGGACAGGCTCTGTCCCCAGGCCAGCGGGGCCAAGACGCTGCAGCGCCAGCAGCCGGGGACAAAGACCCCCAGCGAGACTTTGCAGCCGCTGGGGGCCAGGGCCAAGGCGCTGGGGCCAGCGTGCCAGCTGGCCTGTGTGCAGCCGCAGCCCACCTCCAGCAGCCCCAGCAGCATGCCCAGCGCCCCGCCGACAGTGCCAGGCTCCAGCGCTGTGCCCGCTGCCCCCCGGCCCCCAGCTGGCGGCAAGGAAAAGGAGGTGCCAGCACCACCAGGCAGCACAGCATGAACAGGGGATGCTGCCATAGAGCTGGCGCCCAGAGAGCTGGGCCTGCCAGCCACGGGGGGCCAAGCGCAGCGTCCAGCTCTGCCCATGCAGCCGCGCACGCTGCAGCGTCCGGCGCAGCCCCGCGTGGACTACGTGCCCTGCGTGGGGCCTTGGGCGGGCCGCGACGCAGCGCCCACGCCGCTGGAGGAGCAGGAGGAGTCGGTGCCCATCACGCCGCAGCAGCGTCCCGAGCGGGAGCGCCTGAAGAAGCTGGCCCAGGAGGAGCGGCAGCGGGCGGCCCACCAGACCAAGATCGGCCCCGTGCAATTCTTCGTGCAGCGGCAGAAGGACCACGCCATAGCCTACTATTACGGCTACCCGTGACCGACCTCGGGCTTCTCCTCGACGGCCCCTGCAGCACCCAGGCAGGCACAGAGACCTCTGCAGGCACCTGCTCCAGCTTCAGCCACGCTCCTCAGCCCTTGCCCCTCTCGCTTGCCCTCTCCCCTCTCTCGTGCTGGAGCTAGGGGATGGGCTTGCCACTCACAGGGATGGCAACAGCGCCAATGGCAAATGCGCGCGCGCCTCACCCAGGAAGGTGGCAATGGCAAGCTGGGGAGATGCTGGCAGCAGCTGGGCTGGGAAAGCTTGGCCATGGCAACTGCTGCTTGGGACACCAAAGGGCTGAGAGACAAGACTTGGTTCTTCTTTCGGGGCATTGCTCTTCTTTCCTGCCTTCTGGATTAAATTCCTCTCCTTAGGTGGTCACTCAGCAAGGCCTCTGCCTGCAGCTCTTCTTGCACTGGCATGCCAAGGGGATAAGAACTGGGAGGTCTTTGGGATAGCAAATGATCAGTGGGATGGGAAGTGATGAAGGGGGTAGCAATTCACTGGAATGGGAAAAATGGGTTTTATTTGTATTAAATTTAAATTTTTAAATTTTCATTTAATTTATTGGTTTTCTTATTTAATTAAATCCACTTTATTGACTGTGTTGTACAGTATGGCATTGTTTTATTTTTATAAAATTATAAGTATTTAATAGTATTAAATATTTTTATATATTAATATAAATTATAAATATCTTTATTTATTATTTTGTTGGTTTTTATTCCTTTTCTACCCTATTAAACTCTCTTTATCACAACGCACTGGTTTGGACTTTATTTTTCCTTCCGAGTCATTCTGGATTCACTCCGGATGGGGGGACACTAGCGAACGCCTGTGTGCTTCAGATCCAAGGTCACCTTTGCCCTCAACTCAAGATACATATTTGCATCTGTTGTTGTGAAACAAAATTAACAACAGGAACAATAAAGTTACCTACTTGCTAGCAGCAGCTCTACATTTGCTGGGGTCTGCTCTGTGCATTTTGAAGACCATTCCATGCTCTTCAGCCCCTCCAGGAGGAAATGTATGGTTCTAGGAAAATGCGTCTTGACCTAATGCAAAGCTGTGACGCAGCCTGCAGCCCCTGCAAGCCCTGGCATTTTACCTGCAGCCCCTCCAACAACTCTGATGTTCCCTGCATCGACTTCAACCACTGCGGCAGGACCTGAGGCCCCTCAAAGCATTGTCACTCACCCTGCAGCCCCTCGAGCCCCTGGCATGTTCCCTGCAGCCCCTCCAGCCCCTGGCATGTTCCCTGCAGCCACTCCAAGCCTGGCACAGGCCCTGAGAGCTGGCTCCGGGGACGACCCTGTTGCTGTCTCAGGCGCCAATACACACAAGGGGAAGGAATGCATGCAGAAGTCATCTCGTTTCGGCAGGGCAGAAAGTCCTCCCAAGAAGGGGAAGGAGCAAGAGGAAGGCGAGGCAGCCTACCCCAAGGTAGGGCCATCCCAGGGCACAGGAGGCTGTTGGAAAGGAGAGCAGAGAGAAAAGCAGCAGGAAGCAGGTGATCCCCATCCCTGGGCGACCTGCGAGCCATGGGACAAGATTGAAGCTGTCCTCCGGGCGAGCACATTGTCAGCTGGCTGCTGCGCTGCTGGGATAGCAGCTGCAGGAGCCTGGCAGCAGAGGGCAGGGAAGCCAAGCAGCTGGGATCCTTCTCTGGGGAAGGGGGCATTGAGAAAGCGCTTGCAAACGGGGCACAAGCCCTCAGCCTCTGGAGGCGGCGCCTGTCAGGAGTGAAGGAAAGGGATCCCTTCTGGGAAGATGCTGTGGGCTTGCTGAGGCTCGAAGAACAGACGGTGCTGGCTGCTACCAGCGTGCTGCAGCAGCGGCAAGACAGAGCCGTGGTGGTTTTCCTCAGCTGGGCAGCTGAGCTCCAGCACAAGCGCTCTCTCCCTGCCCCTCCTCCAATGCCAAGGGGAGAAAAGAGGCTGGCAAGGGCTCAAGGGCTGCCAGAAGGACAGGGAGATCACTCCACAAGGAGCGTCACGGGCAAAGCAGGCTCAGCACAGCCTGTTCCAGTCCAGCCCGGGGCCTGCTCCTGCGGGGGCTCTCCACAGGCCGTGGCCTCCTCCAGGCCACAGCCACCTGCTCCACCAGGGGCTCCTCCACCCACATGGGGGCTGCAGCGTGGAGATCTGCTCCACGGGGGACCCATGGGCTGCAGGGGGACAGCCTGCTCCACCAGGGGCACAGCCTGCTCCACCAGGGGCCTCTCCCTGCACAGGCCGCAGGGGAACTGCTGCTGTGAGCCTGGAGCACCTCCTGCCTCCTGCTGCACGGACCTTGGGGGCTGCACAGAGCTTTCTCACTCCTCCCTGAGCCAGACGCTGCTGGGCAGCAGCTTTTGTTCCCTTTCTTAGATGGGCTCTCCCCCAGGCGCAAACATCATCCTTTTGCTCTGCGTTCTGGGCAGCAGCGGGTGGGTCCCTCCTGGAAGGAGCCTCCTGGCAGCGGCCCTGAGCTCCCATGGGGCAGCTGCTGCATTCTCCTCACAGAGGACACCCCTGCAGCCCCCCGCTCCCACAGCCTGGCCACGCAAACCCAAGCCAAGACACCGAGCGAGCCTCCCTGATTGCCAGCCAGCAGCTGGCTCAGCCTGGGACCCCAGGCCAGTGCCCACAAGACTCTCCTGGGCCTTGAAAAGCAAGCCTTGTGGGGACGAAGCACCCGCAAAGAACAGACTCACACAACAGGACTCCTTGCCAACACTGCCTCACAGACACCTGGGCCTTGAGCGGGTAGCTCTGTCGTGGTTCCGCTCGAGTGGGCAGCCGAGCTCCACCACAGCCGCTCTCTCACTCCCCCTCCTCAAAGAGGAATGGGGAGAAAATATGTGAAAAGGGCTCAAGGATTAAGATAAGGACGAGAAAATCACGCAATAATTATTGTAACGGGCAAAACAGACTCGGCATAAGGAGATAGTAAGATTTATTGCCTACAACTAACAAGCGAGAGAAGTGAGAAAACAAAGGAAAAAAAACAAAAGCACCTTCCCCCCATCCACCCTCTTCCACCTCCTCCCCCCGAGCGGCGCAGGGGAACGGGGAATGGGGGTTATGGTCAGTCTACAGCACTTCTTCTCTGCCGCTCCTTCTCGGTCACTCTCGTCCCCTGTGCTGTGGGGTCCCACCCACGGGATGCAGTCCTTGATGAACTGATCCGGCGTGGGCTTCCCACAGGCAGCAGCTCTTCCAGAACTGCTCCAGATATGGGTCCGTACCACGGGGTCCATCCCTCAGGAGAAAACTGCTCCAACCTGGCTCCCCTACGGGCAGCAGCTCCTGCCAGGTCACCTGCTCCTGCGTGGGCTCCTCTCCACGGGCTACAGGTCCGGCCCAGAATCTGCTCCGGCAGGGGTCTTCCACAGGCGGCAGCCTCCATCGGTGCAGGGCCACCTGCTCCACCGTGGTCTCCTCCACGGGCTGCAGCGTGGAACCCTGCTCCACCGTGGTACTCCATGGGCTGCAGGGGGACATCCTGCTTCACCATGGTCCTCACCACAGGCCGCAGGGGACTTCTGCTCCGGCGCCTGGAGCACCTCTCCCCCTCCTTCTACACTGACCTTGGCGCAAGGCTGTTCCTCGCTCCTCTCACTCTCCCGGCTGCTGTGTGGCGCAGCGTTTTTTCCCTGTCTTAAATATGCTCTCACAGAGGCGAAAAACAACATCGCTTATTGGCTCGGATCTGGAAAACAATGGGGCCCTTCCCAAACATGGGGCAGCTTCTAGATCTTTCTCACAGAAACCACCCCTATGGCTCCCTGCTACCAAAACCTTGCCACGTAAACCCACTACATTCCACCCCTCGCCTCTGTTAAAAGCATATTTAAGACTACTCACAACATACTCTCACTTTACAATTATCACAACAACCTTCACAAAATTCACTTAAATCAAAACGAAAAAGAATTCACCACACCAAAATAAACATAACATCATCACAGCACCGACAAGGTGGACATTTTACACACACACCACCCCTCGTCCCTTCACCACACTAACAGTTACTGCTTTCTTAATTCTTCACAACTTGTACATTCCTAACAATCATCCTGCACATATTTTTGCCCGTTACTTCTACTAACTATCATCCTTATCTCAAATTCCTCGAGCCCCACGTTGGGCGCCAAAAAAGACTGTCGTGGTTCCGCTCGAGTGGGCAGCCGAGCTCCACCACAGCCGCTCTCTCACTCCCCCTCCTCAAAGAGGAATGGGGAGAAAATATGTGAAAAGGGCTCAAGGATTAAGATAAGGACGAGAAAATCACGCAATAATTATTGTAACGGGCAAAACAGACTCGGCATAAGGAGATAGTAAGATTTATTGCCTACAACTAACAAGCGAGAGAAGTGAGAAAACAAAGGAAAAAAAACAAAAGCACCTTCCCCCCATCCACCCTCTTCCACCTCCTCCCCCCGAGCGGCGCAGGGGAACGGGGAATGGGGGTTATGGTCAGTCTACAGCACTTCTTCTCTGCCGCTCCTTCTCGGTCACTCTCGTCCCCTGTGCTGTGGGGTCCCACCCACGGGATGCAGTCCTTGATGAACTGATCCGGCGTGGGCTTCCCACAGGCAGCAGCTCTTCCAGAACTGCTCCAGATATGGGTCCGTACCACGGGGTCCATCCCTCAGGAGAAAACTGCTCCAACCTGGCTCCCCTACGGGCAGCAGCTCCTGCCAGGTCACCTGCTCCTGCGTGGGCTCCTCTCCACGGGCTACAGGTCCGGCCCAGAATCTGCTCCGGCAGGGGTCTTCCACAGGCGGCAGCCTCCATCGGTGCAGGGCCACCTGCTCCACCGTGGTCTCCTCCACGGGCTGCAGCGTGGAACCCTGCTCCACCGTGGTACTCCATGGGCTGCAGGGGGACATCCTGCTTCACCATGGTCCTCACCACAGGCCGCAGGGGACTTCTGCTCCGGCGCCTGGAGCACCTCTCCCCCTCCTTCTACACTGACCTTGGTGCAAGGCTGTTCCTCGCTCCTCTCACTCTCCCGGCTGCTGTGTGGCGCAGCGTTTTTTCCCTGTCTTAAATATGCTCTCACAGAGGCGAAAAACAACATCGCTTATTGGCTCGGATCTGGAAAACAATGGGGCCCTTCCCAAACATGGGGCAGCTTCTAGATCTTTCTCACAGAAACCACCCCTATGGCTCCCTGCTACCAAAACCTTGCCACGTAAACCCACTACAAGCTCACCTTGAGCGAGCTCATTTCCTTCCCAGTAGCTGAAATGTGCCCTTTCGGGGGCATTTGGGGGCTACAGCGTGCTGCTGAGAGGGATGTTGGAGCTCCTGCAGGGCAGTGCTTCCACTAAGGCAAGGCCTTTTCTGCATCTTCTACTGCCCTGCAAGAGAGGGTGCTTGGGGCACACAAGAAGCTGGCAGGGGACACAGCTGCAGGGATTGCAGGGATTCCTAAAGTCATAGCCAAATACAAGAAAGACAGGAGGACGTGATGCTTTTGATAGAAAGGAGCTGGGTTTTGGGTCAAAATCCATCCCTTTTTCTATCCCGGAGACCCCCAAGGGCGTAGGACAGCAGCACTGCAGGGCAGCAAGAGATGCTGTGCATTTCTCTCATCCCCCTGAGACAGCCACTGGGTGCCGATGGTACCAAGTGTCTGGAAAGAGACCTTGCTTTCTCAGGCCCAGGTGTCCAGCTGCACACCAAGGCCGTCCCTGGCTTCCAGGCGCAGTTGCCAGGCCCAAGGCCGAGCTCCCCTGCGAACCCCCAGCCCAGCAGACCTTGCTCCTGGCATTGTGGAGCAGCCATTTCACGGCAGCCTTTTCTCCTGGCAGTCAGCTTAGCGCCGAAAGCTCTGTCACCGGGACAGCCGAGAGCCGTGGTAGCTCAGCAGAGAGTCACTGTCAGCCTTGGAGCTCACAAAGGTGGGTGGCCACAAGTGCCCTGAGCGTCCAGCTCGCAATGAGGACTGCTGTGGCACTCAAATTGTCACCTGTTTGCTGCGATGCTGGGATACCTGCTCCGGTAGCCTGGCATCAGAGGCCAGGGAAGCCAAGCAGCTGGGATCCTTCTCTGAGGCAGGGGACACTGAGAGTGGAAATGGAAATGGGGCACAAGCCCTCCGCCTCTCAAAGGAACCCCTCAGATGTTTAGGTATAGTAAACTTATGTATATCTGTGTGACTCTAGACCACAACATGTTAGTGTTCTGGTTTGTCCACTGCTTTGTTGTGGGGGCTTTGAGTTGGCCTCTACTCTTTAGGTGAATGCTGACTTCATATCTATGGTGCACTTTATTCTTAAAATGGGAAGTTTCTACCAATTTCCTGTCCAAAGTTCCTCATAAGCCAACTGCAATCATCATTTCAGAGGTATCTCCCAACTTACACATTTCCTAATTCTCCTTGATATTTACTCAAGAAATGCATTTTCACAGAGACATCATATTTTTCTCTCAGCTGGCATCTGGCTGAGCAGAATGATGTCCTTTAATTCCCTTCCACACAATAGGCAACTTGTTCCTTCTGTCTTGTGAACACTTCCTCCTAAGTTCAATGTGAATACAAGTGGCAGAATTTTGCCTCATGTCTTAAATGTGTGGCAGGGCTGCCCTGTCAGGTATATTTATACTGGAGAAAAAAAAAAAAAAAAAAAGAATAGCCATACATACCATATAACCACTTAACTTCTTCAGTTCTTCCGTTAACAGTGCATGAACATGGGGTTTTGTTGTTTTATTGTTTGTTTTAAACTCCTGACTGCCATATAGCAAACATGACAAAAACAAACAAACAAACAAAAAAAAAAAAACACCCTTTGTTGAGAATCTCTGAGCCTGGCTCTGCTTTGTATTATCAAATGTCACTTCACCTGAACCATTTCAATCGCAAGGGATATCCTTCTGTCAGGCTCAGTAGTACTTCCCAACTTTATGTCACCTGGAAATCTCAAAGCTCATATGTAATTTTTAGTCTTCGGCCACCATGTCCATACTGAACATACCTAAATTTGAAGTCATCTCTGCTCTGAATAGGAGGTTGGGTTTTCAGAGCTCCCTTCCAGCCTACATTTCTCCATGAGTCTTTGCCTCCTTAGCAGCTGCAGTTTCAGAACTGTCTCTGAGAATCACTACAGGGAACCTCTCCTTTGCCGGTAATTCCCTCTTCGAACAGTGTGAACAATTGCAAACTCCCTTGATTCACTTGCAGCCCCAAAGCCCAAATCCATAGCTAAGGTATCAGAAGCTCACAGAAAGTGAAATAGATGTAGTTCATCCCCTGTGTAGGGGAGCACTGGTCCTACAAAGGCAAGCTACTAAATTCTCTGGAAACAAATTAGCTTTAATAAATTATCTTGTAAATTCCACATTACCCGCTACTTCCCTAGTCTTATCTCTTCTTGCTACAAAACTTTGCCCAGCGTTGATGTCAAACTAACAGGCCTGCACTTGTCTGGATCACTCTTTACATTCTCCTGGACAGAAGTATATTTGTTACTCTCCCATTCTGAGGACTAGCCCTGATTTGCACAATTGTGATGTATTTTTCCTACTTGAGTTGTTGTTCTGTGTGCCAATGCTGTTAATAGGCTAGGTAGATATCAGCTTGTCATTTTTCACTTGAATCACTGTAGATTTTTATTTCACCTCAGATGATGTTGTGCCTAGTGCCCTACCCTCATTTGCAATGGGAATCCTGTCACTGCCCTTAATATCACATTGTTGTTGCTGTTAGATGCAGGAAATAAGATTTGCAGCATTTGAGACATCATTAACTTTTGATCTATTTTTGCCTCGAGTATGCAACTGTCCTAATTTGTTCTCTTTGTTCCCCCTGGTTTCTGTGGCTTAAGTATCATTTACTATTATTGTTTAATTTCCTATGTGAAGGAGGTTTTGGGTCATTCGTACTTTATTTCTGCAGTTTTTAACCTCTGAAATGTACCTTTTCTCATTGCTTTTTTCCCATCTGAATTTTGAATTTTAACTCTGCCTTCTCTGCACTCCAGTCCCAGAGATGCTTAGTCAGACTCAATTATTCATTTCCTTAGATTTCAAAGTTTGCATTTGTAAGCCTCAAAAATTTCATTCTAAGCCTGGTTTTGTTTTATGTTTTGTTTTATCAGTTTTATGGTATGATAAGCTTTTGCTTCCACTGAAGGGTAGAAGTCATTATGAATAGTGCCAACAAAACAGAAACATAACAATGAAAATGATATTTGAATTCAGAATAGGTATTTAAAAAGTTCACCTTCTCCAGCACAAATGGGGAAAGTAAAATAAATAAATAAATAAATAGAGCAGTCCTAAATCATCAAAACTGGCCAAAGAATTAGAAGAAGCACTATTTTTCCAAGGCTGCAATGTTTTCCATTCATCTCACTGGGCCAGCAGAGCACTAGAGAGCTGGATGCACTGAACTCCTGGCTGATACCCTAAATGACCTGCAGGAAGATCTTCTTATCTCTGTCCCCCCGTTTCTCCTTTCAATCTCTGTTTTGTCTGTTTGTATCACTAGCTATCAAAGCGCTACTGAGATATGCACGTGCAGCACCCAGCACAACCTTGTTTCAGGCTCCAGTGGGACCTTTAGGCATTACCATCCTATAAACAAGTCACAGTGATAGTGAGTGTAATTACAGTCGTCAAACTATTCCAGCTCCACATCATTAGCCATGCCCTGAGCTAAATAACATTTTAATCAGTTTGATATGTCATCTGTGGCTTTCTTCACTGTCACTTGCAATCCAGCAAACTCCTTCCTTCATGTTGCTAGATTAGACAGAGGGTTCTTAACTGCAGACATCCACTTCCCTGTTCAGGAAGCAGTGAGACCTTTCATCTTCACCCAGAATTAAGATGATATCCAAGCATCATGAGACACAGCGCGTATGTCTCCCAGGCCCATCCCATAAGAGCAGGACATTTACCTCACATGAGAAGAAGACTTAATGCAGAGGCAAAGCAAGATACTCGGTGTCAAAGCCATGTCTGGATGATCATTAAAGACAGACCAAAATTACCCAGTACAGGAGGAAAATCTATCATTCGAAGAAGATTATGGTCTCTGATTATTAGTTTCAAAATTAGTTTTTTCTTTGGATTTCCTCTGAACTTAAACTTAGTTTGGAATGCCTTTGGTTTTGAATAGTTCTGAAATTGTATTACTTCTCCTAAGTAAGTTGATAGTCTGTTCTATTTACGTGAAATTCAAATAATATAGTGAAGGATCTGCCATCAGTTTTACTGTGTGCCAGGCTGAGAGCCTTCCTGTACTTAAAGGCAACCTATAGGAAAGCTGGGGAGGGGGTCTTT
Source organism: Netta rufina (assembly GCF_964035555.1). Lineage (NCBI taxonomy): Eukaryota > Metazoa > Chordata > Aves > Anseriformes > Anatidae > Netta > Netta rufina. Next base: position 11,552,615 of record NC_140142.1, on the reverse strand, counting down.
ATCAGGGCCTGGAGTGACAGGACATGGAGTAATAGCTTTACACTGAAAAGTTAGATTTCTGATATATGTTAGGAAGAAATTCTTTACTGATAGTACTTCGCATCCAGGCACTCCAGCCCCTGGCATGTTCCCTGCAGCCCCTCCAAGCCTGGCACAGGCCCTACAGCTGGCTCCGGTGACGACCCCGTTGCTGTCTCAGGCACCAATACACACAAGGGGAAGGAATGCATGCAGAAGTCATCTCGTTTCGGCAGGGCAGAAAAAAAGTTAGATTTCTGATATATGTTAGGAAGAAATTCTTTACTGATTTCGGCAGGGCAGAAAGTCCTCCCAAGAAGGGGAAGGAGCAAGAGGAAGGCGAGGCAGCCAACCTCAAGGTAGGGCCATCCCAGGGCACAGGAGGCTGTTGGAAAGGAGAGCAGAGAGAAAAGCAGCTGGAAGCAGGTGATCCCCATCCCTGGGCGAGCTGCGAGCCATGGGACAAGATTGCAGCTGTCCTCCAGGCGAGCACATTGTCAGCTGGCTGCTGCGCTGCTGGGATAGCAGCTGCGGGAGCCTGGCAGCAGAGGGCAGGGAAGCCAAGCAGCTGGGATCCTTCTCTGGGGAAGGGGGCATTGAGAAAGCGCTTGCAAACGGGGCACAAGCCCTCAGCCTCTAGAGGCGGCGCCTGTCAGGCGTGAAGGAAAGGGATCCCTTCTGGGAAGATGCTGTGGGCTTGCTGAGGCTCGAAGAACAGACGGTGCTGGCTGCTACCAGCGTGCTGCAGCAGCGGCAAGACAGAGCCGTGGTGGTTTTCCTCAGCTGGGCAGCTGAGCTCCAGCACAAGCGCTCTCTCCCTGCCCCTCCTCCAACGCCAAGGGGAGAAAAGAGGCTGGCAAGGGCTCAAGGGCTGCCAGAAGGACAGGGAGATCACTCCACAAGGAGCGTCACGGGCAAAGCAGGCTCAGCACAGCCTGTTCCAGTCCAGCCCGGGGCCTGCTCCTGCGGGGGCTCTCCACAGGCCGCGGCCTCCTCCAGGCCACAGCCACCTGCTCCACCGGGGGCTCCTCCAGCCACAGGGGGGCTGCAGCGTGGAGATCTGCTCCACGGGGGACCCATGGGCTGCAGGGGGACAGCCTGCTCCACCAGGGGCCTCTCCCTGCACAGGCCGCAGGGGAACTGCTGCTGTGAGCCTGGAGCACCTCCTGCCTCCTGCTGCACGGACCTTGGGGGCTGCACAGAGCTTTCTCACTCCTCCCTGAGCCAGACGCTGCTGGGCAGCAGCTTTTGTTCCCTTTCTTAGATGCAAGACACCTTCTTAAATTCAGTCCAGCCAAGTAGGAAAAGTAAATGTGGACAGCTGTATCTTGGCAAAGAAGATAGTAGGGAGCAAGGAGGTTCAGCAGTCAAGATGGAAGGTGATGCCATGAGGCTTACAGGCTAGTAATGTTCTAGTGAAACCCAGCCTGAAGAAGAAGAAACCTGCCTGACTACTTGATGTGAATAACAGACTCTGTTCAGCTCTTTCCTAACATAGAAACGGTGCTGACTGCTTCTTCAGAGTAACAGAAGTTCGTGATACTACTGAAATAGTTGTGGTTCAGATGTAGATCTGATTTCTCCTAAGCACACTGAATTCACAACTGTTGATCCTCCAGAGGAGGCTTTGCAATTGAACACCTGGAGAATAGGTAAATTTCCCGCTGTTGTTCTCCTCTCCTCTTGTTTTGTTTTGTTTTGTTTTGTTCCTAGTAGCATAGGCTTAAGACTCTGAAGAAACAGGCTGCTTTTTTTCATTTCCAGCACTGGCTGTTCCTTCTGAGCCCCGCCTTCTATTTTTGCAGTCATAGGATATGTGAATGTAAATTCGTGGAGAGAGGTAGAAAACTCTTTCAACTGGTGTTTTTTCGGCTATGTGGGGAGAACAAATAGAGTGGCTTTGAATATTCTGGCTCTTATTCAGAGCAGCAGGTGGAGGGAGACAGATGCGTTTGCTTTTTTAGTGCAATGGCTTCAGAAGCAAGAGGGGAAAAAGCACTTTCTCTGGGAGCTGAAGAAGGTGTCCTAATCACAGGAGAGGTTTCTAAATGGCATATCTTTGCGAGGGTTCCTGTAGTCCAGAGGTTTTTGTTTGTTTGTTTGACGTTGGAAGGTTATACTCTTAATATTCACGTCCTTCAGCAGAAGTGAGAAATGTGATTTTATTTTGTGCAGTGTCGTGGACCCTCCGAAATCTCCTGGGAATGATGAATACCTCGCATCGTACCAATGTGATGATGGTGGAGACAAGGAGAAAGCAAGAAGATCAAAAGAACGTGACCTCATTTCAAAAGAAACCGTTTTGTACGGCAAAGAGTCTTGTGAGCCTGGTGAGAAATTGCGGCATACTTCCTCTCTCAAGTCTGACACTGAATGTAGCTCTAAAAACCTTTCCTCCTCAGCTGTTACAGAGAGATGCCAAGATACAAAGGACAAGACTAAAACCACTGAGAAAGAGCATTACCAAAGCAAGAGGGAACATGCTCCTAGTGAAGAGAAGGAGACTCAAAAAGCAGGTCCTTCCAGCAAGAGAAGGATAAAGTTGAATACAAAGAATACAAACGTGAGCTCCTGATTGGCTTCATGCTGAACTCTGTGCTGTTCTTGTCCTAATCTTGGTCTCTCCATAGATAATATGGTTTAAATCCAAATAGAATCGTGCGATGAGGAAGATCTCACTGCAACAAATTCAACATCTAAAATCAAAGTTGACATTTTCCGTGATTTTCTTCCTGAGCAGAAGATTGCAGTACTCCTTTTATATTAACGTAGAGATTATTTCAAACTGTCTTGAAGTGCTTGATGACTTAACAGTCTGCAGATTTATTATCAAATCAAAAAAACCCCGACTTGGTAGACTATTTTTTTCCCAGTTTTGAATGACCACTAGGAAGAAGGTTATTCCGGCATCAAGAAAGTCATGTGGAATGTAACAAAATTTACTGAACCAGTAAGTAAAACTTATATTTTTCTATTAGTTCCATTGTTTCAACTCTTCAGACACTTATGGATGGCATAGATAACAGAGGGGAGATCGTGGTAATCGGAGCTACCAACAGACTGGATTCTATAGATCCTGCTTTACGAAGACCAGGACGCTTTGGCAGACAGTTCCTCTTCAACTTGCCAAATAAAGAGGTGAGAACTTAAATTCAACGTTAGTGCTACCATGGCAAAGTCCAACTTTATAGGAAAAAAAAATAATTGACAACTTGAACAAAAGAGTGATACGTGGAGACACTGCATTGTTCCATGGAGGGCAAATCTGGTACTGGATATATATGGTCAGGATGATACCACCAAGTAGTTAGTTCTATAATCAAACCTTTCATTCCCAAAGTTGTACCTGTTTGCTTAATTATTTAGTCCACTTGGGTGTTTTCATCATGAAGTTGTGTTTTTGGTCTCAATCCTTCACTTATGAATGAATAGGGGACGTGTTTGCATTTGATTGTGCCCCTGCTCAGTGGTAGTAGTTTGAGTCATAATTCTTTTCTTCTTTATAGTAATTGTAGCAATTGGAAGCATTGTGCCAGAAGTGCTTTCTGTGAATTTACTGACTGGAAAGCAAATGTGATGAAGTAATGAGACTGTCCCAATGAAAGCTTGCTAAGCTTTAGAAAAGTTTTTTGGATAGCAAAGAAATGTTTCTGGATAAATTTTTCATTACAGTATTTTCCTCTGGGTCCTTAGGTCTCGTAGTTTGGAACCTTGTTATTGAAGCTATAAATGCCTTTTCTTTCATTGTAGGTTCCTAGAAAAAGTTCAGTATAACAAATAAGAAATATTCAATTTCCTGGTTGACAATGCAGAGTGTATATTAAATAACTGTAAAATACTTGAAAGTTGAGCAAGTAAGAAAAGTGTATTAGTAGATGAGGGGTTTTGAGGGAGGACTGTTTTGTTTTTTTGTTGTTTGTTTGTTTGCCTTTTGGTTTGTTTGTTTCTTGCTGGTATTTTTAAGGAAAACTTGGGACAAGCTAAAATGCAATGATTTTGCCTCCAGGCTAGAAAAGAAATTGTCAAGATTCATACTCGTGACTGGACCCCTCAGCCACCGGACATGTTGCTTGATGAACTAGCTGAGAAATGCATTGGTAAGACTGAAACAGAAACGGATTCTTGCTTGTGACCAAGTTGTAAAGAACCTTAGCTTGTACCAGGCAGTACCCATGCTCTTGTGCCTTGTTGCACAACTAGTCAACGAGGCAGCTGGCACGCCTTCATAGCAATCTGAGTGAGATGCTTTCATCTATTTACTCTTTGTTGTCGTTCCTCTTGTTGTCTGAGAACATTAAATGGTTCTGGGGCATCTTCCTCAAGAGTATAGTTTTTGATGAGGAGTCTGCTTCAGCTGCATAAGCGCAGGATATCAGGCAGTGAGCAACATGAAACATCCTTGCAGAGCGGTAGCACTTTGAATTCCCTGTTAAGCTGTTTGGTTTTGGCATTACAAATTCCTTAAATGTTGCATGTTGTAAACCTGGGCCTTGACTGATGTAACGTTTGAATTTTGTTTGTTAGGATACTGTGGTGCAGATATCAAATCCCTCTGTACTGAAGCTGCGCTGTGCTCTCTACGCCGATGCTATCCTCAGATTTATGCAAGTAGGGAGAAGTTGCTACTAGACGTTAATTCTATTAAAATAAAAGCAAAGGACTTTTTCATGGCTATGAAGAAGGTTGTTCCAGCTTCAAACCGGATCAAGGCTTCACCCGTACAAGCACTATCACCCATTTTCAAGCCACTTTTTCAAAGATCAGTAGAGAATATTTTACAAGTTGTGCAGAAGATCTTCCCGCATGCACAGCTTGCACTAAAGGAGGACCGACAGCAAGGTATAACCACAGCATCCACTTCTTTATAATTCTGCTAAAGCAAAAACTTGTGGTTTGTGCAATCAACTTATACCTTTCAGACATAATGGTGGTAGAATTTTATTATTTGCATGTGCATGTCTTTCTTTTGGGCAAGTCTGGAATACAACACATAGGTTTTATTGTGGATTCGAAACTGAAATGCCAAATGGAAGCTCTGAATGACACAATACACAGTAAAGGACGATGCGTTCTCTACTGAAGCATCCTGCTTCTGACGGCAGCTAAGATAATTAGCATTTGTAGAGGTTGACTTGAGGTTTGAAGTACAAGGCACCTATTTTTCTTTAAAAAATCAAAACTCAGATCTTTGGAGGGGAAGCATTTCTAGGTCAATGTTTCTAATTCCTTTCTGAAGAATGTCAGGACCAGGATACAAGTATACCTGGTCTAAGCTAAATATTGTTTTAGCTATCGTCATTTTTAACCAGTCTCCTAATTTAAATGTTTGTGGATCGTACTATACACGTGAGATCAATTAGCATTGATACTTACTAGATGAATGGAATTCTGTGGCCATCACATCCTTTATCCCCGTGCTTTCATTGTGGGAACCTCCTCCAGAAAGAAATGGTCTTGTTTGTTTGTTTTTTTTTTTTTTTTTTTTTTTTTATCTATTTAGCAACTGCAGAAATTGTTCGTAATCTCCTTTATTCTAAGGGGGAGAAAAAAATCACCAAGAGTAGCGTACCTTATACGTACACATCAGTGGGACTTAGTACAGCTTTGTAGGGCCTTGTGCCATCTCCTTAGATCTGTGGTGGGCTGAACTCTAGGAAATAGCTTTCAGTGTGTGCTCTCAAATGAAGAAAGGGTTTTGGCACTGATTTAGAAGCTGTATTAATGGAAGAGAAAGAGACAAAGGCTATTCAGGAAAGTTAACAAACCTCTTTTGCCTTTCAGAGCATTTCAATCCTATTTTACAAGATGATATGTTTGACAGTGATGACGATGCATCCTTGGTTTCTGGAGATGAATTAAAAGATGGAATGCCTAACGGACCAGAGAAAAAATGCCTCTGTTTCAGCAGGTAAAGAAAGATAGATCCCTGTTACGTTTAAATTCTCAGGTCTGCTGAGTCTTTGTAAACAGTTCCAGCTGTTGAAAGTGCGAGGGGTGGTAGACGAAGGGGCAACATCAAGTTTGTGTGTTGAAGGGGTGCTTGGTATTCACAAGAAGAAAGGGTGGAAGGACTAAAGTTGTAATGAAGTTGCTCTGAATGACCAAATTGAAAAGCCCAGGCTTCTCTTCGTAAGCCAAAGTGATCCGTAGACTACCAGAACACGTTGACTTAATCCATGGCATTCTTTGAAAGACTCAAGACCACATAAATGTGCTGTCTGTCCTTTTAGCTAAAAATACCCCAACTTCATGGGTTTGTGTTGCCACCTTTTGCCCTTCTGTTTTCCAGGATTGTTAAACCAGTAGTGAATTATGTAGCAGAAAGAAAACTGAGAAAGGGCTTGTTAAAACACCTTGAGAAAAAATTGAATGGTGTCTTTATTTGTTAAGCCACCAAGTTGTGTTAATCTTGTGATATTTTAGTATGGAAGTCATGCAAGCCCACAGTTGGAAAGTTAGATCATGTTGTCACAGCTGGATCAGTTATTTTTCTCCGTTTCTATTGCTGTGCTGTCCAGAAGATTTTCTGTCCTCTAGAGCAAGGCTAAGTCTCTAGCATCTTTGATTTAAGCCAGCAGAGGTACAGCCTGATTGTAGTGGGGAAACAAATGCTCCTCACCAATTTATTTCCTAGTAGTAAAGCAAGATTGCAGGGATATTAATTTGCAGTCTTGGTTTAGTAAGGAATAGGAAACACAAGGGAAGAAGATGAAACAAAGGGAAGACGGTGAAACAGTTGGAATGACTGAATAACTTAACTGGAAATCTTACATGTATTTAATGTACCGCTGCCATTTGGAGTATTTGGGGAAGGAAATGAAAGTCTATAGAAAAATTACTTGGAACATCTGTGTGTCTATTCAGCACCTCATTTATAAGCTTGTTTTCTTAACTCTTGTTCTAGGAGTGCTTTCTGCGAACCAACATCATGCCAGCCCCGTCTGCTAATAGTAGGAAAAGAAGGGTACGGCCAGGTTTCTTACGTGGCACCCGTGGTGTTGCATGCTTTGGAGAAGTTTCCTGTTCACACCCTGGACCTTTCTGTTCTGCTTACAAACGTTGCACCGCCAGAAGAAATCTGTGGACAGGTACCTTTTTTCTTTTTCTTCTCATCGGATTCACTGACTGTATGTAAAGGATCAATCGAGTTGCAAGTAAGGTGAGCAAAATTAATTGGTAATGGAGGTGGCCTTGTTTTAATGTGCCCGGATGTTTGCTTCTGTCTGAAAATCCCCTTTTCTTTTAGACAGCACCACAAACAATCTGGATGTTGTACATGTCGACATTTTCCATACCCAGTTTTACAGTGAGGCTGTTGCTAGCAGCTCAGGAAGCTGGGCGGTGTTGCTAATAAACATCTCTTTGTGGAAAGAAATGCTGCTCATGTCACTGGGATCCAGAAAGTAGTTCTCATTGCCTCCTAAGACTGTGTGCTCCCAGTAGATGGCTCTGTATCAGACTGCATGTCGGCTACTTTTTGTAGCCTTCTTCTAAATTATATTAGTAAGGCAACCAAGGTTTGGGGCTTCTGTTTGTTTTGTTTTCACATGGACATACACAACTTGTGCTGTTGCAGTATGTGCAATAAAAGCATTAACATTCAGAAAACACTTCATTTGCACGGTGATGTGGTTTTAACTAGAAAAAATGAACAGATTTGGTGTTTTTACTTTTAGGCAGGAAATCCATTTTCTTGTTTGGCATCACTACCTTAAAATATTTTTACCTTTAGTGGAAACGTTTGAGAGCCATACAAGTAAGGACAGACATGTTACACGACTGAATACTGATGTGTCCCTTAAGAGGGACATTTCCTTTCTTTGTTATGCGATGATTGTGGCTGTGGCCATATAGCTACGGTGTCTAGCCACTGCCTGAATATATCCTTCCCATCTTCTGACTAGAGTTCTCCGAATACTGATAATCTGAAAGGGTGCACAGAGAAATTCCTTATGTGAAAGGATGCTTGCCACTCTGTTCACGTAGTTTCATTTCATGGGGCAGTCAGATGGCTATGTAGCTATGTATTAAGAGGTTATTGTACGTGTTTTAGTTTTCTTACCCAAGCTTTCCTTTTCACTAGCTGATCCGAAATGCTCAGAAGACAGCACCAAGCACAATTTATGTCCCAGATATCCATTTATGGTGGGACAACGCTGGACCTGCCTTGAAACTTACTTTTCTAACTCTACTACGTAACATTCCAGCATTTTTGCCAGTTTTGCTGCTTGCTCCATCTGATGTACGTCACTCAGATCTCCCAGAAGAGGTATTTGTCAATACTTTCCTTACTATTTCTTCAGTGTCTTGTAATTTATGAATGCTTTCAGCATCAAAATGCTGGGCTTTCTTAAATGCATGCTGTTATTACTCAGGCACCCTAACAAATCACTTAAAATTTGCTTAGAGAAAAAGATACTGTGAAAGCATCTGCTTAAGGTTTTTTCTGAGTCAAGCAAGTGACTTTCACCCCCCTTCTCACACATGCAAATAATAAATTAATACAATAATTCTGGTGGCTACAAAGTGGTTCAGTCAAGAATATGCAGTGCTTGAAATGACAAGAGGATGTTTTTACTGAAGAGATTTCTTCTGACAGTCTGCCATTCCATGCTATGTTGGGTAAACTGCTAATAATGCAATTTAGTAGAGAATTGAAACACTTTGATTAAAAAAAAATAAGTAAATCAGTTTCTTTCTTCATATAGGCCAAAGCTTTCCAAGCTGGAAAGCTGAGTTCCAATTTCTGCTAAAGTAACTTTGGAATCAAATTCTAGTTGTATTCCTAAATAAACTGTAGTAAAAGTAGGTGCAGAACTTCATTGACTTCTGAGAGTTTACATTAAGGGAAGGTGCCCAAAACAGGACCACGCTGTTCTCATTCTGATGATTTGGTCTCAGTCACTGGGGGAAGAGAACGGGTCTTACCTAGACGTGTTTATTATCAACTGCTTTGAAAGTGCTTGAGTTCCCACAGAAGTTTTTGTACAGGCTGTAAATTCCTTCTAAAATAAGTAGTGAAATTCCTCACCTACCTTTTAATACTAGAACTTGAAAATGGAGGAAGACGTAGAGGTACTAGCTACTTCAGACACCTTTTGGTAGAGAAATAAAAACTCAGCAAAAAGCCCTCACTTGTCTGCTGAAGCCTTTCTCTTCCCTCGATAGCCATAAAGGTTCTAAGTAAAGGATGCAGCAAGGCAAGTAAATACAAAGGAGGCGCTGTTGGATGTGGTGAAAGCCATTACTTTATCAGTGTAGCGTACAATCCCTTCAGCGAGCTTTAATTCTACAGGTGATTCTTAAAGGTGATATTTGAATTTGCCGTGCCAGCCTGTGAAAATGTAGCCTTTTAAGGCCAGGAAGATAACTTTTTTCAGTTTGTGTTCTTCAGGTTATTCTTAATTTGAAAAGGTACTCGTCTTTTTGGAATAGAAGATGAGTTTTTTGTGGCCTTATATCTGAAATGTCTCTCCTCCTTCTGCTTTAGATCCAAAAATTATTTAATACGGAATTTGGAGAAGTGTGCAATATTGAGTTGCCTGATAGGGCAGAGAGAGCATCTTTTTTTGAGGACCTAATTCTAAATGAAGTGGCTAAGCCTCCTGTAAAGAAAAGAGGTGAGGAGGATAGGAGAAGTACATCTAAAACTTTCCTATCGAAGTTACTAGCTCTTTGGGCTTTGCTTTGGTGGTCATTTTCTGTCAGTAATTTGTCGTATGCTTGTATTTGAGTACTGTAAATTGGCTAATTCTTCCTGATGAATTGAAGTTGATTGGACATTGGAAGTCGTGCCTGTAGCACCACCAGCTGAGCCTCAGAAGCCACAAGAGGAAGAAGTAGGGATGCTGGAGGAGGAAGAGGAGGATACCTTGCGTGACCTTAGAATTTTCTTGAGGGACGTTACTCACAGACTTGCCACTGACAGACGTTTCAGGGAATTTGCAAAGCCTGTTGACCCACAGAAGGTAAAGTAGTGCTGATCTGTGTGTGTCTGTAACTTCTCAGTGTTCGTACTTCTCAGCGTTTTGGGGAAGGTTCAACTTTGTTTTTAGGGCTGCACTGTTAGGATTTTGCAAGAAGCAGAGGCAGTGCTTTTACTTCTGCTGACTCTCAAATGTGTCTTATGGGATTATTCGCTGAAAGCCCTGGTTTCATTCTAAAAAGCCAGTCCAAATGCCAACACAGTTTGCTCGTGAAAAAGCTTTGATATGTAGGCGTGTCACAGCACTGAAAAGCACAGAGATCTTTCCTTATAATTACAAACAGTATTTACAGGACTACTTGAGTGAAGTCTAAAGCCCTTTCTTGGACTGTCAGTTCCTGTGGGAACAGGAATAGGATCAGCAGTTTGTAAAAATAAGTTTTGAGATCCTATTCTCTGTTTCATCTGGAACTCCTCAATAGGAATCAACCATAAGTGCAGTGTGTTTTCTTTTTCCTCCAATTGGCTGCTTAGATGCCTTTTTCTCCTTAATTGATGAGATAAGCCTAAACTAGGGGCGTATATTTCAAAGACAGATGTAACTTGAATATACCTGCGGATCAGCAAAGTCGTCTTCATGTGGGCCTCCACTGGCTTTTCTTCCCCTTTTTTCCTAGGTTCTTGAGCTGTGAAAAATCTAGACAGATACATATGTCCTCATCTGAACTGGTCATTAGTCTCCTCTTCTGGTCTGAGGGAAGAAATGAGCACCTCAGGGCCCAGTTATCTCATTCTAAAGTAGATGCCTGCAATAGGTACTTCACAGGTGCAATTCATGCACCTTTTCCTCAATGTCGACAACAAAGAGAATGCCGGATGGCTTGCTCAGCTTTCACTGTTGTGATTTTCTGAAGCAAAGTGAAATGAATCTCCCACCCTCAGTGTTTCTTCTCTACCATGCACGTGCTTCTGACCTCCCTACTTCTTGTTGTCCTCTCCTAGCCGCTCTAATGAAAAATGAAAGAGCCTTTCCATTTTTGAGAAGCAAACTGGTAAATTTCAGCATCTTCTGATGCATCGCAAATGTTCAGGGTTTTTAGGAAGTCGTTTATTTAAAGTTTTCCGAATAATTTTGGTAGACAGTGTGCAAGGTTAAGAAAACCTCTGAATGCTTGTATTTGATCTGCAGGTACCTGACTATGCCACAAGGATTAAAGAGCCGATGGATCTTTCAACAGTTCTGACTCAAATTGACTCGCGCCAGTACCTCGCTACCGGAGACTAGCTGAAGGACATCGATCTAATCTGTAACAATGCCTTAGAGTACTACCCGGATCAAAGATCTACAGGTGAGGATGTGCTTTTTAGCCCTAGTTTAAAAAATCTGTCGAACGTATAGATGGATAAATGCTGTGTGCGGACAATAGACTACGGATGGATTAGATGATTTTGGACATCCACAGAGAACATCTCTTACCACATTGTAAATATTTTATCATTTTGCTACTTGGGCATGGAATTGTGATATAAGTGTTCCCCAGGAACTAATGCTTTTGTTTTAATTAACTTCGATGTTGTTATGCTGAAAATATTCACTGAGAGAACCTTTTGGAACCAAGCTATGAAGAAAGCAATTTTTTTCTGTGATCAAAACAGTTTCATTGATTGGTAGACAACATTCAGTTAAAGTCTGTAAAATTTCAGATCGTCACAGCACCTATGTTTTGCAAGACACTGCATATTCAATGGTGAGGAACGAAACGGATACAGAGTTTGGACGACTTTGTGAACAAATTAAAGAATCTCGTGAGAAAAGAGGTACGTGCTTTAACGCTAAGGATTTGAAGACTTGTCTCTGCATTTGTAACTGAAAATGCACGACGAAGATCTTTGGTATCTATTCTTTCTTGCAAGGTCGCACCTCTGCAGCGTGTGCTCCATGCGACAACTCCAAGTCACCACAGCAGAACCCTGCTACTGAAGACGAGAAACCAGATGAAGAGAGTAATGAAAATGAGGAGATGCCAGCGGCACCTGTAGATGCCAGTACACCCATTTCTAATGGCAAGTTGCATTTTATTCAGCTGCTCTTGTCGTTCATACCTTCTCTGTTCTTGAGGCGCAACAGGTGTCTCTGATGCCTGGCTCTTTATGGCAGAGGTAGTTTGTTTTCAAATTGACTTCCAAATGGGAGAGAGAAATCCAGAGGTCATTCATTCAATATAGTGATGAATTAAAGTTCAAAGAAAGTTGGTTCATTTGATGTACTCTTACTGGAACTTCATTTTGTAAACAGAACGACCCCCCACTCAAGGATATCACAGCTTCCCTCCCGTACTAAAAATGGTAGTACTCACCCTTGTAGGAGCATCAATGTGAAGAAGGTCAAGGGCAGTAAGAAGGGTTCGAAGCTTTGATATAACAAGCCTTACACTTTTTTTGACAGAGCTCCTAATAAGCATCTTTAGCAAGGCCTGGAGATGGGAGAAAAACTCAAACTAGATTTTAATTCTAGGATGTATAATGTCAAGCTTGACTGTTCCTCTGAACAGTCAATTGAATTTAAATTTTTTTAATTTAAATTAATTAGTTTAGTTTTTTTAATTTAAATTCAGTTGAATTTAAAGTTTTTTTTGTTGTTGTTGTTTTTCACGAAACACTAAGTTTATGTGAAAGGTTTTGCTGCAATATCTTTTTGCCAAGGATATTACGCTTAAGTTATCCACAAGAAAACAGAGGGAAGCTTTAGTTTTGAAAGCTTTTTTTTTTTTTTTTTTTTTTTTTTCTCTCCAGGTTTTTCTTGAGCACAGCAGTGTTTCAGTGTCTGCCTGCCATTAGTTGCCCCACTACCAAGTCAGGAGGGTCAATTAAACTTGCGTGAGGCAGAATTTCTTTATCTGAATCTACGTGGTTCACATAAATATATTCCTGTTTCCTTCTTTCCCTAGGATTATTCTTCTACCTGTATTGAATGTTTCAACGGACACCGTTTAAGATCAATGAGCAAAAGCATACTGCGGTGTTCAGTCTCCAGCTTTGAAGAAAGTATGGCGATACTGAGGGGAAATGTCAAGAGAAGACGCTTTTCAAGGTACTGTATTTCTATATGTTCAATCTCTGTTCGATTTGTAGATTGAAAAGCAAGAGAGAAAGCGTGTGCAGTGAGTTGTGGCCTGATAAACCTCCGGCTAAAATCAGCAGAGGCCTAAGAGCATGCTGATGGCGTACCAGTACCTTAAAACTAGAATCCCTCTTCTCAGTGAAAGTCTTCCGCTTTTCTAAAAAAAACCTGTTTTTTTTCCCAACCCCTTTGAGGTGTTGTTGTGGTTTAACCCGGCCGGCAGCTAAACACCACACAGCCCTTCTCCAACCCTCCCACCTCCCTCTCTGGGATGGAGGAGAGAAACGGGACAGTGAAGCCTGCGAGTTGAGATAAAGGCAGTTTATTAAGACAGGAAAATAATAATGATGATGATGATGATGATGATAGTACTGCTACTAGTAATGTGTACAAAACAAGTGATGTACAATGCAGTTGCTCACTACCCGCTGACCAGTGCCCAGCGTAACCCCTAGCAGCCCGGCTGCCCCGCCCTATCCATGGTGCAGCGTGTTGCCATAAGGCATAGAATTCTTTGGCCAGTTGGGGTCGGCCATCCTGAGTCTGTCCCCTCGCAGCTGTTGCTGTGCGCCGATTCTGATCGCTAGTAGGACAGTGAGACACCGAAAGGTCCTTGGCTTGTTGTAAGTACTGCTCTGCAGCAATTGAAACATCGGGGTGGTATCAGCACTCTTCTAAACATCCTTTCACACATCCTCAGCCAAAACATAGCAACCTACCCGCTACTAGGAGGAGAACTAACTCTGTCCTAACTGAAACCAGGACATGTATCTTTTCCACTTGGGTGCTATTGCTCATAATTTTGAGAATTCAACGTGAGCAAGCTAGGAAATGTGGGTACATACAGAACCGCGTGTATATGGTACGCAACAGACTTGGGATGTGGATTCTGCGTGAGGCCTACAGGCTTCTCTTTGTATACCATGGAGCATTGGCTTGTAAACATGGTGAAATTTCCCATCCTTGATGGGTCTAATACAACAAGTCTTTTCTCCCTTCTCTGCCCGGTCCTCTTTCTTAATGTAGGCAGTTGAGAAAGCCAAAATTGGAACGAAAAAAAGAATATAACACAGGTAAGTGGCTGTAAGTCCCCGGGATACCTATTTGCGCTGGTTACTGAAGAGGATGGCACTTGGTCACTCCATGGCTTTCATTTGGCCCCAAAGCCTTCTGTAGTCAGCTGAATTCACTCCTCAGTGACTTTTCTGTGAAGAGAGGTAGGTGCAAATAGGAGATTTTATGAATTCCTTGGGGAGGGAGCAGTGTGAATTGCAGCTTGGTAGGCACAAAGCAAACTGTTCTAATTGTGCAAAGGAAATCGATACTTGATAAGTTCAAACTTAGTTTTATAGCTGGCAAGCACAAAAGTAAACCTTAGCTGTGATCCTAGCAGCACAGTGGTGTAGCTCTTCCCTTCCCCTTGTCCTCTTGTCTCTTTTAATGACAGTGCAAGCAACAAACCTGTGCCAAAGGGTGCTGTATGGCAAACAATGGGCAGGCTTTTTTCTAAAAAGCACGAGTTTGAGTTATCTGGTGTTTGGGTGTTTCTCTTGAAACGATTCTTCCCTCCTTGAGCTGTTAGATCCTAATGCAGGAAATGGAAGTGCTGCATGCATAAACAGAGTAATCAAACATACACCTCTTAGGAAGAGGCTTGCAATGTCATAGTGTTTGTTTTGAGCACTGTTAGATACAGTTTGACATGACTGGAGTGAAAACACCTTAGAGAAAGGTGTTGATTGTTCTCACTTTTCCAAGACAGAAATAACTGGAGTAGATTTCCCTCCTGCATGGAACAAAAGTTGCACGTTTGTTTTTGTCTGGCTAGCTTTCAGTCTCTTTAAAAATTTCCCTACAGGTCCCAGTTTTAAGTAGACAGTTTAAACGTGCAGAGCGATGAAGAAGTGGAATGCAGTGGTTGTGACACCAACTTCTGATCTGAAATGTAAAGAAAACTCAATCCACTTCAGGGTGCCTTTTTTGTTTGTCTGTTTCCATTTTACAAGAGCAACGGTGAAATAAGGAGAATCCCATCTTCACTGTTTCAAAATGCTTTGTTTCTGCGTTTCAGTCACCAGAACATTGAGGAGTAGAGCTGGTGCAAAAACTGTGAGACGAGTCCACGGAGAAAACAGGGACGTGGAGCTGCGCCGCAGCTGTAGAGTCGGACACAGTCGGTACTCGACTACTAACTCGTCCATTCTATTTGACAAACTTATGACAAAGTAAGTCATCTTTTCTTGCAGACCTCTTAGAATGATCTTTCTTAGCAAGCCTTTGCACTATGGCATGATGTTGGCCTCGACTTGCTCTTTATTTTGACAGCAAAGAGGTATGGCTGCTCCTGGCATTTCCTTCATGTTTACAGGGAGACACCGTTACCTGGCTAGATAAACAGATTTTCTTGAAGGTGCTATTTCAGCATATAAGAATTGATTTAAAAAACAACAACAACAACAAAAGTGCTTCATGGCTTGCTAGTTTTGTAATCTCACATTTCTCCAGGAATACTTGATTTGCTGCATTTCACCATTACACTTGTCAGCACCGCTGATTCTGGTTTATCACTATTTGCATTGCAAATCTCCTTGTCCAAAGCTTAAACTGATGTATGCACTGCTTGAAAACAAAACCTGAAGTTGCAGAGCAGTAGACTCAAGTCATTATGTTAGCCGCTGTGTAACCATACTGCTTTCCAAACATAAGATGTCCAGCTTATTTTGTTTCTATGAAGAGTTTAAACGGCTCCCGTTAAGCAAAGATGTCCCCACACTGATACTATTAAGCAAGGATTCCACCTCCTTTGGCTGAGGTCTGCTCCCTTACTCACATTCGAACATTCATCCAAGTAGCCTGCAATTCCACACTCTCGGGGGAAAGTCCATAGAATAGAAAAGGTTCCTCCAGTCTCTTCCTCAGCCTTTTTTTGAAGCATGCAATAAAGCAAAACATTCACAGGCTGCCCTTCCATGCAAAACAAGGCAAATTAGTAAGACAGGAGCCACAAAACTGATTGTCCTTTAAAGTTAAAATGAGATTTGAAATAGATCGAGTTAGCAAGTGTTGTAAGTCTGTAGCTAAGTCTGGTTTTGCCAATGCAGCACAATTCCCTATCACGTCGCCAGAGCTGCTTCTGTAGCTCCAAGAAGCAAAACTGCTTTGACAAAATACTGTGTCATCAAAGCATTCGTTGGCTCAGTAGGCACGGCTCAGGTTCAACAAGTTTGTGAAAAAATGAGTACTAACAGAAGCAGCAGGGTCCAAAGAAACACTTTATGTCCCCACTGCGAAATGAGGGGCTTTACCTTGAGTGTTATGCACACTGTCAATAGAAAAGCACTGTAACAGAATCTGCCACGGCAGTTTGCATGTTACTGAAAGACCATCAGAGTGGGACTGCAGCAAGATCATTGCGAAGTTGCAAAAAAAACATGTGGGGGTGGGAGTTTAGTTGCGTTAGATAACACAATCTTAGATAAAGATTTTGGTCTTAACGTAAAAGTAAGGATGTCTACTGATCTCTTCAACTCCAACAACTGAAGCCCAAGTCTGAAAAATCGCCTTTAAGAATGCAAAGAAAATATTTAACTCTTCTGTATGTTCATACTTTGCTATCAAGCAAAGGAATGAATGCTGATGCCTTAACTATGTAGGGCTGTAGCTTACAGAGAGACTACACCTTCCTGTTTTTTTCCCTTTAAAAACGTTAAATGCATGTGAAATTATTTGGGGGTGTTTTCACATGCAAAGCCGAATGCAGTGCATGCAAGCCCTGTCATCTTCTTCCTCTAGTAGTGTCGCGTTAAGGGGTGTAGCCGATTGACCGTCATGGGTCCCGTCGGATTCAGGGTGCTGAACTATCACGGTCACGGATTCACCAACAACGCAGTACGGCCTCGCTCTAGTCGCATTCAAGGAGAACTCTCACAGCTAGGAAGAATGCAATTAAGTGCAATTTCTTACGGCGACAGGTACACAGGTTCTTTGGATTGTCAGTGATAAATTCACCGTCTGCAAAAGCAAGCTAGCATGCATGAAATGCACAGGTACACAGCCTAGGTATTAAGACATTAAAAAGCATCAAAACTCTAGAGATTTCTAAGATTCCACAGAGACGCCTGGTATAAGCAAGCGTTCAGATCTTACCCCACGGCGTCCCAATGGAGTGGGGGTGGGGGAGTGAGAGGCTCAGCCTGTCGAGTGATGTCAGAAGGAATCCTTCCTGATAGTATCTTCCCTAACATCCCCTTTCTCTTAAAGCAAGTGATATTATTTTCTATCTTTAAGGTGGAGCTTGAGTGACTCTAGTCATGCATATCTTGGTTGTGCTTGGTAGAAATGATCTCACTTGCGTTTAAAGGTACAGGCTCTGAGAAATTCCGAGGGCGTGCTCAGTGAGGGGTGGTTGCACCTTGGAGGCGGGTAGCTTTTGGGATGGAGGTGTGCTTATGATGCCTAGTCGCTTAAGGCAATTACTCCACAAGTAGTAACTTAGTGTTGATTTAATTACAGCATATCTAAAACACAAGAAGGATGTTAGTATGGAAGAAGCCGATGAAACCAGTCCTTAAATCTTACTACTTATTGTGCGTGAGCAGACTGGCGTGAGTTTTAGCTATACTGGCAAATATCAAACCACACCTGTGTCGTCCCAAAGCTGGGAAAAAAAAACAAAAACAAAAACAAGGAAATGTTGAAGCAAATAGGGAGGCCTGTAGCTTGTGCAGTCTTTTAGCTGAGAAAATAAAGAAGGAGAGAGACAGGTAGCCTTGAGCTAGCAGAAGCAAGGAAGAGAAGGGCTAAAAGGGAAAAAACAGGAAGGAGAACACCAGCTCCAGACTGACCTATAGTAACCTTTTTCTCATTAAGTGTCATTAGCACATTAAAAATCACACCTGTCAAAATGCTAATCTATGCTAATGTGGGATTCGGTGTGTGTCCCCCCTCTCCTGTTCCCCCTCCCCCCCGGTATTCCTCTGTAATGCACAAGCTCAGTGGAGATAAGTTAGGTGAGCTGTAATAACCAATCCAAAGGAGCCAAAGAGAGAGTTTTCACAAGTTTCCTGTGTATAAATGACGGTGATTCGAGTCAGAGGTGTGCTTGCTTTGCGAAAGATGGCCAAGTACCTGACTCTGCAGAGTTCTATAAGTAATTATACAATTAAAAGACCTTCGTGTGCATTCCGACTCTGGGTGCTTATTGGCGCGGTGCACTCTGCACGAACCTGCGGACAACATCTGTACTCAGTGTCATGCCTACAGACAACCCTCTGCTGTTTATTTATTCCTGCATATTTTTCTGTGCATTCAACACAACCCCTTTGGCACAACTAGTTAACCACGTAGCTGCCAGTCCACCACTCAGTTGCACTTGTGAAGAGGAAAAGCTATTTCCGTCTACTGTAGGAGCACATCCTCTAAATGCAAGCTTCACTCAGCTGGTCATTTACTGCAGGACAAGATTTGAAAACTGTTGTTGAGTTCTGGGTTTCCTGCTTACAGGAAAAATTAAGTGCTAGATCGCCCTCTACTCCGCTTTGTCTGCTGCATTTAATGGAGATTAAACTGATTTCGTTTGCTCCTCCGTTTATGGACAATGAGCTGAAGGAACAGGTACAGCACATTAGCCTGGAATGCCTTCCCTCCCAACCAAAGTAAACTGGAGCTGTAACTAACACAAGCAAAAGCAAGGCTTCTGTGTTTTCAGCTGAATAAAGTTCCAAAAAAATCATCCTCTGGGATTTGAAGCTTACTTCACATGACATGCCAACGACTCTTTTCCCTCTATTGTAAAGCGGATCCCTGCTGTTAGTTGCTCTAGAAGCAAAGGAATCGTCAGTTTGGTTAACAAATAGCCGCTTCTGCAAACGAGAAGTGTTGTGCTGTCTCTTCCCTTTGAATGACTCCACACTTCTCATCAGCTACTGGATTGCTGACCTAGAATCAGAGAACATCCCAAGGTGGAAAGGACTCCCAATAATCACCAAGTCCAACTTGTGGCTCCACACAGGACCACCCCAAACTGAGACCCGATGTCTGAGAGCATTGTTCAACACTTGTTGACCTCCGTCAGGCTCGGTGCCATGAGCAGTGCCCTGGGCAGCTGTCTCAGTAGCCAGCCACCCCCTCAGCGCAGCACCTGAGGCGCACGGGGCTCGGCGGGGCGGCCCGGGAGGGGAGGACGGCGGGGTGAAGTGGCAGCTCCCTCAGAGCCGTCTCCCCGCCGCCTCGGCCGCATGTCAGGGCTTTTTCGTGTCGGGGCTTTTTCGTGTTGCGCCCTCGGGCTCTCGCCGTGGGTGAGATGCTGCTCCCCAGCGTGGACCCCTTGCGCACGGGGCCTGCCCGCGGCGGCGGCGGGAGGGAAACCCCAACCCCAAAGCCCTCCCGGCAGGGAGAGCTCGGGGTGAGGGCCGATCCAGCACCGACAGTAAACACACGCCGGAGGAAACGCTCTGGTTTTAGCCGTGAGCAGCGCGGCCAGAAAAGGCGTCACGCTGGAGCTCCGAGTTCGGCGGCGTTCCGAGGCCGTTGTGGCGGTTGTGGAGACGGCCCCGGCTGAGGTGGCTGCTGCTGTCGCTGCTGTCCCCTCTGTCCCTGCTGTTGCTGCTGTTCCCGGACCTTGGAGACCCCCGGCGGCTCCCTGTGCCAGGCCCTGTGGCCCCGGGGAGCTGCCCGCCGCCTCGTCGGCCAGCCCGGCAGCAATCCTGCCAGCATAGAATAGCCCACTGCGTTTCAGGGTAAAGTGACGATTAATTTCTATTTCCTGGCCTGGGTGCTGCTTTCTTCTTTAAGGAAGTTTCAAGGTTAAAGGTTCAACTCAGTTATGTCAGGGTTCAACTCCGTTTCGTGAAGGGGCTCTTGTACGAAAGCTTAAGCTGGGATTGACTCTCTGCTAAGCGGAGGCCAAACGTGGACCTACTGAGAAGCAGGTCCTAAGTGATAACATTTTCTAAAGAGACTGCTAAACACATCTGAACAGTGCTGCTGCAGAACTCTGAATGGGGGGATAGCAACTGTCTTAACTGATCTGGAATCTTGAATTTACTTTTCAATGGACAAGAGGTGTGTCTCTCAAGGCAAACAAAGAGAGGAGTAACACCCTCTCTTGTCACTCATGTCAACATAAATTTATGCTCAGAGCGTAGGTGTAGGAACAGCATCGGTATGTATATGGAACATCGGGAGAGGAAGCTCTATCGGTATTTACAGTTTTTCTACTACCTTGCCAGAGAGACGTCATCTCCAAATGAGAAATGGATGTATTTTGAAACAGTGGTGGTGGATCGGATTTCTTCTTTCTAGTGTTAATAGTTGCTCTTGAATCGTACTTAATACCTGGTAACACCTCAATCAGTTGTCAAAAATAAACTTAAAAATGTGTAAGGCTTATCTCATTGGTCAGTATAAAGATCAAGGTCTTCCCTTCCCTTCCCTTCCCTTCCCTTCCCTTCCCTTCCCTTCCCTTCCCTTCCCTTCCCTTCCCTTCCCTTCCCTTCCCTTCCCTTCCCTTCCCTTCCCTTCCCTTCCCTTCCCTTCCCTTCCCTTCCCTTCCCTTCCCTTCCCTTCCCTTCCCTTCCCTTCCCTTCCCTTCCCTTCCCTTCCCTTCCCTTCCCTTCCCTTCCCTTCCCTTTTTTTCTTCTTTCCTTTCCTTTCCTTTCCTTTCCTTTCCTTTCCTTTCCTTTCCTTTCCTTTCCTTTCCTTTCCTTTCCTTTCCTTTCCTTTCCTTTCCTTTCCTTTCCTTTCCTTTCCTTTCCTTTCCTTTCCTTTCCTTTCCTTTCCTTTCCTTTCCTTTCCTTTCCCCCCAGTATTGTTTTTCCGTTCTCCTTCTCACTGCAGTCTTGATTTTGTTTCTTGTCCCTTAAGTATGTTTCCAATGTGTTGCTGAAACATTTTCCCTTTCAATCCTAAAAAAGGAGCTGTCACTGGTGAAGATCAGAGCTTATCCCTGAGCCCAGGAGCTGTCACCTTAGTCTTCCAATCGGACAAGGACGACTTCATTTCTCATGTAAATGCATTTGTCAGGTTTGCGTATTGTTTTTTCAGGAATGGAAAGTGTGTATAGAATGGATTTAAAATCAATTTTAAATGTAAAATGTCAAGGCAAAAAAGTTCTAATTACAACCTCTGCACACAATTTGCCAGCTGTGGGACTAGGAGTTTTCTTATTTACTGTGTTTTGTTTAACGTGTCTGAAGTTTAATGGACAGCAATCAAGGCGTGCTAGAAATCTGAAAGCACTTTATGCTTTGTTCTCTCCGTCATTTTGGTATAACAAACTAGCTTATGTTTTAAACCCTCCATGAGGTTAGTGGTTTCCCTAAAGGTAACAAGTCCCTGTGTGCTACAGTAAGACAGTAACAAAACATGAAGTATAGAAGTTCATCCTGTCATTATTCAGCTTCTGCCTATGGACAGACAACTACGCTTATTTAAAGCGGTATCACCTTGAAACCTAATCAGCATTTTAAAAAGGACTTTGTAGCAGTTACTGGCCTTTGTCCTGGAGGGCTGAGGTTTGTTTTGTTTTGTTTTACATTCAGCATTTCCATTTCTAGCTTACATTCCCCTGTTGTTTTGCATGAGGAAAACATGCAACTTTAGAAAGGAGAACGGAAAGAGCTGCTTTTTAGTCTAACTTTTCAGTTTGTCGTAGGAGTTTTAAATGTGGTAGGAGTAAAACACCAGAAGTACTGCTGCCAAAGTTATATTCAAACTCGTCTTTCTTGGAGAAGCAGAAGAAGCCCAGGGAGAAATAAATTTGCAAACATGCTCTTCATGCTCTCCTTTCCCAAGATTTCTCTGAGATATAGCCCATCCTCTGTGGGTTTTGAGGTATATGGTTCCCAGGAGTGAAAAGGAGGGCCAAACATCTCTCCTCTTGGATCTCAACATGCCAGGGCTTTAGTGTACTGCCACTTACGGCTCCGCTTTTTCACCTGGAAAAAGCAACCGCATGATGTAGACTGAGGAGCCCTCACAAATTAACTTGCCATCACCAAGTGACGCCCAGAAAAGGTGTATTTAAAAGCTAGGCTCATTATAGAATCACAACAAACCCCTCATGACTGGTGCAGTAGACAGTGAGGTAGAGGGCGAGCCCTGGAAAGACAGAAGAAAAGTAGCAGTGAGTTCTGGGTACCTTTGTGTAGACGAAACAGAAAAACGCAGGCAGTGAAGTAATAGTGTTCCGTTACTAATGCCAGCAATAGATAATTGCAACAATTATCTATTAGATCATAGGTACTAATTAACAGAAAATTGCGCAACTCCGGAAATCAATAAATAACTGATTCCCCTCAGAGAATGTCTTCTACATTTTTATATTAAAAAGACTCCAGAGTTGTAATGGATTAAAATCCTACGGAAGGGAAAGAAATGGCATCAGCCACTAGTTCTGCAGAAGCGAAAAGTAATACTGATAGAGTTTAGATGGAAATTTTCACTTTGTGTGTTTAGTTTGGGGATTCTTTTTAAATCATTCATACCAGCGATTTAGTTCTTAAGGCTGTTTCTTTGAGATTAAGTGACAGGACTTCTGTTACTCTTTTCTTCTTGGAATTCTTCTTGATAGTCTTACGTCAACCAGAACTTCTGTCTCTGTTGCAGATGTGAACAATGACCGTAGCTAAGAAGCCCAAATCTTCAAAGCCTAAAAAGCCCTCTTCAAGGCGGTCTGGCAAATCCAAGAAACCAAGTACTAAAATACTGATGTCACGCACCGCCAACTGGGGCCGGATAGTGCCTGCAGAAGATTCAAGCCAAGTCTCTGTGGCCCAAGGACGTGGAGGTGCTATTTACTGTAGATCATCTGAAAAATCTAAGGCTTTTGCCCCAAGAGATCTAAGTAAGTGTGCGTTTTATCCTGCCTCCATTTTCTTCAAAGCAAAAGTAGAAAATGCAGTTCTTACTTGTTGCACTGATAGAGAAGGGGACTACTGTGAACAAAGACTTCAAAAGCGAATCCCCTAAGGCAACTGAAGTGACTGATGTTACAGAAATTAATTTTGATATATTTACAGTCAACAGAGAAATATGGGGAGCTTTTTGTAATGCACAGATTCCTCCATGTCTTTTCTGTTTTGCAAAGAAAAGTGTTTGATTGTTGCTATTCACAGCTTCCATTTTTCACAGGTTTTTTGAATGATAACATTGCTCAGGAAAAGATCTGGTATCTGTAGGGGTACTGTCATTCCTAGTTCCTAGTTTTTACGTTTTTACCATATAATTTCAAGTCTAAGTTTGTGGTTTAAGTTATAATAAGGAAAAAAACAGTAGTTGAGTTAATCAGGTTAAAGATTATAGATGGAGAGGAACTTGGCATTAGGTGCTACAAACAGAATGGCAGTTAGCCTTGCCTTAGAAAAATTAAAATGGTTGACTAAAGTTGTTTGTTTTTTGTTTTTTTTTTTCCCCAAAACATTGTGTTGACCAGCCAATTTGAATTTGGTGGTATTAAAGCTGTCTGCAATAAGTTTTTCTGGTTTGGATTGTAGCTAGCCCCTGTAGGTGCTCCTGCAGAATAGTATTTTTTTAAATACCTTTCTTAGAAACAAACAAACAAGATCTCTTTTTAAATTTAACTTTCTTGCAGTCGTTAATGATGGAATTGCTCCACCACAGAGCATTCTTTTTCCACCTGAGAAGATTTGTATGGATTGGCGAGAAACACAAAGTGTTGGAGTTGGCCTGTACAATCTTGGCAACACATGTTTTCTTAATGCTACTCTACAGTGTTTGACCTACACACCCCCACTTGCCAATTACATGCTTTCTCTTGAGCACAGCCAGTCATGTGAGTACTTTCTAACAGTATTTTGAATCTGTTGGATAGCTCTGAAGGTGAAAGAACAGCAGTGATTCTGTGAGATAAGCTTATTTGCCTGATTTTACCTGTAGAAGCTGGCTTTGAGCACTGTATTAGCAGTGGGCTCCGAATAGCATATGGAGTGCAATTAATGCACCATGGTTTATTTAGTTATTTATTTGATTGTTTGTTTGTTTGTTTATTAAAGGATCATTTATTGCTTCATGGGAATAATGAAGTGCATTGGACAGTAATGCATTTAGTAGTAATTTTAGAGAGTAATACATTTTGCAGGCTGTGGAGTTCACATTCCTGTCAGCCTTTACAACTGCGACTTTGCAGTAGTCTTTTAGATTTCTCATCACAACATGCATTTGAATACAGGCTTAGTGGATATTTTTATTCTGTAAAGTTGTGTGAAATGAAATGTTACAAGACTGTTGGGACATTGGCATCTTGGGAGAATAGAATGTAGCAAGGAGAGTGGATATTGTATCTATAGTTTAAATTGTACGTAGATGTTTGTAGTTGTGGATATTTCGCTGGACTGGGATGCTTTGTTCTTTCACTCTTCAGGTCGTGAACAAGATTTTTGCATGATGTGCACGATGGAGACTCACATTAACCAGGCCCTGCGTTGCACTGTTGATGCCATCGAGCCTACGCATGTTATCAGTAATCTCAGTCGTAAGTGGCTTCAGATGTGTTTCTTTTCGATAGCTTGTAATCTTCAAATAATCATTTGATGTGTCTAAGTGGTTTTAACACTCAAATGAAGAGAGATTTTAGAAATACAAGAACGATTTCATTTTTAAATGAGGTCAATACTATCATCTTCTTATTTAGGAATAGGACAACATTTCCGTTTTGGCAGTCAAGAAGACGCACACGAGTTCTTGCGCTATACTGTTGATGCTATGCAGGAAGCGTGCTTGAACGGAAGCACCGAGTAAGCATAAACAAGTTCACTTTCATACATTCTCTAGCACCTTCTAGTCCTTTATTTACTCTCAGAAATGATCTCTAGCACCTTTTAGTGCCTTATTTACTATCAGCAACGAAAGTCTACATCATCCTTGGTTTTCATCAAACTCTTTGAAGAGTTAACTCTGTGCCTTAAATCTTCTGAGGTCTGATTATAATTTATTTCCAGATTGGACAGATCTTCTCAAGCTACCACCATCATTCATCAAATATTTGGAGGATTTCTAAGATCGAGAGGTACTTGAAAAAATATTCCTGTCCTTAGAACTGATCTGTGTCTTTTGTCGGTAGTAAAGCAGTCTGTAGTTTGTCTAAAGTAGTATCTGTCAACAACTTGAATTTGGACAGTTAGTCTCCTTCACATAATGTTAAGCATTTATATTTTGCTTCCAGTGAAGTGCTTGAATTGCAAAGCAGTTTCGGATACGTATGAGGCATTTCTTGATATCACTTTGGATATAAAGGTAAGATGTTTTCTAAATATAATTCATGATGTTTAAGTACATGCATGACTTTCTAAATTAAACTTGTTTAACTTAAAGAAACAAACCACATATAATGTTAAAACATAAGAGCTTGGTGGTGCTAAGGAAGTGGATTGGACTTTGTCCTTCCGTGGAACCCATGTAAATAGTCTCCACATTTGCATTGGGTTTAAGGGGAAAGAATTCTCTTTCTGCAAAAATTATAATGCTGTCATACTTCTTTGTTGTTCTACCTCAATATACATCTAATTGTTAGACTGATGAATTTGTCCCCAGTATTGATGACAAAGCACACTATAGATGCTGTCTAGGCAACTGGAAAAGTATTTGTTCCAAAGTCAAATGCCTTCCAGGTGAGGTCAATGCTGAGCATGCTCTTTCTGCCTCCTTCTTCACAGTAGATCGCTTGAGTATGTTAGTAAGATTCTCTTATAAACTACTAGTATGTCTGTGGAATTCTGAATTACGGTGACTTTACGCTCTTCTTTCTCACTGCTCTAGGCAGTTTCATCTGTTAGCAGAGCTCTGGAACTCTTTGTGAAACCTGAAGAGCTGGATGGAGAGAATTGCTATAAATGTAGCGAGTAAGATTTTGACGTCAGTTTTCTATGTTGCATGACTCTGTTGGACTACCTCTAAACTTTGGATCTACTTACAAGTTTTGTGGAAGTTTATAAAAGACTTGGATTTTTGTTTCTTTGGAGGGGGGAAGTCTTGTTCATAGGCATTCCCTATGGGTTTGCAATTCTCTGGCTTGTATTTTGCCATCAGAATTCAAAAAGAGCTACTTTTGTTCTTTCTATTTATTAGCTCTCGACAGTACTTTTCTTGATGTAAACTGCCCAGTTTCCGTTGTTCTCTGGGCTAGTGGCTGATTTTTACTGCTTACACCGTAGGTCCTACCTTGGAGCGGGCAATGTGTCAAACTGAACTATTTTGTTTCAAAGGATGGCAGATGGTTTCAGTGTCTTTCCAGACAAGCTCAGTACATGAAGACTTCCTACTGTTAAATGTTTCCCTCCTGTAGAATGACCATGTGCTTCTGTTGTATTTTTGATGTTGATAGTCGACCTATGTTGGAGATTATTTGCAATTTCTAGTCCTGGGGACCAAGGCTCTCTCGTTCCGCTTTCAGTATTTGTATTTCCCTTGAAAGCTGAAAGAATGTATCCAGGACTGGAGTTCAAATAGCCACTTTTGTAGACCAAGAAATGGTACCTTGCCATCCAACCTGGTAATACCCTTTCGTGAGAGATTCCTGTTCCCGCTATGCTCTGAGTTGTTGGGAAAATTTACCTTCTTCTCTGTATTAACAAACCTGACACGCAGTGCATGGGTTTATGAAAAGAAAAAAGACCAACCTATTATGCAAGTAAATATCATTCAAATAGCATAGGCATGCGTGAGACATTAAAAGGAGTTTGTTTTGGGGGCGAAAAAAGAAGATGCCTTCAAACACTTATCTCTGCTTGTTTTTAAGGTGTAAAAAGATGGTTCCTGCGTCCAAGAGATTTACCATACACCGTTCTTCCAAGGTTCTCACAATATCACTGAAAAGATTTGCAGATTTCACAGGTGGAAAGATCAACAAGGTATATTTACCACTGTAATGCAACTATATCATTGTGTAATGGGACATCCCCCAAAGCTGAAAGTTGTTAATATTTTCAGACAATAATTGTAGACTAACGACTATGGCTTATTCTTTCTCTTAATATCAATAAAGTTCCCGCTTGACAAGAAGCATATGCTTTCCTCTGAGAAGGCTGATTCATCAGGAAACAGTTCTCTGCAACTTCTAGTCTTAACCGTTGTTTATGGGAAGACTTATTTGTAGTGAATCAAGAAATATATTCTAGAAATATATTCTAGAAATAAATTCTAGTCTGTGTTTTTTGGAAGTGTTTTTCTCCGGCTAGTCCACGAAGTACTCTGGGATAATTTTTCTATCTTCTTGGTGTCTCTTTAGGAGGTGAAATATCCGGAGTATTTGGACCTGAGAGCCTACATGTCGCAGTCAATGGGAGAACCACTGCTCTATGCCTTATACGCGGTGCTGGTACATCACGGTGTCAGCTGTCACTCAGGACACTATATATGCTATGTAAAGGTAGAAGTCAACAGCATTTCTAACAGGGTAAAGGTTGTGCTGGCAAACCAATTAAAGCATGACTAGCAGCTACTGTTTCTAGGGAAAAAGATTTCATTATATTTTTATTTGACATGTGTGTATTTTGTTCCTATCCGTGATTTCAATTGGAAAACGTGCAATTCACCTAAAGAAATCGTTGTCTTTATTTGCAGGCTGGTAATGGACTTTGGTATCAGATGAATGATGCTAAAGTAGTGCGTACTGACATTAAAAGAGTTCTTGGTCAGCAAGCTTACGTACTTTTTTATATCAGGTAATAACAAATCTTAAAATGTGTTCAGAAGAGATTTACTTTCCTGTTATTGATATTTTTCTGTTTCGCAAGTGTTTTTCTTGCTATCCCAGGAGAAGATTATTATTTGTCTAATTCAGTTCTGTCTAACCTGAAATTCTCTGTGTCGTTTATTATCTTTTGTTGCTTGGCCTTAAACTGCAGCACTTGTGTAAATTGCTATCTATGTGTTATCTGTAGCTGGCTAATTTAGAGAAGGAGAGAAATGAAGGTCATCTGTGGTGTAAGAATGAATTCTTGCTGTGCAAGTGATAGTCTTAGTAGGAAGACTGTTCTCTACTTTTCAGTCTGTAGTCTTGGCGAAACCTTCTGTAGAGAAGGCTTCCATATCGTATGAGCTGTTCCTCTAAAATGATAGGATGGGATTTAATCCAAGAGTAGGCTGAAAGAAAAACTAAACTACGATCACTGCTCTTTTCTGAAGGCGCTATGATTTGACACTTGGAGAACGTGCGTTTTACTTGCCAGCACCATCTTATCCCTGTTCATTCCCTCCGGGTCAGCAGGGGGCTAATAGTAAGCAGGCTGGATTTATGGGACCACGACTTCTTCCTCATATGATTAAGGTAATTCAGGGAAGCGGGAGGGCAGATAACGGCACCAAACTGCTAGTGGGTGTGGGGTTTGGTGTGGGGTTTTTTGTTTGGTTTTCGGCATCTGAGTTTTGTTTTCCTTCCCACGCCGCAGCTTTCTTCACAGCCCTCATGCTACAGCCAGAGTCATTCAAACAGTGGTTACTGCTAAATTGTGCAGCCATGCGACTCCATTACTTTATAGCTCCAAGACAGCTTTCTAAAGCACAGAGAGCTACGCTCTTTGACTATTTAAGCAGAGTGTACTAATCCTCAAATCATTTAAAAGAGGACTTGTTTTTCCTATCCTCGTCACTTTAGCTAAGACAGGGAAAACTCATTGTCTTATTCCTGAGCACCAGAACGATTACTTCAGGCTTTTCAGGGTATGTTCAAAGGGGAAAATAAATATATTTGGGAATAGCAGCAGGTAATGTTAAGTTGCTTGGCTGGTTTTCAAAGATGATGTTAATTTGATACCAATCTGCAGTAAACCAAAAGCAGGAATTGAATACGCTTATTGGACTTGCATTTATCCTTAAAGGGCAGTGTGTTTTTCTTTTTAGGTGTTAAGACCATTTGTAGAAACACTCAGTAGGAGAGTTTTGTGTTTCAAAATGTTACATGCAGTGTTTGCGTTAATCCATCTTGCAATTTCTTCTTTTTAAATACAGAATTCAAGCCGTTTAAATGGAAATGGATCCATAAAAGAGGACGCAAAGACCACTGGTATCACCCTAAAAAGGCCATCTTCAGCACCACCAATGGCCTGTGTTCAAAACCAGGCAATTACCAGGCCTTCAATGACTGATACGTCAAGAAAACAGAAGATCACCATCAGTATTCACAATAAATTGCCTGCTCGTCAGACTGTGTCACAGCCTGACTTTCTTAGCAGTGCTGTGGAGGATGAAGATCTCTACCAGGCTGTTCCTTCATCCACAATTACAAATTCGGTAATGCAAATGAAGCAAATGCAAACAAACAAAAAAGTTTCTGATGAAATTTTTGTGGAGCCAACAGTGAATGAAAATCCTAAACTCAGCTCTGATAACACAGTCCCTTATGGTGCAGAATCTTCAGGAAAATCTGAGGAGGAGTCAAAGGGCTTATTTCAAAGGAATTTGAAATGCAATGCAATGTCCTCTAATGGAATTTTGGTTGGAAAGGTAGTCCGTACATTGCAGCATTCCAGTTCTTCCTGTCAGAATGCTGACAAAGGAAGATCCCAGCATGAGCTGCCAAAAAGAGATTCACTAAATGGTGCTATTAGGCTAGTTAATGAATCTAAAGAAAACGGACTGAAACTTGATGATTCCACTTGCCGAGTTGAACCTGTTAAACCTTCTGAGATGTTCTTTTCTAAAACAAATGGATTGCTTGAAACATAGATTTGCTCCATCGAGAATTTCTCACCTACGATGTATTCGGGAGTGTTTATTGTGTTCCTAATTCAGGTGAAATACTGAGAAAACACAGCACACATGTGATCGTAAGACTTTGTGGTATTATCCCCTTAGAATTTGCAGACCTGAGCTTACATTAGAACTTGTCAACTTAAGCTCAGCTGAGATAAAAATTCCTAAGTTTCATAAAGTAGATTTTGGGGGGTGAGTCGGGGTTATCTTTGAAGTGTAGATAATGCATACAACTCACAGCGGTCTTGCTTACCATTTAATGGAGAAATTCTGACAAGACTAGTCCTCAGTACTACTACAAATAGTATTTTTTTGTCTGCTGACTTGTGCGTTTTAATTGCAGATGCCTGGAGCTATGCCTTCAGTCAATCGAGAAGTCATCACGGAGTCCCTCACAGCCAGCCAGCTGAACAGCTTGTCAGAGGAAATGAGGTAAAATGAGCACAGTCTGATTAAGACAAGACTTTATGGAAGTTCGTTACAGTTTTATCTGTCTACTAATAGTATTTAATGGAAGGATTTAAATTAGTACAATTCCATACTGTGTGTCCAGTGTCACGAACAGAACTAATGATCAGCACTGAGCATATCACTCTGATGCAGGTTGGTGCCTCAAGGAGAACTTGTGTTCCTTTATAGAATGTTTTTCCGTTTTTCTCCACTGTCTGGAGAAACATTGGCTGTTCCCTGCTCGCCCCTATGCCTTTTTTCTCAGAGCAGCAGGTGGAGGGAGACAGATGCGTTTGCTTTTTTAGTGCAATGGCTTCAGAAGCAAGAGGGGAAAAAGCACTTTCTCTGGGAGCTGAAGAAGGTGTCCTAATCACAGGAGAGGTTTCTAAATGGCATATCTTTGCGAGGGTTCCTGTAGTCCAGAGGTTTTTGTTTGTTTGTTTGTTTGCCTTTGGAAGGTTTTACTCTTAATATTCACGTCCTTCAGCAGAAGTGAGAAATGGGTTTTTATTTTATGCAGTGTTGCGGAACCTCCGAAATCTCCTGGGAATGATGAATACCTCGCCCAGTACCAATGTGATGACCGTGGAGACAAGGAGAAACAAAGAAGATCAAAAGAACGTGACCTCGTTTCAAAAGAAAATGTTTTGTACGGCAAAGAGTCTTGTGAGCCTGGTGAGAAATTGCGGCAAACTTCCTCTCTCAAGTCTGACACTGAATGTAGCTCTAACAATCTTTCCTCCTTAGCTATTGCAGATAGACGCCAAGATACAAAGGACAAGACTAAAACCACTGACAAAGAGCATTACCGAAGAAAGAGGGAACATGCTCCTAGTGAAGAGAAGGAGAGTCAAAAAGCAGGTCCTTCCAGCAAGAGGAGGTGTTCTCAGAGCGTGGAATTTGTTGAGCAAAAGAGTCACAAGCAGGAGTACTGGGAGGGAAACAGGTACAGATCTTTCCCTCGTGAAAGAAACAGCCCTGAGAATGGCAGAAGAGCAGTCAAATATTCAAAGTACAGATCTGGCAGCGGAGGAAGATCAGAACAAGGTAGCAATAGGTACTACCGATCCAAAGGGGAAAGAAGTTGGAGCAGAGAAAGATACTATCGAGACGAAGCACGGAGATGGGAAAGATGTAGCTATTACAAGGATTACTATTCACCTCATGCGACAGGAGACAGTAGAGAGAGAAAGTTCTCTCACGGCGATGCAGCCTTTGACAGATTGACTGCAACTTACTACAGCAGGTCACATAAGCATTATCATTACAAAAGCGGATGGCCTCACGGTTCCCTCTTGAGAGAGGAAGATGTACGTCGCTTTAGCACACCCCGAGCAGACTTGCATCGTTGCTCGGTACCTCAGCAACATTCCAGAAGACATTCTCGTGAAAGACATGCGCTTCCACCTGTGTCAGCTCATTTGGAGAACTGTCGCCAGAAAAATGAAACAGAAGGAAACAGAAAAAGAAAATATACCCATGCAGAAGGTAGTGAAAGTGAAATAGAAAGGAAAGACAGAAAGATAGAAAAGGAGCTTGTAGGTGGTGAAAAAAATGCAAAAATATCACAAGTTCTGGAAGAAAAAGAAGTCTAAGGATAAACATGGAGAGAAGGATTCCAAGTAAGCAAGGATTCCAGCATACTCCGCATTTTTTATCCTAAGTCTTTTCTGGGTGCTTCTCATGTCTTCCTTTTTTTTTTTTTTTTTTTTTTTCTGGTAGTTTCTAAGTTATTTAGATAGCATCAGCTGGCTGGGGATCATGTTGTTAGGTTGATCAGTGAAGACAGGAAAGCTCTTGCTGAATTGTGTCAGAGCACTAGCTTTGGACCACATAGTTTGAATCAAATCCGTACACCATTCCAGATTAGGTTAAAAGATTTTTTCTGCTTGCACATACTCCAGAGCTAGCCGTTGTTAATGATCTGTGTACAAACCAGGACCTATGGTCCTTCAATCTGACGGCTTAAGTTTGCTGCATCTAAAGTAAGTTGCGTGTGCACAAAGCACCACAAAATAGCTGACATGCTGCAAATCATCACCTGTGGTAAAATAAATCAAGTTTCACATAGGCAACAAGTGCCACATCTTTTTTTCCCTTTTTAACTTGCATGTTTCTTTCAGACTTCATGATTTGTGTTTCTGTGCGCTCCACTTTGACAATGCCAATCGCAAGCGTAAGAAAAAGAAGAAAAAGGAGAAGAAAAAGAAGAAAAAGGAGAAACACCAGGAAAGCGAAAGGCTCCTTGGAACAGTTAGATCCTCGTTTCCAGAAGATAACGCGGGAGAAGAAGGAAGAATCCCATCCTCCAGATGGCTCTTCATGTCAGTAATGCAGAAGTGAGAGCAGTAAACAACCTTACAAGGAAGGGAAGACTTCCAGTGCAGGCGAAAGCAAGAAATACTGCTCCATTGCATCCAACGACTATACTAAAGGTAAGCGGCCGCAGCGTGTGTGAGGAATTCCTTTTATATTAATCTCGAGATTATTTCAAACAGTCTTGAAGTGCTTGATGACTTAACAGTCTGCAGATTTATTATCAAATCAAAAAAAAACCCCACTTGGTAGACTATTTTTTTCCCAGTTTTGAATGGCCACTAGGAAAGAAGGCCTGAAATAAAGAGGTTAAAGGCAAATGGTTTTCATTTGGTTTGATGATGAAGTGGCAAACAAGAGGAAGAGTTGCAAGCTCCTTTCTTAAATTCAGTCCAGCCAAGTAGGAAAAGTAAATGTGGACAGCTGTATCTTGGCAAAGAAGACAGTAGGGAGCAAGGAGGTTTAGCAGTCAAGATGGAAGGTGATGCCATGAGGCTTAGAGGCTAGTAATGTTCTAATGAACATGGCCAAGTCTTGCGCTGGGCAGCCTGCTTGGGTCCAAAGCCTGCAGTCCTCCCCAAGATGTCGGCGAGGGGCTGGTGAGCCGTTGGGACGGAACCCCCGTTGCCCGGGTTCCCCAAGCAACCGCCCCACTCTCCAGCCACCATGGCAGGTCCAGCAGCCGGCTCCCGCTCCTCCCGGGGCTGCGGCCCTGCTGGCGAGCCCAGCGCCCCAGAGCTCAGCCCAGCGGCCTTTTTCCCACAGAGGGTTTCCCCAGACGGCTTCCGCGGCTTGCGCAGACGCAAAACTCCCCCTTCGTCGTCCCAGCCGTGCCGCCAACGGTGGCTGCCTGGCTGCTGCCCTCCCTCCCCGGAGCGACGGCGCTGCCCTTGCAGCCCCCGCAGGTACCCACCCTCCCCTCCGCGCTGCCCCAGGCCACCGTCTGGCA
Organism: Netta rufina; assembly: GCF_964035555.1. Lineage (NCBI taxonomy): Eukaryota > Metazoa > Chordata > Aves > Anseriformes > Anatidae > Netta > Netta rufina. The sequence continues at coordinate 11,519,129 of NC_140142.1, read as the reverse complement.
CGTGGTGCCAGGGGTCCAGGGGCAGGTGCTGCAGCTCCCCGCCGGGGTGCAGCTGCCACCTGGGGGGCACCTCCCAGCCCAGGGGCACCACCTGCAGCTTGGGCAGCTCCCCGCCGGGGGGCAGCTCCCTGCTGTGGGGCAGCTCCCCGCCGTGGGGCACCAGCTGCAGCTGGTGCAGCTCCCCGCTGTGGGGCAAAATCTGCAGCTGGTGCAGCTCCCCGCTGTGGGGCAAAACCTGCAGCTGGTGCAGCTCCCCGCTGTGGAGCAAAACCTGCAGCTGGTGCAGCTCCCAACCATGGGGCACCAGCTGCAGCTGGTGCAGCTCCCCGCCGGGGGGCAGCTCCCCCACACCGCTCCTCCCTGTGCCCCCGTCCATCAGTGGGGACAGCCCATGGTGACGGGGACACTGGTACCCCACCATGCGCTGGGGCTGGGGCCCAGGGCCGTGCTCCATGGGGAGCTCCTGCACCCTGCAGGCACCTGCCTGTTGCAGGCCCCCGCCCAGCGCAACCCCCCGCCACCCCTCGTCCCGGGGCCTCCGCTGTGGGGACAGGCGCTCCCCACGCCCCACACCCTGAGCAGCAGCCAGGGGCAGCTGCCGGAGCCCTGCTTGCACGCCGTGGGGCTCAGCAAGGACCAGGGGACCCTGCTGCCCGGCCCCACTGCCCCCAAGCCTGCCCAGGCTCCAAGGACCGCCAGCACCCAGACGGCGACGCCTGACGGTGAGTTTGGGGCTGGCACAGCCGGCCACTGGGTGCCCCACACCCAGGGGCCATGGGAAAGCTGACATCGCCCGTCTTGGGGGATTTTCTTGCTTCGTCCTCAGCGGCGACAGCCCCGCAGGTGCCTGAGGAGCCCCCGCAGCTGCCCGAGCTGGGCCCTGATGCCTTTGCCGAGGCCTTTCCAGAGCTGGCAGGGGACAGCCAGCAGCTGCAGCACATGCAGGACGAGCTCCTGGCTGACCTGGACATCCCCATCCCCGGCATGGAGGAGCTGCTCAGCTGGCTCGATGCCGTGGAGCCCCAGGATGCCTTCCCCGATTTGCCCAGCAGTCCTGCCCTTGGCCGCTTCCTCTCGCAGCTGCCCGACCTCTGCGAGGACATCGAGGAGCCGAGCACGCAGGGACTGGAAGCCACAGGAGCCCTCGGTGAGGTCCCCTCAACCCCTGGGCTGCGCCCCGAGAAGCTTGAGGGTGGGCTGTCGCTGCAGTCCCCCGTCATGCCAGCAGTGAGCCCCCCGCTCAGCCCTGCAGCCAGTCCCCTGCCCAGTGCGCTTAGGAGCCCCCTACCCAGTCCACCCCTGAGTCCCCCCAGGAGCCTCCCTGACACCCAGCTCCTCAGTGCCCTTAGTAGACCCCAGCCCCAACCCCCCCAGCGTTCCCTCAAGACCCGCTCCAACCCCAAGGTCCCCAGTGCCCTTAGTAGACCCCAGCCCAAATCCCCCCTGAGTTCCCCCAAGAAACGCCCCAACCCCAAGGGCCGCAGTGCCTTTAGTAGACCCCAGCCCAAATCCCCCCCGAGTTCCCCCAAGAAACGCCCCAACCCCAAGGGCCGCAGTGACCATAGGAGACCCCTGCCCAAACGCCCCCTGGGTCCCCTCAAGAGCCCCCCGCCTGCCCCTGCGTCCACCGGCACCAAGCGGGGGGCCAAGCGCCCTGCGCCCAGCAGCACCCCCGGGACAGCGCAGAGCTGCCAGCACAGGAGGCCGACGACAGAGAACCCCCCCGGCAAGGAGAGGAAGACGCTGCTGGGCCAGGCTGGCCAAGGCCGCAAGAGACCGTGCCAGGGGAAGACGGGTGGCAGCAGCACGGTGGCTGGCAGCAGCAGGGAAGCAGGCAGCAGCGGGCAGCAGCTGGCGATCAACAGCACCACGGCACCCAGCAAGAGAGCGCGAAGCCCGGGGGCTGCAGGGGGGCAAGGAGCAGCGGCACCACCTCCCCGCAGAGCGCGGCTGCTGCCGGAGACTCCGAGTGGGGAGCCCCGTGCCGTGCGGCCCCAGGACAGGCTCTGTCCCCAGGCCAGCGGGGCCAAGACGCTGCAGCGCCAGCAGCCGGGGACAAAGACCCCCAGCGAGACTTTGCAGCCGCTGGGGGCCAGGGCCAAGGCGCTGGGGCCAGCGTGCCAGCTGGCCTGTGTGCAGCCGCAGCCCACCTCCAGCAGCCCCAGCAGCATGCCCAGCGCCCCGCCGACAGTGCCAGGCTCCAGCGCTGTGCCCGCTGCCCCCCGGCCCCCAGCTGGCGGCAAGGAAAAGGAGGTGCCAGCACCACCAGGCAGCACAGCATGAACAGGGAACGCTGCCATAGAGCCGGCGCCCAGAGAGCTGGGCCTGCCAGCCGTGGGGGGCCAAGCGCAGCGTCCAGCTCTGCCCATGCAGCCGCGCACGCTGCAGCGTCCGGCGCAGCCCCGCGTGGACTACGTGCCCTGCGTGGGACCTTGGGCGGGCCGCGACGCAGCGCCCACTTCGCTGGAGGAGCAGGAGGAGTCGGTGCCCATCACGCCGCAGCAGCGTCCCGAGCGGGAGCGCCTGAAGAAGCTGGCCCAGGAGGAGCGGCAGCGGGCAGCCCACCAGACCAAGATCGGCCCCGTGCAATTCTTCGTGCAGCGGCAGAAGGACCACGCCATAGCCTACTATTACGGCTACCCGTGACCGACTGTTATAAATTAGACCACACAATTTACTGGTCTATTGAAATTATTTTATTAATCAAGTAAGCAGACACAAGCAAAACAGCGCTGGGCGGCTGGGGAGTCTCCGCTCTGCAACAGCACGCAACTTCCCCTTTCCAGTGTCGCTGTTTTATAGCATTGAAGTTCCGGCTTGTCGAGACTTGTCGAGACCTGTCGAGACCTGTCGAGACCTGTTGACTTATCGACTTGTCGAGACCTGTCCTGAGACTGCGCAGTCTGTTGTTGGGGGTCGTTATTCTTCCTCCAGTGATCATGCGTTGTGCTTGTGTTCAGGTGGGGGCAAAACAGGATGTCTTGCTTTGTCCCCTTGTTACAATGCCGTGAGTTGTGAAACCTTATCTCCTCAGTAGATTCTTTAAATTCTCAAGGACAATGAACAAACCCCTACTAATTTATCACAATCCCTCCTTTTTCTTTTTCAAACATATTTTGTTCATTGAATTTTTGCAATATCTGCTTGCTGAGCATCAAAGTTTCTGCGTTGTCCTCCTCCTGCTCAAGAGATTCATACTTAGCACGCACAAGCATAAGATGAGTAGCTTCTAATCGACTTTTCACAATTGCGATTACTTGATTGAATATACATGGTCCAAAAGTCAGTGTTAATATAAGTAACAACAAGGGGGCCCTGCTATGGCTGATAGCAGGGTAGTAAGCCAAGGTGAGTAATTAAACCAGGATTCATACCAATTCTGACGAGCCTCATTTTCCCTTTTGCATTTTTCTAATCCTTCCCGCAATTTAGTCATTGTATCCCTTACCACCCCAGTATGATCTTTACCAGATGGTATTCAGCCACTGTGTGATGGGTATACATATACTCTTCAGTGTGGTATAGAATCCTTGGTATAATGACCACCTGTACACAAAAATCATGAGATGTGTTAAACAATTTTAAAGATAGGCAAGGAGTGTCTCCCAACAACGAACATACCCACCTAATGTTATTTGCAGGAATTAACCATTTGTGTGTTTGGAACACGTTTTTTTTTTTTTTTCCAGTGGCATGGCACAGATCATTTTATCTCTTGGAACTGTGCCGATACATCTACCTTTTCCCGTAACTTGGGTCAAAGTTATCCCGATTTCCTGACCCCAATTGCACTTGGAAGAATTTGAATATGGGGGCTTAACACTTACACATAGCCAGTACCCTTCAGTTATCTCCTCGGGTACAACCCCTTTCTTTTTTCACAATGCTTGGAAGCAGTGTGGGAAAGGATAACTCTGTCAACTTACTAGAAAACACTGTAGTAGGTTGGGCAGTCCCAGGTATATTTACAGTCTGGACAACCAAACCTTCCCCTAGTAACTCTTTATTAGGCCCGACGACCTTGGAAGTCTCGGGTTTTCCCTTCTTTATTAGGATGAGTCCTCCCCTATCTGTTCCGTGTTCGTAAAATCTGACATTTTTCCTAGTACCCAGCTAGTATCGTCCGAGTTTGTTATATTTATATATAGAACCTTGCAAATTTCTTTATTTCCATGGAAGGTTTCTGTATACCCTATACCATGCCCTCACCACCTGTAACGGGGATCCAATTGTCGGTTACAACTTTGCAGCCCATATCCCACTTGTAAGAATTTATCCCGACCAGCCCCAAGTGTCCAGTCTGTAGCAATGGTTTCACACCCCCGGTATGCAAAATAATACACGTTCAGGCATTTACAGTACCCCCTTCCCAGGTTAGAACTTGGGCAGAAATGAAATCCCACATATTCCCAGCATCAGGGCCTCGAGATCAGCTGACATAGTGTAGAAGTAAAGCTTTCCCCCCCCCCGATGTTATCTGGGTTGCAATAACCTGTTGATCTTCGAATCGACTTAAAGTCCATTTAAAAAGGTTGGTGGGGGTGGTGTTGAGTCGCTATGCAGGATGAAATCACTGCGAGAACCCCCAAATACCGATAGGAATGGCTGAGGCCCATGTCTTTCCCCACTTATTCACTCCTCTGCCTCACTCGTCAGTTGGGTTGCAGCCAACTACGAGGTTTTAGTTCTTCTCGGCAGCAGTAGTGTTCTTCAGGGGAGAGCCTCTACCTTAACCCACGGTACCTATCGAGTTCGTCGCAATGTGAGCTTCAAGTCTTTGTTTCCTGGAGCGATCTCCCACATCTTGTCACAGGTGGGTCCTTTAACACGGCTGGCATGTGTCCATCCTTTCTCCGCAGTCCAAACGGCTGTTTCTGTAGTAAGCAGAACAACATAGGGGCCTTCCCCATCGTGGTGTTAAAAAGAGTCTCTTTCAAAGTCTTCATTAGAATTGAGGGTGATCAAGTGGCAATTCCAAGTCATAGGGCATACCATTTCAAAAGGAGAAATTCCTACATCAGTTCTGGGCTGCATCCATATGTTTAACAGTGCAAGGGGTAAGCATTTTACCCAAGAAGCCTTAGTTTCCAGCATAAGTTTTGTTAGTTGTTTCTTAATTTCACCATTCATTCGCTCTACCTTTCCAGAAGAGGAGGGGTGCCAGGGGCTGTGAAAATCCCACTCAATCTCTAAGGCCTGCTTTAACCCTTGCAGTAAAGCTTTACACTCATTCAGTCACATGGTCAATTAGGACAAACAAGTAACTCAGTAAAGTCTACCTGTATACTTTGGAAAGGTCAAAGCCCTGGCTCCCGTCCCCCTCTAGATAGGTTACAGAAGACCTTTTTTATTTACCTTTTGACATATGGTACATCCTCTGCATGTGTGCTTCCCTAAAGTATATATTTCTACACAGACATGCTTTCTTAGAACAACATCACACATTGCTTGCACCTCCCAATGACTCTTCTGATGTAAAACAGTTAATATTTGCCTCATTATCACTTTATTCAGCATTTCTCTCCCATTGGGAAGTATCCATTTTCCTTAAAATGATCCACATATTTGTAACATTAATACCTCCTTGGGAGGTTGTAATTGCTCCAAAACCTTTTTAGAATTTACCCAAATAGATAGGTGGCCCTGTAAACCCCTGAGGTAAAATTGTCCACCTATATTGTTGCTTCCACCCCCATTTCAGAGTCTTTCCAGTCAGAGGTGAATATACGTTTGCTCTCAGGGCCTGAGAGCACTCCATTAATAACACTGTTATTCCAGTCTAACAATTTACTATTTGAATGCCCAATTTAATCATCAAATCCCTTCCCAACAAGTTAGTTTCCGCCTTGGATACATACAATAATTGCCCAGTGATCATTTTATCCCCTGGTCTCAGCTTAGTATTCCCCAAAAGTGGCACTGTTATCCCAGTACCTTCTACCCCCATCACATTTAGGGTTTCATTAGTTAATTTAATCCCTGAAGCTTTACAAGTCAGTAATGACTTAGCTGCCCCAGTGTATTGGGTTTGCTGGCAAGGTTCGGGGGGGGGGGGGGGGGGGGGGAGTGGGAAACTGCAGTGGCAGCCCCCGTGAGAAAAACCCAGAAACCTCCCCGTGGTAGGTAAGGGACAATTTCATCTGGCCCCAAAGGGGCCCACTGCTGCCCAGAGCCAAGCCATGAGCAACACAGTCCGTGCCTCTGAGAGCACATCCACGAAAACAAACAGACAAACAAACGAACAAAACCCTGCTGCTCAACAGCAGTTGGGAGAGCGAGAAACCCCCCCGCAGACACCAAAGTCAGTGCAGAAGGAGGGGGAGGAGGCGCTCCAGGCGCTGGAGCTGAAGCCCCCCTGCTGCTGCTGGAGAGGCCCCTGGTGGAGTAGGCTGTTCCCCCCCCTCCAAAATTCACAATATATAGATACACAAATAAAATCAAACCACTGTAAATTAACTGCCTGTTGACAATTACACTGAGGACATTTAAACCTGATGAGCCGATAATATGCCTGGGCAAATTTTGTTCCCTTAGACATACACCTCAATGGCAGTTCTTATATTTACATATTTACATATTAACATATGAATAAAAGAATACTTCAACAAAAATGCCCGGGCTTTTATATATACAATATACAATGTACAGTTATTATTCCAGTTAGAATTATTCCTCAGCAGCTGCAAACACTATGCCAGTTGCCATTAAAGCTTGCTTACCGTCCTCCTGTTCTTTTCTTAAAATCTCGGACATCCCCAGAGTTAATGGGGATGGCCACATATTCCATTCCTGGCTGGGGTCCGCCCAATTGCTATTTCTCGTAGGGGATATAATCCCTCCCTTAAAGCAGATTTCTGATTTCTTGCCCTGCTTCTGGTTACCGGCCCCTGTGTTTCATGATCCGATTCCGATTCTCCTGGATTAGCTAATTCGGGGAGTCCATTAAGGACGGGAGCCGTTGGTGCGGGCGGTGGAATATAGGGCGGGGGTGGTGTCGGGACTTCTAAGTCCTTTCTCTTTTTATCCCTCCCTCCTTTTTCTTTTAGAGGATATAGATGCATCCTCGTATCTGAATTTATCCAGAGGTGCACATACTCACTTTCTTCTAGACTAAAGGGTTCCTTTGAGTTTACATAAATATTTAGGCCTGACAAACCCAATCTTCAAAAGACCCAAATACAGGCCAGTAAAGGTGGTCTCCTCGAATCTGTTTACCACCCCAAACTTCAACACAATAATGTATCATTTTTACTTTATTCCTTCCCCGCCTAAAAGGGGAATCCTGCCAATTTTTAATCATTAATCCCGGGGTAACCTAACATCAGATGTTACCCCATCCATGGGACCAGAAGGCTTACTCTTCTTCTGTCCCATCTTCCAGAGTGCCCTCACACACACACACACGCTCCCCCTTTTCGTGGCTCAGTCCCTCGCGGGATGTGGGAACCGCACTACCGAGGGGTCCGCTCTCTCTTCGTCCGCAATTGGACGTCTCAGTTGTCACACTCTGGGAAACCCAACCCCAACCGAACGGAACACCGGCCTATACTTACCCACCCCGTGGGTCTTCGTTCGGGCTTCGTGCACAAAGGTTGCTTGGGGTTTACCGGTTTTATTTGCTTGTGTCTAATTTTGGGTTCGTCGGTGAAGGGTTTGAATGAAAGTAGTCCTAGCGAAGGCCGCTGAAATCAGCGGGGCGCCCCCTCCGAAGGTCTTTCAATCAGATTTGCCTTCATCCGAGTCACGGCACCAAATTGTTATAAATTAGACCACACAATTTACTGGTCTATTGAAATTATTTTATTAATCAAGTAAGCAGACACAAGCAAAACAGCGCTGGGCGGCTGGGGAGTCTCCGCTCCGCAACAGCACGCAACTTCCCCTTTCCAGTGTCGCTGTTTTATAGCATTGAAGTTCCGGCTTGTCGAGACTTGTCGAGACCTGTCGAGACCTGTCGAGACCTGTTGACTTGTCGACTTGTCGAGACCTGTCCTGAGACTGCGCAGTCTGTTGTTGGGGGTCGTTATTCTTCCTCCAGTGATCATGCGTTGTGCTTGTGTTCAGGTGGGGGCAAAACAGGATGTCTTGCTTTGTCCCCTTGTTACAATGCCGTGAGTTGTGAAACCTTATCTCCTCAGTAGATTCTTTAAATTCTCAAGGACAATGAACAAACCCCTACTAATTTATCACACCGACCTCGGGCTTCTCCTCGACGGCCCCTGCAGCACCCAGGCAGGCACAGAGACCTCTGCAGGCACCTGCTCCAGCTTCAGCCACGCTCCTCAGCCCTTGCCCCTCTCGCTTGCCCTCTCCCCTCTCTCGTGCTGGAGCTAGGGGATGGGCTTGCCACTCACAGGGATGGCAACAGCGCCAATGGCAAATGCGCGCGCGCCTCACCCAGGAAGGTGGCAATGGCAAGCTGGGGAGATGCTGGCAGCAGCTGGGCTGGGAAAGCTTGGCCATGGCAACTGCTGCTTGGGACACCAAAGGGCTGAGAGACAAGACTTGGTTCTTCTTTCGGGGCATTGCTCTTCTTTCCTGCCTTCTGGATTAAATTCCTCTCCTTAGGTGGTCACTCAGCAAGGCCTCTGCCTGCAGCTCTTCTTGCACTGGCATGCCAAGGGGATAAGAACTGGGAGGTCTTTGGGACAGCAAATGATCAGTGGGATGGGAAGTGATGATGGGGATAGCAATTCACTGGAATGGGAAAAATGGGTTTTATTTGTATTAAATTTAAATTTTTAAATTTTCATTTAATTTATTGGTTTTCTTATTTAATTAAATCCACTTTATTGACTGTGTTGTACAGTATGGCATTGTTTTATTTTTATAAAATTATAAGTATTTAATAGTATTAAATATTTTTATATATTAATATAAATTATAAATATCTTTATTTATTATTTTGTTGGTTTTTATTCCTTTTCTACCCTATTAAACTCTCTTTATCACAACGCACTGGTTTGGACTTTATTTTTCCTTCCGAGTCATTCTGGATTCACTCCGGATGGGGGGACACTAGCGAACGCCTGTGTGCTTCAGATCCAAGGTCACCTTTGCCCTCAACTCAAGATACATATTTGCATCTGTTGTTGTGAAACAAAATTAACAACAGGAACAATAAAGTTACCTACTTGCTAGCAGCAGCTCTACATTTGCTGGGGTCTGCTCTGTGCATTTTGAAGACCATTCCATGCTCTTCAGCCCCTCCAGGAGGAAATGTATGGTTCTAGGAAAATGCGTCTTGACCTAATGCAAAGCTGTGACGCAGCCTGCAGCCCCTGCAAGCCCTGGCATTTTACCTGCAGCCCCTCCAACAACTCTGATGTTCCCTGCATCGACTTCAACCACTGCGGCAGGACCTGAGGCCCCTCAAAGCATTGTCACTCACCCTGCAGCCCCTCGAGCCCCTGGCATGTTCCCTGCAGCCCCTCCAGCCCCTGGCATGTTCCCTGCAGCCACTCCAAGTCTGGCACAGGCCCTGAGAGCTGGCTCCGGGGACGACCCTGTTGCTGTCTCAGGCGCCAATACACACAAGGGGAAGGAATGCATGCAGAAGTCATCTCGTTTCGGCAGGGCAGAAAGTCCTCCCAAGAAGGGGAAGGAGCAAGAGGAAGGCGAGGCAGCCTACCCCAAGGTAGGGCCATCCCAGGGCACAGGAGGCTGTTGGAAAGGAGAGCAGAGAGAAAAGCAGCTGGAAGCAGGTGATCCCCATCCCTGGGCGACCTGCGAGCCATGGGACAAGATTGCAGCTGTCCTCCGGGCGAGCACATTGTCAGCTGGCTGCTGCGCTGCTGGGATAGCAGCTGCGGGAGCCTGGCAGCAGAGGGCAGGGAAGCCAAGCAGCTGGGATCCTTCTCTGGGGAAGGGGGCACTGAGAAAGCGCTTGCAAACGGGGCACAAGCCCTCAGCCTCTGGAGGCGGCGCCTGTCAGGAGTGAAGGAAAGGGATCCCTTCTGGGAAGATGCTGTGGGCTTGCTGAGGCTCGAAGAACAGACGGTGCTGGCTGCTACCAGCGTGCTGCAGCAGCGGCAAGACAGAGCCGTGGTGGTTTTCCTCAGCTGGGCAGCTGAGCTCCAGCACAAGCGCTCTCTCCCTGCCCCTCCTCCAATGCCAAGGGGAGAAAAGAGGCTGGCAAGGGCTCAAGGGCTGCCAGAAGGACAGGGAGATCACTCCACAAGGAGCGTCACGGGCAAAGCAGGCTCAGCACAGCCTGTTCCAGTCCAGCCCGGGGCCTGCTCCTGCGGGGGCTCTCCACAGGCCGCGGCCTCCTCCAGGCCACAGCCACCTGCTCCACCGGGGGCTCCTCCAGCCACAGGGGGGCTGCAGCGTGGAGATCTGCTCCACGGGGGACCCATGGGCTGCAGGGGGACAGCCTGCTCCGCCAGGGGCACAGCCTGCTCCACCAGGGGCCTCTCCCTGCACAGGCCGCAGGGGAACTGCTGCTGTGAGCCTGGAGCACCTCCTGCCTCCTGCTGCACGGACCTTGGGGGCTGCACAGAGCTTTCTCACTCCTCCCTGAGCCAGACGCTGCTGGGCAGCAGCTTTTGTTCCCTTTCTTAGATGGGCTCTCCCCCAGGCGCAAACATCATCCTTTTGCTCTGCGTTCTGGGCAGCAGCGGGTGGGTCCCTCCTGGAAGGAGCCTCCTGGCAGCGGCCCTGAGCTCCCATGGGGCAGCTGCTGCATTCTCCTCACAGAGGACACCCCTGCAGCCCCCCGCTCCCACAGCCTGGCCACGCAAACCCAAGCCAAGACACTGAGCGAGCCTCCCTGATTGCCAGCCAGCAGCTGGCTCAGCCTGGGGCCCCAGGCCAGTGCCCACAAGACTCTCCTGGGCCTTGAAAAGCAAGCCTTGTGGGGACGGAGCACCCGCAAAGAACAGACTCACACAACAGGACTCCTTGCCAAGACCGCCACACAGACACCTGGGCCTTGAGCGGGTAGCTCACCTTGAGCGAGCTCATTTCCTTCCCAGTAGCTGAAATGTGCCCTTTTGGGGGCATTTGGGGGCTACAGCGTGCTGCTGAGAGGGATGTTGGAGCTCCTGCAGGGCAGTGCTTCCACTAAGGCAAGGCCTTTTCTGCATCTTCTACTGCCCTGCAAGCGAGGATGCTTGGGGCACACAAGAAGCTGGCAGGGGACACAGCTGCAGGGATTGCAGGGATTCCTAAAGTCATAGCCAAATACAAGAAAGACAGGAGGACGTGATGCTTTTGATAGAAAGGAGCTGGGTTTTGGGTCAAAATCCATCCCTTTTTCTATCCCGGAGACCCCCAAGGGCGTAGGACAGCAGCACTGCAGGGCAGCAAGAGATGCTGTGCATTTCTCTCTTCCCCCTGAGACAGCCACTGGGTGACGATGGTACCAAGTGTCTGGAAAGAGACCTTGCTTTCTCAGGCCCAGGTGTCCAGCTGCACACCAAGGCCGTCCCTGGCTTCCAGGCGCAGTTGCCAGGCCCAAGGCCGAGCTCCCCTGCGAACCCCCAGCCCAGCAGACCTTGCTCCTGGCATTGTGGAGCAGCCATTTCACGGCAGCCTTTTCTCCTGGCAGTCAGCTTAGCGCCGAAAGCTCTGTCACTGGGACAGCCGAGAGCCGTGGTAGCTCAGCAGAGAGTCACTGTCAGCCTTGGAGCTCACAAAGGTGGGTGGCCACAAGTGCCCTGAGCGTCCAGCTCGCAATGAGGACTGCTGTGGCACTCAAATTGTCACCTGTTTGCTGCGATGCTGGGATACCTGCTCCGGTAGCCTGGCATCAGAGGCCAGGGAAGCCAAGCAGCTGGGATCCTTCTCTGAGGCAGGGGACACTGAGAGTGGAAATGGAAATGGGGCACAAGCCCTCCGCCTCTCAAAGGAACCCCTCAGATGTTTAGGTATAGTAAACTTATGTATATCTGTGTGACTCTAGACCACAACATGTTAGTGTTCTGGTTTGTCCACTGCTTTGTTGTGGGGGCTTTGAGTTGGCCTCTACTCTTTAGGTGAATGCTGACTTCATATCTATGGTGCACTTTATTCTTAAAATGGGAAGTTTCTACCAATTTCCTGTCCAAAGTTCCTCATAAGCCAACTGCAATCATCATTTCAGAGGTATCTCCCAACTTACACATTTCCTAATTCTCCTTGATATTTACTCAAGAAATGCATTTTCACAGAGACATCATATTTTTCTCTCAGCTGGCATCTGGCTGAGCAGAATGATGTCCTTTAATTCCCTTCCACACAATAGGCAACTTGTTCCTTCTGTCTTGTGAACACTTCCTCCTAAGTTCAATACGAATACAAGTGGCAGAATTTTGCCTCATGTCTTAAATGTGTGGCAGGGCTGCCCTGTCAGGTATATTTATACTGGAGAAAAAAAAAAAAAAAAAAAAAAAAGAATAGCCATACATACCATATAACCACTTAACTTCTTCAGTTCTTCCGTTAACAGTGCATGAACATGGGGTTTTGTTGTTTTATTGTTTGTTTTAAACTCCTGACTGCCATATAGCAAACATGACAAAAACAAACAAACAAACAAAAAAAAAACACCCTTTGTTGAGAATCTCTGAGCCTGGCTCTGCTTTGTATTATCAAATGTCACTTCACCTGAACCATTTCAATCACAAGGGATATCCTTCTGTCAGGCTCAGTAGTACTTCCCAACTTTATGTCACCTGGAAATCTCAAAGCTCATATGTAATTTTTAGTCTTCGGCCACCACGTCCATACTGAACATACCTAAATTTGAAGTCATCTCTGCTCTGAATAGGAGGTTGGGTTTTCAGAGCTCCCTTCCAGCCTACATTTCTCCATGAGTCTTTGCCTCCTTAGCAGCTGCAGTTTCAGAACTGTCTCTGAGAATCACTACAGGGAACCTCTCCTTTGCCGGTAATTCCCTCTTCGAACAGTGTGAACAATTGCAAACTCCCTTGATTCACTTGCAGCCCCAAAGCCCAAATCCATAGCTAAGGTATCAGAAGCTCACAGAAAGTGAAATAGATGTAGTTCATCCCCTGTGTAGGGGAGCACTGGTCCTACAAAGGCAAGCTACTAAATTCTCTGGAAACAAATTAGCTTTAATAAATTATCTTGTAAATTCCACATTACCCGCTACTTCCCTAGTCTTATCTCTTCTTGCTACAAAACTTTGCCCAGCGTTGATGTCAAACTAACAGGCCTGCACTTGTCTGGATCACTCTTTACATTCTCCTGGACAGAAGTATATTTGTTACTCTCCCATTCTGGGGACTAGCCCTGATTTGCACAATTGTGATGTATTTTTCCTACTTGAGTTGTTGTTCTGTGTGCCAATGCTGTTAATAGGCTAGGTAGATATCAGCTTGTCATTTTTCACTTGAATCACTGTAGATTTTTATTTCACCTCAGATGATGTTGTGCCTAGTGCCCTACCCTCATTTGCAATGGGAATCCTGTCACTGCCCTTAATATCACATTGTTGTTGCTGTTAGATGCAGGAAATAAGATTTGCAGCATTTGAGACATCATTAACTTTTGATCTATTTTTGCCTCGAGTATGCAACTGTCCTAATTTGTTCTCTTTGTTCCCCCTGGTTTCTGTGGCTTAAGTATCATTTACTATTATTGTTTAATTTCCTATGTGAAGGAGGTTTTGGGTCATTCGTACTTTATTTCTGCAGTTTTTAACCTCTGAAATGTACCTTTTCTCATTGCTTTTTTCCCATCTGAATTTTGAATTTTAACTCTGCCTTCTCTGCACTCCAGTCCCAGAGATGCTTAGTCAGACTCAATTATTCATTTCCTTAGATTTCAAAGTTTGCATTTGTAAGCCTCAAAAATTTCATTCTAAGCCTGGTTTTGTTTTATGTTTTGTTTTATCAGTTTTATGGTATGATAAGCTTTTGCTTCCACTGAAGGGTAGAAGTCATTATGAATAGTGCCAACAAAACAGAAACATAACAATGAAAATGATATTTGAATTCAGAATAGGTATTTAAAAAGTTCACCTTCTCCAGCACAAATGGGGAAAGTAAAATAAATAAATAAATAAATAGAGCAGTCCTAAATCATCAAAACTGGCCAAAGAATTAGAAGAAGCACTATTTTTCCAAGGCTGCAATGTTTTCCATTCATCTCACTGGGCCAGCAGAGCACTAGAGAGCTGGATGCACTGAACTCCTGGCTGATACCCTAAATGACCTGCAGGAAGATCTTCTTATCTCTGTCCCCCCGTTTCTCCTTTCAATCTCTGTTCTGTCTGTTTGTATCACTAGCTATCAAAGCGCTACTGAGATATGCACGTGCAGTGCCCAGCACAACCTTGTTTCAGGCTCCAGTGGGACCTTTAGGCATTACCATCCTATAAACAAGTCACAGTGATAGTGAGTGTAATTACAGTCGTCAAACTATTCCAGCTCCACATCATTAGCCATGCCCTGAGCTAAATAACATTTTAATCAGTTTGATATGTCATCTGTGGCTTTCTTCACTGTCACTTGCAATCCAGCAAACTCCTTCCTTCATGTTGCTAGATTAGACAGAGGGTTCTTAACTGCAGACATCCACTTCCCTGTTCAGGAAGCAGTGAGACCTTTCATCTTCACCCAGAATTAAGATGATATCCAAGCATCATGAGACACAGCGCGTATGTCTCCCAGGCCCATCCCATAAGAGCAGGACATTTACCTCACATGAGAAGAAGACTTAATGCAGAGGCAAAGCAAGATACTCGGTGTCAAAGCCATGTCTGGATGATCATTAAAGACAGACCAAAATTACCCAGTACAGGAGGAAAATCTATCATTCGAAGAAGATTATGGTCTCTGATTATTAGTTTCAAAATTAGTTTTTTCTTTGGATTTCCTCTGAACTTAAACTTAGTTTGGAATGCCTTTGGTTTTGAATAGTTCTGAAATTGTATTACTTCTCCTAAGTAAGTTGATAGTCTGTTCTATTTACGTGAAATTCAAATAATATAGTGAAGGATCTGCCATCAGTTTTACTGTGTGCCAGGCTGAGAGCCTTCCTGTACTTAAAGGCAACCTATAGGAAAGCTGGGGAGGGGGTCTTTATCAGGGCCTGGAGTGACAGGACATGGAGTAATAGCTTTACACTGAAAAGTTAGATTTCTGATATATGTTAGGAAGAAATTCTTTACTGATAGTACTTCACATCCAGGCACTCCAGCCCCTGGCATGTTCCCTGCAGCCCCTCCAAGCCTGGCACAGGCCCTACAGCTGGCTCCGGTGACGACCCCGTTGCTGTCTCAGGCACCAATACACACAAGGGGAAGGAATGCATGCAGAAGTCATCTCGTTTCGGCAGGGCAGAAAGTCCTCCCAAGAAGGGGAAGGAGCAAGAGGAAGGCGAGGCAGCCAACCTCAAGGTAGGGCCATCCCAGGGCACAGGAGGCTGTTGGAAAGGAGAGCAGAGAGAAAAGCAGCTGGAAGCAGGTGATCCCCATCCCTGGGCGAGCTGCGAGCCATGGGACAAGATTGCAGCTGTCCTCCAGGCGAGCACATTGTCAGCTGGCTGCTGCGCTGCTGGGATAGCAGCTGCAGGAGCCTGGCAGCAGAGGGCAGGGAAGCCAAGCAGCTGGGATCCTTCTCTGGGGAAGGGGGCACTGAGAAAGCGCTTGCAAACGGGGCACAAGCCCTCAGCCTCTAGAGGCGGCGCCTGTTGTTATAAGTTGCCCCCTTAATTAATTTTCAGAGAGCATTGCATTAATAATAGAAAGGAATTTATTGAGTAAGCAACAGCAAGCAAAACAGCGCTGGGCGGCCGGGGAGTCTCGGCTCCGCCAACGGCGCGCACCTCACCCCTCCCAGGGTCCCTTTTTATATCTTGGTGATTTCAGGATTACGCAGCACATCTTGGTGTATTCTGCGACTGCGCGCACTGTTGCTAGGGGGTCGTCTCTGTCCCTCTGGTGGTCGTAAAGATGAAGGCCGTAGTCTTCCTCAGCATTGTGGTTCAGCTTCTTTCTTTATTTGGTCATGTTGGCCCAGCGTGGGACAGGAAGGCGAAATGTTGATACACTAGTTTAACAACTTATCAGGAGATGGTTACATGAACTTTGCAGCAGTGTTTTCTAAACAAAAGAGGCTACTGAGATTCAGAAGGAGAGAAGGGGAGACGGTTCTCTTTTTGTTACATTAAGCAAAGGAATTTTCATAGTGTCTAGCTAAGCATTATACATCTCCTTACTTCAGCAGGAAACAACAGAACTCCTTGTTTTTATAATACAAAAGACAATGAACAAACATTTATGGTGTATGTATTACAATCCCTCCTTTTTCTTTTAGTTACTCATTTTGTTCATTGAATCTCTGCAATGCTTGGCTACTAAGAACTAATGTTTCCTCTATTTCTTCGTTAGTACTTACTGGCTCATATTCGGCACGTATGAGCATTAGATGTGCCGCTTCTAAACGACCCTTTACTATTGCAATCAATTTATTAAAAATACATGGCCCGAAAGTTAGTGCTACTATTAATAACAATAAAGGTCCTGCTATAGTTGATAGTAAGGTAGTAAGCCAAGGTGAATAATTAAACCAAGATTCATACCAATTCTGCCGGTCTTCATATTCCCGTTTTCTCTTCTCCAATCCTTCCCTGAGCTTGGCCATGGTATCCCTTACCACTCCAGTATGGTCAGCATACATGCAACATTCTTCTTTCAGGGTTACACACAACCCGCCCTGTTGTAGAAATACCAAATCTAATCCTCTACGATTTTGTAGCACTACCTCTGAGAGTGACCTGACAGATTTTTCCAGGGCTGAGATAGATTGTTCAATCCGGGTCAGGTCCTCGTCCACAGCAATGCGTAAAGAAGTGAACTCTTGATTTTGTTTGACCAATGAAGCAACCCCAGTACTGACCCCTGCTCCTCCCAAGATTATTAAAGTGGCCAGAGTTAAAGCTGTGATTGGTTCCCTTTTTTCCAAATGATAATTTGCTGTCGTGTGCTGAGTATACATGTAATCCTCAGAATGGTATAAAATCCTTGGTATAATTATTACCTGTACACAAAAATCATGAGACGCATTAAAGACTTTTAACGATAGACAAGGAGTCACACCTACTGATGAGCAAACCCACCTAGCATTGTTAGCCGGGATTAACCATTCAGCTGATTGTTTTCCACTCTCCGTGATATTACATAGGTGGCGCTTCCCCCCAGGAACCGTGCCCACACATCTACCACCCCCAGTGACTTGTGTCAGTGTTACCCCTATATCCTTTCCCCAGTTGCATTGTAGAGGGTTGCTCTCGTTTGTGCGGGTGAACTCCCCAAGGTCCCCTATAGCATCATAATATGGGGGCCTTGTACTAAAACATAACCAGCAATGCCCTGTCATATTTGGATTTGTTTTGTTTAGTAGTTGGTAGCTGGCATTCATGACCCCCCATATATTACTCTCAGCTATGTTATCATTTTCAGCTACATCTGAGCTCGAGAAGCTGCTGAGGGTTGGGACTGTAACATTTTCTGCAAGCTGGATTCTTTGAACATTTCTTGATAATACCTCGTTTGGTCCTACCGCCTGGGGCTTATCAGCAGCCTCCTTCTTTATTAGTATAAGCCCTCCCCTGTCAGGCCCATTTTCGTAATATCTTACACCCCATGTTTTCCCAAGTAGCCAGGCCTGATTGTTTGGATTAGTTACATTAAGATACAAAAAGTTACAATTCCTAAGCCTTTTACACCCGTAGGGTCCATATTCCACTTGCAAAAATTTGTCTCGACCAGCCCCGGGAATCCAATCTGAAGCAATGGTTTCACATCCCCAGTAAGCACAGAAATAAGCATTTGGAAAATTGCAGTAGCTCCTTCCTGGGTTAGAACTTGGGCAAAAATAGTAACTTGATACATTCCAGCACAAACCATCAGTAGTTATTATTTCACATAGAGTAGTTTGGAAACTCGGTGCGCCGGCTGTAATGACAGTTCCGAGAATGGTTTGATCTTCCCACCTTATTAAATTCCACTTGTAAGGCTGATGGGGGTGGGCAGATCCATGGGTTATCAGGGTGGTAATAATGACCCCCATGTATTGTAGGAGGTGATTAAAACCCATCTCTCAAGGTGCTTTTAACCAGACCTTACTCAGCCTCTTTAGTGCTTCCCCACCATTTTACTCCTCTGCCTCGCTCGTCAGTTCGGTTGCAGCGAACTACGAGGTATCGATTCTTCTCGGCAGCAGCAGTATTCTTCAGGGGAATCTGAGAAATCGTCCGCACCTGTTTCAAAGAGATGATAAATAGGGTTTCCACCCACTCCCACAATACACAGCCAGTACACAATACTTATCGAGTCCGTTTTAGTGTCAATTTCAGGTCCTCAGGTCTTGGCACTATCTCCCACTTATCCTCGCAGACTGGTCCTCTCACGCGGCTGGCATGAGTCCACCCCTTCTCCGCTGTCCGGACAGCCGTCTCTGTGGTAAGCAGAACAACATAGGGACCTTCCCATCGTGGTGTTAAAGAAGTCTCTTTCCAAGTCTTAATTAAAACCTTGTCCCCGGGTTGTATCTTATGAATTGCTATGTCTAACAGAGGGCGTTGTGCTACCAAACCTTTCGCTCGGAGCTCCCTCTGTCGGTTCATGAGTTGTATTAAATAAGGTCTCAACTGGGCATCCTGTAACTGAGGGTGATCAAGTGGCAATTCCAAGTCATAGGGCATACCATATAACATTTCAAAAGGAGAAATTCCTACATCTGTCCTGGGTTGTGTCCGTATGTTTAACAGTGCAAGAGGTAAACATTTTACCCAAGAGGCTTTTGTTTCTAGCATTAGTTTAGTTAGTTGTTTTTTAATTTCTCCATTCATTCGCTCTACCTTTCCAGAACTTTGGGGATGCCACGGGGTGTGGTATTCCCAATTTGTTCCTAGAGCTTTCATGGTCTCTCGAGATACTTTGGAGACAAAATGAGGACCTCGGTCAGAGTCAATTGTTTCTACAATTCCATATCTAGGAATAATATTCTCAAGTAGTATTTTTACCACAGTTTGAGCTGTGGCCCTTGCCGTCGGAAAGGCTTCAACAAAATGTGTAAGATGATCTACAATCACTAATAGATACTTGTACCTCCCTGTTTTTGGAAGGTCTGTAAAGTCCAATTGAATTTTAGCAAAAGGTCGGTGAGCCAATTCCCGACCTCCCGATACCTTTTTTCTCAAGTGTTGGACGTTTACCTTTCTGCAAGTTAAACAATCATTTACAATTCGTTTTGCTATATTATAAATTCCAATACACATATACTTTATTGCGAATTGATCCACCAATGCTTGAGTTCCCCAGTGGGTATTTTCGTGAAACCTTTGTAATACCCTCAGAGCTGCGGATTTTGAAAGCATTTCCCGTCCATCGGGCAGCACCCATTTGCCTTTATCCGTTTCTTTTATCCCCATTTGAATCATTTTGCTCTTTTCTTGTAATGTGAAGCTAAATAGAGTATAAATTGGCCTATGATGGTAACAATGTGTATGTTTCCTCCCGTTCCCCCATTCATAATCATAGCATGGAAATTCCATTAAATCATTCCCGCAGTCTGAGCAGTCTTCCCTTGTTTTTGTAATTCGCATGGTCATTAGTGCCGCTCTTTTAGCCTCCTGGTCTGCCAAATTATTTCCTCTGATTTGAGGGGTGAGGCCCCTCTGGTGTCCTTTAATGTGTACTACAGCAATTTCTTTAGGTTCTCTGATAGCCTGTAAGACTTGGGTAATCAGTTCTTGGTGTACTAATCCCTTTCCCTGTGAATTAATGAGCCCTCGCTCTTCCCATATTTTACCAAATGTATGTACTACCCCGTATGCATATTTTGAATCTGTATATATTGTGCCACTTTTGCCCTTTAACAGTCTTAAGGCTCGCAGTACAGCATATAATTCGCAAGCCTGGGCAGACCAACTTGGACTTAAAGGTCCAGATTCGATTATTTCAAAAGTTTTCCCATTCACCAATGCGTACCCCGATTTCCGCTTCCCTTCCACTATTCGTGAAGAACCATCCACATATATCTGTTCCCCTATAAGTAACTCTTCTTCCTCCAAATCAGGTCTCAGTTTTGTTTGCTCTTCTATATGTTGGAGGCAATCATGTTCTAAGGGCTCACCCGGTTCCCCATAAAGAAACTGAGCAGGATTTTGCAGGGAAGTAGTTGATAATGTTAGTTTTGGGGAGGAAATTAAAATTCCTTCATATTTTAGTAACCTAACATCTGTAATCCATTTTTCTGCTTTTTGCTGTAGTACTCCCCGAATATTGTGTGGGGATATTACCTTGATTTCTCCTCCGAAGGTAATTTTCTGTGCTTCTTCTACTAATAAGGCAGCTGCTACTACTACCTGTAAACAACTTGGCCAGCCCCGACTAACCGGGTCCAGCAATTTGGATAAGTAAGCCACGGGTTTTTTACTCCCTGCCCATTCTTGGGCTAATACTCCATGTGCAGTGCCCTCATTGGTGTTAACAAATAAGAAAAACGGTCTCCTCAGATCTGGAAGACTCAGCACTGGAGGGCATGCTAATTCTTCTTTTAATTTTTCTAATTGTTTTTCATCATCTTTGGTCCATTTTAGCAACCCATCCTTAGTCAATTTTTTATAAAGAAATTTAACTTTGCCACTGTAATCTTCAATCCATTGCTTACAATAGCCAATCAACCCTAATAATTGTCGTACCTGCCTCTTAGTTCGTGGGGTCGTTAAAGCCAATATCCCACTGATTCTGTCTGGGTCTAATTTCTTAGTTCCCTCGCTTAGTCGGTGGCCCAAGTATTTTACCTCTCGTTCTACAAACTGCAGCTTCGATTTCGAGACTTTCAGTCCCTGCAAACTAAGAAAATTCAGCAGCTGTATGCTGGCCTGCCTAACAGTATCTTCGTCTTTCCCTGCTAATAACAAATCATCTACATACTGTACTAATGTTACTCCTGGTGGCTTGTCGTAGTTTTGTAAAATTTGCTCCAGGGCTTGTCCAAATAAATTAGGTGATTCAGTGAATCCTTGAGGAAGCACAGTCCACCGCAATTGCTGCTTTCGGTGGGTATCTGGGTCTTCCCATTCAAAAGCAAAATAATCTCTACTGCCTTCCTCTAGAGGACATGCCCAAAATGCATCCTTTAAATCCACTACGCTATACCACTGATCATCTGGGTGCAATTGACCTAATAGGGTATGGGGATTTGCCACAACAGGAAATCTGGTCACGGTTCTCTTATTAATTTCTCTTAGATCATGTACCAACCTATAATTGCCATCTTTCTTTTTTACTGGTAATATTGGAGTATTAAATGGAGACATACAAGGTTCTAGCAACCCTTGTTGCAATAACCTTTGAATTTCAGGTTTTAACCCTTGTCTGCCTTCCTCAGACAGGGGGTATTGTTTAATTCTCGTTGGTACATCTGGGTTGGTTATAGTTACCTTGAAAGGTTTAATCTTTAATCTTCCTACACTTTCTGGAGTGTACCAGACTTCAGGATTAATACTTTGCTCGTCCTCCGCTCTCAGAGGACACAACCTGATTTTTAGCTCTTTATCTACTACCTCTAAACTTATGCCTAATTCTACTATTAAGTCTCTCCCTAACAAGTTATATTCTGCTTCAGGCACCAAGAGTAAGGATCCCACCCCTAATTTAGAATCCGATTCAATTAGCACCTCTTTGATAACAGGGACCCCAAAGGGTTCCCCTTTTGCTCCAATTACTTGAACCTTTTCTGTTGAGATTTTACATCCTAAAGGTAGATTTTGGACTGTAGATCTTTCAGCCCCTGTATCTACGAGGAACTCAATTTCCTCGCGCTGGGGACCTACTTTTAACTTTATCAAGGGCTCAGTTTTCTTTTGGGTCCCCAGCAGATAGAGCCCCTGACACCCCTAGTCTTCCTTAAACATCTTCTCATCCTCCATTCTCAGTCGACACTGCTTCTTCTTATGACCTTTCTTATTGCAGTAAAAACAAGTCACATTCCTCAATCCTTCTGTCACTTTCCCTTCTCCCTCTAATTTTTGGCGAACCACCTTTAAATCTTTTCTGTATTCGCCTCTTCTCTGCCCCTCTCGCATCACGGCCATCATTATTCGTGCCTGCTTCTTCTCCTTTTCATCCTCCCTCCTTACATACACTTTCTGTGCCTCCCTTAGCAATTCGTCTAGACCTCGGTCTTGCCAATCCTCTATTTTCTCTAATTTTTTTCTAATGTCTATCCAAGACTTTGCTACAAACTGAGTTTTTAGCAAAGCCTCTCCCACAGGGGTTCCTGGATCTAGTCCCGAGTATAGTTGCAAACTTTTGCGTAATCTCTCCAACCATTCCGTTGGTGTTTCATCTTTCTTTTGTTGCTCATTAAAGGCCTTATTAATGTTTTGCCCTCTCGGGACTGATTCCCTAATTCCCTGAATGATAATGGTTCTAAGGTCCTGCATGTGGCCACGATGTACAGGGTCTTGATTATCCCAATTAGGTCTCTGTAATGGCCATTTAACGTCTGCTGCAGGACCTTGCTGGTGCTGCTGATCCCAAATTCGCATTCCAGCTTTTCTAATCATTCCTCTCTCTTCCGATGTAAATAATATCCCTAAAATAGATTGCATCTCTTCCCAGGTGTAGATATTGGGCCCTAAGAACTGATCTACTCGTTCTGCCACCCCTAAGGGGTCCTCCAATAGGTTTCCCATTTCTTTCTTAAAATCTCGGACATCTCCGGAGTTCATAGGGATGGCTACATATCCCATACCGGGTTGTGGTCCTCCCATTGCTATTTCCCTTAGTGGATACAATCCCTCTTTGTTTTTAAGCTGCTGTCCTCTGGCCTGACTCCTAGTTATTGGTCCCTGAACACTAGAGTCAGAGTCGCTGTCGGCATCTCCCTGGGGCTGCAGATTAAGAGGCCCGAGAGCCGGAGGGGCTGCAGGTGGGGTTGGTGAAACATAGGGAGGCGGTGAGGCTGGGATCTCTAATTCTCGGTTTTTCTTACGCTTCCCGTCCCCTCCTTTTTCTTTTAAAGGGTATAATTTGGTCTGGGTTTCCGAACTGATCCACAACTGTGCATACTCACTTTCTTCTAAATTAAAGGGTTCCTTTGAGTTCACATAAATATTTAGGGCCTGGCAAACCCAATCGTCAAAGGACCCAAATACAGGCCAGTAAAGGTGGTCTCGAATCTGTTTACCACCCCAAACTTCAATGCAATAATGTATCATTTTTACTTTATTCCTTCCCTGCCTAAAAGGGGAATCATCCCAATTTTTGATCATTAATCCTAAAGGACTGTCTGGAGGAATAGGGGGTAACCTAACGTCTGTCGTTACCCCGCCCATGGGACCAGAAGGCTTACTCTTCTTCTGTCCCATCTTCTGGAGCGCCTTCACACACACACACACAAATCGCTTCCCCCTTTTCGTGGCCCAGTCCCTCGCGGGATGTGGGAACCGCACTACCGAGGGGTCCGCACTCGCTTCGTCCGCAATTGGACGTCTCACAACGCCACGCTCCAGGATACCCAACCCCAACCGAACGGATCACCGGCCTATACTTACTCACTCCTGAGTCTTCGTTCGGTCTTCGTGCACAAAGATTACTAGGGGTTGCCGGCTTTTATTTGCTTGCTGCCGAATTTAGGGTTCGTCGGTGAAGGGTTTGAGTGAAAGTAGTCCAAACGAAGGCCGCTGAAATCAGCGGGGCGCCCCCTCCGAAGGTCTTTCAATCAACTTGCCTTCATCCGAGTCACGGCACCAAATTTGTTATAAGTTGCCCCCTTAATTAATTTTCAGAGAGCATTGCATTAATAATAGAAAGGAATTTATTGAGTAAGCAACAGCAAGCAAAACAGCGCTGGGCGGCCGGGGAGTCTCGGCTCCGCCAACGGCGCGCACCTCACCCCTCCCAGGGTCCCTTTTTATATCTTGGTGATTTCAGGATTACGCAGCACATCTTGGTGTATTCTGCGACTGCGCGCACTGTTGCTAGGGGGTCGTCTCTGTCCCTCTGGTGGTCGTAAAGATGAAGGCCGTAGTCTTCCTCAGCATTGTGGTTCAGCTTCTTTCTTTATTTGGTCATGTTGGCCCAGCGTGGGACAGGAAGGCGAAATGTTGATACACTAGTTTAACAACTTATCAGGAGATGGTTACATGAACTTTGCAGCAGTGTTTTCTAAACAAAAGAGGCTACTGAGATTCAGAAGGAGAGAAGGGGAGAGGGTTCTCTTTTTGTTACATTAAGCAAAGGAATTTTCATAGTGTCTAGCTAAGCATTATACATCTCCTTACTTCAGCAGGAAACAACAGAACTCCTTGTTTTTATAATACAAAAGACAATGAACAAACATTTATGGTGTATGTATTACACCTGTCAGGCGTGAAGGAAAGGGATCCCTTCTGGGAAGATGCTGTGGGCTTGCTGAGGCTCGAAGAACAGACGGTGCTGGCTGCTACCAGCGTGCTGCAGCAGCGGCAAGACAGAGCCGTGGTGGTTTTCCTCAGCTGGGCAGCTGAGCTCCAGCACAAGCGCTCTCTCCCTGCCCCTCCTCCAACGCCAAGGGGAGAAAAGAGGCTGGCAAGGGCTCAAGGGCTGCCAGAAGGACAGGGAGATCACTCCACAAGGAGCGTCACGGGCAAAGCAGGCTCAGCACAGCCTGTTCCAGTCCAGCCCGGGGCCTGCTCCTGCGGGGGCTCTCCACAGGCCGCGGCCTCCTCCAGGCCACAGCCACCTGCTCCACCGGGGGCTCCTCCAGCCACAGGGGGGCTGCAGCGTGGAGATCTGCTCCACGGGGGACCCATGGGCTGCAGGGGGACAGCCTGCTCCACCAGGGGCCTCTCCCTGCACAGGCCGCAGGGGAACTGCTGCTGTGAGCCTGGAGCACCTCCTGCCTCCTGCTGCACGGACCTTGGGGGCTGCACAGAGCTTTCTCACTCCTCCCTGAGCCAGACGCTGCTGGGCAGCAGCTTTTGTTCCCTTTCTTAGATGCAAGACACCTTCTTAAATTCAGTCCAGCCAAGTAGGAAAAGTAAATGTGGACAGCTGTATCTTGGCAAAGAAGATAGTAGGGAGCAAGGAGGTTCAGCAGTCAAGATGGAAGGTGATGCCATGAGGCTTACAGGCTAGTAATGTTCTAGTGAAACCCAGCCTGAAGAAGAAGAAACCTGCCTGACTACTTGATGTGAATAACAGACTCTGTTCAGCTCTTTCCTAACATAGAAACGGTGCTGACTGCTTCTTCAGAGTAACAGAAGTTCGTGATACTACTGAAATAGTTGTGGTTCAGATGTAGATCTGATTTCTCCTAAGCACACTGAATTCACAACTGTTGATCCTCCAGAGGAGGCTTTGCAATTGAACACCTGGAGAATAGGTAAATTTCCCGCTGTTGCTCTCCTCTCCTCTTGTTTTGTTTTGTTTTGTTTTGTTTTGTTCCTAGTAGCATAGGCTTAAGACTCTGAAGAAACAGGCTGCTTTTTTTCATTTCCAGCACTGGCTGTTCCTCCTGAGCCCCGCCTTCTATTTTTGCAGTCACAGGATATGTGAATGTAAATTCGTGGAGAGAGGTAGAAAACTCTTTCAACTGGTGTTTTTTCGGCTATGTGGGGAGAACAAATAGAGTGGCTTTGAATATTCTGGCTCTTATTCAGAGCAGCAGGTGGAGGGAGACAGATGCGTTTGCTTTTTTAGTGCAATGGCTTCAGAAGCAAGAGGGGAAAAAGCACTTTCTCTGGGAGCTGAAGAAGGTGTCCTAATCACAGGAGAGGTTTCTAAATGGCATATCTTTGCGAGGGTTCCTGTAGTCCAGAGGTTTTTGTTTGTTTGTTTGACGTTGGAAGGTTTTACTCTTAATATTCACGTCCTTCAGCAGAAGTGAGAAATGTGATTTTATTTTGTGCAGTGTCGTGGACCCTCCGAAATCTCCTGGGAATGATGAATACCTCGCATCGTACCAATGTGATGACGGTGGAGACAAGGAGAAAGCAAGAAGATCAAAAGAACGTGACCTCATTTCAAAAGAAACCGTTTTGTACGGCAAAGAGTCTTGTGAGCCTGGTGAGAAATTGCGGCATACTTCCTCTCTCAAGTCTGACACTGAATGTAGCTCTAAAAACCTTTCCTCCTCAGCTGTTACAGAGAGATGCCAAGATACAAAGGACAAGACTAAAACCACTGAGAAAGAGCATTACCAAAGCAAGAGGGAACATGCTCCTAGTGAAGAGAAGGAGACTCAAAAAGCAGGTCCTTCCAGCAAGAGAAGGATAAAGTTGAATACAAAGAATACAAACGTGAGCTCCTGATTGGCTTCATGCTGAACTCTGTGCTGTTCTTGTCCTAATCTTGGTCTCTCCATAGATAATATGGTTTAAATCCAAATAGAATCGTGCGATGAGGAAGATCTCACTGCAACAAATTCAACATCTAAAATCAAAGTTGACATTTTCCGTGATTTTCTTCCTGAGCAGAAGATTGCAGTACTCCTTTTATATTAACGTAGAGATTATTTCAAACTGTCTTGAAGTGCTTGATGACTTAACAGTCTGCAGATTTATTATCAAATCAAAAAAACCCCGACTTGGTAGACTATTTTTTTCCCAGTTTTGAATGACCACTAGGAAGAAGGTTATTCCGGCATCAAGAAAGTCATGTGGAATGTAACAAAATTTACTGAACCAGTAAGTAAAACTTATATTTTTCTATTAGTTCCATTGTTTCAACTCTTCAGACACTTATGGATGGCATAGATAACAGAGGGGAGATCGTGGTAATCGGAGCTACCAACAGACTGGATTCTATAGATCCTGCTTTACGAAGACCAGGACGCTTTGGCAGACAGTTCCTCTTCAACTTGCCAAATAAAGAGGTGAGAACTTAAATTCAACGTTAGTGCTACCATGGCAAAGTCCAACTTTATAGGAAAAAAAAATAATTGACAACTTGAACAAAAGAGTGATACGTGGAGACACTGCGTTGTTCCATGGAGGGCAAATCTGGTACTGGATATATATGGTCAGGATGATACCACCAAGTAGTTAGTTCTATAATCAAACCTTTCATTCCCAAAGTTGTACCTGTTTGCTTAATTATTTAGTCCACTTGGGTGTTTTCATCATGAAGTTGTATTTTTGGTCTCAATCCTTCACTTATGAATGGATACGGGACGTGTTTGCATTTGATTGTGCCCCTGCTCAGTGGTAGTAGTTTGAGTCATAATTCTTTTCTTCTTTATAGTAATTGTAGCAATTGGAAGCATTGTGCCAGAAGTGCTTTCTGTGAATTTACTGACTGGAAAGCAAATGTGATGAAGTAATGAGACTGTCCCAATGAAAGCTTGCTAAGCTTTAGAGAAGTTTTTTGGACAGCAAAGAAATGTTTCTGGATAAATTTTTCATTACAGTATTTTCCTCTGGGTCCTTAGGTCTCGTAGTTTGGAACCTTGTTATTGAAGCTATAAATGCCTTTTCTTTCACTGTAGGTTCCTAGAAAAAGTTCAGTATAACAAATAAGAAATATTCAATTTCCTGGTTGACAATGCAGAGTGTATATTAAATAACTGTAAAATACTTGAAAGTTGAGCAAGTAAGAAAAGTGTATTAGTAGATGAGGGGTTTTGAGGGAGGACTGTTTTGTTTTTTTGTTGTTTGTTTGTTTGCCTTTTGGTTTGTTTGTTTCTTGCTGGTATTTTTAAGGAAAACTTGGGACAAGCTAAAATGCAATGATTTTGCCTCCAGGCTAGAAAAGAAATTGTCAAGATTCATACTCGTGACTGGACCCCTCAGCCACCGGACATGTTGCTTGATGAACTAGCTGAGAAATGCATTGGTAAGACTGAAACAGAAACGGATTCTTGCTTGTGACCAAGTTGTAAAGAACCTTAGCTTGTACCAGGCAGTACCCATGCTCTTGTGCCTTGTTGCACAACTAGTCAACGAGGCAGCTGGCACGCCTTCATAGCAATCTGAGTGAGATGCTTTCATCTATTTACTCTTTGTTGTCGTTCCTCTTGTTGTCTGAGAACATTAAATGGTTCTGGGGCATCTTCCTCAAGAGTATAGTTTTTGATGAGGAGTCTGCTTCAGCTGCATAAGCGCAGGATATCAGGCAGTGAGCAACATGAAACTTCCCTGCAGAGCGGTAGCACTTTGAATTCCCTGTTAAGCTGTTTGGTTTTGGCATTACAAATTCTTTAAATGTTGCATGTTGTAAACCTGGGCCTTGACTGATGTAACGTTTGATTTTTGTTTGTTAGGATACTGTGGTGCAGATATCAAATCCCTCTGTACTGAAGCTGCGCTGTGCTCTCTACGCCGATGCTATCCTCAGATTTATGCAAGTAGGGAGAAGTTGCTACTAGACGTTAATTCTATTAAAATAAAAGCAAAGGACTTTTTCATGGCTATGAAGAAGGTTGTTCCAGCTTCAAACCGGATCAAGGCTTCACCCGTACAAGCACTATCACCCATTTTCAAGCCACTTTTTCAAAGATCAGTAGAGAATATTTTACAAGTTGTGCAGAAGATCTTCCCGCATGCACAGCTTGCACTAAAGGAGGACCGACAGCAAGGTATAACCACAGCATCCACTTCTTTATAATTCTGCTAAAGCAAAAACTTGTGGTTTGTGCAATCAACTTAAACCTTTCAGACATAATGGTGGTAGAATTTTATTATTTGCATGTGCATGTCTTTCTTTTGGGCAAGTCTGGAATACAACACATAGGTTTTATTGTGGATTCGAAACTGAAATGCCAAATGGAAGTTCTGAATGACTCAATACACAGTAAAGGACGATGTGTTCTCTACTGAAGCATCCTGCTTCTGACGGCAGCTAAGATAATTAGCATTTGTAGAGGTTGACTTGAGGTTTGAAGTATAAGGCACCTATTTTTCTTTAAAAAATCAAAACTCAGATCTTTGGAGGGGAAGCATTTCTAGGTCAATGTTTCTAATTCCTTTCTGAAGAATGTCAGGACCAGGATACAAGTATACCTGGTCTAAGCTAAATATTGTTTTAGCTATCGTCATTTTTAACCAGTCTCCTAATTTAAATGTTTGTGGATCGTACTATACACGTGAGATCAATTAGCATTGATACTTACTAGATGAATGGAATTCTGTGGCCATCACATCCTTTATCCCCGTGCTTTCATTGTGGGAACCTCCTCCAGAAAGAAATGGTCTTGTTTGTTTTTGTTTTTTTTTTTTTATCTATTTAGCAACTGCAGAAATTGTTCGTAATCTCCTTTATTCTAAGGGGGAGAAAAAAATCACCAAGAGTAGCGTACCTTATACGTACACATCAGTGGGACTTAGTACAGCTTTGTAGGGCCTTGTGCCATCTCCTTAGATCTGTGGTGGGCTGAACTCTAGGAAATAGCTTTCAGTGTGTGCTCTCAAATGAAGAAAGGGTTTTGGCACTGATTTAGAAGCTGTATTAATGGAAGAGAAAGAGACAAAGGCTATTCAGGAAAGTTAACAAACCTCTTTTGCCTTTCAGAGCATTTCAATCCTATTTTACAAGATGATATGTTTGACAGTGATGACGATGCATCCTTGGTTTCTGGAGATGAATTAAAAGATGGAATGCCTAACGGACCAGAGAAAAAATGCCTCTGTTTCAGCAGGTAAAGAAAGATAGATCCCTGTTATGTTTAAATTCTCAGGTCTGCTGAGTCTTTGTAAACAGTTCCAGCTGTTAAAAGTGCGAGGGGTGGTAGACGAAGGGGCAACATCAAGTTTGTGTGTTGAAGGGGTGCTTGGTATTCACAAGAAGAAAGGGTGGAGGGACTAAAGTTGTAATGAAGTTGCTCTGAATGACCAAATTGAAAAGCCCAGGCTTCTCTTCGTAAGCCAAAGTGATCCGTAGACTACCAGAACACATTGACTTAATCCATGGCATTCTTTGAAAGACTCGAGACCACATAAATGTGCTGTCTGTCCTTTTAGCTAAAAATACCCCAACTTCATGGGTTTGTGTTGCCACCTTTTGCCCTTCTGTTTTCCAGGATTGTTAAACCAGTAGTGAATTATGTAGCAGAAAGAAAACTGAGAAAGGGCTTGTTAAAACACCTTGAGAAAAAATTGAATGGTGTCTTTATTTGTTAAGCCACCAAGTTGTGTTAATCTTGTGATATTTTAGTATGGAAGTCATGCAAGCCCACAGTTGGAAAGTTAGATCATGTTGTCACAGCTGGATCAGTTATTTTTCTCCGTTTCTATTGCTGTGCTGTCCAGAAGATTTTCTGTCCTCTAGAGCAAGGCTAAGTCTCTAGCATCTTTGATTTAAGCCAGCAGAGGTACAGCCTGATTGTAGTGGGGAAACAAATGCTCCTCACCAATTTATTTCCTAGTAGTAAAGCAAGATTGCAGGGATATTAATTTGCAGTCTTGGTTTAGTAAGGAATAGGAAACACAAGGGAAGAAGATGAAACAAAGGGAAGAAGGTGAAACAATTGGAATGACTGAATAACTTAACTGGAAATCTTACATGTATTTAATGTACCGCTGCCATTTGGAGTATTTGGGGAAGGAAAAGAAAGTCTATAGGAAAATTACTTGGAACATCTGTGTGTCTATTCAGCACCTCATTTATAAGCTTGTTTTCTTAACTCTTGTTCTAGGAGTGCTTTCTGCGAACCAACATCATGCCAGCCCCGTCTGCTAATAGTAGGAAAAGAAGGGTACGGCCAGGTTTCTTACGTGGCACCCGTGGTGTTGCATGCTTTGGAGAAGTTTCCTGTTCACACCCTGGACCTTTCTGTTCTGCTTACAAACGTTGCACCGCCAGAAGAAATCTGTGGACAGGTACCTTTTTTCTTTTTCTTCTCATCGGATTCACTGACTGTATGTAAAGGATCAATTGAGTTGCAAGTAAGGTGAGCAAAATTAATTGGTAATGGAGGTGGCCTTGTTTTAATGTACCCGGATGTTTGCTTCTGTCTGAAAATCCCCTTTTCTTTTAGACAGCACCACAAACAATCTGGATGTTGTACATGTCGACATTTTCCATACCCAGTTTTACAGTGAGGCTGTTGCTAGCAGCTCAGGAAGCTGGGCGGTGTTGCTAATAAACATCTCTTTGTGGAAAGAAATGCTGCTCATGTCACTGGGATCCAGAAAGTAGTTCTCATTGCCTCCTAAGACTGTGTGCTCCCAGTAGATGGCTCTGTATCAGACTGCATGTCGGCTACTTTTTGTAGCCTTCTTCTAAATTATATTAGTAAGGCAACCAAGGTTTGGGGCTTCTGTTTGTTTTGTTTTCACATGGACATACACAACTTGTGCTGTTGCAGTATGTGCAATAAAAGCATTAACATTCAGAAAACACTTCATTTGCACGGTGATGTGGTTTTAACTAGAAAAAATGAACAGATTTGGTGTTTTTACTTTTAGGCAGGAAATCCATTTTCTTGTTTGGCATCACTACCTTAAAATATTTTTACCTTTAGTGGAAACGTTTGAGAGCCATACAAGTAAGGACAGACATGTTACACGACTGAATACTGATGTGTCCCTTAAGAGGGACTTTTCCTTTCTTTGTTATGCGATGATTGTGGCTGTGGCCATATAGCTACGGTGTCTAGCCACTGCCTGAATATATCCTTCCCATCTTCTGACTAGAGTTCTCCGAATACTGATAATCTGAAAGGGTGCACAGAGAAATTCCTTATGTGAAAGGATGCTTGCCACTCTGTTCACGCAGTTTCATTTCATGGGGCAGTCAGATGGCTATGTAGCTATGTATTAAGAGGTTATTGTACGTGTTTTAGTTTTCTTACCCAAGCTTTCCTTTTCACTAGCTGATCCGAAATGCTCAGAAGACAGCACCAAGCACAATTTATGTCCCAGATATCCATTTATGGTGGGACAACGCTGGACCTACCTTGAAACTTACTTTTCTAACTCTACTACGTAACATTCCAGCATTTTCGCCAGTTTTGCTGCTTGCTCCATCTGATGTACGTCACTCAGATCTCCCAGAAGAGGTATTTGTCAATACTTTCCTTACTATTTCTTCAGTGTCTTGTAATTTATGAATGCTTTCAGCATCAAAATGCTGGGCTTTCTTAAATGCATGCTGTTATTACTCAGGCACCCTAACAAATCACTTAA
Source organism: Netta rufina (assembly GCF_964035555.1). NCBI lineage: Eukaryota > Metazoa > Chordata > Aves > Anseriformes > Anatidae > Netta > Netta rufina. The sequence goes on along the minus strand of NC_140142.1, from coordinate 11,487,062 downwards.
AATTTGCTTAGAGAAAAAGATACTGTGAAAGCATCTGCTTAAGGTTTTTTCTGAGTCAAGCAGGTGACTTTCACCCCCCTTCTCACACATGCAAATAATAAATTAATACAATAATTCTGGTGGCTACAAAGTGGTTCAGTCAAGAATATGCAGTGCTTGAAATGACAAGAGGATGTTTTTACTGAAGAGATTTCTTCTGACAGTCTGCCATTCCATGCTATGTTGGGTAAACTGCTAATAATGCAATTTAGTAGAGAATTGAAACACTTTGATTAAAAAAAAATAAGTAAATCAGTTTCTTTCTTCATATAGGCCAAAGCTTTCCAAGCTGGAAAGCTGAGTTCCAATTTCTGCTAAAGTAACTTTGGAATCAAATTCTAGTTGTATTCCTAAATAAACTGTAGTAAAAGTAGGTGCAGAACTTCATCGACTTCTGAGAGTTTACATTAAGGGAAGGTGCCCAAAACAGGACCATGCTGTTCTCATTCTGATGATTTGGTCTCAGTCATTGGGGGAAGAGAACGGGTCTTACCTAGACATGTTTATTATCAACTGCTTTGAAAGTGCTTGAGTTCCCACAGAAGTTTTTGTACAGGCTGTAAATTCCTTCTAAAATAAGTAGTGAAATTCCTCACCTACCTTTTATTACTAGAACTTGAAAATGGAGGAAGACGTAGAGGTACTAGCTACTTCAGACACCTTTTGGTAGAGAAATAAAAACTCAGCAAAAAGCCCTCACTTGTCTGCTGAAGCCTTTCTCTTCCCTCTATAGCCATAAAGGTTCTAAGTAAAGGATGCAGCAAGGCAAGTAAATACAAAGGAGGCGCTGTTGGATGTGGTGAAAGCCATTACTTTACCAGTGTAGCGTACAATCCCTTCAGCGAGCTTTAATTCTACAGGTGATTCTTAAAGGTGATATTTGAATTTGCCGTGCCAGCCTGTGAAAATGTAGCCTTTTAAGGCCAGGAAGATAACTTTTTTCAGTTTGTGTTCTTCAGGTTATTCTTAATTTGAAAAGGTACTCGTCTTTTTGGAATAGAAGATGAGTTTTTTGTGGCCTTATATCTGAAATGTCTCTCCTCCTTCTGCTTTAGATCCAAAAATTATTTAATACGGAATTTGGAGAAGTGTGCAATATTGAGTTGCCTGGTAGGGCAGAGAGAGCATCTTTTTTTGAGGACGTAATTCTAAATGAAGTGGCTAAGCCTCCTGTAAAGAAAAGAGGTGAGGAGGATATAAGAAGTACATCTAAAACTTTCCTATCGAAGTTACTAGCTCTTCGGGCTTTGCTTTGGTGGTCATTTTCTGTCAGTAATTTGTCATATGCTTGTATTTGAGTACTGTAAATTGGCTAATTTTTCCTGATGAATTGAAGTTGATTGGACATTGGAAGTCGTGCCTGTAGCACCACCAGCTGAGCCTCAGAAGCCACAAGAGGAAGAAGTAGGGATGCTGGAGGAGGAAGAGGAGGATACCTTGCGTGACCTTAGAATTTTCTTGAGGGACGTTACTCACAGACTTGCCACTGACAGACGTTTCAGGGAATTTGCAAAGCCTGTTGACCCACAGAAGGTAAAGTAGTGCTGATCTGTGTGTGTCTGTAACTTCTCAGTGTTCGTACTTCTCAGCGTTTTGGGGAAGGTTCAACTTTGTTTTTAGGGCTGCACTGTAAGGATTTTGCAAGAAGCAGAGGCAGTGCTTTTACTTCTGCTGACTCTCAAATGTGTCTTATGGGATTATTCGCTGAAAGCCCTGGTTTCATTCTAAAAAGCCAGTCCAAATGCCAACACAGTTTGCTCGTGAAAAGGCTTTGATATGTAGGCGTGTCACAGCACTGAAAAGCACAGAGATCTTTCCTTATAATTACAAACAGTATTTACAGGACTACTTGAGTGAAGTCTAAAGCCCTTTCTTGGACTGTCAGTTCCTGTGGGAACAGGAATGGGAGCAGCAGTTTGTAAAAATAAGTTTTGAGATCCTGTTCTCTGTTTCATCTGGAACTCCTCAATAGGAATCAACCATAAGTGCAGTGTGTTTTCTTTTTCCTCCAATTGGCTGCTTAGATGCCTTTTTCTCCTTAATTGATGAGATAAGCCTAAACTAGGGGCGTATATTTCAAAGACAGATGTAACTTGAATATACCTGCGGATCAGCAAAGTCGTCTTCATGTGGGCCTCCACTGGCTTTTCTTCCCCTTTTTTCCTAGGTTCTTGAGCTGTGAAAAATCTAGACAGATACATATGTCCTCATCTGAACTGGTCATTAGTCTCCTCTTCTGGTCTGAGGGAAGAAATGAGCACCTCAGGGCCCAGTTATCTCATTCTAAAGTAGATGCCTGCAATAGGTACTTCACAGGTGCAATTCATGCACCTTTTCCTCAATGTCGACAACAAAGAGAATGCCGGATGGCTTGCTCAGCTTTCACTGTTGTGATTTTCTGAAGCAAAGTGAAATGAATCTCCCACCCTCAGTGTTTCTTCTCTACCATGCACGTGCTTCTGACCTCCCTACTTCTTGTTGTCCTCTCGTGGCCGCGCTAATGAAAAATGAAAAAGCCCTTCCATTTTTGAGAAGCAAACTGGTAAATTTCAGCATCTTCTGATGCATCGCAAATGTTCAGAGTTTTTAGGAAGTCGTTTATTTAAAGTCTTCAGAATAATTTTGGTAGACAGTGTGCAAGGTTAAGAAAACCTCTGAATGCTTGTATTTGATCTGCAGGTACCTGACTATGCCACAAGGATTAAAGAGCCGATGGATCTTTCAACAGTTCTGACTCAAATTGACTCGCGCCAGTACCTCGCTGCCGGAGACTAGCTGAAGGACATCGATCTAATCTGTAACAATGCCTTAGAGTACTACCCGGATCAAAGATCTACAGGTGAGGATGTGCTTTTTAGCCCTAGTTTAAAAAATCTGTCGAACGTATAGATGGATAAATGCTGTGTGCGGACAATAGACTTCGGATGGATTAGATGATTTTGGACGTCCACAGAGTACATCTCTTACCACATTGTAAATATTTTATCATTTTGCTACTTGGGCATGGAATTGTGATATAAGTGTTCCCCAGGAACTTGTGTTTTTGTTTTAATTAACTTCGATGTTGTTATGCTGAAAATATTCACTGAGAGAACCTTTCGGAACCAAGCTATGAAGAAAGCAATTTTCTTCTGTGATCAAAACAGTTTCATTGGTTGGTAGACAACATTCAGTTAAAGTGTGTAAAATTTCAGATCGTCACAGCGCCTATGTTTTGCAAGACACTGCATATTCAATGGTGAGGAACGAAATGGATACAGAGTTTAGACGACTTTGTGAACAAATTAAAGAATCTCGTGAGAAAAGAGGTACGTGCTTTAACGCTAAGGATTTGAAGACTTGTCTCTGCATTTGTAACTGAAAATGCATGACGAAGATCTTTGGTATCTATTCTTTCTTGCAAGGTCGCACCTCTGCAGCGTGTGCTCCATGCGACAACTCCAAGTCACCACAGCAGAACCCTGCTACTGAAGACGAGAAACCAGATGAAGAGAGTAATGAAAATGAGGAGATGCCAGCGGCACCTGTAGATGCCAGTACACCCATTTCTAATGGCAAGTTGCATTTTATTCAGCTGCTCTTGTCATTCATACCTTCTCCGTTCTTGAGGCGCAACAGGTGTCTCTGATGCCTGGCTCTTTATGGCAGAGGTAGTTTGTTTTCAAATTGACTTCCAAATGGGAGAGAGAAATCCAGAGGTCATTCATTCAATATAGTGATGAATTAAAGTTCAAAGAAAGTTGGTTCATTTGATGTACTCTTACTGGAACTTCATTTTGTAAACAGAACGACCCCCCACTCAAGGATATCACAGCTTCCCACCCATACTAAAAATGATAGTACTCACCCTTGTAGGAGCAGCAATGTGAAGAAGGTCAAGGGCAGTAAGAAGGGTTCGAAGCTTTGATATAACAAGCCTTTCACTTTTTTTGACAGAGCTCCTAATAAGCATCTTTAGCAAGGTCTGGAGATGGGAGAAAAACTCAAACTAGATTTTAATTCTAGGATGTATAATGTCAAGCTTGACTGTTCCTCTGAACAGTCAATTGAATTTAATTTTTTTTAATTTAAATTAATTAGTTTAGTTTTTTTAATTTAAATTCAACTGAATTTAAAGTTTTGAATTTAAATTCCAATTGAATTTATTGAAAAAATTCCAATTGAATTTAATGTTTTGTTGTTGTAGTTTTTCACGAAACACTAAGTTTATGTGAAAGGTTTTGCTGCAATATCTTTTTGCCAAGGATATTGAGCTTAAGTTATCCACAAGAAAACGGTGGGGAGAGGGAAGCTTTAGTTTTGAAAGCTTTTTTTTCTTTTTTTTTTTTTTTCTCTCCAGGTTTTTCTTGAGCACAGCAGCGTTTCAGTGTCTGCCTGCCATTAGTTGCCCCACTACCAAGTCAGGAGGGTCAATTAAACTTGCGTGAGGCAGAATTTCTTTATCTGAATCTACGTGGTTCACATAAATATATTCCTGTTTCCTTCTTTCCCTAGGATTATTCTTCTCCCAGTATTGAATGTTTCAACGGACACTGTTTAAGATCAATGAGCAAAAGCATCCTGCGGTGTTCAGTCTCCAGCTTTGAAGAAAGTATGGCGATACTGAGGGGAAAAGACAAGAGAAGACGCTTTTCAAGGTACTGTATTTCTATATGTTCAATCTCTGTTCGATTTGTAGATTGAAAAGCAAGAGAGAAAGCGTGTGCAGTGAGTTGTGGCCTGATAAACCTCCGGCTAAAATCAGCAGAGGCCTAAGAGCATGCTGATGGCGTACCAGTACCTTAAAACTAGAATCCCTCTTCTCAGTGAAAGTCTTCTGCTTTTCTAAAAAAAACATGTTTTTTTCCCCAACCCCTTTGAGGTGTTGTTGTGGTTTAACCCGGCCGGCAGCAAAACACCACACAGCCCTTCTGCAACCCTCCCACCTCCCTCTCTGGGATGGGGGAGAGAAATGGGAAAGTGAAGCCTGCGAGTTGAGATAAAGACAGTTCATTAAGACAGGAAAATAATAATGATGATGATGATGATGATAGTACTGCTACTAGTAATGTGTACAAAACAAGTGATGTACAATGCAGTTGCTCACTACACGCTGACCAGTGCCCAGCGTAACCCCTAGCAGCCCGGCTGCCCCGCCCTATCCATGGTGCAGCGTGTTGCCATAAGGCATAGAATTCTTTGGCCAGTTGGGGTCGGCCATCCTGAGTCTGTCCCCTCGCAGCTGTTGCTGTGCGCCGATTCTGATCGCTAGTAGGACAGTGAGACACCGAAAGGTCCTTGGCTTGTTGTAAGTACTGCTCTGCAGCAATTGAAACATCGGGGTGGTATCAGCACTCTTCTAAACATCCTTTCACACATCCTCAGCCAAAACATAGCAACCTACCCGCTACTAGGAGGAGAACTAACTCTGTCCTAACTGAAACCAGGACATGTATCTTTTCCACTTGGGTGCTATTGCTCATAATTTTGAGAATTCAACATGAGCAAGCTAGGAAATGTGGGTACATACAGAACCGCGTGTATATGGTACGCAACAGACTTGGGATGTGGATTCTGCGTGAGGCCTACAGGCTTCTCTTTGTATACCATGGAGCATTGGCTTGTAAACATGGTGAAATTTCCCATCCTTGATGGGTCTAATACAACAAGTCTTTTCTCCCTTCTCTGCCCGGTCCTCTTTCTTAATGTAGGCAGTTGAGAAAGCCAAAATTGGAACGAAAAAAAGAATATAACACAGGTAAGTGGCTGTAAGTCCCCGGGATACCTATTTGCGCTGGTTACTGAAGAGGATGGCACTTGGTCACTCCATGGCTTTCATTTGGCCCCAAAGCCTTCTGTAGTCAGCTGAATTCACTCCTCAGTGACTTTTCTGTGAAGAGAGGTAGGTGCAAATAGGAGATTTTATGAATTCCTTGGGGAGGGAGCAGTGTGAATTGCAGCTTGGTAGGCACAAAGCAAACTGTTCTAATTGTGCAAAGGAAATCGATACTTGATAAGTTCAAACTTAGTTTTATAGCTGGCAAGCACAAAAGTAAACCTTAGCTGTGATCCTAGCAGCACAGTGGTGTAGCTCTTCCCTTCCCCTTGTCCTCTTGGCTCTTTTAATGACAGTGCAAGCAACAAACCTGTGCCAAAGGGTGCTGTATGGCAAACAATGGGCAGGCTTTTTTCTAAAAAGCACGAGTTTGAGTTATCTGGTGTTTGGGTGTTTCTCTTGAAACGATTCTTCCCTCCTTGAGCTGTTAGATCCTAATGCAGGAAATGGAAGTGCTGCATGCATAAACAGAGTAATCAAACATACACCTCTTAGGAAGAGGCTTGCAATGTCATAGTGTTTGTTTTGAGCACTGTTAGATACAGTTTGACATGACTGGAGTGAAAACACCTTAGAGAAAGGTGTTGATTGTTCTCACTTTTCCAAGACAGAAATAACTGGAGTAGATTTCCCTCCTGCATGGAACAAAAGTTGCACGTTTGTTTTTGTCTGGCTAGCTTTCAGTCTCTTTAAAAATTTCCCTACAGGTCCCAGTTTTAAGTAGACAGTTTAAACGTGCAGAGCGATGAAGAAGTGGAATGCAGTGGTTGTGACACCAACTTCTGATCTGAAATGTAAAGAAAACTCAATCCACTTCAGGGTGCCTTTTTTGTTTGTCTGTTTCCATTTTACAAGAGCAACGGTGAAATAAGGAGAATCCCATCTTCACTGTTTCAAAATGCTTTGTTTCTGCGTTTCAGTCACCAGAACATTGAGGAGTAGAGCTGGTGCAAAAACTGTGAGACGAGTCCACGGAGAAAACAGGGACTTGGAGCTGCGCCGCAGCTGTAGAGTCGGACACAGTCGGTACTCGACTACTAACTCGTCCATTCTATTTGACAAACTTATGACAAAGGAAGTCATCTTTTCTTGCAGACCTCTTAGAATGATCTTTCTTAGCAAGCCTTTGCACTATGGCATGATGTTGGCCTCGACTTGCTCTTTATTTTGACAGCAAAGAGGTATGGCTGCTCCTGGCATTTCCTTCATGTTTACAGGGAGACACCGTTACCTGGCTAGATAAACAGATTTTCTTGAAGGTGCTATTTCAGCATATAAGAATTGATTTAAAAAACAACAACAAAAGTGCTTCATGGCTTGCTAGTTTTGTAATCTCACATTTCTCCAGGAATACTTGATTTGCTGCATTTCACCATTACACTCGTCAGCGCCGCTGATTCTGGTTTATCACTATTTGCATTGCAAATCTCCTTGTCCAAAGCTTAAACTGATGTATGCACTGCTTGAAAACAAAACCTGAAGTTGCAGAGCAGTAGACTCAAGTCATTATGTTAGCCGCTGTGTAACCATACTGCTTTCCAAACATAAGATGTCCAGCTTATTTTGTTTCTATGAAGAGTTTAAACGGCTCCCGTTAAGCAAAGATGTCCCCACACTGATACTATTAAGCAAGGATTCCACCTCCTTTGGCTGAGGTCTGCTCCCTTACTCACATTCGAACATTCATCCAAGTAGCCTGCAATTCCACACTCTCGGGGGAAAGTCCATAGAATAGAAAAGGTTCCTCCAGTCTCTTCCTCAGCCTTTTTTTGAAGCATGCAATAAAGCAAAACATTCACAGGCTGCCCTTCCATGCAAAACAAGGCAAATTAGTAAGACAGGAGCCACAAAACTGATTGTCCTTTAAAGTTAAAATGAGATTTGAAATAGATCGAGTTAGCAAGTGTTGTAAGTCTGTAGCTAAGTCTGGTTTTGCCAATGCAGCACAATTCCCTATCACGTCGCCAGAGCTGCTTCTGTAGCTCCAAGAAGCAAAACTGCTTTGAAAAAATACAGTGTCATCAAAGCATTCGTTGGCTCAGTAGGCACGGCTCAGGTTCAACAAGTTTGTGAAAAAATGAGTACTAACAGAAGCAGCAGGGTCCAAAGAAACACTTTATGTCCCCACTGCGAAATGAGGGGCTTTACCTTGAGTGTTATGCACACTGTCAATAGAAAAGCACTGTAACAGAATCTGCCACGGCAGTTTGCATGTTACTGAAAGACCATCAGAGTGGGACTGCAGCAAGATCATTGCGAAGTTGCAAAAAAAACATGTGGGGGTGGGAGTTTAGTTGCGTTAGATAACACAATCTTAGATAAAGATTTTGGTCTTAACGTAAAAGTAAGGATGTCTACTGATCTCTTCAACTGCAACAACTGAAGCCCAAGTCTGAAAAATCGCCTTTAAGAATGCAAAGAAAATATTTAACTCTTCTGTATGTTCATACTTTGCTATCAAGCAAAGGAATGAATGCTGATGCCTTAACTATGTAGGGCTGTAGCTTACAGAGAGACTACACCTTCCTGTTTTTTTCCCTTTAAAAACGTTAAATGCACGTGAAATTATTTGGGGGTGTTTTCACATGCAAAGCCGAATGCAGTGCATGCAAGCCCTGTCATCTTCTTCCTCTAGTAGTGTCGCGTTAAGGGGTGTAGCCGATTGACCGTCATGGGTCCCGTCGGATTCAGGGTGCTGAACTATCACGGTCACGGATTCACCAACAACGCAGTACGGCCTCGCTCTAGTCGCATTCAAGGAGAACTCTCACAGCTAGGAAGAATGCAATTAAGTGCAATTTCTTACGGCGACAGGTACACAGGTTCTTTGGATTGTCAGTGATAAATTCACCGTCTGCAAAAGCAAGCTAGCATGCATGAAATGCACAGGTACACAGCCTAGGTATTAAGACATTAAAAAGCATCAAAACTCTAGAGATTTCTAAGATTCCACAGAGACGCCTGGTATAAGCAAGCGTTCAGATCTTACCCCACGGCGTCCCAATGGAGTGGGGGTGGGGGAGTGAGAGGCTCAGCCTGTCGAGTGATGTCAGAAGGAATCCTTCCTGATAGTATCTTCCCTAACATCCCCTTTCTCTTAAAGCAAGTGATATTATTTTCTATCTTTAAGGTGGAGCTTGAGTGACTCTAGTCATGCATATCTTGGTTGTGCTTGGTAGAAATGATCTCACTTGCGTTTAAAGGTACAGGCTCTGAGAAATTCCGAGGGCGTGCTCAGTGAGGGGTGGTTGCACCTTGGAGGCGGGTAGCTTTTGGGATGGAGGTGTGCTTATGATGCCTAGTCGCTTAAGGCAATTACTCCACAAGTAGTAACTTAGTGTTGATTTAACTACAGCATATCTAAAACACAAGAAGGATGTTAGTATGGAAGAAGCCGATGAAACCAGTCCTTAAATCTTACTACTTATTGTGCGTGAGCAGACTGGCGTGAGTTTTAGCTATACTGGCAAATATCAAACCACACCTGTGTCGTCCCAAAGCTGGGAAAAAAAACAAAAACAAAAACAAAAACAAAAACAAAAACAAAAACAAAAACAAGGAAATGTTGAAGCAAATAGGGAGGCCTGTAGCTTGTGCAGTCTTTTAGCTGAGAAAATAAAGAAGGAGAGAGACAGGTAGCCTTGAGCTAGCAGAAGCAAGGAAGAGAAGGGCTAAAAGGGAAAAAACAGGAAGGAGAACACCAGCTCCAGACTGACCTATAGTAACCTTTTTCTCATTAAGTGTCATTAGCACATTAAAAATCACACCTGTCAAAATGCTAATCTATGCTAATGTGGGATTCGGTGTGTGTCCCCCCTCTCCTGTTCCCCCTCCCCCCCGGTATTCCTCTGTAATGCACAAGCTCAGTGGAGATAAGTTAGGTGAGCTGTAATAACCAATCCAAAGGAGCCAAAGAGAGAGTTTTCACAAGTTTCCTGTGTATAAATGACGGTGATTCGAGTCAGAGGTGTGCTTGCTTTGCGAAAGATGGCCAAGTACCTGACTCTGCAGAGTTCTATAAGTAATTATACAATTAAAAGACCTTCGTGTGCATTCCGACTCTGGGTGCTTATTGGCGCGGTGCACTCTGCACGAACCTGCGGACAACATCTGTACTCAGTGTCATGCCTACAGACAACCCTCTGCTGTTTATTTGTTCCTGCATATTTTTCTGTGCATTCAACACAACCCCTTTGGCACAACTAGTTAACCACGTAGCTGCCAGTCCACCACTCAGTTGCACTTGTGAAGAGGAAAAGCTATTTCCGTCTACTGTAGGAGCACATCCTCTAAATGCAAGCTTCACTCAGCTGGTCATTTACTGCAGGACAAGATTTGAAAACTGTTGTTGAGTTCTGGGTTTCCTGCTTACAGGAAAAATTAAGTGCTAGATCGCCCTCTACTCCGCTTTGTCTGCTGCATTTAATGGAGATTAAACTGATTTCGTTTGCTCCTCCGTTTATGGACAATGAGCTGAAGGAACAGGTACAGCACATTAGCCTGGAATGCCTTCCCTCCCAACCAAAGTAAACTGGAGCTGTAACTAACACAAGCAAAAGCAAGGCTTCTGTGTTTTCAGCTGAATAAAGTTCCAAAAAAATCATCCTCTGGGATTTGAAGCTTACTTCACATGACATGCCAACGACTCTTTTCCCTCCATTGTAAAGCGGATCCCTGCTGTTAGTTGCTCTAGAAGCAAAGGAATCGTCGGTTTGGTTAACAAATAGCCGCTTCTGCAAACGAGAAGTGTTGTGCTCTCTCTTCCCTTTGAATGACTCCACACTTCTCATCAGCTACTGGATTGCTGACCTAGAATCAGAGAACATCCCAAGGTGGAAAGGACTCCCAATAATCACCAAGTCCAACTCGTGGCTCCACACAGGACCACCCCAAACTGAGACCCGATGTCTGAGAGCATTGTTCAACACTTGTTGACCTCCGTCAGGCTCGGTGCCATGAGCAGTGCCCTGGGCAGCTGTCTCAGTAGCCAGCCACCCCCTCAGCGCAGCACCTGAGGCGCACGGGGCTCGGCGGGGCGGCCCGGGAGGGGAGGACGGCAGGGCGAAGTGGCAGCTCCCTCAGAGCCGTCTCCCCGCCGCCTCGGCCGCATGTCGGGGCTTTTTCGTGTCGGGGCTTTTTCATGTCGTGCCCTCGGTCTCTCGCCGTGGGTGAGATGCTGCTCCCCAGCGCGGACCCCTTGCGCGTGGGGCCTGCCCGCGGCGGCGGCGGGAGGGAAACCCCAACCCCAAAGCCCTCCCGGCAGGCCGATCCGGCACCGACAGTAAACACACGCCGGAGGAAACGCTCTGGTTTTAGCCGTGAGCAGCGCGGCCAGAAAAGGCGTCACGCTGGAGCTCCAAGTTCGGTGGTGTTCCGAGGCCGTTGTGGCGGTTGTGGAGACGGCCCCGGCTGAGGTGGCTGCTGCTGTCGCTGCTGTCCCCTCTGTCCCTGCTGTTGCCGCTGTTGCTGCTGTTCCCGGACCTTGGAGACCCCCGGCGGCTCCCTGTGCCAGGCCCTGTGGCCCCGGGGAGCTGCCCGCCGCCTCGTCGGCCAGCCCGGCAGCAATCCTGCCAGCACAGAATAGCCCACTGCGTTTCAGGGTAAAGTGACGATTAATTTCTATTTCCTGGCCTGGGTGCTGCTTTCTTCTTTAAGGAAGCTTCAAGGTTAAAGGTTCAACTCAGTTATGACAGGGTTCAACTCCGTTTCGTGAAGGGGCTCTTGTACGAAAGCTTAAGCTGGGATTGACTCTCTGCTAAGCGGAGGCCAAACGTGGACCTACTGAGAAGCAGGTCCTAAGTGATAACATTTTCTAAAGAGACTGCTAAACACATCTGAACGGTGCTGCTGCAGAACTCTGAATGGGGGGATAGCAACTGTCTTAACTGATCTGGAATCTTGAATTTACTTTTCAATGGACAAGAGGTGTGTCTCTCAAGGCAAACAAAGAGAGGAGTAACACCCTCTCTTGTCACTCATGTCAACATAAATTTATGCTCAGAGCGTAGGTGTAGGAACAGCATCGGTATGTATATGGAACATCGGGAGAGGAAGCTCTATCGGTATTTACAGTTTTTCTACTATCTTGCCAGAGAGACGTCATCTCCAAATGAGAAATGGATGTATTTTGAAACAGTGGTGGTGGATCGGATTTCTTCTTTCTAGTGTTAATAGTTGCTCTTGAATCGTACTTAATACCTGGTAACACCTCAATCAGTTGTCAAAAATAAACTTAAAAATGTGTAAGGCTTATCTCATTGGTCAGTATAAAGATCAAGGTCTTCCCTTCCCTTCCCTTCCCTTCCCTTCCCTTCCCTTCCCTTCCCTTCCCTTCCCTTCCCTTCCCTTCCCTTCCCTTCCCTTCCCTTCCCTTCCCTTCCCTTCCCTTCCCTTCCCTTCCCTTCCCTTCCCTTCCCTTCCCTTCCCTTCCCTTCCCTTCCCTTCCCTTCCCTTCCCTTTTTTCTTTTTTTCTTCTTTTCTCCTTTCCTTTCCTTTCCTTTCCTTTCCTTTCCTTTCCTTTCCTTTCCTTTCCTTTCCTTTCCTTTCCTTTCCTTTCCTTTCCTTTCCTTTCCTTTCCTTTCCTTTCCTTTCCTTTCCTTTCCTTTCCTTTCCTTTCCTTTCCCCCCAGTATTGTTTTTCTGTTCTCCTTCTCACTGCAGTCTTGATTTTGTTTCTTGTCCCTTAAGTATGTTTCCAATGTGTTGCTGAAACATTTTCCCTTTCAATCCTAAAAAAGGAGCTGTCACTGGTGAAGATCGGAGCTTATCCCTGAGCCCAGGAGCTGTCACCTTAGTCTTCCAATCGGACAAGGACGACTTCATTTCTCATGTAAATGCATTTGTCAGGTTTGCGTATTGTTTTTTCAGGAATGGAAAGTGTGTATAGAATGGATTTAAAATCAATTTTAAATGTAAAACGTCAGGGCAAAAAAGTTCTAATTACAACCTCTGCACACAATTTGCCAGCTGTGGGACTAGGAGTTTTCTTATTTACTGTGTTTTGTTTAACGTGTCTGAAGTTTAATGGACAGCAATCAAGGCGTGCTAGAAATCTGAAAGCACTTTATGCTTTGTTCTCTCCGTCATTTTGGTATAACAAACTAGCTTATGTTTTAAACCCTCCATGAGGTTAGTGGTTTCCCTGAAGGTAACAAGTCCCTGTGTGCTACAGTAAGACAGTAACAAAACATGAAGTATAGAAGTTCATCCTGTCATTATTCAGCTTCTGCCTATGGACACACAACTACGCTTATTTAAAGCGGTATCACCTTGAAACCTAATCAGCATTTTAAAAAGGACTTTGTAGCAGTTATTGGCTTTTGTCCTGGAGGGCTGAGGTTTGTTTTGTTTTGTTTTACATTCAGCATTTCCATTTCTAGCTTTCAATCCCCTGTTGTTTTGCATGAGGAAAACGTGCAACTTTAGAAAGGAGAACGGAAAGAGCTGCTTTTTAGTCTAACTTTTCAGTTTGTCGTAGGAGTTTTAAATGTGGTAGGAGTAAAACACCAGAAGTACTGCTGCCAAAGTTATATTCAAACTCGTCTTTCTTGGAGAAGCAGAAGAAGCCCAGGGAGAAATAAATTTGCAAACATGCTCTTCATGCTCTCCTTTCCCAAGATTTCTCTGAGATATAGCCCATCCTCTGTGGGTTTTGAGGTATATGGTTCCCAGGAGTGAAAAGGAGGGCCAAACATCTCTCCTCTTGGATCTCAACATGCCAGGGCTTTAGTGTACTGCCACTTACGGCTCCGCTTTTTCACCTGGAAAAAGCAACCGCATGATGTAGACTGAGGAGCCCTCACAAATTAACTTGCCATCACCAAGTGACGCCCAGAAAAGGTGTATTTAAAAGCTAGGCTCATTATAGAATCACAACAAACCCCTCATGACTGGTGCAGTAGACAGTGAGGTAGAGGGCGAGCCCTGGAAAGACAGAAGAAAAGTAGCAGTGAGTTCTGGGTACCTTTGTGCAGACGAAACAGAAAAACGCAGGCAGTGAAGTAATAGTGTTCCGTTACTAATGCCAGCAATAGATAATTGCAACAATTATCTATTAGATCATAGGTACTAATTAACAGATAATTGCGCAACTCCGGAAATCAATAAATAACTGATTCCCCTCAGAGAATGTCTTCTACATTTTTACATTAAAAAGACTCCAGAGTTGTAATGGATTAAAATCCTACGGAAGGGAAAGAAATGGCATCAGCCACTAGTTCTGCAGAAGCGAAAAGTAATACTGATAGAGTTTAGATGGAAATTTTCACTTTGTGTGTTTAGTTTGGGGATTCTTTTTAAATCATTCATACCAGCGATTTAGTTCTTAAGGCTGTTTCTTTGAGATTAAGTGACAGGACTTCTGTTACTCTTTTCTTCTTGGAATGCTTCTTGATATTCTTACGTCAACCAGAACTTCTGTCTCTGTTGCAGATGTGAACAATGACCGTAGCTAAGAAGCCCAAATCTTCAAAGCCTAAAAAGCCCTCTTCAAGGCGGTCTGGCAAATCCAAGAAACCAAGTACTAAAATACTGATGTCACGCACCGCCAACTGGGGCCGGATAGTGCCTGCAGAAGATTCAAGCCAAGTCTCTGTGGCCCAAGGACGTGGAGGTGCTATTTACTGTAGATCATCTGAAAAATCTAAGGCTTTTGCCCCAAGAGATCTAAGTAAGTGTGCGTTTTATCCTGCCTCCATTGTCTTCAAAGCAAAAGTAGAAAATGCAGTTCTTACTTGTTGCACTGATAGAGAAGGGGACTACTGTGAACAAAGACTTCAAAAGCGAATCCCCTAAGGCAACTGAAGTGACTGATGTTACAGAAATTAATTTTGATATATTTACAGTCAACAGAGAAATATGGGGAGCTTTTTGTAATGCACAGATTCCTCCATGTCTTTTCTGTTTTGCAAAGAAAAGTGTTTGATTGTTGCTATTCACAGCTTCCATTTTTCACAGGTTTTTTGAAGGATAACATTGCTCAGGAAAAGATCTGGTATCTGTAGGGGTACCGTCATTCCTAGTTCCTAGTTTTTACGTTTTTACCGTATAATTTCAAGTCTAAGTTTGTGGTTTAAGTTATAATAAGGAAAAAAACAGTAGTTGAGTTAATCAGGTTAAAGATTATAGATGGAGAGGAACTTGGCATTAGGTGCTACAAACAGAATGGCAGTTAGCCTTGCCTTAGGAAAATTAAAATGGTTGACTAAAGTTGGTTTTTTTTTTTTTTTTCCCAAAACATTGTGTTGACCAGCCAATTTGAATTTGGTGGTATTAAAGCTGTCTGCAATAAGTTTTTCTGGTTTGGATTGTAGCTAGCCCCTGTAGGTGCTCCTGCAGAATAGTATTTTTTTAAATACCTTTCTTAGAAACAAACAAACAAGATCTCTTTTTAAATTTAACTTTCTTGCAGTCGTTAATGATGGAATTGCTCCGCCACAGAGCCTTCTTTTTCCACCTGAGAAGATTTGTATGGATTGGCGAGAAACACAAAGTGTTGGGTTGGCCTGTACAATCTTGGCAACACATGTTTTCTTAATGCTACTCTACAGTGTTTGACCTACACACCCCCACTTGCCAATTACATGCTTTCTCTTGAGCACAGCCAGTCATGTGAGTACTTTCTAACAGTATTTTGAATCTGTTGGATAGCTCTGAAGGTGAAAGAACAGCAGTGATTCTGTGAGATAAGCTTATTTGCCTGATTTTACCTGTAGAAGCTGGCTTTGAGCACTGTATTAGCAGTGGGCTCCGAATAGCATATGGAGTGCAATTAATGCACCATGGTTTATTTATTTAGTTATTTGTTTGTTTGTTTGTTTATTAAAGGATCATTTATTGCTTCATGGGAATAATGAAGTGCATTGGACAGTAATGCATTTAGTAGTAATTTTAGAGAGTAATACATTTTGCAGGCTGTGGAGTTCACATTCCTGTCAGCCTTTACAACTGCGACTTTGCAGTAGTCTTTTAGATTTCTCATCACAACATGCATTTGAATACAGGCTTAGTGGATATTTTTATTCTGTAAAGTTGTGTGAAATGAAATGTTACAAGACTGTTGGGACATTGGCATCTTGGGAGAATAGAATGTAGCAAGGAGAGTGGATATTGTATCTATAGTTTAAATTGTACTTAGATGTTTGTAGTTATGGATATTTCGCTGGACTGGGATGCTTTGTTCTTTCACTCTTCAGGTCGTGAACAAGATTTTTGCATGATGTGCACGATGGAGACTCACATTAACCAGGCCCTGCGTTGCACTGTTGATGCCATCGAGCCCACGCATGTTATCAGTAATCTCAGTCGTAAGTGGCTTCAGATGTGTTTCTTTTCGATAGCTTGTAATCTTCAAATAATTATTTGATGTGTCTAAGTGGTTTTAACACTCAAATGAAGAGAGATTTTAGAAATACAAGAATGATTTCATTTTTAAATGAGGTCAATACTATCATCTTCTTGTTTAGGAATAGGACAACATTTCCGTTTTGGCAGTCAAGAAGACGCACACGAGTTCTTGCGCTATACTGTTGATGCTATGCAGGAAGCGTGCTTGAACGGAAGCACCGAGTAAGCATAAACAAGTTCACTTTCATACATTCTCTAGCACCTTCTAGTCCTTTATTTACTCTCAGAAATGATCTCTAGCACCTTTTAGTGCCTTATTTACTATCAGCAACGAAAGTCTACATCATCCTTGGTTTTCATCAAACTCTTTGAAGAGTTAACTCTGTGCCTTAAATCTTCTGAGGTCTGATTATAATTTATTTCCAGATTGGACAGATCTTCTCAAGCTACCACCATCATTCATCAAATATTTGGAGGATTTCTAAGATCGAGAGGTACTTGAAAAAATATTCCTGTCCTTAGAACTGATCTGTGTCTTTTGTCGGTAGTAAAGCAGTCTGTAGTTTGTCTAAAGTAGTATCTGTCAACAACTTGAATTTGGACAGTTAGTCTCCTTCACATAATGTTAAGCATTTATATTTTGTTTCCAGTGAAGTGCTTGAATTGCAAAGCAGTTTCGGATACGTATGAGGCATTTCTTGATATCACTTTGGATATAAAGGTAAGATGTTTTCTAAATATAATTCATGATGTTTAAGTACATGCATGACTTTCTAAATTAAACTTGTTTAACTTAAAAAAACAAACCACATATAATGTTAAAACATAAGAGCTTGGTGGTGCTAAGGAAGTGGATTGGACTTTGTCCTTCCGTGGAACCCATGTAAATAGTCTCCACATTTGCATTGGGTTTAAGGGGAAAGAATTCTCTTTCTGCAAAAATTATAATGCTGTCATACTTCTTTGTTGTTCTACCTGAATATACATCTAATTGTTAGACTGATGAATTTGTCCCCAGTATTGATGACAAAGCACATTATAGATGCTGTCTAGGCTACTGGAAAAGTATTTGTTCCAAAGTCAAATGCCTTCCAGGTGAGGTCAATGCTGAGCATGCTCTTTCTGCCTCCTTCTTCACAGTAGATCGCTTGAGTATGTTAGTAAGATTCTCTTATAAACTACTAGTATGTCTGTGGAATTCTGAATTACGGTGACTTTACGCTCTTCTTTCTCACTGCTCTAGGCGGTTTCATCTGTTAGCAGAGCTCTGGAACTCTTTGTGAAACCTGAAGAGCTGGATGGAGAGAATTGCTATAAATGTAGCGAGTAAGATTTTGACGTCAGTTTTCTATGTTGCATGACTCTGTTGGACTACCTCTAAACTTTGGATCTACTTACAAGTTTTGTGGAAGTTTATAAAAGACTTGGATTTTTGTTTCTTTGGAGGGGGGAAGTCTTGTTCATAGGCATTCCCTATGGGTTTGCAATTCTCTGGCTTGTATTTTGCCATCAGAATTCAAAAAGAGCTACTTTTGTTCTTTCTATTTATTAGCTCTCGACAGTACTTTTCTTGATGTAAACTGCCCAGTTTCCGTTGTTCTCTGGGCTAGTGGCTGATTTTTACTGCTTACACCGTAGGTCCTACCTTGGAGCGGGCAATGTGTCAAACTGAACTATTTTGTTTCAAAGGATGGCAGATGGTTTCAGTGTCTTTCCAGACAAGCTCAGTACATGAAGACTTCCTACTGTTAAATGTTTCCCTCCTGTAGAATGACCATGTGCTTCTGTTGTATTTTTGATGTTGATAGTCGACCTATGTTGGAGATTATTTGCAATTTCTAGTCCTGGGGACCAAGGCTCTCTCGTTCCGCTTTCAGTATTTGTATTTCCCTTGAAAGCTGAAAGAATGTATCCAGGACTGGAGTTCAAATAGCCACTTTTGTAGACCAAGAAATGGTACCTTGCCATCCAACCTGGTAATACCCTTTCGTGAGAGATTCCTGTTCCCCCTATGCTCTGAGTTGTTGGGAAAATTTACCTTCTTCTGTGTATTAACAAACCTGACACGCAGTGCGTGGGTTTATGAAAAGAAAAAAGACCAACCTATTATGCAAGTAAATATCATTCAAATAGCATAGGCATGCGTGAGACATTAAAAGGAGTTTGTTTGGGGGGCGAAAAAAGAAGATGCCTTCAAACACTTATCTCTGCTTGTTTTTAAGGTGTAAAAAGATGGTTCCTGCGTCCAAGAGATTTACCATACACCGTTCTTCCAAGGTTCTCACAATATCACTGAAAAGATTTGCAGATTTCACAGGTGGAAAGATCAACAAGGTATATTTACCACTGTAATGCAACTATATCATTGTGTAATGGGACATCCCCCAAAGCTGAAAGTTGTTAATATTTTCAGACAATAATTGTAGACTAACGACTATGGCTTATTCTTTCTCTTAATATCAATAAAGTTCCCGCTTGACAAGAAGCATATGCTTTCCTCTGAGAAGGCTGATTCATCAGGAAACAGTTCTCTGCAACTTCTAGTCTTAACCGTTGTTTATGGGAAGACTTATTTGTAGTGAATCAAGAAATATATTCTAGAAATATATTCTAGAAATAAATTCTAGTCTGTGTTTTTTGGAAGTGTTTTTCTCCGGCTAGTCCACGAAGTACTCTGGGATAATTTTTCTATCTTCTTGGTGTCTCTTTAGGAGGTGAAATATCCGGAGTATTTGGACCTGAGAGCCTACATGTCGCAGTCAATGGGAGAACCACTGCTCTATGCCTTATACGCGGTGCTGGTACATCACGGTGTCAGCTGTCACTCAGGACACTATATATGCTATGTAAAGGTAGAAGTCAACAGCATTTCTAACAGGGTAAAGGTTGTGCTGGCAAACCAATTAAAGCATGACTAGCAGCTACTGTTTCTAGGGAAAAAGATTTCATTATATTTTTATTTGACATGTGTGTATTTTGTTCCTATCCGTGATTTCAATTGGAAAACGTGCAATTCACCTAAAGAAATCGTTGTCTTTATTTGCAGGCTGGTAATGGACTTTGGTATCAGATGAATGATGCTAAAGTAGTGCGTACTGACATTAAAAGAGTTCTTGGTCAGCAAGCTTACGTACTTTTTTATATCAGGTAATAACAAATCTTAAAATGTGTTCAGAAGAGATTTACTTTCCTGTTATTGATATTTTTCTGTTTCGCAAGTGTTTTTCTTGCTATCCCAGGAGAAGATTATTATTTGTCTAATTCAGTTCTGTCTAACCTGAAATTCTCTGTGTCGTTTATTATCTTTTGTTGCTTGGCCTTAAACTGCAGCACTTGTGTAAATTGCTATCTATGTGTTATCTGTAGCTGGCTAATTTAGAGAAGGAGAGAAATGAAGGTCATCTGTGGTGTAAGAATGAATTCTTGCTGTGCAAGTGATAGTCTTAGTAGGAAGACTGTTCTCTACTTTTCAGTCTGTACTCTTGGCGAAACCTTCTGTAGAGAAGGCTTCCATATCGTATGAGCTGTTCCTCTAAAATGATAGGATGGGATTTAATCCAAGAGTAGGCTGAAAGAAAAACTAAACTACGATCACTGCTCTTTTCTGAAGGCGCTATGATTTGACACTTGGAGAACGTGCGTTTTACTTGCCAGCACCATCTTATCCCTGTTCATTCCCTCCGGGTCAGCAGGGGGCTAATAGTAAGCAGGCTGGATTTATGGGACCACGACTTCTTCCTCATATGATTAAGGTAATTCAGGGAAGCGGGAGGGCAGATAACGGCACCAAACTGCTAGTGGGTTTGGGGTTTGGTGTGGGGTTTTTTGTTTGGTTTTCGGCATCTTAGTTTTGTTTTCCTTCCCACGCCGCAGCTTTCTTCACAGCCCTCATGCTACAGCCAGAGTCATTCAAACAGTGGTTACTGCTAAATTGTGCAGCCATGCGACTCCATTACTTTATAGCTCCAAGACAGCTTTCTAAAGCACAGAGAGCTACGCTCTTTGACTATTTAAGCAGAGTGTACTAATCCTCAAATCATTTAAAAGAGGACTTGTTTTTCCTATCATCGTCACTTTAGCTAAGACAGGGAAAACTCATTGTCTTATTCCTGAGCACCAGAACGATTACTTCAGGCTTTTCAGGGTATGTTCAAAGGGGAAAATAAATATATTTGGGAATAGCAGCAGGTAATGTTAAGTTGCTTGGCTGGTTTTCAAAGATGATGTTAATTTGATACCAATCTGCAGTAAACCAAAAGCAGGAATTGAATACGCTTATTGGACTTGCATTTATCCTTAAAGGGCAGTGTGTTTTTCTTTTTAGGTGTTAAGACCATTTGTAGAAACACTCAGTAGGAGAGTTTTGTGTTTCAAAATGTTACATGCAGTGTTTGCGTTAATCCATCTTGCAATTTCTTCTTTTTAAATACAGAATTCAAGCCGTTTAAATGGAAATGGATCCATAAAAGAGGACGCAAAGACCACTGGTATCACCCTAAAAAGGCCATCTTCAGCACCACCAATGGCCTGTGTTCAAAACCAGGCAATTACCAGGCCTTCAATGACTGATACGTCAAGAAAACAGAAGATCACCATCAGTATTCACAATAAATTGCCTGCTCGTCAGACTGTGTCACAGCCTGACTTTCTTAGCAGTGCTGTGGAGGATGAAGATCTCTACCAGGCTGTTCCTTCATCCACAATTACAAATTCGGTAATGCAAATGAAGCAAATGCAAACAAACAAAAAAGTTTCTGATGAAATTTTTGTGGAGCCAACAGTGAATGAAAATCCTAAACTCAGCTCTGATAACACAGTCCCTTATGGTGCAGAATCTTCAGGAAAATCTGAGGAGGAGTCAAAGGGCTTATGTCAAAGGAATTGCAATGCAATGTCCTCTAATGGAATTTTGGTTGGAAAGGTAGTCCGTACATTGCAGCATTCCAATTCTTCCTGTCAGAATGCTGACAAAGGAAGATCCCAGCATGAGCTGCCAAAAACAGATTCACTAAATGGTGCTATTAGGTTAGTTAATGAATCTAAAGAAAACGGACTGAAACTTGATGATTCCACTTGCCGCGTTGAACCTGTTAAACCTTCTGAGATGTTCTTTTCTAAAACAAATGGATTGCTTGAAACATAGATTTGCTCCATCGAGAATTTCTCACCTACGATGTATTCGGGAGTGTTTATTGTGTTCCTAATTCAGGTGAAATACTGAGAAAACACAGCACACATGTGATCGTAAGACTTTGTGGTATTATCCCCTTAGAATTTGCAGACCTGAGCTTATATTAGAACTTGTCAACGTAAGCTCAGCTGAGATACAAATTCCTAAGTTTCATAAAGTAGATTTTGGGGGGTGAGTCGGGGTTATCTTTGAAGTGTAGATAATGCATACAACTCACAGCGGTCTTGCTTACCATTTAATGGAGAAATTCTGACAAGACTAGTCCTCAGTACTACTACAAATAGTATTTTTTTGTCTGCTGACTTGTGCGTTTTAATTGCAGATGCCTGGAGCTATGCCTTCAGTCAATCGAGAAGTCATCACGGAGTCCTTCACAGCCAGCCAGCTGAACAGCTTGTCAGAGGAAATGAGGTAAAATGAGCACAGTCTGATTAAGACAAGACTTTATGGGAGTTCGTTACAGTTTTATCTGTCTACTAATAGTATTTAATGGAAGGATTTAAATTAGTACAATTCCATACTGTGTGTCCAGTGTCACGAACAGAACTAATGATCAGCACTGAGCATATCACTCTGATGCAGGTTGGTGCCTCAAGGAGAACTTGTGTTCCTTTATAGAATGTTTTTCCATTTTTCTCCACTGTCTGGAGAAACACTGGCTGTTCCCCGCTCGCCCCTATGCCTTTTTTCTCAGAGCATCAGGTGGAAGGAGACAGATGCGTTTGCTTTTTTAGTGCAATGGCTTCAGAAGCAAGAGGGGAAAAAGCACTTTCTCTGGGAGCTGAAGAAGGTGTCCTAATCACAGGAGAGGTTTCTAAATGGCATATCTTTGCGAGCGTTCCTGTAGTCCGGAGGTTTTTGTTTGTTTGTTTGCCTTTGGAAGGTTTTACTCTTAATATTCACGTCCTTCAGCAGAAGTGAGAAATGGGTTTTTATTTTATGCAGTGTTGCGGAACCTCCGAAATCTCCTGGGAATGATGAATATCTCGCCCAGTACCAATGTGATGACCGTGGAGACAAGGAGAAACCAAGAAGATCAAAAGAATGTGACCTCATTTCAAAAGAAAATGTTTTGTATGGCAAAGACTCTTCTGAGCCTGGTGAGAAATTGCGGCAAACTTCCTCTCTCAAGTCTGACACTGAATGTAGCTCTAACAATCTTTCTTCCTTAGCTATTGCAGATAGACGCCAAGATACAAAGGACAAGACTAAAACCACTGACAAAGAGCATTACCGAAGAAAGAGGGAACATGCTCCTAGTGAAGAGAAGGAGAGTCAAAAAGCAGGTCCTTCCAGCAAGAGGAGGTGTTCTCAGAGCGTGGAATTTGTTGAGCAAAAGAGTCACAAGCAGGAGTACTGGGAGGGAAGCAGGTACAGATCTTTCCCTCGTGAAAGAAACAGCCCTGAGAATGGCAGAAGAGCAGTCAAATATTCAAAGTACAGATCTGGCAGCGGAGGAAGATCAGAACAAGGTAGCAATAGGTACTACCGATCCAAAGGGGAAAGAAGTTGGAGCAGAGAAAGATACTATCGAGACGAAGCACGGAGATGGGAAAGATGTAGCTATTACAAGGATTACTATTCACCTCATGCGACAGGAGACAGTAGAGAGAGAAAGTTCTCTCATGGCGATGCAGCCTTTGACAGATTGACTGCAACTTACTACAGCAGGTCACATAAGCATTATCATTACAAAAGCGGATGGCCTCACGGTTCCCTCTTGAGAGAGGAAGATGTACGTCGCTTTAGCACACCCCGAGCAGACTTGCATCGTTGCTCGGTACCTCAGCAACATTCCAGAAGACATTCTCGTGAAAGACATGCGCTTCCACCTGTGTCAGCTCATTTGGAGAACTGTCGCCAGAAAAATGAAACAGAAGGAAACAGAAAAAGAAAATATACCCGTGCAGAAGGTAGTGAAAGTGAAATAGAAAGGAAAGACAGAAAGATAGAAAAGGAGCTTTTAGGTGGTGAAAAAAATGCAAAAATATCACAAGTTCTGGAAGAAAAAGAAGTCTAAGGATAAACATGGAGAGAAGGATTCCAAGTAAGCAAGGATTCCAGCATACTCCGCATTTTTTATCCTAAGTCTTTTCTGGGTGCTTCTCATGTCTTCCTTTTTTTTTTTTTTTTTTTTTTTTTTTTTTTCTGGTAGTTTCTAAGTTATTTAGATAGCATCAGCTGGCTGGGGATCATGTTGTTAGGTTGATCAGTGAAGACAGGAAAGCTCTTGCTGAATTGTGTCAGAGCACTAGCTTTGGACCACATAGTTTGAATCACATCCGTACACCATTCCAGATTAGGTTAAAAGATTTTTTCTGCTTGCACATATTCCAGAGCTAGCCGTTGTTAATGATCTGTGTACAAACCAGGACCTATGGTCCTTCAATCTGACGGCTTAAGTTTGCTGCATCTAAAGTAAGTTGCGTGTGCACAAAGCACCACAAAATAGCTGACATGCTGCAAATCATCACCTGTGGTAAAATAAATCAAGTTTCACATAGGCAACAAGTGCCACATCTTTTTTTCCCTTTTTAACTTGCATGTTTCTTTCAGACTTCATGATTTGTGTTTCTGTGCGCTCCACTTTGACAATGCCAATCGCAAGCGTAAGAAAAAGAAGAAAAAGGAGAAGAAAAAGAAGAAAAAGGAGAAACACCAGGAAAACGAAAGGCTCCTTGGAACACTTAGATCCTCGTTTCCAGAAGATAACGCGGGAGAAGAAGGAAGAATCCCATCCTCCAGATGGCTCTTCATGTCAGTAATGCAGAAGTGAGAGCAGTAAACAACCTTACAAGGAAGGGAAGACTTCCAGTGCAGGCGAAAGCAAGAAATACAGCTCCATCACATCCAACGACTATACTAAAGGTAAGCGGCCGCAGCATGTGTGAGGAATTCCTTTTATATTAATCTCGAGATTATTTCAAACAGTCTTGAAGTGCTTGATGACTTAACAGTCTGCAGATTTATTATCAAATCAAAAAAAAACCCCACTTGGTAGACTATTTTTTTCCCAGTTTTGAATGGCCACTAGGAAAGAAGGCCTGAAATAAAGAGGTTAAAGGCAAATGGTTTTCATTTGGTTTGATGATGAAGTGGCAAACAAGAGGAAGAGTTGCAAGCTCCTTTCTTAAATTCAGTCCAGCCAAGTAGGAAAAGTAAATGTGGACAGCTGTATCTTGGCAAAGAAGATAGTAGGGAGCAAGGAGGTTTAGCAGTCAAGATGGAAGGTGATGCCATGAGGCTTAGAGGCTAGTAATGTTCTAATGAACATGGCCAAGTCTTGCGCTGGGCAGCCTGCTTGGGTCCAAAGCCTGCAGTCCTCCCCAAGATGTCGGCGAGGGGCTGGTGAGCCATTGGGACGGAACCCCCGTTGCCCGGGTTCCCCAAGCAACCGCCCCACTCTCCAGCCACCATGGCAGGTCCAGCAGCCGGCTCCCGCTCCTCCCGGGGCTGCGGCCCTGCTGGCGAGCCCAGCGCCCCAGAGCTCAGCCCAGCGGCCTTTTTCCCACAGAGGGTTTCCCCAGACGGCTTCCGCGGCTTGCGCAGACGCAAAACTCCCCCTTCGTCGTCCCAGCCGTGCCGCCAACGGTGGCTGCCTGGCTGCTGCCCTCCCTCCCCGGAGCGACGGCGCTGCCCTTGCAGCCCCCGCAGGTACCCACCCTCCCCTCCGCGCTGCCCCAGGCCACCGTCTGGCACGTGGTGCCAGGGGTCCAGGGGCAGGTGCTGCAGCTCCCCGCCGGGGTGCAGCTGCCACCTGGGGGGCACCTCCCAGCCCAGGGGCACCACCTGCAGCTTGGGCAGCTCCCCGCCGGGGGGCAGCTCCCTGCTGTGGGGCAGCTCCCCGCCGTGGGGCACCAGCTGCAGCTGGTGCAGCTCCCCGCTGTGGGGCAAAATCTGCAGCTGGTGCAGCTCCCCGCTGTGGGGCAAAACCTGCAGCTGGTGCAGCTCCCCGCTGTGGAGCAAAACCTGCAGCTGGTGCAGCTCCCAACCATGGGGCACCAGCTGCAGCTGGTGCAGCTCCCCGCCGGGGGGCAGCTCCCCCACACCGCTCCTCCCTGTGCCCCCGTCCATCAGTGGGGACAGCCCATGGTGACGGGGACACTGGTACCCCACCATGCGCTGGGGCTGGGGCCCAGGGCCGTGCTCCATGGGGAGCTCCTGCACCCTGCAGGCACCTGCCTGTTGCAGGCCCCCGCCCAGCGCAACCCCCCGCCACCCCTCGTCCCGGGGCCTCCGCTGTGGGGACAGGCGCTCCCCACGCCCCACACCCTGAGCAGCAGCCAGGGGCAGCTGCCGGAGCCCTGCTTGCACGCCGTGGGGCTCAGCAAGGACCAGGGGACCCTGCTGCCCGGCCCCACTGCCCCCAAGCCTGCCCAGGCTCCAAGGACCGCCAGCACCCAGACGGCGACGCCTGACGGTGAGTTTGGGGCTGGCACAGCCGGCCACTGGGTGCCCCACACCCAGGGGCCATGGGAAAGCTGACATCGCCCGTCTTGGGGGATTTTCTTGCTTCGTCCTCAGCGGCGACAGCCCCGCAGGTGCCTGAGGAGCCCCCGCAGCTGCCCGAGCTGGGCCCTGATGCCTTTGCCGAGGCCTTTCCAGAGCTGGCAGGGGACAGCCAGCAGCTGCAGCACATGCAGGACGAGCTCCTGGCTGACCTGGACATCCCCATCCCCGGCATGGAGGAGCTGCTCAGCTGGCTCGATGCCGTGGAGCCCCAGGATGCCTTCCCCGATTTGCCCAGCAGTCCTGCCCTTGGCCGCTTCCTCTCGCAGCTGCCCGACCTCTGCGAGGACATCGAGGAGCCGAGCACGCAGGGACTGGAAGCCACAGGAGCCCTCGGTGAGGTCCCCTCAACCCCTGGGCTGCGCCCCGAGAAGCTTGAGGGTGGGCTGTCGCTGCAGTCCCCCGTCATGCCAGCAGTGAGCCCCCCGCTCAGCCCTGCAGCCAGTCCCCTGCCCAGTGCGCTTAGGAGCCCCCTACCCAGTCCACCCCTGAGTCCCCCCAGGAGCCTCCCTGACACCCAGCTCCTCAGTGCCCTTAGTAGACCCCAGCCCCAACCCCCCCAGCGTTCCCTCAAGACCCGCTCCAACCCCAAGGTCCCCAGTGCCCTTAGTAGACCCCAGCCCAAATCCCCCCTGAGTTCCCCCAAGAAACGCCCCAACCCCAAGGGCCGCAGTGCCTTTAGTAGACCCCAGCCCAAATCCCCCCCGAGTTCCCCCAAGAAACGCCCCAACCCCAAGGGCCGCAGTGACCATAGGAGACCCCTGCCCAAACGCCCCCTGGGTCCCCTCAAGAGCCCCCCGCCTGCCCCTGCGTCCACCGGCACCAAGCGGGGGGCCAAGCGCCCTGCGCCCAGCAGCACCCCCGGGACAGCGCAGAGCTGCCAGCACAGGAGGCCGACGACAGAGAACCCCCCCGGCAAGGAGAGGAAGACGCTGCTGGGCCAGGCTGGCCAAGGCCGCAAGAGACCGTGCCAGGGGAAGACGGGTGGCAGCAGCACGGTGGCTGGCAGCAGCAGGGAAGCAGGCAGCAGCGGGCAGCAGCTGGCGATCAACAGCACCACGTCACCCAGCAAGAGAGCGCGAAGCCCGGGGGCTGCAGGGGGGCAAGGAGCAGCGGCACCACCTCCCCGCAGAGCGCGGCTGCTGCCGGAGACTCCGAGTGGGGAGCCCCGTGCCGTGCGGCCCCAGGACAGGCTCTGTCCCCAGGCCAGCGGGGCCAAGACGCTGCAGCGCCAGCAGCCGGGGACAAAGACCCCCAGCGAGACTTTGCAGCCGCTGGGGGCCAGGGCCAAGGCGCTGGGGCCAGCGTGCCAGCTGGCCTGTGTGCAGCCGCAGCCCACCTCCAGCAGCCCCAGCAGCATGCCCAGCGCCCCGCCGACAGTGCCAGGCTCCAGCGCTGTGCCCGCTGCCCCCTGGCCCCCAGCTGGCGGCAAGGAAAAGGAGGTGCCAGCACCACCAGGCAGCACAGCATGAACAGGGGATGCTGCCATAGAGCTGGCGCCCAGAGAGCTGGGCCTGCCAGCCACGGGGGGCCAAGCGCAGCGTCCAGCTCTGCCCATGCAGCCGCGCACGCTGCAGCGTCCGGCGCAGCCCCGCGTGGACTACGTGCCCTGCGTGGGGCCTTGGGCGGGCCGCGACGCAGCGCCCACGCCGCTGGAGGAGCAGGAGGAGTCGGTGCCCATCACGCCGCAGCAGCGTCCCGAGCGGGAGCGCCTGAAGAAGCTGGCCCAGGAGGAGCGGCAGCGGGCAGCCCACCAGACCAAGATCGGCCCCGTGCAATTCTTCGTGCAGCGGCAGAAGGACCACGCCATAGCCTACTATTACGGCTACCCGTGACCGACTGTTATAAATTAGACCACACAATTTACTGGTCTATTGAAATTATTTTATTAATCAAGTAAGCAGACACAAGCAAAACAGCGCTGGGCGGCTGGGGAGTCTCCGCTCCGCAACAGCACGCAACTTCCCCTTTCCAGTGTCGCTGTTTTATAGCATTGAAGTTCCGGCTTGTCGAGACTTGTCGAGACCTGTCGAGACCTGTCGAGACCTGTTGACTTGTCGACTTGTCGAGACCTGTCCTGAGACTGCGCAGTCTGTTGTTGGGGGTCGTTATTCTTCCTCCAGTGATCATGCGTTGTGCTTGTGTTCAGGTGGGGGCAAAACAGGATGTCTTGCTTTGTCCCCTTGTTACAATGCCGTGAGTTGTGAAACCTTATCTCCTCAGTAGATTCTTTAAATTCTCAAGGACAATGAACAAACCCCTACTAATTTATCACACCGACCTCGGGCTTCTCCTCGACGGCCCCTGCAGCACCCAGGCAGGCACAGAGACCTCTGCAGGCACCTGCTCCAGCTTCAGCCACGCTCCTCAGCCCTTGCCCCTCTCGCTTGCCCTCTCCCCTCTCTCGTGCTGGAGCTAGGGGATGGGCTTGCCACTCTCAGGGATGGGCAACAGCGCCAATGGCAAATGCGCGTGCGCCTCACCCAGGAAGGTGGCAATGGCAAGCTGGGGAGATGCTGGCAGCAGCTGGGCTGGGAAAGCTTGGCCATGGCAACTGCTGCTTGGGACACCAAAGGGCTGAGAGACAAGACTTGGTTCTTCTTTCGGGGCATTGCTCTTCTTTCCTGCCTTCTGGATTAAATTCCTCTCCTTAGGTGGTCACTCAGCAAGGCCTCTGCCTGCAGCTCTTCTTGCACTGGCATGCCAAGGGGATAAGAACTGGGAGGTCTTTGGGATAGCAAATGATCAGTGGGATGGGAAGTGATGATGGGGATAGCAATTCACTGGAATGGGAAAAATGGGTTTTATTTGTATTAAATTTAAATTTTTAAATTTTCATTTAATTTATTGGTTTTCTTATTTAATTAAATCCACTTTATTGACTGTGTTGTACAGTATGGCATTGTTTTATTTTTATAAAATTATAAGTATTTAATAGTATTAAATATTTTTATATATTAATATAAATTATAAATATCTTTATTTATTATTTTGTTGGTTTTTATTCCTTTTCTACCCTATTAAACTCTCTTTATCACAACGCACTGGTTTGGACTTTATTTTTCCTTCCGAGTCATTCTGGATTCACTCCGGATGGGGGGACACTAGCGAACGCCTGTGTGCTTCAGATCCAAGGTCACCTTTGCCCTCAACTCAAGATACATATTTGCATCTCTTGTTGTGAAACAAAATTAACAACGGGAACAATAAAGTTACCTACTTGCTAGCAGCAGCTCTACATTTGCTGGGGTCTGCTCTGTGCATTTTGAAGACCATTCCATGCTCTTCAGCCCCTCCAGGAGGAAATGTATGGTTCTAGGAAAATGCGTCTTGACCTAATGCAAAGCTGTGACGCAGCCTGCAGCCCCTGCAAGCCCTGGCATTTTACCTGCAGCCCCTCCAACAACTCTGATGTTCCCTGCATCGACTTCAACCACTGCGGCAGGACCTGAGGCCCCTCAAAGCATTGTCACTCACCCTGCAGCCCCTCGAGCCCCTGGCATGTTCCCTGCAGCCCCTCCAGCCCCTGGCATGTTCCCTGCAGCCACTCCAAGCCTGGCACAGGCCCTGAGAGCTGGCTCCGGGGACGACCCTGTTGCTGTCTCAGGCGCCAATACACACAAGGGGAAGGAATGCATGCAGAAGTCATCTCGTTTCGGCAGGGCAGAAAGTCCTCCCAAGAAGGGGAAGGAGCAAGAGGAAGGCGAGGCAGCCTACCCCAAGGTAGGGCCATCCCAGGGCACAGGAGGCTGTTGGAAAGGAGAGCAGAGAGAAAAGCAGCAGGAAGCAGGTGATCCCCATCCCTGGGCGACCTGCGAGCCATGGGACAAGATTGCAGCTGTCCTCCGGGCGAGCACATTGTCAGCTGGCTGCTGCGCTGCTGGGATAGCAGCTGCAGGAGCCTGGCAGCAGAGGGCAGGGAAGCCAAGCAGCTGGGATCCTTCTCTGGGGAAGGGGGCACTGAGAAAGCGCTTGCAAACGGGGCACAAGCCCTCAGCCTCTGGAGGCGGCGCCTGTCAGGAGTGAAGGAAAGGGATCCCTTCTGGGAAGATGCTGTGGGCTTGCTGAGGCTCGAAGAACAGACGGTGCTGGCTGCTACCAGCGTGCTGCAGCAGCGGCAAGACAGAGCCGTGGTGGTTTTCCTCAGCTGGGCAGCTGAGCTCCAGCACAAGCGCTCTCTCCCTGCCCCTCCTCCAATGCCAAGGGGAGAAAAGAGGCTGGCAAGGGCTCAAGGGCTGCCAGAAGGACAGGGAGATCACTCCACAAGGAGCGTCACGGGCAAAGCAGGCTCAGCACAGCCTGTTCCAGTCCAGCCCGGGGCCTGCTCCTGCGGGGGCTCTCCACAGGCCGCGGCCTCCTCCAGGCCACAGCCACCTGCTCCACCGGGGGCTCCTCCAGCCACAGGGGGGCTGCAGCGTGGAGATCTGCTCCACGGGGGACCCATGGGCTGCAGGGGGACAGCCTGCTCCGCCAGGGGCACAGCCTGCTCCACCAGGGGCCTCTCCCTGCACAGGCCGCAGGGGAACTGCTGCTGTGAGCCTGGAGCACCTCCTGCCTCCTGCTGCACGGACCTTGGGGGCTGCACAGAGCTTTCTCACTCCTCCCTGAGCCAGACGCTGCTGGGCAGCAGCTTTTGTTCCCTTTCTTAGATGGGCTCTCCCCCAGGCGCAAACATCATCCTTTTGCTCTGCGTTCTGGGCAGCAGCGGGTGGGTCCCTCCTGGAAGGAGCCTCCTGGCAGCGGCCCTGAGCTCCCATGGGGCAGCTGCTGCATTCTCCTCACAGAGGACACCCCTGCAGCCCCCCACTCCCACAGCCTGGCCACGCAAACCCAAGCCAAGACACCGAGCGAGCCTCCCTGATTGCCAGCCAGCAGCTGGCTCAGCCTGGGACCCCAGGCCAGTGCCCACAAGACTCTCCTGGGCCTTGAAAAGCAAGCCTTGTGGGGACGGAGCACCCACAAAGAACAGACTCACACAACAGGACTCCTTGCCAACACTGCCTCACAGACACCTGGGCCTTGAGCGGGTAGCTCACCTTGAGCGAGCTCATTTCCTTCCCAGTAGCTGAAATGTGCCCTTTCGGGGGCATTTGGGGGCTACAGCGTGCTGCTGAGAGGGATGTTGGAGCTCCTGCAGGGCAGTGCTTCCACTAAGGCAAGGCCTTTTCTGCATCTTCTACTGCCCTGCAAGCGAGGATGCTTGGGGCACACAAGAAGCTGGCAGGGGACACAGCTGCAGGGATTGCAGGGATTCCTAAAGTCATAGCCAAATACAAGAAAGACAGGAGGACGTGATGCTTTTGATAGAAAGGAGCTGGGTTTTGGGTCAAAATCCATCCCTTTTTCTATCCCGGAGACCCCCAAGGGCGTAGGACAGCAGCACTGCAGGGCAGCAAGAGATGCTGTGCATTTCTCTCATCCCCCTGAGACAGCCACTGGGTGACGATGGTACCAAGTGTCTGGAAAGAGACCTTGCTTTCTCAGGCCCAGGTGTCCAGCTGCACACCAAGGCCGTCCCTGGCTTCCAGGCGCAGTTGCCAGGCCCAAGGCCGAGCTCCCCTGCGAACCCCCAGCCCAGCAGACCTTGCTCCTGGCATTGTGGAGCAGCCATTTCACGGCAGCCTTTTCTCCTGGCAGTCAGCTTAGCGCCGAAAGCTCTGTCACTGGGACAGCCGAGAGCCGTGGTAGCTCAGCAGAGAGTCACTGTCAGCCTTGGAGCTCACAAAGGTGGGTGGCCACAAGTGCCCTGAGCGTCCAGCTCGCAATGAGGACTGCTGTGGCACTCAAATTGTCACCTGTTTGCTGCGATGCTGGGATACCTGCTCCGGTAGCCTGGCATCAGAGGCCAGGGAAGCCAAGCAGCTGGGATCCTTCTCTGAGGCAGGGGACACTGAGAGTGGAAATGGAAATGGGGCACAAGCCCTCCGCCTCTCAAAGGAACCCCTCAGATGTTTAGGTATAGTAAACTTATGTATATCTGTGTGACTCTAGACCACAACATGTTAGTGTTCTGGTTTGTCCACTGCTTTGTTGTGGGGGCTTTGAGTTGGCCTCTACTCTTTAGGTGAATGCTGACTTCATATCTATGGTGCACTTTATTCTTAAAATGGGAAGTTTCTACCAATTTCCTGTCCAAAGTTCCTCATAAGCCAACTGCAATCGTCATTTCAGAGGTATCTCCCAACTTACACATTTCCTAATTCTCCTTGATATTTACTCAAGAAATGCATTTTCACAGAGACATCATATTTTTCTCTCAGCTGGCATCTGGCTGAGCAGAATGATGTCCTTTAATTCCCTTCCACACAATAGGCAACTTGTTCCTTCTGTCTTGTGAACACTTCCTCCTAAGTTCAATGTGAATACAAGTGGCAGAATTTTGCCTCATGTCTTAAATGTGTGGCAGGGCTGCCCTGTCAGGTATATTTATACTGGAGAAAAAAAAAAAAAAAAAAAAGAATAGCCATACATACCATATAACCACTTAACTTCTTCAGTTCTTCCGTTAACAGTGCATGAACATGGGGTTTTGTTGTTTTATTGTTTGTTTTAAACTCCTGACTGCCATATAGCAAACATGACAAAAAAAAACAAACAAAAAAAAAAAAAAAACACCCTTTGTTGAGAATCTCTGAGCCTGGCTCTGCTTTGTATTATCAAATGTCACTTCACCTGAACCATTTCAATCACAAGGGATATCCTTCTGTCAGGCTCAGTAGTACTTCCCAACTTTATGTCACCTGGAAATCTCAAAGCTCATATGTAATTTTTAGTCTTCGGCCACCATGTCCATACTGAACATACCTAAATTTGAAGTCATCTCTGCTCTGAATAGGAGGTTGGGTTTCCAGAGCTCCCTTCCAGCCTACATTTCTCCATGAGTCTTTGCCTCCTTAGCAGCTGCAGTTTCAGAACTGTCTCTGAGAATCACTACAGGTAACCTCTCCTTTGCTGCTAATTCCCTCTTTGAACAGTGTGAACAATTGCAAACTCCCTTGATTCACTTGCAGCCCCAAAGCCCAAATCCATAGCTAAGGTATCAGAAGCTCACAGAAAGTGAAATAGATGTAGTTCATCCCCTGTGTAGGGGAGCACTGGTCCTACAAAGGCAAGCTACTAAATTCTCTGGAAACAAATTAGCTTTAATAAATTATCTTGTAAATTCCACATTACCCGCTACTTCCCTAGTCTTATCTCTTCTTGCTACAAAACTTTGCCCAGCGTTGATGTCAAACTAACAGGCCTGCACTTGTCTGGATCACTCTTTACATTCTCCTGGACAGAAGTATATTTGTTACTCTCCCATTCTGGGGACTAGCCCTGATTTGCACAATTGTGATGTATTTTTCCTACTTGAGTTGTTGTTCTGTGTGCCAATGCTGTTAATAGGCTAGGTAGATATCAGCTTGTCATTTTTCACTTGAATCACTGTAGATTTTTATTTCACCTCAGATGATGTTGTGCCTAGTGCCCTACCCTCATTTGCAATGGGAATCCTGTCACTGCCCTTAATATCACATTGTTGTTGCTGTTAGATGCAGGAAATAAGATTTGCAGCATTTGAGACATCATTAACTTTTGATCTATTTTTGCCTCGAGTATGCAACTGTCCTAATTTGTTCTCTTTGTTCCCCCTGGTTTCTGTGGCTTAAGTATCATTTACTATTATTGTTTAATTTCCTATGTGAAGGAGGTTTTGGGTCATTCGTACTTTATTTCTGCAGTTTTTAACCTCTGAAATGTACCTTTTCTCATTGCTTTTTTCCCATCTGAATTTTGAATTTTAACTCTGCCTTCTCTGCACTCCAGTCCCAGAGATGCTTAGTCAGACTCAATTATTCATTTCCTTAGATTTCAAAGTTTGCATTTGTAAGCCTCAAAAATTTCATTCTAAGCCTGGTTTTGTTTTATGTTTTGTTTTATCAGTTTTATGGTATGATAAGCTTTTGCTTCCACTGAAGGGTAGAAGTCATTATGAATAGTGCCAACAAAACAGAAACATAACAATGAAAATGATATTTGAATTCAGAATAGGTATTTAAAAAGTTCACCTTCTCCAGCACAAATGGGGAAAGTAAAATAAATAAATAAATAGAGCAGTCCTAAATCATCAAAACTGGCCAAAGAATTAGAAGAAGCACTATTTTTCCAAGGCTGCAATGTTTTCCATTCATCTCACTGGGCCAGCAGAGCACTAGAGAGCTGGATGCACTGAACTCCTGGCTGATACCCTAAATGACCTGCAGGAAGATCTTCTTATCTCTGTCCCCCCGTTTCTCCTTTCAATCTCTGTTTTGTCTGTTTGTATCACTAGCTATCAAAGCGCTACTGAGATATGCACGTGCAGCACCCAGCACAACCTTGTTTCAGGCTCCAGTGGGACCTTTAGGCATTACCATCCTATAAACAAGTCACAGTGATAGTGAGTGTAATTACAGTCGTCAAACTATTCCAGCTCCACATCATTAGCCATGCCCTGAGCTAAATAACATTTTAATCAGTTTGATATGTCATCTGTGGCTTTCTTCACTGTCACTTGCAATCCAGCAAACTCCTTCCTTCATGTTGCTAGATTAGACAGAGGGTTCTTAACTGCAGACATCCACTTCCCTGTTCAGGAAGCAGTGAGACCTTTCATCTTCACCCAGAATTAAGATGATATCCAAGCATCATGAGACACAGCGCGTATGTCTCCCAGGCCCATCCCATAAGAGCAGGACATTTACCTCACATGAGAAGAAGACTTAATGCAGAGGCAAAGCAAGATACTCGGTGTCAAAGCCATGTCTGGATGATCATTAAAGACAGACCAAAATTACCCAGTACAGGAGGAAAATCTATCATTCGAAGAAGATTATGGTCTCTGATTATTAGTTTCAAAATTATTTTTTTCTTTGGATTTCCTCTGAACTTAAACTTAGTTTGGAATGCCTTTGGTTTTGAATAGTTCTGAAATTGTATTACTTCTCCTAAGTAAGTTGATAGTCTGTTCTATTTAGGTGAAATTCAAATAATATAGTGAAGGATCTGCCATCAGTTTTACTGTGTGCCAGGCTGAGAGCCTTCCTGTACTTAAAGGCAACCTATAGGAAAGCTGGGGAGGGGGTCTTTATGAGGGCCTGGAGTGACAGGACATGGACTAATAGCTTTACACTGAAAAGTTAGATTTCTGATATATGTTAGGAAGAAATTCTTTACTGATTTCGGCAGGGCAGAAAGTCCTCCCAAGAAGGGGAAGGAGCAAGAGGAAGGCGAGGCAGCCTACCCCAAGGTAGGGCCATCCCAGGGCACAGGAGGCTGTTGGAAAGGAGAGCAGAGAGAAAAGCAGCTGGAAGCAGGTGATCCCCATCCCTGGGCGACCTGCGAGCCATGGGACAAGATTGCAGCTGTCCTCCAGGCGAGCACATTGTCAGCTGGCTGCTGCGCTGCTGGGATAGCAGCTGCGGGAGCCTGGCAGCAGAGGGCAGGGAAGCCAAGCAGCTGGGATCCTTCTCTGGGGAAGGGGGCACTGAGAAAGCGCTTGCAAACGGGGCACAAGCCCTCAGCCTCTAGAGGCGGCGCCTGTCAGGCGTGAAGGAAAGGGATCCCTTCTGGGAAGATGCTGTGGGCTTGCTGAGGCTCGAAGAACAGACGGTGCTGGCTGCTACCAGCGTGCTGCAGCAGCGGCAAGACAGAGCCGTGGTGGTTTTCCTCAGCTGGGCAGCTGAGCTCCAGCACAAGCGCTCTCTCCCTGCCCCTCCTCCAACGCCAAGGGGAGAAAAGAGGCTGGCAAGGGCTCAAGGGCTGCCAGAAGGACAGGGAGATCACTCCACAAGGAGCGTCACGGGCAAAGCAGGCTCAGCACAGCCTGTTCCAGTCCAGCCCGGGGCCTGCTCCTGCGGGGGCTCTCCACAGGCCGCGGCCTCCTCCAGGCCACAGCCACCTGCTCCACCGGGGGCTCCTCCAGCCACAGGGGGGCTGCAGCGTGGAGATCTGCTCCACGGGGGACCCATGGGCTGCAGGGGGACAGCCTGCTCCACCAGGGGCCTCTCCCTGCACAGGCCGCAGGGGAACTGCTGCTGTGAGCCTGGAGCACCTCCTGCCTCCTGCTGCACGGACCTTGGGGGCTGCACAGAGCTTTCTCACTCCTCCCTGAGCCAGACGCTGCTGGGCAGCAGCTTTTGTTCCCTTTCTTAGATGCAAGACACCTTCTTAAATTCAGTCCAGCCAAGTAGGAAAAGTAAATGTGGACAGCTGTATCTTGGCAAAGAAGATAGTAGGGAGCAAGGAGGTTCAGCAGTCAAGATGGAAGGTGATGCCATGAGGCTTACAGGCTAGTAATGTTCTAGTGAAACCCAGCCTGAAGAAGAAGAAACCTGCCTGACTACTTGATGTGAATAACAGACTCTGTTCAGCTCTTTCCTAACATAGAAACGGTGCTGACTGCTTCTTCAGAGTAACAGAAGTTCGTGATACTACTGAAATAGTTGTGGTTCAGATGTAGATCTGATTTCTCCTAAGCACACTGAATTCACAACTGTTGATCCTCCAGAGGAGGCTTTGCAATTGAACACCTGGAGAATAGGTAAATTTCCCGCTGTTGTTCTCCTCTCCTCTTGTTTTGTTTTGTTTTGTTTTGTTTTGTTCCTAGTAGCATAGGCTTAAGACTCTGAAGAAACAGGCTGCTTTTTTTCATTTCCAGCACTGGCTGTTCCTCCTGAGCCCCGCCTTCTATTTTTGCAGTCATAGGATATGTGAATGTAAATTCGTGGAGAGAGGTAGAAAACTCTTTCAACTGGTGTTTTTTCGGCTATGTGGGGAGAACAAATAGAGTGGCTTTGAATATTCTGGCTCTTATTCAGAGCAGCAGGTGGAGGGAGACAGATGCGTTTGCTTTTTTAGTGCAATGGCTTCAGAAGCAAGAGGGGAAAAAGCACTTTCTCTGGGAGCTGAAGAAGGTGTCCTAATCACAGGAGAGGTTTCTAAATGGCATATCTTTGCGAGGGTTCCTGTAGTCCAGAGGTTTTTGTTTGTTTGTTTGACGTTGGAAGGTTTTACTCTTAATATTCACGTCCTTCAGCAGAAGTGAGAAATGTGATTTTATTTTGTGCAGTGTCGTGGACCCTCCGAAATCTCCTGGGAATGATGAATACCTCGCATCGTACCAATGTGATGACGGTGGAGACAAGGAGAAAGCAAGAAGATCAAAAGAACGTGACCTCATTTCAAAAGAAACCGTTTTGTACGGCAAAGAGTCTTGTGAGCCTGGTGAGAAATTGCGGCATACTTCCTCTCTCAAGTCTGACACTGAATGTAGCTCTAAAAACCTTTCCTCCTCAGCTGTTACAGAGAGATGCCAAGATACAAAGGACAAGACTAAAACCACTGAGAAAGAGCATTACCAAAGCAAGAGGGAACATGCTCCTAGTGAAGAGAAGGAGACTCAAAAAGCAGGTCCTTCCAGCAAGAGAAGGATAAAGTTGAATACAAAGAATACAAACGTGAGCTCCTGATTGGCTTCATGCTGAACTCTGTGCTGTTCTTGTCCTAATCTTGGTCTCTCCATAGATAATATGGTTTAAATCCAAATAGAATCGTGCGATGAGGAAGATCTCACTGCAACAAATTCAACATCTAAAATCAAAGTTGACATTTTCCGTGATTTTCTTCCTGAGCAGAAGATTGCAGTACTCCTTTTATATTAACGTAGAGATTATTTCAAACTGTCTTGAAGTGCTTGATGACTTAACAGTCTGCAGATTTATTATCAAATCAAAAAAACCCCGACTTGGTAGACTATTTTTTTCCCAGTTTTGAATGACCACTAGGAAGAAGGTTATTCCGGCATCAAGAAAGTCATGTGGAATGTAACAAAATTTACTGAACCAGTAAGTAAAACTTATATTTTTCTATTAGTTCCATTGTTTCAACTCTTCAGACACTTATGGATGGCATAGATAACAGAGGGGAGATCGTGGTAATCGGAGCTACCAACAGACTGGATTCTATAGATCCTGCTTTACGAAGACCAGGACGCTTTGGCAGACAGTTCCTCTTCAACTTGCCAAATAAAGAGGTGAGAACTTAAATTCAACGTTAGTGCTACCATGGCAAAGTCCAACTTTATAGGAAAAAAAAATAATTGACAACTTGAACAAAAGAGTGATACGTGGAGACACTGCGTTGTTCCATGGAGGGCAAATCTGGTACTGGATATATATGGTCAGGATGATACCACCAAGTAGTTAGTTCTATAATCAAACCTTTCATTCCCAAAGTTGTACCTGTTTGCTTAATTATTTAGTCCACTTGGGTGTTTTCATCATGAAGTTGTATTTTTGGTCTCAATCCTTCACTTATGAATGGATACGGGACGTGTTTGCATTTGATTGTGCCCCTGCTCAGTGGTAGTAGTTTGAGTCATAATTCTTTTCTTCTTTATAGTAATTGTAGCAATTGGAAGCATTGTGCCAGAAGTGCTTTCTGTGAATTTACTGACTGGAAAGCAAATGTGATGAAGTAATGAGACTGTCCCAATGAAAGCTTGCTAAGCTTTAGAGAAGTTTTTTGGACAGCAAAGAAATGTTTCTGGATAAATTTTTCATTGCAGTATTTTCCTCTGGGTCCTTAGGTCTCGTAGTTTGGAAACTTGTTATTGAAGCTATAAATGCCTTTTCTTTCATTGTAGGTTCCTAGAAAAAGTTCAGTATAACAAATAAGAAATATTCAATTTCCTGGTTGACAATGCAGAGTGTATATTAAATAACTGTAAAATACTTGAAAGTTGAGCAAGTAAGAAAAGTGTATTAGTAGATGAGGGGTTTTGAGGGAGGACTGTTTTGTTTTTTTGTTGTTTGTTTGTTTGCCTTTTGGTTTGTTTGTTTCTTGTTGGTATTTTTAAGGAAAACTTGGGACAAGCTAAAATGCAATGATTTTGCCTCCAGGCTAGAAAAGAAATTTTCAAGATTCATACTCGTGACTGGACCCCTCAGCCACCGGACATGTTGCTTGATGAACTAGCTGAGAAATGCATTGGTAAGACTGAAACAGAAACGGATTCTTGCTTGTGACCAAGTTGTAAAGAACCTTAGCTTGTACCAGGCAGTACCCATGCTCTTGTGCCTTGTTGCACAACTAGTCAACGAGGCAGCTGGCACGCCTTCATAGCAATCTGAATGAGATGCTTTCATCTATTTACTCTTTGTTGTCGTTCCTCTTGTTGTCTGAGAACATTAAATGGTTCTGGGGCATCTTCCTCAAGAGTATAGTTTTTGATGAGGAGTCTGCTTCAGCTGCATAAGCGCAGGATATCAGGCAGTGAGCAACATGAAACATCCTTGCAGAGCGGTAGCACTTTGAATTCCCTGTTAAGCTGTTTGGTTTTGGCATTACAAATTCCTTAAATGTTGCATGTTGTAAACCTGGGCCTTGACTGATGTAACGTTTGATTTTTGTTTGTTAGGATACTGTGGTGCAGATATCAAATCCCTCTGTACTGAAGCTGCGCTGTGCTCTCTACGCCGATGCTATCCTCAGATTTATGCAAGTAGGGAGAAGTTGCTACTAGACGTTAATTCTATTAAAATAAAAGCAAAGGACTTTTTCATGGCTATGAAGAAGGTTGTTCCATCTTCA
The DNA here is from genome assembly GCF_964035555.1 of Netta rufina. NCBI lineage: Eukaryota > Metazoa > Chordata > Aves > Anseriformes > Anatidae > Netta > Netta rufina. The sequence goes on along the minus strand of NC_140142.1, from coordinate 11,447,551 downwards.
AACCGGATCAAGGCTTCACCCGTACAAGCACTATCACCCATTTTCAAGCCACATTTTCAAAGATCAGTAGAGAATACTTTACAAGTTGTGCAGAAGATCTTCCCGCATGCACAGCTTGCACTAAAGGAGGACCGACAGCAAGGTATAACCACAGCATCCACTTCTTTATAATTCTGCTAAAGCAAAAACTTGTGGTTTGTGCAATCAACTTAAACCTTTCAGACATAATGGTGGTAGAATTTTATTATTTGCATGTGCATGTCTTTCTTTTGGGCAAGTCTGGAATACAACACATAGGTTTTATTGTGGATTCGAAACTGAAATGCCAAATGGAAGCTCTGAATGACACAATACACAGTAAAGGACGATGCGTTGTCTACTGAAGCATCCTGCTTCTGACGGCAGCTAAGATAATTAGCATTTGTAGAGGTTGACTTGAGGTTTGAAGTACAAGGCACCTATTTTTCTTTAAAAAATCAAAACTGAGATCTTTGGAGGGGAAGCATTTCTAGGTCAATGTTTCTAATTCCTTTCTGAAGAATGTCAGGACCAGGATACAAGTATACCTGGTCTAAGCTAAATATTGTTTTAGCTATCGTCATTTTTAACCAGTCTCCTAATTTAAATGTTTGTGGATCGTACTATACACGTGAGATCAATTAGCATTGATACTTACTAGATGAATGGAATTCTGTGGCCATCACATCCTTTATCCCCGTGCTTTCATTGTGGGAACCTCCTCCAGAAAGAAATGGTCTTGTTTGTTTGTTTGTTTTGTTTTGTTTTTTTATCTATTTAGCAACTGCAGAAATTGTTCGTAATCTCCTTTATTCTAAGGGGGAGAAAAAAATCACCAAGAGTAGCGTACCTTATACGTACACATCAGTGGGACTTAGTACAGCTTTGTAGGGCCTTGTGCCATCTCCTTAGATCTGTGGTGGGCTGAACTCTAGGAAATAGCTTTCAGTGTGTGCTCTCAAATGAAGAAAGGGTTTTGGCACTGATTTAGAAGCTGTATTAATGGAAGAGAAAGAGACAAAGGCTATTCAGGAAAGTTAACAAACCTCTTTTGCCTTTCAGAGCATTTCAATCCTATTTTACAAGGTGATATGTTCAACGGTGATGACGATGTATCCTTGGTTTCTGGAGATGAATTAAAAGATGGAATGCCTAACGGACCAGAGAAAAAATGCCTCTGTTTCAGCAGGTAAAGAAAGATAGATCCCTGTTACGTTTAAATTCTCAGGTCTGCTGAGTCTTTGTAAACAGTTCCAGCTGTTGAAAGTGCGAGGGGTGGTAGACGAAGGGGCAACATCAAGTTTGTGTGTTGAAGGGGTGCTTGGTATTCACAAGAAGAAAGGGTGGAGGGACTAAAGTTGTAATGAAGTTGCTCTGAATGACCAAATTGAAAAGCCCAGGCTTCTCTTCGTAAGCCAAAGTGATCCGTAGACTACCAGAACACGTTGACTTAATCCATGGCATTCTTTGAAAGACTCAAGACCACATAAATGTGCTGTCTGTCCTTTTAGCTAAAAATACCCCAACTTTATGGGTTTGTGTTGCCACCTTTTGCCCTTCTGTTTTCCAGGATTGTTAAACCAGTAGTGAATTATGTAGCAGAAAGAAAACTGAGAAAGGGCTTGTTAAAACACCTTGAGAAAAAATTGAATGGTGTCTTTATTTGTTAAGCCACCAAGTTGTGTTAATCTTGTGATATTTTAGTATGGAAGTCATGCAAGCCCACAGTTGGAAAGTTAGATCATGTTGTCACAGCTGGATCAGTTATTTTTCTCCGTTTCTATTGCTGTGCTGTCCAGAAGATTTTCTGTCCTCTAGAGCAAGGCTAAGTCTCTAGCATCTTTGATTTAAGCCAGCAGAGGTACAGCCTGATTGTAGTGGGGAAACAAATGCTCCTCACCAATTTATTTCCTAGTAGTAAAGCAAGATTGCAGGGATATTAATTTGCAGTCTTGGTTTAGTAAGGAATAGGAAACACAAGGGAAGAAGATGAAACAAAGGGAAGACGGTGAAACAGTTGGAATGACTGAATAACTTAACTGGAAATCTTACATGTATTTAATGTACCGCTGCCATTTGGAGTATTTGGGGAGGGAAATGAAAGTCTATAGGAAAATTACTTGGAACATCTGTGTGTCTATTCAGCACCTCATTTATAAGCTTGTTTTCTTAACTCTTGTTCTAGGAGTGCTTTCTGCGAACCAACATCATGCCAGCCCCGTCTGCTAATAGTAGGAAAAGAAGGGTACGGCCAGGTTTCTTACGTGGCACCCGTGGTGTTGCATGCTTTGGAGAAGTTTCCTGTTCACACCCTGGACCTTTCTGTTCTGCTTACAAACGTTGCACCGCCAGAAGAAATCTGTGGACAGGTACCTTTTTTCTTTTTCTTCTCATCGGATTCACTGACTGTATGTAAAGGATCAATTGAGTTGCAAGTAAGGTGAGCAAAATTAATTGGTAATGGAGGTGGCCTTGTTTTAATGTGCCCGGATGTTTGCTTCTGTCTGAAAATCCCCTTTCCTTTTAGACAGCACCACAAACAATCTGGATGTTGTACATGTCGACATTTTCCATACCCAGTTTTACAGTGAGGCTGTTGCTAGCAGCTCAGGAAGCTGGGCGGTGTTGCTAATAAACATCTCTTTGTGGAAAGAAATGCTGCTCATGTCACTGGGATCCAGAAAGTAGTTCTCATTGCCTCCTAAGACTGTGTGCTCCCAGTAGATGGCTCTGTATCAGACTGCATGTCGGCTACTTTTTGTAGCCTTCTTCTAAATTATATTAGTAAGGCAACCAAGGTTTGGGGCTTCTGTTTGTTTTGTTTTCACATGGACATACACAACTTGTGCTGTTGCAGTATGTGCAATAAAAGCATTAACATTCAGAAAACACTTCATTTGCACGGTGATGTGGTTTTAACTAGAAAAAATGAACAGATTTGGTGTTTTTACTTTTAGGCAGGAAATCCATTTTCTTGTTTGGCATCACTACCTTAAAATATTTTTACCTTTAGTGGAAACGTTTGAGAGCCATACAAGTAAGGACAGACATGTTACACGACTGAATACTGATGTGTCCCTTAAGAGGGACTTTTCCTTTCTTTGTTATGCGATGATTGTGGCTGTGGCCATATAGCTACGGTGTCTAGCCACTGCCTGAATATATCCTTCCCATCTTCTGACTAGAGTTCTCCGAATACTGATAATCTGAAAGGGTGCACAGAGAAATTCCTTATGTGAAAGGATGCTTGCCACTCTGTTCACGCAGTTTCATTTCATGGGGCAGTCAGATGGCTATGTAGCTATGTATTAAGAGGTTATTGTACGTGTTTTAGTTTTCTTACCCAAGCTTTCCTTTTCACTAGCTGATCCGAAATGCTCAGAAGACAGCACCAAGCACAATTTATGTCCCAGATATCCATTTATGGTGGGACAACGCTGGACCTGCCTTGAAACTTACTTTTCTAACTCTACTACGTAACATTCCAGCATTTTCGCCAGTTTTGCTGCTTGCTCCATCTGATGTACGTCACTCAGATCTCCCAGAAGAGGTATTTGTCAATACTTTCCTTACTATTTCTTCAGTGTCTTGTAATTTATGAATGCTTTCAGCATCAAAATGCTGGGCTTTCTTAAATGCATGCTGTTATTACTCAGGCACCCTAACAAATCACTTAAAATTTGCTTAGAGAAAAAGATACTGTGAAAGCATCTGCTTAAGGTTTTTTCTGAGTCAAGCAAGTGACTTTCACCCCCCTTCTCACACATGCAAATAATAAATTAATACAATAATTCTGGTGGCTACAAAGTGGTTCAGTCAAGAATATGCAGTGCTTGAAATGACAAGAGGATGTTTTTACTGAAGAGATTTCTTCTGACAGTCTGCCATTCCATGCTATGTTGGGTAAACTGCTAATAATGCAATTTAGTAGAGAATTGAAACACTTTGATTAAAAAAAAATAAGTAAATCAGTTTCTTTCTTCATATAGGCCAAAGCTTTCCAAGCTGGAAAGCTGAGTTCCAATTTCTGCTAAAGTAACTTTGGAATCAAATTCTAGTTGTATTCCTAAATAAACTGTAGTAAAAGTAGGTGCAGAACTTCATTGACTTCTGAGAGTTTACATTAAGGGAAGGTGCCCAAAACAGGACCATGCTGTTCTCATTCTGATGATTTGGTCTCAGTCACTGGGGGAAGAGAACGGGTCTTACCTAGACGTGTTTATTATCAACTGCTTTGAAAGTGCTTGAGTTCCCACAGAAGTTTCTGTACAGGCTGTAAATTCCTTCTAAAATAAGTAGTGAAATTCCTCACCTACCTTTTATTACTAGAACTTGAAAATGGAGGAAGACGTAGAGGTACTAGCTACTTCAGACACCTTTTGGTAGAGAAATAAAAACTCAGCAAAAAGCCCTCACTTGTCTGCTGAAGCCTTTCTCTTCCCTCGATAGCCATAAAGGTTCTAAGTAAAGGATGCAGCAAGGCAAGTAAATACAAAGGAGGCGCTGTTGGATGTGGTGAAAGCCATTACTTTATCAGTGTAGCGTACAATCCCTTCAGCGAGCTTTAATTCTACAGGTGATTCTTAAAGGTGATATTTGAATTTGCCGTGCCAGCCTGTGAAAATGTAGCCTTTTAAGGCCAGGAAGATAACTTTTTTCAGTTTGTGTTCTTCAGGTTATTCTTAATTTGAAAAGGTACTCGTCTTTTTGGAATAGAAGATGAGTTTTTTGTGGCCTTATATCTGAAATGTCTCTCCTCCTTCTGCTTTAGATCCAAAAATTATTTAATACGGAATTTGGAGAAGTGTGCAATATTGAGTTGCCTGGTAGGGCAGAGAGAGCATCTTTTTTTGAGGACCTAATTCTAAATGAAGTGGCTAAGCCTCCTGTAAAGAAAAGAGGTGAGGAGGATAGGAGAAGTACATCTAAAACTTTCCTATCGAAGTTACTAGCTCTTTGGGCTTTGCTTTGGTGGTCATTTTCTGTCAGTAATTTGTCGTATGCTTGTATTTGAGTACTGTAAATTGGCTAATTCTTCCTGATGAATTGAAGTTGATTGGACATTGGAAGTCGTGCCTGTAGCACCACCAGCTGAGCCTCAGAAGCCACAAGAGGAAGAAGTAGGGATGCTGGAGGAGGAAGAGGAGGATACCTTGCGTGACCTTAGAATTTTCTTGAGGGACGTTACTCACAGACTTGCCACTGACAGACGTTTCAGGGAATTTGCAAAGCCTGTTGACCCACAGAAGGTAAAGTAGTGCTGATCTGTGTGTGTCTGTAACTTCTCAGTGTTCGTACTTCTCAGCGTTTTGGGGAAGGTTCAACTTTGTTTTTAGGGCTGCACTGTTAGGATTTTGCAAGAAGCAGAGGCAGTGCTTTTACTTCTGCTGACTCTCAAATGTGTCTTATGGGATTATTCGCTGAAAGCCCTGGTTTCATTCTAAAAAGCCAGTCCAAATGCCAACACAGTTTGCTCGTGAAAAAGCTTTGATATGTAGGCGTGTCACAGCACTGAAAAGCACAGAGATCTTTCCTTATAATTACAAACAGTATTTACAGGACTACTTGAGTGAAGTCTGAAGCCCTTTCTTGGACTGTCAGTTCCTGTGGGAACAGGAATGGGAGCAGCAGTTTGTAAAAATAAGTTTTGAGATCCTGTTCTCTGTTTCATCTGGAACTCCTCAATAGGAATCAACCATAAGTGCAGTGTGTTTTCTTTTTCCTCCAATTGGCTGCTTAGATGCCTTTTTCTCCTTAATTGATGAGATAAGCCTAAACTAGGGGCGTATATTTCAAAGACAGATGTAACTTGAATATACCTGCGGATCAGCAAAGTCGTCTTCATGTGGGCCTCCACTGGCTTTTCTTCCCCTTTTTTCCTAGGTTCTTGAGCTGTGAAAAATCTAGACAGATACATATGTCCTCATCTGAACTGGTCATTAGTCTCCTCTTCTGGTCTGAGGGAAGAAATGAGCACCTCAGGGCCCAGTTATCTCATTCTAAAGTAGATGCCTGCAATAGGTACTTCACAGGTGCAATTCATGTACCTTTTCCTCAATGTCGACAACAAAGAGAATGCCAGATGGCTTGCTCAGCTTTCACTGTTGTGATTTTCTGAAGCAAAGTGAAATGAATCTCCCACCCTCAGTGTTTCTTCTCTACCATGCACGTGCTTCTGACCTCCCTACTTCTTGTTGTCCTCTCGTGGCCGCGCTAATGAAAAATGAAAAAGCCCTTCCATTTTTGAGAAGCAAACTGGTAAATTTCAGCATCTTCTGATGCATCGCAAATGTTCAGAGTTTTTAGGAAGTCGTTTATTTAAAGTCTTCAGAATAATTTTGGTAGACAGTGTGCAAGGTTAAGAAAACCTCTGAATGCTTGTATTTGATCTGCAGGTACCTGACTATGCCACAAGGATTAAAGAGCCGATGGATCTTTCAACAGTTCTGACTCAAATTGACTCGCGCCAGTACCTCGCTGCCGGAGACTAGCTGAAGGACATCGATCTAATCTGTAACAATGCCTTAGAGTACTACCCGGATCAAAGATCTACAGGTGAGGATGTGCTTTTTAGCCCTAGTTTAAAAAATCTGTCGAACGTATAGATGGATAAATGCTGTGTGCGGACAATAGACTTCGGATGGATTAGATGATTTTGGACGTCCACAGAGTACATCTCTTACCACATTGTAAATATTTTATCATTTTGCTACTTGGGCATGGAATTGTGATATAAGTGTTCCCCAGGAACTTGTGTTTTTGTTTTAATTAACTTCGATGTTGTTATGCTGAAAATATTCACTGAGAGAACCTTTTGGAACCAAGCTATGAAGAAAGCAATTTTCTTCTGTGATCAAAACAGTTTCATTGGTTGGTAGACAACATTCAGTTAAAGTGTGTAAAATTTCAGATCGTCACAGCGCCTATGTTTTGCAAGACACTGCATATTCAATGGTGAGGAACGAAATGGATACAGAGTTTAGACGACTTTGTGAACAAATTAAAGAATCTCGTGAGAAAAGAGGTACGTGCTTTAACGCTAAGGATTTGAAGACTTGTCTCTGCATTTGTAACTGAAAATGCACGACGAAGATCTTTGGTATCTATTCTTTCTTGCAAGGTCGCACCTCTGCAGCGTGTGCTCCATGCGACAACTCCAAGTCACCACAGCAGAACCCTGCTACTGAAGACGAGAAACCAGATGAAGAGAGTAATGAAAATGAGGAGATGCCAGCGGCACCTGTAGATGCCAGTACACCCATTTCTAATGGCAAGTTGCATTTTATTCAGCTGCTCTTGTCATTCATACCTTCTCCGTTCTTGAGGCGCAACAGGTGTCTCTGATGCCTGGCTCTTTATGGCAGAGGTAGTTTGTTTTCAAATCGACTTCCAAATGGGAGAGAGAAATCCAGAGGTCATTCATTCAATATAGTGATGAATTAAAGTTCAAAGAAAGTTGGTTCATTTGATGTACTCTTACTGGAACTTCATTTTGTAAACAGAACGACCCCCCACTCAAGGATATCACAGCTTCCCACCCATACTAAAAATGATAGTACTCACCCTTGTAGGAGCAGCAATGTGAAGAAGGTCAAGGGCAGTAAGAAGGGTTCGAAACTTTGATATAACAAGCCTTTCACTTTTTTTGACAGAGCTCCTAATAAGCATCTTTAGCAAGGTCTGGAGATGGGAGAAAAACTCAAACTAGATTTTAATTCTAGGATGTATAATGTCAAGCTTGACTGTTCCTCTGAACAGTCAATTGAATTTAATTTTTTTTAATTTAAATTAATTAGTTTATTTTTTTTAATTTAAATTCAACTGAATTTAAAGTTTTGAATTTAAATTCCAATTGAATTTATTGAAAAAATTCCAATTGAATTTAATGTTTTGTTGTTGTAGTTTTTCACGAAACACTAAGTTTATGTGAAAGGTTTTGCTGCAATATCTTTTTGCCAAGGATATTAAGCTTAAGTTATCCACAAGAAAACGGTGGGGAGAGGGAAGCTTTAGTTTTGAAAGCTTTTTTTTTTTTTTTTTTTTTTTTTTCTCTCCAGGTTTTTCTTGAGCACAGCAGCGTTTCAGTGTCTGCCTGCCATTAGTTGCCCCACTACCAAGTCAGGAGGGTCAATTAAACTTGCGTGAGGCAGAATTTCTTTATCTGAATCTACGTGGTTCACATAAATATATTCTTGTTTCCTTCTTTCCCTAGGATTATTCTTCTCCCAGTATTGAATGTTTCAACGGACACTGTTTAAGATCAATGAGCAAAAGCATCCTGCGGTGTTCAGTCTCCAGCTTTGAAGAAAGTATGGCGATACTGAGGGGAAATGTCAAGAGAAGACGCTTTTCAAGGTACTGTATTTCTATATGTTCAATCTCTGTTCGATTTGTAGATTGAAAAGCAAGAGAGAAAGCGTGTGCAGTGAGTTGTGGCCTGATAAACCTCCGGCTAAAATCAGCAGAGGCCTAAGAGCATGCTGATGGCGTACCAGTACCTTAAAACTAGAATCCCTCTTCTCAGTGAAAGTCTTCTGCTTTTCTAAAAAAAACATGTTTTTTTCCCCAACCCCTTTGAGGTGTTGTTGTGGTTTAACCCGGCCGGCAGCTAAACACCACACAGCCCTTCTGCAACCCTCCCACCTCCCTCTCTGGGATGGAGGAGAGAAACGGGACAGTGAAGCCTGCGAGTTGAGATAAAGACAGTTCATTAAGACAGGAAAATAATAATGATGATGATGATGATGATAGTACTGCTACTAGTAATGTGTACAAAACAAGTGATGTACAATGCAGTTGCTCACTACCCGCTGACCAGTGCCCAGCGTAACCCCTAGCAGCCCGGCTGCCCCGCCCTATTCATGGTGCAGCGTGTTGCCATAAGGCATAGAATTCTTTGGCCAGTTGGGGTCGGCCATCCTGAGTCTGTCCCCTCGCAGCTGTTGCTGTGCGCCGATTCTGATCGCTAGTAGGACAGTGAGACACCGAAAGGTCCTTGGCTTGTTGTAAGTACTGCTCTGCAGCAATTGAAACATCGGGGTGGTATCAGCACTCTTCTAAACATCCTTTCACACATTCTAAGCCAAAACATAGCAACCTACCCGCTACTAGGAGGAGAACTAACTCTGTCCTAACTGAAACCAGGACATGTATCTTTTCCACTTGGGTGCTATTGCTCATAATTTTGAGAATTCAACATGAGCAAGCTAGGAAATGTGGGTACATACAGAACCGCGTGTATATGGTACGCAACAGACTTGGGATGTGGATTCTGCGTGAGGCCTACAGGCTTCTCTTTGTATACCATGGAGCATTGGCTTGTAAACATGGTGAAATTTCCCATCCTTGATGGGTCTAATACAACAAGTCTTTTCTCCCTTCTCTGCCCGGTCCTCTTTCTTAATGTAGGCAGTTGAGAAAGCCAAAATTGGAACGAAAAAAAGAATATAACACAGGTAAGTGGCTGTAAGTCCCCGGGATACCTATTTGCGCTGGTTACTGAAGAGGATGGCACTTGGTCACTCCATGGCTTTCATTTGGCCCCAAAGCCTTCTGTAGTCAGCTGAATTCACTCCTCAGTGACTTTTCTGTGAAGAGAGGTAGGTGCAAATAGGAGATTTTATGAATTCCTTGGGGAGGGAGCAGTGTGAATTGCAGCTTGGTAGGCACAAAGCAAACTGTTCTAATTGTGCAAAGGAAATCGATACTTGATAAGTTCAAACTTAGTTTTATAGCTGGCAAGCACAAAAGTAAACCTTAGCTGTGATCCTAGCAGCACAGTGGTGTAGCTCTTCCCTTCCCCTTGTCCTCTTGGCTCTTTTAATGACAGTGCAAGCAACAAACCTGTGCCAAAGGGTGCTGTATGGCAAACAATGGGCAGGCTTTTTTCTAAAAAGCACGAGTTTGAGTTATCTGGTGTTTGGGTGTTTCTCTTGAAACGATTCTTCCCTCCTTGAGCTGTTAGATCCTAATGCAGGAAATGGAAGTGCTGCATGCATAAACAGAGTAATCAAACATACACCTCTTAGGAAGAGGCTTGCAATGTCATAGTGTTTGTTTTGAGCACTGTTAGATACAGTTTGACATGACTGGAGTGAAAACACCTTAGAGAAAGGTGTTGATTGTTCTCACTTTTCCAAGACAGAAATAACTGGAGTAGATTTCCCTCCTGCATGGAACAAAAGTTGCACGTTTGTTTTTGTCTGGCTAGCTTTCAGTCTCTTTAAAAATTTCCCTACAGGTCCCAGTTTTAAGTAGACAGTTTAAACGTGCAGAGCGATGAAGAAGTGGAATGCAGTGGTTGTGACACCAACTTCTGATCTGAAATGTAAAGAAAACTCAATCCACTTCAGGGTGCCTTTTTTGTTTGTCTGTTTCCATTTTACAAGAGCAACGGTGAAATAAGGAGAATCCCATCTTCACTGTTTCAAAATGCTTTGTTTCTGCGTTTCAGTCACCAGAACATTGAGGAGTAGAGCTGGTGCAAAAACTGTGAGACGAGTCCACGGAGAAAACAGGGACTTGGAGCTGCGCCGCAGCTGTAGAGTCGGACACAGTCGGTACTCGACTACTAACTCGTCCATTCTATTTGACAAACTTATGACAAAGGAAGTCATCTTTTCTTGCAGACCTCTTAGAATGATCTTTCTTAGCAAGCCTTTGCACTATGGCATGATGTTGGCCTCGACTTGCTCTTTATTTTGACAGCAAAGAGGTATGGCTGCTCCTGGCATTTCCTTCATGTTTACAGGGAGACACCGTTACCTGGCTAGATAAACAGATTTTCTTGAAGGTGCTATTTCAGCATATAAGAATTGATTTAAAAAACAACAACAAAAGTGCTTCATGGCTTGCTAGTTTTGTAATCTCACATTTCTCCAGGAATACTTGATTTGCTGCATTTCACCATTACACTCGTCAGCGCCGCTGATTCTGGTTTATCACTATTTGCATTGCAAATCTCCTTGTCCAAAGCTTAAACTGATGTATGCACTGCTTGAAAACAAAACCTGAAGTTGCAGAGCAGTAGACTCAAGTCATTATGTTAGCCGCTGTGTAACCATACTGCTTTCCAAACATAAGATGTCCAGCTTATTTTGTTTCTATGAAGAGTTTAAACGGCTCCCGTTAAGCAAAGATGTCCCCACACTGATACTATTAAGCAAGGATTCCACCTCCTTTGGCTGAGGTCTGCTCCCTTACTCACATTCGAACATTCATCCAAGTAGCCTGCAATTCCACACTCTCGGGGGAAAGTCCATAGAATAGAAAAGGTTCCTCCAGTCTCTTCCTCAGCCTTTTTTTGAAGCATGCAATAAAGCAAAACATTCACAGGCTGCCCTTCCATGCAAAACAAGGCAAATTAGTAAGACAGGAGCCACAAAACTGATTGTCCTTTAAAGTTAAAATGAGATTTGAAATAGATCGAGTTAGCAAGTGTTGTAAGTCTGTAGCTAAGTCTGGTTTTGCCAATGCAGCACAATTCCCTATCACGTCGCCAGAGCTGCTTCTGTAGCTCCAAGAAGCAAAACTGCTTTGAAAAAATACAGTGTCATCAAAGCATTCGTTGGCTCAGTAGGCACGGCTCAGGTTCAACAAGTTTGTGAAAAAATGAGTACTAACAGAAGCAGCAGGGTCCAAAGAAACACTTTATGTCCCCACTGCAAAATGAGGGCTTTACCTTGAGTGTTATGCACACTGTCAATAGAAAAGCACTGTAACAGAATCTGCCACGGCAGTTTGCATGTTACTGAAAGACCATCAGAGTGGGACTGCAGCAAGATCATTGCGAAGTTGCAAAAAAAACATGTGGGGGTGGGAGTTTAGTTGCGTTAGATAACACAATCTTAGATAAAGATTTTGGTCTTAACGTAAAAGTAAGGATGTCTACTGATCTCTTCAACTCCAGCAACTGAAGCCCAAGTCTGAAAAATCGCCTTTAAGAATGCAAAGAAAATATTTAACTCTTCTGTATGTTCATACTTTGCTATCAAGCAAAGGAATGAATGCTGATGCCTTAACTATGTAGGGCTGTAGCTTACAGAGAGACTACACCTTCCTGTTTTTTTCCCTTTAAAAACGTTAAATGCACGTGAAATTATTTGGGGGTGTTTTCACATGCAAAGCCTAATGCAGTGCATGCAAGCCCTGTCATCTTCTTCCTCTAGTAGTGTCGCGTTAAGGGGTGTAGCCGATTGACCGTCATGGGTCCCGTCGGATTCAGGGTGCTGAACTATCACGGTCACGGATTCACCAACAACGCAGTACGGCCTCGCTCTAGTCGCATTCAAGGAGAACTCTCACAGCTAGGAAGAATGCAATTAAGTGCAATTTCTTACGGCGACAGGTACACAGGTTCTTTGGATTGTCAGTGATAAATTCACCGTCTGCAAAAGCAAGCTAGCATGCATGAAATGCACAGGTACACAGCCTAGGTATTAAGACATTAAAAAGCATCAAAACTCTAGAGATTTCTAAGATTCCACAGAGACGCCTGGTATAAGCAAGCGTTCAGATCTTACCCCACGGCGTCCCAATGGAGTGGGGGTGGGGGAGTGAGAGGCTCAGCCTGTCGAGTGATGTCAGAAGGAATCCTTCCTGATAGTATCTTCCCTAACATCCCCTTTCTCTTAAAGCAAGTGATATTATTTTCTATCTTTAAGGTGGAGCTTGAGTGACTCTAGTCATGCATATCTTGGTTGTGCTTGGTAGAAATGATCTCACTTGCGTTTAAAGGTACAGGCTCTGAGAAATTCCGAGGGCGTGCTCAGTGAGGGGTGGTTGCACCTTGGAGGCGGGTAGCTTTTGGGATGGAGGTGTGCTTATGATGCCTAGTCGCTTAAGGCAATTACTCCACAAGTAGTAACTTAGTGTTGATTTAACTACAGCATATCTAAAACACAAGAAGGATGTTAGTATGGAAGAAGCCGATGAAACCAGTCCTTAAATCTTACTACTTATTGTGCGTGAGCAGACTGGCGTGAGTTTTAGCTATACTGGCAAATATCAAACCACACCTGTGTCGTCCCAAAGCTGGGAAAAAAAACAAAAACAAAAACAAAAACAAAAACAAGGAAATGTTGAAGCAAATAGGGAGGCCTGTAGCTTGTGCAGTCTTTTAGCTGAGAAAATAAAGAAGGAGAGAGACAGGTAGCCTTGAGCTAGCAGAAGCAAGGAAGAGAAGGGCTAAAAGGGAAAAAACAGGAAGGAGAACACCAGCTCCAGACTGACCTATAGTAACCTTTTTCTCATTAAGGGTCATTAGCACATTAAAAATCACACCTGTCAAAATGCTAATCTATGCTAATGTGGGATTCGGTGTGTGTCCCCCCTCTCCTGTTCCCCCTCCCCCCCGGTATTCCTCTGTAATGCACAAGCTCAGTGGAGATAAGTTAGGTGAGCTGTAATAACCAATCCAAAGGAGCCAAAGAGAGAGTTTTCACAAGTTTCCTGTGTATAAATGACGGTGATTCGAGTCAGAGGTGTGCTTGCTTTGCGAAAGATGGCCAAGTACCTGACTCTGCAGAGTTCTATAAGTAATTATACAATTAAAAGACCTTCGTGTGCATTCCGACTCTGGGTGCTTATTGGCGCGGTGCACTCTGCACGAACCTGCGGACAACATCTGTACTCAGTGTCATGCCTACAGACAACCCTTTACTGTTTATTTATTCCTGCATATTTTTCTGTGCATTCAACACAACCCCTTTGGCACAACTAGTTAACCACGTAGCTGCCAGTCCACCACTCAGTTGCACTTGTGAAGAGGAAAAGCTATTTCCGTCTACTGTAGGAGCACATCCTCTAAATGCAAGCTTCACTCAGCTGGTCATTTACTGCAGGACAAGATTTGAAAACTGTTGTTGAGTTCTGGGTTTCCTGCTTACAGGAAAAATTAAGTGCTAGATCGCCCTCTACTCCGCTTTGTCTGCTGCATTTAATGGAGATTAAACTGATTTCGTTTGCTCCTCCGTTTATGGACAATGAGCTGAAGGAACAGGTACAGCACATTAGCCTGGAATGCCTTCCCTCCCAACCAAAGTAAACTGGAGCTGTAACTAAAACAAGCAGAAGCAAGGCTTCTGTGTTTTCAGCTGAATAAAGTTCAAAAAAAATCATCCTCTGGGATTTGAAGCTTACTTCACATGACATGCCAACGACTCTTTTCCCTCCATTGTAAAGCGGATCCCTGCTGTTAGTTGCTCTAGAAGCAAAGGAATCGTCGGTTTGGTTAACAAATAGCCGCTTCTGCAAACGAGAAGTGTTGTGCTCTCTCTTCCCTTTGAATGACTCCACACTTCTCATCAGCTACTGGATTGCTGACCTAGAATCAGAGAACATCCCAAGGTGGAAAGGACTCCCAATAATCACCAAGTCCAACTCGTGGCTCCACACAGGACCACCCCAAACTGAGACCCGATGTCTGAGAGCATTGTTCAACACTTGTTGACCTCCGTCAGGCTCGGTGCCATGAGCAGTGCCCTGGGCAGCTGTCTCAGTAGCCAGCCACCCCCTCAGCGCAGCACCTGAGGCGCACGGGGCTCGGCGGGGCGGCCCGGGAGGGGAGGACGGCGGGGTGAAGTGGCAGCTCCCTCAGAGCCGTCTCCCCGCCGCCTCGGCCGCATGTCGGGGCTTTTTCGTGTCGGGGCTTTTTCATGTCGTGCCCTCGGGCTCTCGCCGTGGGTGAGATGCTGCTCCCCAGCGCGGACCCCTTGCGCGTGGGGCCTGCCCACGGCGGCGGCGGGAGGGAAACCCCAACCCCAAAGCCCTCCCGGCAGGCCGATCCGGCACCGACAGTAAACACACGCCGGAGGAAACGCTCTGGTTTTAGCCATGAGCAGCGCGGCCAGGTTCAAAAGGCGTCACGCTGGAGCTCCGAGTTCGGCGGCGTTCCAAGGCCGTTGTGGCGGTTGTGGAGACGGCCCCGGCTGAGGTGGCTGCTGCTGTCGCCGCTGTCCCCTCTGTCCCTGCTGTTGCTGCTGTTCCCGGACCTTGGAGACCCCCGGCGGCTCCCTGTGCCAGGCCCTGTGGCCCCGGGGAGCTGCCCGCCGCCTCGTCGGCCAGCCCGGCAGCAATCCTGCCAGCACAGAATAGCCCACTGCGTTTCAGGGTAAAGTGACGATTAATTTCTATTTCCTGGCCTGGGTGCTGCTTTCTTCTTTAAGGAAGCTTCAAGGTTAAAGGTTCAACTCAGTTATGTCAGGGTTCAACTCCGTTTCGTGAAGGGGCTCTTGTACGAAAGCTTAAGCTGGGATTGACTCTCTGCTAAGCGGAGGCCAAACGTGGACCTACTGAGAAGCAGGTCCTAAGTGATAACATTTTCTAAAGAGACTGCTAAACACATCTGAACAGTGCTGCTGCAGAACTCTGAATGGGGGGATAGCAACTGTCTTAACTGATCTGGAATCTTGAATTTACTTTTCAATGGACAAGAGGTGTGTCTCTCAAGGCAAACAAAGAGAGGAGTAACACCCTCTCTTGTCACTCATGTCAACATAAATTTATGCTCAGAGCGTAGGTGTAGGAACAGCATCGGTATGTATATGGAACATCGGGAGAGGAAGCTCTATCGGTATTTACAGTTTTTCTACTATCTTGCCAGAGAGACGTCATCTCCAAATGAGAAATGGATGTATTTTGAAACAGTGGTGGTGGATCGGATTTCTTCTTTCTAGTGTTAATATTTGCTCTTGAATCGTACTTAATACCTGGTAACACCTCAATCAGTTGTCAAAAATAAACTTAAAAATGTGTAAGGCTTATCTCATTGGTCAGTATAAAGATCAAGGTCTTCCCTTCCCTTCCCTTCCCTTCCCTTCCCTTCCCTTCCCTTCCCTTCCCTTCCCTTCCCTTCCCTTCCCTTCCCTTCCCTTCCCTTCCCTTCCCTTCCCTTCCCTTCCCTTCCCTTCCCTTCCCTTCCCTTCCCTTCCCTTCCCTTCCCTTCCCTTTTTTCTTTTTTTCTTCTTTCCTTTCCTTTCCTTTCCTTTCCTTTCCTTTCCTTTCCTTTCCTTTCCTTTCCTTTCCTTTCCTTTCCTTTCCTTTCCTTTCCTTTCCTTTCCTTTCCTTTCCTTTCCTTTCCTTTCCTTTCCTTTCCTTTCCTTTCCTTTCCTTTCCTTTCCTTTCCTTTCCCCCCAGTATTGTTTTTCTGTTCTCCTTCTCACTGCAGTCTTGATTTTGTTTCTTGTCCCTTAAGTATGTTTCCAATGTGTTGCTGAAACATTTTCCCTTTCAATCCTAAAAAAGGAGCTGTCACTGGTGAAGATCGGAGCTTATCCCTGAGCCCAGGAGCTGTCACCTTAGTCTTCCAATCGGACAAGGACGACTTCATTTCTCATGTAAATGCATTTGTCAGGTTTGCGTATTGTTTTTTCAGGAATGGAAAGTGTGTATAGAATGGATTTAAAATCAATTTTAAATGTAAAACGTCAGGGCAAAAAAGTTCTAATTACAACCTCTGCACACAATTTGCCAGCTGTGGGACTAGGAGTTTTCTTATTTACTGTGTTTTGTTTAACGTGTCTGAAGTTTAATGGACAGCAATCAAGGCGTGCTAGAAATCTGAAAGCACTTTATGCTTTGTTCTCTCCGTCATTTTGGTATAACAAACTAGCTTATGTTTTAAACCCTCCATGAGGTTAGTGGTTTCCCTGAAGGTAACAAGTCCCTGTGTGCTACAGTAAGACAGTAACAAAACATGAAGTATAGAAGTTCATCCTGTCATTATTCAGCTTCTGCCTATGGACACACAACTACACTTATTTAAAGCGGTATCACCTTGAAACCTAATCAGCATTTTAAAAAGGACTTTGTAGCAGTTACTGGCTTTTGTCCTGGAGGGCTGAGGTTTGTTTTGTTTTGTTTTACATTCAGCATTTCCATTTCTAGCTTACATTCCCCTGTTGTTTTGCATGAGGAAAACGTGCAACTTTAGAAAGGAGAACGGAAAGAGCTGCTTTTTGGTCTAACTTTTCAGTTTGTCGTAGGAGTTTTAAATGTGGTAGGAGTAAAACACCAGAAGTACTGCTGCCAAAGTTATATTCAAACTCGTCTTTCTTGGAGAAGCAGAAGAAGCCCAGGGAGAAATAAATTTGCAAACATGCTCTTCATGCTCTCCTTTCCCAAGATTTCTCTGAGATATAGCCCATCCTCTGTGGGTTTTGAGGTATATGGTTCCCAGGAGTGAAAAGGAGGGCCAAACATCTCTCCTCTTGGATCTCAACATGCCAGGGCTTTAGTGTACTGCCACTTACGGCTCCGCTTTTTCACCTGGAAAAAGCAACCGCATGATGTAGACTGAGGAGCCCTCACAAATTAACTTGCCATCACCAAGTGACGCCCAGAAAAGGTGTATTTAAAAGCTAGGCTCATTATAGAATCACAACAAACCCCTCATGACTGGTGCAGTAGACAGTGAGGTAGAGGGCGAGCCCTGGAAAGACAGAAGAAAAGTAGCAGTGAGTTCTGGGTACCTTTGTGCAGACGAAACAGAAAAACGCAGGCAGTGAAGTAATAGTGTTCCGTTACTAATGCCAGCAATAGATAATTGCAACAATTATCTATTAGATCATAGGTACTAATTAACAGATAATTGCGAAACTCCGGAAATCAATAAATAACTGATTCCCCTCAGAGAATGTCTTCTACATTTTTACATTAAAAAGACTCCAGAGTTGTAATGGATTAAAATCCTACGGAAGTGAAAGAAATGGCATCGGCCACTAGTTCTGCAGAAGCGAAAAGTAATACTGATAGAGTTTAGATGGAAATTTTCACTTTGTGTGTTTAGTTTGGGGATTCTTTTTAAATCATTCATACCAGCGATTTAGTTCTTAAGGCTGTTTCTTTGAGATTAAGTGACAGGACTTCTGTTACTCTTTTCTTCTTGGAATGCTTCCTGATATTCTTACGTCAACCAGAACTTCTGTCTCTGTTGCAGATGTGAACAATGACCGTAGCTAAGAAGCCCAAATCTTCAAAGCCTAAAAAGCCCTCTTCAAGGCGGTCTGGCAAATCCAAGAAACCAAGTACTAAAATACTGATGTCACGCACCGCCAACTGGGGCCGGATAGTGCCTGCAGAAGATTCAAGCCAAGTCTCTGTGGCCCAAGGACGTGGAGGTGCTATTTACTGTAGATCATCTGAAAAATCTAAGGCTTTTGCCCCAAGAGATCTAAGTAAGTGTGCGTTTTATCCTGCCTCCATTGTCTTCAAAGCAAAAGTAGAAAATGCAGTTCTTACTTGTTGCACTGATAGAGAAGGGGACTACTGTGAACAAAGACTTCAAAAGCGAATCCCCTAAGGCAACTGAAGTGACTGATGTTACAGAAATTAATTTTGATATATTTACAGTCAACAGAGAAATATGGGGAGCTTTTTGTAATGCACAGATTCCTCCATGTCTTTTCTGTTTTGCAAAGAAAAGTGTTTGATTGTTGCTATTCACAGCTTCCATTTTTCACAGGTTTTTTGAAGGATAACATTGCTCAGGAAAAGATCTGGTATCTGTAGGGGTACCGTCATTCCTAGTTCCTAGTTTTTACGTTTTTACCGTATAATTTCAAGTCTAAGTTTGTGGTTTAAGTTATAATAAGGAAAAAAACAGTAGTTGAGTTAATCAGGTTAAAGATTATAGATGGAGAGGAACTTGGCATTAGGTGCTACAAACAGAATGGCAGTTAGCCTTGCCTTAGGAAAATTAAAATGGTTGACTAAAGTTGTTTTTTTTTTTTTTTTCCCAAAACATTGTGTTGACCAGCCAATTTGAATTTGGTGGTATTAAAGCTGTCTGCAATAAGTTTTTCTGGTTTGGATTGTAGCTAGCCCCTGTAGGTGCTCCTGCAGAATAGTATTTTTTTAAATACCTTTCTTAGAAACAAACAAACAAGATCTCTTTTTAAATTTAACTTTCTTGCAGTCGTTAATGATGGAATTGCTCCGCCACAGAGCATTCTTTTTCCACCTGAGAAGATGTGTATGGATTGGCGAGAAACACAAAGTGTTGGAGTTGGCCTGTACAATCTTGGCAACACATGTTTTCTTAATGCTACTCTACAGTGTTTGACCTACACACCCCCACTTGCCAATTACATGCTTTCTCTTGAGCACAGCCAGTCATGTGAGTACTTTCTAACAGTATTTTGAATCTGTTGGATAGCTCTGAAGGTGAAAGAACAGCAGTGATTCTGTGAGATAAGCTTATTTGCCTGATTTTACCTGTAGAAGCTGGCTTTGAGCACTGTATTAGCTGTGGGCTCCGAATAGCATATGGAGTGCAATTAATGCACCATGGTTTATTTATTTAGTTATTTGTTTGTTTGTTTGTTTATTAAAGGATCATTTATTGCTTCATGGGAATAATGAAGTGCATTGGACAGTAATGCATTTAGTAGTAATTTTAGAGAGTAATACATTTTGCAGGCTGTGGAGTTCACATTCCTGTCAGCCTTTACAACTGCGACTTTGCAGTAGTCTTTTAGATTTCTCATCACAAAATGCATTTGAATACAGGCTTAGTGGATATTTTTATTCTGTAAAGTTGTGTGAAATGAAATGTTACAAGACTGTTGGGACATTGGCATCTTGGGAGAATAGAATGTAGCAAGGAGAGTGGATATTGTATCTATAGTTTAAATTGTACTTAGATGTTTGTAGTTGTGGATATTTCGCTGGACTGGGATGCTTTGTTCTTTCACTCTTCAGGTCGTGAACAAGATTTTTGCATGATGTGCACGATGGAGACTCACATTAACCAGGCCCTGCGTTGCACTGTTGATGCCATCGAGCCTACGCATGTTATCAGTAATCTCAGTCGTAAGTGGCTTCAGATGTGTTTCTTTTCGATAGCTTGTAATCTTCAAATAATTATTTGATGTGTCTAAGTGGTTTTAACACTCAAATGAAGAGAGATTTTAGAAATACAAGAATGATTTCATTTTTAAATGAGGTCAATACTATCATCTTCTTATTTAGGAATAGGACAACATTTCCGTTTTGGCAGTCAAGAAGACGCACACGAGTTCTTGCGCTATACTGTTGATGCTATGCAGGAAGCGTGCTTGAACGGAAGCACCGAGTAAGCATAAACAAGTTCACTTTCATACATTCTCTAGCACCTTCTAGTCCTTTATTTACTCTCAAAAATGATCTCTAGCACCTTTTAGTGCCTTATTTACTATCAGCAACGAAAGTCTACATCATCCTTGGTTTTCATCAAACTCTTTGAAGAGTTAACTCTGTGCCTTAAATCTTCTGAGGTCTGATTATAATTTATTTCCAGATTGGACAGATCTTCTCAAGCTACCACCATCATTCATCAAATATTTGGAGGATTTCTAAGATCGAGAGGTACTTGAAAAAATACTCCTGTCCTTAGAACTGATCTGTGTCTTTTGTCGGTAGTAAAGCAGTCTGTAGTTTGTCTAAAGTAGTATCTGTCAACAACTTGAATTTGGACAGTTAGTCTCCTTCACATAATGTTAAGCATTTATATTTTGCTTCCAGTGAAGTGCTTGAATTGCAAAGCAGTTTCAGATACGTATGAGGCATTTCTTGATATCACTTTGGATATAAAGGTAAGATGTTTTCTAAATATAATTCATGATGTTTAAGTACATGCATAACTTTCTAAATTAAACTTGTTTAACTTAAAAAAACAAACCACATATAATGTTAAAACGTAAGAGCTTGGTGGTGCTAAGGAAGTGGATTGGACTTTGTCCTTCCGTGGAACCCATGTAAATAGTCTCCACATTTGCATTGGGTTTAAGGGGAAAGAATTCTCTTTCTGCAAAAATTATAATGCTGTCATACTTCTTTGCTGTTCTACCTCAATATACATCTAATTGTTAGACTGATGAATTTGTCCCCAGTATTGATGACAAAGCACACTATAGATGCTGTCTAGGCAACTGGAAAAGTATTTGTTCCAAAGTCAAATGCCTTCCAGGTGAGGTCAATGCTGAGCATGCTCTTTCTGCCTCCTTCTTCACAGTGCTCCTAGTAGATCGCTTGAGTATGTGTCCTGGTTTCAGTTAGAACAGAATTAATTTTCTTCCTAGTAGCTGGTGGAATGCTGTGTTTTGGCTTAGGATGAGAAGAGTGCTGATAACACCCCGATGTTTTAATTGTTGCAGAGCAGTGCTTATACCAAGCCAAGGACACCTCAGACTTTTGCTCTGTCCTGCCAACAGGCAGGCTGGGGGTGCAGTAAGAGCTGGGAGGGGACAGACCCAGGACAGGTGACCCGAACTAGCCAAAGGGGTATTCCATACCATCTGACGTCATGCTAAACAATATATAGGGGTGGCTGGCCGGGGGGAGGGGGCCGGACTGCTCGGGGTTAAGCTGGGCATCGGTCAGCGGGTGGTGAGCAATTGCATTGTGCATCACTTGTTTGCACATATTATTATTAGTAGTACTATTATCATCATTGTATTATTATTATTATTATTATTATTATTATTATTATTATTATTATTATTATTATTATTATTATTTTCCTGTCTTATTAAACTGTCTTTATCTCAACTCACGGGCTTCACTTTCCATTTCTCTCCCCCGTCCCAGAGAGGGAGGGGGGAGGGTGAGCGAATGGCTGCGTGGTGTTTAGCTGCCAGCCGGGTTAAACCACGACAGTCTTTTTGGCGCCCAACGTGGGGCCCGAAAGGTTGAGATAACGGCAGATCTGACCAGAGGGTGTTAAACTAAAATTGGTATAAGTATTAGACCTGCTTAATAGTCACTTGTCATAATGCTGATTGCTTTAATCTCAACTCTGCTGTGCCTGTTTTCCAAATTGAGTATTATAGCACGTTATTTTCCGTATGTGCTCTCTGTCATGTTGTTTATCCTCTCTGGGCCCTGGTTTCAGACCATTATGGTACTGTGTGTTGTATCAGTGGCTTATGAGATGATGAAATATCTGGCCATGACTCTAACCTGGTATTTGTACTCAGTAACATCTTCGATTCTATACTTTGGAAACTGTATTTTGGAAACTATTAGCAATTATATCTGTTGCCTTTTTTCATTAGGGAGTCAATCTGTGGAGGGGAAAGGGGAAGATAATTTTTCTTGCTTGATCACTCTCCCTTTCTCCTTCACCACCCCTGTATCCTCCTTGATCACTCTCCCTTCCTCCTTCACCACCCTCTTATCCTCCAAGCTTATTACAATAGCTCTCCAAGATATTGAATAGCCTTGGGATACTCAGACCAGCATAGTCTTGTTGTTCTGCCTCCTGAATGCACTTCAGGTTCTGCTTAAAGTTAAACAACTACTTAGGAAGCTCATCCAGAGATCTGCCCGGAGGCAGTATAGTTGTGGGTGGCAGGGAGTATGGGAGGATATGGGCAGGCATCTAGAGCAGTTGGCACCCCCAGTGTTTTGGAAATTCACCCCTGAACAAGTGCAAAATCCTCAAAAACTGGCAGAATGCTTGAATAAAAGGTGTCGCGATTCGGGAAGTTCCAAAGTAACACAAATCATTGTAACATGCTGGGGCCTGGCTCATGCCTATCGAGCTGCCATGGATACTGCTATCAACTTAGTGACAGACCCTGCGGCCACTCCAAGTCCCGTGACAGATCCAACGGCCACTGTGACCCCTACGGTGGACTCTGCAGCCGCTCCAGTCCCAGCTTCTGCAGATGCTCCAATCCCAGCTCCTGCAGCCACTCCAGTCCCAGTTCCTGCAGCCGCTCCAGTCCCAGCTCCTGAAGCTGCTCCAGTCCCAGCTCCTGCAGCCGCTCTAGTCCCAACTCCTGAAGCCGCTCCAGTCCCAGCTCCTGCAGCCGCTCCAGTCCCAGCTCCTGCAGCCGCTTCAGTCCCAGTTCCTGCAGCCGCTCCAGTCCCAGCTCCTGAAGCCGCCCCAGTCCCAGCTCCTGAAGCCGCCCCAGTCCCAGCTCCTGCAGCCGCTCCAGCTCCGGTTCCTGCAGCCGCTCCAGCTCCAGTTCCTGCAGCTGCTCCAGTCCCAGCTCCTGCAGCTGCTCCAGTTCCAGCTCCTGCAGCCGCTCCAGCTCCGGTTCCTGCAACCGCTCCAGTTCAAGCTCCTGCAGCCGCACCAGTTCCAGCTCCTGCAGCTGCTCCAGCTCCGGTTCCTGCAGCTGCTTCAGCTCCTGCAGCCGCTCCAGCTCCTGTAGCTGGGTCAGAGAAACGAGCTGTAGCAGTGCAAGTTGACCCTGCAGAGGGTATTCCAACCTCTGTGGCAGACCCTACAACAAGGTCAGAGAAACGAGCAGTAGCAGTGCAAGCTGCCCCTGTAGAGAAGGTGAAAAAATGGTATAGAGATTCAGGTCGTTTAGAACGCAGAGAATCTTCTGCCAAATCTAGGTATAGAGACGACGGAGACGACGACGACGCTGGGCCATCAAGGGTTCAGGAGGAGGAAGACGAGGATGCCGAAAAATCAACAGTAACTACCCGAAGCCTAAACGAGCGTGAGTTACGAGATGTGCGAAAAGATTTTGGTCGCTGTATAGGTGAGCAGCTTGTCACCTGGCTGCTCCGATGCTGGGACACTGGAGCCAATTGTGTGGAATTAGATGGCAGGGAAGCCAAGCGACTGGGATCCCTTGCTAGAGATGCAGGCATTGACAAAGCAATTGCAGATGGAGCACAATCTCACAGCCTCTGGAGGCGTCTCCTCTCAGCTGTGAGGGAAAGGTATCCCTTCAAGGAAGAACTTTTATGTCTACCAGGCAAGTGGACCACTATGGAGAAGGGAATCCAGTACCTGAGGGAATTAGCCATACGGGAAGTGATTTATGAGGATCCAGACCTCAGACAAACATCCAAAGATCCAGATGAAGTCAGGTGTACGCGACCCATGTGGCGGAAGTTTGTACGGAGTGCACCATCATCATATGCCAGCTCATTGGCAATAATGGCCTGGAAAGAGGATGAGGAACCCACAGTGGATGAAGTGGCTAAACAACTCCGGCAGTACGAAGAAAGTCTCTCCTCTTCCTTACAGGCCTGCGTCTCAGCTGTGGAGAAACTTTCTGAAGAGTTCCACCAACTTAAAGAGAATCTATCTTCATCCCCACCTGAACCAACCAGTGTCCACCGACCAAAAGAGAACACTGTGGAGAAACTTTCTGAAAAGGTTCACCAACTTGAAGAGAGATTATTCTCCTCCGTACCTGTACAGAGCAGTGTCTCAGCTATCAGGGGGTAGTCGTTCATCCACACAAGGAAGACGATATGGTGGGTACTCACCCCGTGCTACCCTGTGGTTTTACTTACGAGACCATGGAGAGGACATGAGAAAATGGGATGGAAAATCTACCGCGACCCTAGAGGCACGGGTACGTGAGTTGCAAAAGAAAACAATCAGGAAGAAGGGATTCTCTGAAAAGTTTGCTGCTCCAACTTCCAGCAGACAGTCCTTCAAACACAGAAACGAAGAAGATTCCGACCAGGATTAGGGAGGCCCTGCCTCCAGCCAGGGGGAGGAAAGGGATAATCGAGTTTATTGGACTGTGTGGATTCGATGGCCTGGCACATCAGACGCACAGAAGTATAAGGCTTTAGTAGACACCGGTGCACAATGCACTATAATGCCATCGAGCTATAAAGGACCAGAGCCCATCTATATTTGTGGAGTGACAGGGGGATCCCAGTAGTTGACTGTATTGGAGGCTGAAGTGAGTCTGACTGGGAATGAGTGGGAAAAGCACCACATTGTGACTGGCCCGGATGCTCCATGTATCCTTGGCATAGACTATCTCAGAAGAGGATATTGCAAGGACCCAAAAGGGTTCCGGTGGGCTTTTGGTATAGCTGCCTTAGAGACAGAGGGCATTAAACAATTCTCTACCTTGCCTGGTCTCTCAGAGGACCCCTCTGTTGTGGGGTTGCTGAGGGTCGAAGAACAGCAAGTGCCAATCGCTACCACAACTGTGCACCGGCGGCAATATCGCACTAACCGGGACTCCCTGATTCCCATCCATAAGCTAATTCGTCAATTGGAGAGCCAAGGAGTGATCAGCAAGACTCATTCACCTTTCAGTAGTCCCATATGGCCAGTGCGGAAGTCTAATGGCGAGTGGAGACTAACAGTGGACTATCGTGGCCTGAACGAAGTGACGCCACCACTGAGTGCTGCAGTGCCGGACATGCTGGAACTTCAGTACGAACTTGAATCGAAGGCAGCCAAGTGGTACGCCACAATTGATATCGCTAATGCATTTTTCTCCATCCCTCTAGCAGCAGAGTGCAGGCCACAGTTTGCTTTCACTTGGAGGGGAGTCCAATATACTTGGAATCGACTGCCCCAGGGGTGGAAACACAGCCCTACCATTTGCCATGGGCTGATCCAGTCTGCACTGGAGCAGGGGGAAGCTCCTGAACACCTGCAGTACATCGATGACATTATTGTGTGGGGTGACACAGCAGAGGAAGTTTTCGAGAAAGGGAAGAAAATAGTCCAAATCCTTCTGAAAGCCGGTTTTGCCATAAAACAAAATAAAGTCAAAGGACCTGCACGAGAGATCCAGTTTTTAGGAATAAAATGGCAAGATGGACGTCGTCAAATCCCAATGGATGTGATCAACAAAATAACAGCTATGTCTCCACCAACTAGCAAAAAAGAAACACAGACTTTCCTAGGTGTTGTGGGGTTTTGGAGAATGCACATCCCAAATTACAGTCTGATTGTAAACCCGCTCTACCAAGTAACCCGTAAGAAGAATGAGTTTGAATGGGGCCCTGAACAACGACAAGCCTTTGAACAAATTAGGCAGGAAATAGTCCATGCAGTAGCCTTTGGGCCAGTTCGAACAGGACCAGATGTAAAGAATGTGCTCTACACTGCAGCCGGGGAGAACGGCCCCACCTGGAGCCTCTGGCAGAAAGAACCTGGGGAAACTCGAGGTCGGCCCCTGGGGTTTTGGAGCCGGGGATACAGAGGATCTGAGGCCCGCTATACTCCAACTGAAAAGGAGATATTGGCAGCATATGAAGGAGTTCGATCTGCTTCAGAGGTGGTCGGTACTGAAGCGCAGCTCCTCCTAGCACCCCGATTGCCGGTACTAGGCTGGATGTTCAAGGGAAGGGTCTCTTCTACGCATCATGCAACTGATGCTACATGGAGCAAGTGGATTGCACTAATTACTCAGCGGGCTCGAATAGGAAACCCCAGTCGCCCAGGAATCTTGGAAGTGATTATGGACTGGCCAGAAGGTAAATACTTTGGGATATCATCAGAGGAGGAGGTGGGTCATGCTGAAGAAGCCCCACTGTACAACCAGTTACCAGAAAATGAAAAGAAATATGCCCTGTTCACTGATGGGTCCTGTCGTATTGTGGGGAAGCATCGAAGATGGAAGGCTGCTGTATGGAGTCCTACACGACGAGTTGCAGAAGCTGCTGAGGGAGAAGGTGAATCGAGTCAGTTTGCAGAAGTGAAGGCCATTCAGCTGGCTTTAGACATTGCTGAACGAGAAAAATGGCCAGTTCTCTATCTACACCGATTCATGGATGGTAGCAAATGCCCTGTGGGGATGGTTACAGCAATGGAAGCAAAACAACTGGCAGCGTAGGGGCAAACCCATCTGGGCTGCTGCATTGTGGCAAGATATTGCTGCTCGGGTAGAGAACCTGGCTGTGAAAGTACGTCACGTAGATGCTCATGTGCCCAAGAATCGGGCTACTGAAGAACATCAGAACAACCAGCAGGTGGATCAGGCTGCTAAGATTGAAGTAGCTCAGGTGGATCTGGATTGGCAGCATAAAGGTGAATTATTTATAGCCCGATGGGCCCATGACACCTCAGGCCATCAAGATAGAGATGCAACATACAGTTGGGCTCGTGATCGAGGGGTGGACCTGACCATGGACACTATAGCACAGGTTATTCATGACTGTGAAACATGTGCTGCAATCAAGCAAGCCAAACAGTCAAAGCCTCTTTGGTATGGAGGACGATGGCTGAAATAGAAATATGGAGAGGCCTGGCAGATTGATTACATCACACTCCCTCAAACTCGCAATGGCAAGCGCCACGTACTTACAATGGTGGAAGCAACCACCGGATGGCTGGAAACATATCCTGTGCCTCATGCCACCGCCCGGAACACTATCCTGGGCCTTGAAAAGCAAGTCCTATGGCGACATGGTACCCCAGAAAGAATAGAGTCAGACAATGGAACTCATTTCCGAAACAACCTTATAGACACTTGGGCCAAAGAACATGG
Organism: Netta rufina; assembly: GCF_964035555.1. NCBI lineage: Eukaryota > Metazoa > Chordata > Aves > Anseriformes > Anatidae > Netta > Netta rufina. Next base: position 11,420,339 of record NC_140142.1, on the reverse strand, counting down.
TATTGAGTGGGTGTATCACATCCCCTATCATGCACCAGCCTCCGGGAAAGTTGAACGATACAATGGACTGTTAAAGACTACATTGAAAGCAATGGGCGCTGGGACATTCAAAAACTGGGATACGCATTTGGCAAAGGCCACCTGGCTAGTCAATACTAGGGGATCTGCCAACCGAGCTGGACCTGCCCAATCAAACCTGTTACGTACTGTAGATGGGGATAAAGTTCCTGTAGTGCATGTAAAAAATATGCTGGGTAAAACAGTCTGGGCTACTCCTGCCTCAGGAAAAGGCAAACCCATTCGTGGAATTGTTTTCGCTCAGGGACCTGGATACACTTGGTGGGTGATGCAAAAGAACGGAGAGGTCCGGTGTGTACCTCAAGGAGATTTAATACTGGGTGAGAATAGCCCATGAACTGAATTGTACCATGTTAATTGCTATATAATACTGTATCTTACCACTACCATGACTACTATAGGTGACTAATTAGAATGTATGGAAAAGAGTGTAACCTGAGCATGACATAAATGGTATGGAATAAGGGGTGGATAGATGTCCTGGTTTCAGTTAGAACAGAATTAATTTTCTTCCTAGTAGCTGGTGGAATGCTGTGTTTTGGCTTAGGATGAGAAGAGTGCTGATAACACCCCGATGTTTTAATTGTTGCAGAGCAGTGCTTATACCAAGCCCAGGACATCTCAGCCTTTTGCTCTGTCCTGCCAACAGGCAGGCTGGGGGTGCAGTAAGAGCTGGGAGGGGACAGACCCAGGACAGGTGACCCGAACTAGCCAAAGGGGTATTCCATACCATCTGACGTCATGCTAAACAATATATAGGGGTGGCTAGCCGGGGGGAGGGGGCCGGACTGCTCGGGGTTAAGCTGGGCATCGGTCAGCGGGTGGTGAGCAATTGCATTGTGCATCACTTGTTTGTACATATTATTAGTAGTAGTACTACTATCATCATTGTATTATTATTATTATTATTATTATTATTTTCCTGTCTTATTAAACTGTCTTTATCTCAACTCACGGGCTTCACTTTCCATTTCTCTCCCCCATCCCAGAGAGGGAGGGGGGAGGGTGAGCGAACGGCTACGTGGTGTTTAGCTGCGGGCCGGGTTAAACCACAACAGTCTTTTTGGCGCCCAACATGGGGCCCGAAAGGCTGAGATAACAGCAGATCTGACCAGAGGGTGTTAAACTAAAATTGGTATAAGTGTTAGACCTGCTTAATAGTCACTTGTCATAATGCTGATTGCTTTAATCTCAACTCTGCTGCGCCTGTTTTCCAAATTGAGTATTGTAGCACGTTATTTTCCGTATGTGCTCTCTGTCATGTTGTTTATCCTCTCTGGGCCCTGGTTTCAGACCATTATGGTACTGTGTGTTGTATCAGTGGCTTATGAGATGATGAAATATCTGGCCATGACTCTAACCTGGTATTTGTACTCAGTGACATCTTTGATTCTATACTTTGGAAACTGTATTTTGGAAACTATTAGGAATTACATCTGTTGCCTTTTTTCATTAGGGAGTCAATCTGTGGAGGGGAAAGGGGAAGATATTTTTTCTTACTTGATCACTCTCCCTTTCTCCTTCACCACCCCTGTATCCTCCTTGATCACTCTCCCTTCCTCCTTCACCACCCTCTTATCCTCCGAGCTTATTACAATAGCTCTCCAAGATATTGAATAGCCTTGGGATACTCAGACCAGCATAGTCTTGTTGTTCTGCCTCCTGAATGCACTTCAGATTCTGCTTAAAGTTAAACAACTACTTAGGAAGCTTATCCAGAGATCTGCCCGGAGGCAGTATAGTTGTGGGTGGCAGGGAGTGTGGGAGGATATGGGCAGGCATCTAGAGCAGTTGGCACCCCCAGTGTTTTGGAAATTCACCCCTGTACAACTGCAAAATCCTCAAAAACTGGCAGAATGCTTGAAAAAAATGTGTCACGATTCTGGCAGTTCCAAAGTAACACAAATCATTGTAACATGCTGGGGCCTGGCTGGGTGAGCGAACGGCTACGTGGTGTTTAGCTGCCGGCCGGGTTAAACCACGACAGGTCTGCATCTAGAGATGTCTTTTATATTTATCATGCTGTTGTGGAGATGGGTCCTCTGGCTTTGGTCATGGTTTTTCATGTTCTGCAATTCTCTCCCAAGAAGAAGCCCTTGTTGGGCGGAGAGGTAGAGGTGTGCTCCAGAAACACAGTGATGGCAAGGAGTCCTCCACTTCATTCTTCCAATTTTTTCCAGCTGGAAGCATTCATAGTTGTCAACTGAATTGGTTATGAGGAGTAGGAAACACAGCATTGCTGGATTTCTGCTTTCTCCTAGATCTTAGCAGACCACATGATGATAGTTGTTCTTGTTTTATGTTCTTATGGTACGTTATGTTATTATACATTTTTTCTCTGTTATGTTATTTTATGTTCTTATGTTATGTTAAGTTCTTATGTTCACAACAGAACTCATTTCCAATACTGCCTCAGAGACACCTGGGCCAAAGAGCAGGGCCTTGAGTGGGTAGCTCACCTTGAGCGAGCTCATTTCCTTCCCAGTAGCTGAAATGTGCCCTTTCGGGGGCATTTGGGGGCTACAGCGTGCTGCTGAGAGGGATGTTGGAGCTCCTGCAGGGCAGTGCTTCCACTAAGGCAAGGCCTTTTCTGCATCTTCTACTGCCCTGCAAGCGAGGATGCTTGGGGCACACAAGAAGCTGGCAGGGGACACAGCTGCAGGGATTGCAGGGATTCCTAAAGTCATAGCCAAATACAAGAAAGACAGGAGGACGTGATGCTTCCGAGAGAAAGGAGCTCGCTTTGGGGTCAAAATCCATCCATTTTTCAAATAAAATATTTTCATATTTTTTGGGGGGGGCCTCCTCCTCCACCATCACTTCCTGCAACACATCCTCCTCCTCCTCATTTTCTAGGATTTTTGTGTTTTTTATTTTTTGGCCTCCTCCTCTCCCACCTCCTTCTCCTCGCCCACTTTTTTTTGTATTTGTGATTTTTTTGGCCTCCTTCTCCACAACCTCCTCCTCCGCCACGTCCTCCTCCTCCTCTTTTTTGTCTTTTACATTTTGGCCTCCTCCTCCTTTTCAACTCCTCCTCCACCACTTCCTCCTCCTCCTCCACCACATACTACTATATATATATATATATTTTTTTTTATTATTATTTTGGACTCCTCCTCCACAACCTTCTCCTCTGCCACCTCCTCCTCCTATGCTTCTTTTGTTTGGATTTTTTTTTTTGGCCTCCACCTCAAACGCCTTTCCTTCCGCAACGTCCTCCTCCTAGTATTATTTTGGTTTTTTTTTCGATATTTTTCCCCTCCTCCTCCTCCACCACCGCCTCCTCCTCCTCCACCGCCTCCTCCTCCTCCACCGCCTCCTCCTCCTCCACCGCCTCCTCCTCCTCCACCGCCTCCTCCTCCTCCCCCACCTCCTCCTCTTCCACCTCCTCCTCCTTCTCCACCACCACCTCCTCCTCCTCCACCACCACCTCCTCCTCCTCCTCCACCACCATTTCCTCCTCTTCCACCTCCTCCTTCTCCTCCACCTCCTCCTCCTCCTCCTCCTCCACCTCCTCCTCCTCCTGCTCGTCCACCTCCTCCTCCTCCTCCACCTCCTCCTCCACGTCCTCCTCCGCCTCCTCCTCCTCCTCTACCACTGCCTCCTCCTCCACCACCACCTCCTCCTCCTCCTCCACCTCCTCCTCCTCCTCCTCCTCCTCCACCTCCTCCTCCTCCTCCACCTCCTCCACCACCTCCTCCTCCTTCACCACCTCCTCCTCCTCCTCCACCTCCTCCACCACCACCACCACCACCACCTCCTCCTCCTCCTCCTCCTCCACCTCCACCTTTTCCTCCACCGCCTCCTCCTCCTCCTCCACCGCCTCCTCCTCCTCATTTATAGGGAGGAGCAGCCACACCCCCGCTTGATGACAAGCTATTTGCATAATAGCTAACAATCGCTAACCAGGCATCCAGGCCACAAGCAATGCATCACAGAGCGTCATCAAGTTGCTAGGAGCAGCCAGCTGCTACCTTACAGGGCTACGGTGCCATGGTCCTGTGGGATGACAAACGGAACTAGAACTAGGAGCAGTGGTCAACGCTCAGCACCAGAGAGGGTGTTTTGTTTTGGAGTCCTCCGCCTCCTCCTCCTCAACCACCTCCTCCTCCACCTCCTTCTCCTCCTCCACCTTCTACTCCTTCTCTTTTGTTTTTTGTTTTTTTTTGGCCTCCTCCTCCACCACCTCCTACTCCTCCTCCACCTCCTCCTTTTTGTTTTTCTGTTTTGCCGCTACTTCCTTCTCTCATATTCTACTATTTCTCCACCACCTTCTTCTCTCCTCTTCCACCTCCATCGTGTCCCTCTGCCTAGCCCTTGCTCACCTCCTCTTTTGTCACCGCTTCCTACTCATCCGTCTCCTTTTCCAGAAATGCCGCCACCTCCTCAATCTTCTCCGCCACCTCCTCAATCTTCTCCGCCACCTCCTCCTCCGCCACCTCCTCCACTGCCCCCTTCCCCTCTTACCCCCCCCCTTTTCCACCTATGCCTCTTCCTCATCCTCCTCCTTTTCTGTTTCCATCTTCTCCCATCTCCCCTCTCCAGCACTCTGGCTCCCACTGCCCCCCTTTGGCCCTTTTATAGGGAGGAGCAGCCACACCCCTGATTGATGACAAGCCATTTGCATAATAGCTAACAATCGCTACCCAGGCCACAAGCAACGCATCACAGAGCGTCATCAAGATGATAGGAGCCGCCAGCTGCTACCTTACAGGGCCACGGTGCCATGGTCCTGTGGGGTGACAAATGGAACTAGAATTAGGAGCGGTGGGCAGCGCTCGCAACCATAGCCTCCCAGAGAAGCCGCCTTGGCACACCTGGTTCGTGGCAACTCCTCCTGACATCTCTGGGCTCACCATCATTGCTAGCAGCATGCCTTAGCAAGGAGCATGCAGAGGAAGTTGGCCAGGAAGTTTCTGCCGAGGTGGAGGAGGCTGTGGAGGAGGAATAGTCGGTGGGGCTGGAGAAGGAGAAGGAGGAAGAGGCAGTGGAGGTGGAGGAGGTGTTGGAGGTGCAAGAGGCAGGGAAGGAGGAGAAGGAGGAGGAAAATGAGTAATAGGATTAGCAGGCGGGGGACGAGGAGGATGCGGTAGACAAGGAGGAGGCAGTGAACGAGGAGGAGGCAGTGGACAAGAAAAAGGCCGTGGACGATGAGGAGGAAGTGGTGGAGAAGGACGTGCTGGAGGTATCATAGAATCACAATTGTTAGAGGAGACCTTCACATTTGTCCGGTCTAGTCATCACTGTACTACCAATGTCACATAATAAACCATGTTCCTAAGCACCAGCTCCAACCTGTCCTTGAACACCCTGCTCCTCTGGGGCGTCCTCCACAGGTCACAGCCTCCTCTAAGGCAGATCCACCTGTTCCACCGGGGGCTCCTCCAGCCACAGGGGGGCTGCAGTGTGGAGATCTGCTCCACGGGGGACCCATGGGCTGCAGGGGGACAGCCTGCTCCACCAGGGGCCTCTCCCCGCACAGGCCGCAGGGGAACTGCTGCTGTGAGCCTGGAGCACCTCCTGCCTCCTGCTGCACGGACCTTGGGGGCTGCACAGAGCTTTCTCACTCCTCCCTGAGCCAGACGCTGCTGGGCAGCAGCTTTTGTTCCCTTTCTTAGATGGGCTCTCCCCCAGGCGCAAACATCATCCTTTTGCTCTGCGTTCTGGGCAGCAGCGGGTGGGTCCCTCCTGGAAGGAGCCTCCTGGCAGCGGCCCTGAGCTCCCATGGGGCAGCTGCTGCATTCTCCTCACAGAGGACACCCCTGCAGCCCCCCGCTCCCACAGCCTGGCCACGCAAACCCAAGCCAAGACACTGAGCGAGCCTCCCTGATTGCCAGCCAGCAGCTGGCTCAGCCTGGGACCCCAGGCCAGTGCCCACAAGACTCTCCTGGGCCTTGAAAAGCAAGCCTTGTGGGGACGGAGCACCCACAAAGAACAGACTCACACAACAGGACTCCTTGCCAACACTGCCTCACAGACACCTGGGCCTTGAGCGGGTAGCTCACCTTGAGCGAGCTCATTTCCTTCCCAGCAGCTGAAATGTGCCGTTCCGGGCGCATTTGGGGGCTACAGCGTGCTGCTGAGAGGGATGTTGGAGCTCCTGCAGGGCAGTGCTTCCACTAAGGCAAGGCCTTTTCTGCATCTTCTACTGCCCTGCAAGAGAGGATGCTTGGGGCACACAAGAAGCTGGCAGGGGACACAGCTGCAGGGATTGCAGGGATTCCTAAAGTCATAGCCAAATACAAGAAAGACAGGAGGACGTGATGCTTCCGAGAGAAAGGAGCTCACTTTGGGGTCAAAATCCGTCCATTTTTCAGAGAAGCAAGAGATGCTGCGCATTTCTCTCGTCCCCCTGAGACAGCCACTGGGTGACGATGGTGCCAAGTGTCTTGAAAGAGACCTTGCTTTCTCAGGCCCAGGTGTCCAGCTGCACACCAAGGCCGTCCCTGGCTTCCAGGCGCAGTTGCCAGGCCCAAGGCCGAGCTCCCCTGCAAACCTCCAGCCCAGCAGACCTTGCTCCTGGCATTGTGGAGCAGCCATTTCACGGCAGCCTTTTCTCCTGGCAGTCTGCTTAGCGCCGAGAGCTCTGCCACCGGGATGCCTGAGAGCACAGGAAACACACACACAAAGAAAACAACAACAACAACAAAAAAAAAACACCATTGGGTGACTTCTTGTGAACGCAGCGATCATTTAATCCCTTTGTTTTCCCAGGTGGTGTGGATGATACTGGCTGCACTGTTGGAGTTTGGATTTGGAGAGGAACACGTGAGCACAATCGTATGTTGCATCAGAAGTAGTCGGCATTGTGGAGAAGGTGGGCGTCATTGCCGGCGTCCTAGTGAATGCTGATACTCTTTTTGCAGCTGATGATGAGCCTGGCACTTGACTAAGATGACAATCAGTGCCTGTGCGTTTCTTGAGGCGGAGGGACTTTACCATCCAGCAACCTGAGAGCTAAGTTGGGGGGCACCTGGTATTTGCATATCTGGGGTGGCTAATGGGAGCTGGGAGTCAGAGCAGCGTGGAGCCAGCTGGCTGAATAGACTTGGTGCCACGGTGAGGGTGGTTCAGGCTGGGTCATGTTCAGGCTGCTTGTGGCTGGGTCACCAGCCTAATAGAAGCAGCGGGATTATTTTGTAGCTTGAGTGCGCGTGCCAGGCATGACAGTTTCCTTCTGTTCGTCTGTCCTGTAGTGTTGCTTCTGCAATGTCTGTTCTGTGCTTCTCAGGTCTTGATATCCTCCTAGCTTTTTACACTGGACTGACTAGACATGCGACTTGATAGCGGTGCTGAAGGGCCTCAATGCTTGTTTTGTCATCATGACTCTGATCTGAGCACTTCTTGTCTTGCAGTCACTGCTTGAAGTACAGATCTGTTTCAGGTCTTGTGCATCGTATTCAGTTTGAGATCACATCTGTTTCCATCCTCACTCTTGAAGAAGTCAACTGGGCTGCATCAGGAGCTCTTGCTTGGGAATTGATTTCCTAAGCGTCTTCCTATGGAGTTTTCACTCCCCATCCTTCTGGTCTCTTGTCTTGAAGGCAGGCTTTTTATGCATCCATCTTCCCAGTTCTGGCAGTTGCTTCCAGTCACATGTCGTGACATTTGAGTCTCTCCTTGGGTCTGCTGCAGAGCACCTGTTCTGACTTGCTGTTGCCACAGGGCTTCCCTCTGGGGGTCGCTTTTTCTTGTGCCTTGTGTTGTGTGTTTTGTTTGTAGTGTTTGTGGTGTGCCTGTGTGTATGTGTTTGGTCTGGAACTGTCCTGCCTGGCAGTTAGTGATGGTAGCTAATGTCCATGGGTGTACTAATACATTGTCCGGACTGTTTTGGCAAAGACATCCGGTCTGCCTCTGGGCACGTACTGAAGGGCAGCTGGCACAGTCATCTCTGTGGTGTTTGGCAAATGTGGAGGTGGGAGACTATATCTTGTTGCGAGCAGCTGCTCGCATAGCGCTTGAACGGTGTGCTTGAGGACGTCTTTTGAATCTTGAAAGCTTACAGATACGGGGTTTTGAAATTCTTATTTTTATTTCTTTCCTGTCCCCAGTAGAGTGTAAAGCTTTGGAGGAACCTGTCACAGGGAAGAGCTCCTTCTGGAACTGTCCAGCACTCGGTAGGCAACTCGGTGACTGGCCTGATCCCCTTTCCAGGTGCTGAGGCAATGGGGCTGCTGTTTTGAAATGATAATATTGTAAATGGGGTTCCTTTGTGTTGTTGAGGGATGGGTGCTAATGCTGGCAGCTGAATGATTATCTTGTGACTGTGTTTTCCTTTGTTCAGGCTGAAAGGCAGTGTGTAGTCCATGACATCATGACCCGAGGTGCCTCTGGAGTGAGTGGTGTGTGATGAGCAGAGGTAGCTGTTATTTTTGGGGTGCAGTTGTCACTGCAGTTATTTTTTTTACATCCAATCGAGTAAAATACACATGTTAATTCAAAAGAACCTTTTTGCTGGGAAGAAAGCGATTATGCAGGATTATGGATCAGGAGGACTTCATGTCCTTTTCCAGCCTCAATATTTACACTAAAAGCAGATAAGAAATTTGAAGAAGAACAGGAAAAAGAAAAAGAAAATAAATGGGAGCCGTTGGATAACCTACCATCTCCATATCCTACCAATCCACCTCCGGTGGCTGTGGTATCTCTAGCAGTACCACCTTTGCCCCTGCTTCCACCACCATCAGCACCAGAATGAGACCGACCTCCAGCTGCATGCAGGAGAAGTAGAACTGCCATATCTGAGAGAGCTTCTCTATATCCCTTAAGGGAGGTAACTGGTGTATAACTGGGTTGGAGTTTTAACAGTTAGGGTTTTAAGGGTTTCAGGGTTATTGTGTAAGGGTTTTAGAATTTTGGGGGTTGTAGTGTTGATAGGTTGTTTTAGTGTTAGGGTCCTAGGGTTTTATTTTTGGTCAGTTACTTAGGGTTAGTGTTTTAAGATCCTTTTTTTTTTTTTTTTTTTTTTTTTTCAGGTTAGGTGGGGTTCTCCAGGGTTTGGGTTTTGAGCGTCCTACTGTTTTGGGTTAGGGCTTTGCACATCCTACTGCTTTGGGTTGGCTTTGGGTTTTAAGCATCTTAGGTTTTGGGTTATGGTGTTGAGCGTCCTAATGTTTTGGGTTAGGGCTTTGGGTTTTAAGCATCTTAATTTTTGGGGCAGAGTTTTGTGTGTCTTAATGTTTTCAGTTTGTGTTTAGAGCGTCCTAAAGTTTAGGGTTTTGGTCTGTGTTTTGAGCGTCCTAATGTTTAGAGTTAGGGTTTTGAGCATCCTACTGTTTTGGGTTGGCTTTGGGTTTAGAGCATCTTAATTTTGGGGTTAGGGCTTCAAGTGTTCTAATTTTGTTGTTTAGGGCTTTGAGAATCCTAATGTTTTGGGTATGGGTTTTGAGCGTCTTAAGTGTTTGGGTTAGGGCTTTTAGGCATAGGACTTCAGGGGTTTAGTGTGGTAAATAGTTTGGGTTCGGCCTGTAGGGGTTTCGAAGTTTTTTAGTGTTAGGGCTTGAGGCTTTTTTGAAAGGGCAGTAAGTGCTTGGGTTACAGTGAGTGCTGGTAAATGTGTTTCTCGAACACTCGGCCTGTGATTGGTCAAGCCAGCTGCCTGGGGAATGCTGGTAGGCGTAGTTTTCCGGCTCCGGGCTTCTGGTTGGCCATGTTTGGTGCCCAGAGCATGCGGGGAGATGTAGTTCTCGGGAACTAGGGTTAGTGGTTAGGGTTAGGGTTAGAGGTTGGGGTAGGGGTTAGGGGTTGGGGTTAGGGTGTGGGGTTGGGGGTATGGGTGAGGGTTAGTGTTAGGGTTTGGGGTTAAAGGGTTAAAGTTAAGGTTGGTGTTAGGGTTTGGGGTTAGGGGGTTAGGGTTAAGGGTTAGGGTTTAGGGTTAGGGTTAGGGTTAGGGTTAGGGTTAGGGTTAGGGTTAGGGGTTAGGATTAGGGTTAGGGTCATTAGGGTTAGGTTTAGGGATAGGGTAAGGTTTAGGGTTAGGGTTACGGTTAGGGTTTAGGGTTAGGGTGTTAGGGGGTTAGGGTTAGGGTTAGGGTTAGGGTTAGGGTTAGGGTTAGGGTTAGGGTTAGGGTTAGGGTTAGGGTTAGATCCGTCATTAGGGTTACGGTTAGGGTTAGGGTTATAAAATATATAAATAAATAAATAAAGCAGTCCTAAATCATCATAAATGGCCAAAGAATTAGAAGAAGCACTTTTTTTCCAAAGCTGCAATGTTTTCCATTCATCTCACTGGGCCAGCAGAGCACTAGAGAGCTGGATGCACTGAAGGCCTGGCTGATACCCTAAATGACCTGCAGGAAGATCTTCTTATCTCTGTCCCCCAGTTTCTCCTTTCAATCTCTGTTTTGTCTGTTTGTATCACTAGCTATCAAAGCGCTACTGAGATATGCACGTGCAGCACCCAGCACAACCTTGTTTCAGGCTCCAGTGAAACCTTTAGGCATTACCATCCTATAAACAAGTCACAGTGATAGTGAGTGTAATTACAGTCGTCAAACTATTCCAGCTCCACATCATTAGCCATGCCCTGAGCTAAATAACATTTTAATCAGTTTGATATGTCATCTGTGGCTTTCTTCACTGCCACTTGCAATCCAGCAAACTCCTTCCTTCATGTTTCTAGATTAGACAGAGGATTCTTAACTGCAAACATCCACTTCCCTGTTCAGGAAGCAGTGAGACCTTTCATCTTCACCCAGAATTAAGATGATATCCAAGCATCATGAGACACAGCGCGTATGTCTCCTAGGCCCATCCCATAAGGGCAGGACATTTACCTCACATGAGAAGAAGACTTAATGCAGAGGCAAAGCAAGATATTCGGTGTCAAAGCCATGTCTGGATGATCATTAAAGACAGACCAAAATCACCCAGTACAGGAGGAAAATCTATCATTTGTAGAAGATTATGGTCTCTGATTATTAGTTTCAAAATTAGTTTTTTCTTTGGATTTCCTCTGAACTTAAACTTAGTTTGGAATGCCTTTGGTTTTGAATAGTTCTGAAATTGTATTACTTCTCCTAAGTAAGTTGATAGTCTGTTCTATTTCCGTGAAATTCAAATAATATTGTGAAGGATCTGCCATCACTTTTACTGTGTGCCAGGCTGAGAGCCTTCCTGTACTTAAAGGCAACCTATAGGAAAGCTGGGGAGGGGGTCTTTATCAGGGCCTGGAGTGACAGGACATGGAGTAATAGCTTTACACTGAAAAGTTAGATTTCTGATATATGTTTGGAAGAAATTCTTTACTGATAGTACTTCACATCCTGTGCGTCTGCCAACTTCTGCATCTTCTGGTTGCCTCCCCTACTTAAGAGAGGATGCTGGAGTGCTGTGTGAAACACTCAGATCTTCCATAAACAAAGCAATACCTTACCTTTTGCATTCAAAGATGTGCCCAGTATGTTCAGCTAAAACAACTTCTACCCTACAGCGTTTTGTTGAAAGTTCCAATTTCTGTCTCAGTTTCATGTACACCAAATTTTCAAGCAGGATTTCCGGGCCAGTGTTGTCTGTCTGCGATAGACTGCTTTGCTAGATCATCGTTCACTGCTCCCTCTGCCAGGCACAGGCCTTTTTGTCTTAATCCCTTGTAAGAAAACTTGCAGAGGTATATGGGGTAGCAGTCAGCAGTGTAAAAGAAGAAGAGACATCCTGCCTTCGTACATATATATACAACACAACATCAAAGAGCTCAGCAAGGTCCACCAAGGAAAGGAAGCAATGCAGGAGAAAGACAGGACAACAGGGATAATGGGGAGCATAAGGGAGGAGGCAGCCAGCGGCCTTAAAAACAAAGCATAAAAAATAGCTTCCAATAGTGGGACATAGTGAATTGGAGCTCTGGGGTCTGCATCTAGAGATGTCTTTTATATTTATCGTGCTGTTGTGGAGATGGGTCCTCTGGCTTTGGTCATGGTTTTTCATGTTCTGCAATTCTCTCCCAAGAAGAAGCCCTTGTTGGGCGGAGAGGTAGAGGTGTGCTCCAGAAACACAGTGATGGCAAGGAGTCCTCCACTTCATTCTTCCAATTTTTTCCAGCTGGAAGCATTCATAGTTGTCAGCTGAATTGGTTGTGAGGAGTAGGAAAGACAGCATTGCTGGATTTCTGCTTTCTCCTAGATCTTAGCAGACCACATGATGATAGTTGTTCTTGTTTTATGTTCTTATGGTACGTTATGTTATTATACATTTTTTCTCTGTTATGTTATTTTATGTTCTTATGTTATGTTCTTATGTTCACAACAGAACTCATTTCCAATACTGCCTCAGAGACACCTGGGCCAAAGAGCAGGGCCTTGAGTGGGTAGCTCACCTTGAGCAAGCTCATTTCCTTCCCAGTAGCTGAAATGTGCCGTTCTGGGGGCATTTGGGGGCTACAGCGTGCTGCTGAGAGGGATGTTGGAGCTCCTGCAGGGCAGTGCTTCCACTAAAGCAAGGCCTTTTCTGCATCTTCTACTGCCCTTCAAGCAAGGATGCTTGGGGCACACAAGAAGCTGCCAGGGGACACAGCTGCAGGGATTGCAGGGATTCCTAAAGTCATAGCCAAATACAAGAAAGACAGGAGGACATGATGCTTCCGAGAGAAAGGAGCTCGCTTTTGGGTCAAAATCCATCCATTTTTCAGGGCAGCAAGAGATGCTGTGCATTTCTCTCGTCCCCCTGAGACAGCCACTGGGTGACGATGGTGCCAAGTGTCTTGAAAGAGACCTTGCTTTCTCAGGCCCAGGTGTCCAGTTGCACACCAAGGCCGTCCCTGGCTTCCAGGCGCAGTTGCCAGGCCCAAGGCCGAGCTCCCCTGCGAGCCCCCAGCCCAGCAGACCTTGCTCCTGGCATTGTGGAGCAGCCATTTCACGGCAGCCTTTTCTCCTGGCAGTCTGCTTAGCGCCGAGAGCTCTGCCACCGGGATGCCTGAGAGCACAGGAAACACACACACAAAGAAAACAACAACAACAACAAAAAAAAAACACCATTGGGTGACTTCTTGTGAACGCAGCGATCATTTAATCCCTTTGTTTTCCCAGGTGGTGTGGATGATACTGGCTGCACTGTTGGAGTTTGGATTTGGAGAGGAACACGTGAGCACAATCGTATGTTGCATCAGAAGTAGTCGGCATTGTGGAGAAGGTGGGCGTCATTGCCGGCGTCCTAGTGAATGCTGATACTCTTTTTGCAGCTGATGATGAGCCTGGCACTTGACTAAGATGACAATCAGTGCCTGTGCGTTTCTTGAGGCGGAGGGACTTTACCATCCAGCAACCTGAGAGCTAAGTTGGGGGGCACCTGGTATTTGCATATCTGGGGTGGCTAATGGGAGCTGGGAGTCAGAGCAGCGTGGAGCCAGCTGGCTGAATAGACTTGGTGCCACGGTGAGGGTGGTTCAGGCTGGGTCATGTTCAGGCTGCTTGTGGCTGGGTCACCAGCCTAATAGAAGCAGCGGGATTATTTTGTAGCTTGAGTGCGCGTGCCAGGCATGACAGTTTCCTTCTGTTCGTCTGTCCTGTAGTGTTGCTTCTGCAATGTCTGTTCTGTGCTTCTCAGGTCTTGATATCCTCCTAGCTTTTTACACTGGACTGACTAGACATGCGACTTGATAGCGGTGCTGAAGGGCCTCAATGCTTGTTTTGTCATCATGACTCTGATCTGAGCACTTCTTGTCTTGCAGTCACTGCTTGAAGTACAGATCTGTTTCAGGTCTTGTGCATCATATTCAGTTTGAGATCACATCTGTTTCCATCCTCACTCTTGAAGAAGTCAACTGGGCTGCATCAGGAGCTTTTGCTTGGGAATTGATTTCCTAAGCGTCTTCCTATGGAGTTTTCACTCCCCATCCTTCTGGTCTCTTGTCTTGAAGGCAGGCTTTTTATGCATCCATCTTCCCAGTTCTGGCAGTTGCTTCCAGTCACATGTCGTGACATTTGAGTCTCTCCTTGGGTCTGCTGCAGAGCACCTGTTCTGACTTGCTGTTGCCACAGGGCTTCCCTCTGGGGGTCGCTTTTTCTTGTGCCTTGTGTTGTGTGTTTTGTTTGTAGTGTTTGTGGTGTGCCTGTGTGTATGTGTTTGGTCTGGAACTGTCCTGCCTGGCAGTTAGTGATGGTAGCTAATGTCCATGGGTGTACTAATACATTGTCCGGACTGTTTTGGCAAAGACATCCGGTCTGCCTCTGGGCACGTACTGAAGGGCAGCTGGCACAGTCATCTCTGTGGTGTTTGGCAAATGTGGAGGTGGGAGACTATATCTTGTTGCGAGCAGCTGCTCGCATAGCGCTTGAACGGTGTGCTTGAGGACGTCTTTTGAATCTTGAAAGCTTACAGATACGGGGTTTTGAAATTCTTATTTTTATTTCTTTCCTGTCCCCAGTAGAGTGTAAAGCTTTGGAGGAACCTGTCACAGGGAAGAGCTCCTTCTGGAACTGTCCAGCACTCGGTAGGCAACTCGGTGACTGGCCTGATCCCCTTTCCAGGTGCTGAGGCAATGGGGCTGCTGTTTTGAAATGATAATATTGTAAATGGGGTTCCTTTGTGTTGTTGAGGGATGGGTGCTAATGCTGGCAGCTGAATGATTATCTTGTGACTGTGTTTTCCTTTGTTCAGGCTGAAAGGCAGTGTGTAGTCCATGACATCATGACCCGAGGTGCCTCTGGAGTGAGTGGTGTGTGATGAGCAGAGGTAGCTGTTATTTTTGGGGTGCAGTTGTCACTGCAGTTACTTTTTTACATCCAAACGAGTAAAATACACATGTTAATTCGAAAGAACCTTTTTGCTGGGAAGAAAGCGATTATGCAGGATTATGGATCAGGAGGACTTCATGTCCTTTTCCAGCCTCAATATTTACACTAAAAGCAGATAAGAAATTTGAAGAAGAACAGGAAAAAGAAAAAGAAAATAAACGGGAGCTGTTGCATAACCTACCATCTCCATATCCTACCAATCCACCTCCGGTGGCTGTGGTATCTCTAGCAGTACCACCTTTGCCCCTGCTTCCACCACCATCAGCACCAGAATGAGACCGACCTCCGGCTGCATGCAGGAGAAGTAGAACTGCCATATATGAGAGAGCTTCTCTATATCCCTTAAGGGAGGTAACTGGTGTATAACTGGGTTGGAGTTTTAACAGTTAGGGTTTTAAGGGTTTCAGGGTTATTGTGTAAGGGTTTTAGAATTTTGGGGGTTGTAGTGTTGATAGGTTTTTTAGTGTTAGGTTCCTAGGGTTTTATTTTTGGTCAGTTACTTAGGGTTAGTGTTTTAAGATCCTTTTTTTTTTTTTTTTTTTTCAGGTTAGGTGAGGTTCTCCAGGGTTTGGGTTTTGAGCGTCCTACTGTTTTGGGTTAGGGCTTTGCACATCCTACTGCTTTGGGTTGGCTTTGGGTTTTAAGCATCTTAGGTTTTGGGTTATGGTGTTGAGCGTCCTAATGTTTTGGGTTAGGGCTTTGGGTTTTAAGCATCTTAATTTTTGGGGCAGAGTTTTGTGTGTCTTAATGTTTTCAGTTTGTGTTTAGAGCGTCCTAAAGTTTAGGGTTTTGGTCTGTGTTTTGAGCGTCCTAATGTTTAGAGTTAGGGTTTTGAGCATCCTACTGTTTTGGGTTGGCTTTGGGTTTAGAGCATCTTAATTTTGGGGTTAGGGCTTCAAGTGTTCTAATTTTGTTGTTTAGGGCTTTGAGAATCCTAATGTTTTGGGTATGGGTTTTGAGCGTCTTAAGTGTTTGGGTTAGGGCTTTTAGGCATAGGACTTCAGGGGTTTAGTGTGGTAAATAGTTTGGGTTCGGCCTGTAGGGGTTTCGAAGTTTTTTAGTGTTAGGGCTTGAGGCTTTTTTGAAAGGGCAGTAAGTGCTTGGGTTACAGTGAGTGCTGGTAAATGTGTTTCTCGAACACTCGGCCTGTGATTGGTCAAGCCAGCTGCCTGGGGAATGCTGGTAGGCGTAGTTTTCCGGCTCCGGGCTTCTGGTTGGCCATGTTTGGTGCCCAGAGCATGCTGGGAGATGTAGTTCTCGGACTCTGAACGTCCGGGAGGCCATGTTTCTTGCCCAGAGCATGCCGGGAGATGTAGTTCTGGGACTCTGGACTTCCGGGAGGCCATGTTGGGTACCCAGAGCTTACGGGGAAACGTAGTTCTCGGGAACTAGGGTTAGGGTTAGTGGTTAGTGTTGGGGTTAGAGGTTGGGGTAGGGGTTTGGGGTTCGGGTTGGGGTGTGGGGTTGGGGGTTTGGGTGAGGGTTGGTGTTAGGGTTTGGTTTTAAAGGGTTAGGGTTAAGGTTGGTGTTAGGGTTTGGGGTTAGGGGGTTAGGGTTAAGGGTTAGGGTTAGGGTTAGGGTTTGGTTAGGGTTAGGGTTAGGTTTAGACTAGGGTTAGGGTTAGTGTTAGGCTTAGGGTTCTGTTAGTGTTAGGGTTCGGGTTAGGGTTCGGGTTAGGGTTAGGGTTAGGGTTAGGGTTAGGGTTACGGTTAAGGTTCTATTAGGGTTAGGGTTAAGGTTATTGTTACGGGAAGGGGTAGGGCAGGTTTGGGTTTAGGTTTAGGGTTCTGTTCGTTTTAGGTTTAGGGTTAGGGTTATTGTTACGGTTAGGGTTAGTGTTAGGTTAGGATTAGGGTTAGGGTTACGGTTACGGTTACGGTTAGGGTTAGGTTTAGTAAAAGTGTTAGGGTTAGGGTTACGGTTACGGTTAGGGTTAGTGTTAGGTTAGGGTTAGGGTTAGGGTTAGGGTTAGGGTTAGGGTTAGGGTTAGGGTTAGGGTTATGGTTTGGGATATTGGTAGGGTTAGGGTTGCGATTACCGTTACGGTTCGGGTTACGGTTAGGGTTATGGTTACGGTTACTGTTAGGGTTAGGTTTAGCGACAGGGTTATGGTTAGTGTTAGGCTTCTGTTAGGGTTAGGGTTAGGGTTAGGGTAGGGTAAGGTTTAGGGTTCGGGTTACGGTTACGGTTAGGGATAGCTTTAGAGTAAGGGTTAGGGTTAGGGTTAGGGTTAGGGTTAGGGTTAGGGTTAGGGTTATGGTTAGGGTTAGGATTAGGGTTAGGTTTAGGGTTAGGGCTAGGGTTAGGGTTTGGTTTAAATTAGGGTTAGGGTTAGGGTTCTGTTAGGGTTATGGTTAGGGATAGGGTTAGGGTTAGGGTTTGGTTAGGGTTAGGGTTAGGTTTAGACTAGGGTTAGGCTTAGTGTCAAGCTTAGGGATTTGTTAGTGTTAGGGTTAGGGTTATGGTTAGGGTTCGGGTTAGGGTTAGGGTTAGGGTTTGGTTTAGAGTAGGGTTAGTGTTAGGGTTAGAATTTGTTTAGGGTTAGGGTTAGGGTTAGGGTTATGGTTAGGGTTAGGGTTAGGGTTAGGGGAAGGGGTAGGGTTAGGGTTAGGGTTAGGTTTATGGTTAGGTTTAGGATTCTGTTACGGTTAGGGTTAGGGTTCGGGAAAGGTGTAGGGTAGGTTTGGGGTTAGGCTTAGGGTTAGGGTTCTGGTTATGGTTAGGGGTAGGGTTAGGTTTAAGGTATGGTTAACTAACTCTAACCCTAACCCTAAACCTAACCCTAATCCTAACCCTAACCCTAAATTAGGGTTACGGTTAAGGTTAGGTTTAGGGTTAGGGTTAGGTATAGGCTTAGATTTAGGGCTACGGTTAGGGTTAGGGTTAGGATTCTGTTAGGGTTAGGGTTAGGGTTAGGTTTAGAATAGGGTTAGGTTTAGGGTTACTGTTAGGGTTAGGTTTAGGGATAGGATTATGGTTAGTGTTAGGCTTCTGTTAGGGTTAGGGTTAGTCTTAGGGTAAGCATTAGGGTTAGGTTTAGGGTTCTGTTAGGGGTAGGGGTAGGGGTAGGGTTAGGGTTAGGGTTAGGGTTATGGTTAGGATTAGGGTTAGGGTTAGGGCTAGGGTTAGGCATCGGTTTAGAGTAGTGTTAGGGTTAGGTTTAGGGTTAGTGTTCTGTTAGGGTTAGGGTTAGGGTTAGATTTATTGTTAGGGTTAGTGTTTGGGTTAGTATTAGGGTTAGGTTTAGGGTTAGGGTTAGGTTTCCGGTTACGGTCACGGTTACGGTTAGGTTTAGGGTTAGGTTTAGGGTTGGGGTTAGGGTTAGGTATAGCGTTAGGGTTAAGGTTAGGGTTAGGGCTCTGTTAGGGTTAGTGTTATGTTTAGGGTTAGGGTAGGTTTAGGGTTAGGGTTAGGGTTAGGGTTAGGGTTAAGGTTAGCGTTTGGGTTAGGGTTAGGATTAGGGTTAGGGTTAGGGCTAGGGTTAGAGTTAGGTTAGGGTTAGGGTTAGGGTTAGGGTTAGCGTTATGTTTAGGGTTAGGTTTAGGGTTATGTCAAGGGTTAGAATTAGGATTAGGGTTAACGTTAGGGTTATTGTTATTGTTAGGTTTATGTTAGGGTTAGGTTTAGACTTCTGTTAGGGTTATTCTTAGGGTTAGGGTTAGAGTTAGGGTTATTGTTAGAGTTAGGTTTAGGGTCAGGGTTAGACTTAGGGTTAGGGTTAGAGTTAGGGTTAGGGTTAGGGCTAGGGTTAGGGTTCTGTTAGGGTTATGGTTAGGTTTAGGGTTAGGGGTAGCGTAAGGGTTACGGTTACGGTTATGGTTACTGTTAGGGTTAGGTTTAGGGACAGGGTTAGGGTTAGTGTTAGGCTTCTGTTAGGGTTAGGGTTAGGGTTAGTTTAGGGTTAGGGGTAGGGTTAGGGTTAGGTTTAGGTTTACCGTTATGGATAGGTTTAGAGTTAGGTTTAGGGTTAGGGTTATGTTTAGGTTTATTTTAAGGGTTAGGGTTAGGATTAGGGTTAACGTTAGGGTTAGTGTTAGTATTAGGTTTAGGTTAGGTTTAGAGTTAGGGTTAGGTTTAGGCTTCTGTTAGGGTTAGAATTAGGTTAGGGTTAGGGTTAGGATTATGGTTAGAGTTACGGTTAGGGTTATGTTTAGGATTAGGGTTATGGTTAGGGTTAGGGTTAGTGTTAGGTTTAGACTTATGGTTAGGTTTAGTATTAGGGTTACGGTTAGGGATAGGGTTAGGGTTAGGGATGTGTTAGTGTTAGAGTATGGTTTCCGGTTACGGTCATGGTTAGGGTTAGGATTAGGGTTAGGTTTAGGGTTGGCGTTAGTGTTAGGCATAGCGTTAGGGTTAGTGTTAGGGCTCTGTTAGGGTTAGTGTTATGTTTAGGGTTAGGGTATGTTTAGGGTTAGGGTTAGGGTTAAGGTTAGCGTTAGGGTTAGGGTTAGGATTAACGTTAGGGTTAGGGTTAGAGTTAGGTTAGGGTTAAGGTTATGGTTAGAATTAGGTTAGGGTTAGGGTTAGGATTAGGGTTAGAGTTATGGTTAGGGTTATGTTTAGGATTAGGGTTATGGATAGGTTTAGGATTAAGGTAAGGGTTAGGGTTAGTGTTAGGTTTAGGGTTAGGGTTAGTGTTAGGGTTAGGCTTATGGTTAGGTTTAGTATTAGGGCTACGGTTAGGGTTAGGGCTAGGGTTAGGCTTCGGTTTAGACTAGGGATAGGGTTAGGGTTATGGTTAGGGTTCTGTTAGTGTTAGGGTTAGGGTTAGGGTTAGGGTTAGGGTTTGGTTTAGAGTAGGGTTAGTGTTAGGGTTAGAATTTGTTTAGGGTTAGGGTTAGGGTTATGGTTATGGTTAGGGTTAGGGTTAGGGTTAGGGTAAGGGGTAGGGTTAGGGTTAGGGTTAGGTTTATGGTTAGGTTTAGGATTCTGTTACGGTTAGGGTTAGGGTTCGGGAAAGGTGTAGGGTAGGTTTTGGGTTAGGCTTAGGGTTAGGGTTCTGGTTATGGTTAGGGGTAGGGTTAGGTTTAAGGTATGGTTAACTAACTCTAACCCTAACCCTAAACCTAACCCTAATCCTAACCCTAACCCTAAATTTGGGTTACGGTTACGGTTAGGTTTAGGGTTAGGGTTAGGTATAGGCTTAGATTTAGGGCTACGGTTAGGGTTAGGGTTAGGATTCTGTTAGGGTTAGGGTTAGGGTTAGGTTTAGAATAGGGTTAGGTTTAGGGTTACTGTTAGGGTTAGGTTTAGGGATAGGGTTAGGGTTAGTGTTAGGCTTCTGTTAGGGTTAGGGTTAGTCTTAGGGTAAGCATTAGGGTTAGGTTTAGGGTTCTGTTAGGGGTAGGGGTAGAGGTAGGGTTAGGGTTAGGGTTAGGGTTATGGTTAGGATTAGGGTTAGGGTTAGGGCTAGGGTTAGGCATCGGTTTAGAGTAGTGTTAGGGTTAGGTTTAGGGTTAGTGTTCTGTTAGGGTTAGGGTTAGGGTTAGATTTATTGTTAGGGTTAGTGTTTGGGTTAGTATTAGGGTTAGGTTTAGGGTTAGGGTTAGGGTTAGGTTTCCGGTTACGGTCACGGTTACGGTTAGGTTTAGGGTTAGGTTTAGGGTTGGGGTTAGGGTTAGGTATAGCGTTAGGGTTAAGGTTAGGGTTAGGGCTCTGTTAGGGTTAGTGTTATGTTTAGGGTTAGGGTAGGTTTAGGGTTAGGGTTAGGGTTAGGGTTAGGGTTAAGGTTAGCGTTTGGGTTAGGGTTAGGATTAGGGTTAGGGTTAGGGCTAGGGTTAGAGTTAGGTTAGGGTTAGGGTTAGGGTTAGGGTTAGCGTTATGTTTAGGGTTAGGTTTAGGGTTATGTCAAGGGTTAGAATTAGGATTAGGGTTAACGTTAGGGTTATTGTTATTGTTAGGTTTATGTTAGGGTTAGGTTTAGACTTCTGTTAGGGTTATTCTTAGGGTTAGGGTTAGAGTTAGGGTTATTGTTAGAGTTAGGTTTAGGGTCAGGGTTAGACTTAGGGTTAGGGTTAGAGTTAGGGTTAGGGTTAGGGCTAGGGTTAGGGTTCTGTTAGGGTTATGGTTAGGTTTAGGGTTAGGGGTAGCGTAAGGGTTACGGTTACGGTTATGGTTACTGTTAGGGTTAGGTTTAGGGACAGGGTTAGGGTTAGTGTTAGGCTTCTGTTAGGATTAGGGTTAGGGTTAGTTTAGGGTTAGGGGTAGGGTTAGGGTTAGGTTTAGGTTTACCGTTATGGATAGGTTTAGAGTTAGGTTTAGGGTTAGGGTTATGTTTAGGTTTATTTTAAGGGTTAGGGTTAGGATTAGGGTTAACGTTAGGGTTAGTGTTAGTATTAGGTTTAGGTTAGGTTTAGAGTTAGGGTTAGGTTTAGGCTTCTGTTAGGGTTAGAATTAGGTTAGGGTTAGGGTTAGGATTATGGTTAGAGTTACGGTTAGGGTTATGTTTAGGATTAGGGTTATGGTTAGGGTTAGGGTTAGTGTTAGGTTTAGACTTATGGTTAGGTTTAGTATTAGGGTTACGGTTAGGGATAGGGTTAGGGTTAGGGATGTGTTAGTGTTAGAGTATGGTTTCCGGTTACGGTCATGGTTAGGGTTAGGATTAGGGTTAGGTTTAGGGTTGGCGTTAGTGTTAGGCATAGCGTTAGGGTTAGTGTTATGTTTAGGGTTAGGGTATGTTTAGGGTTAGGGTTAGGGTTAAGGTTAGCGTTAGGGTTAGGGTTAGGATTAACGTTAGGGTTAGGGTTAGAGTTAGGTTAGGGTTAAGGTTAGGGTTAGAATTAGGTTAGGGTTAGGGTTAGGATTAGGGTTAGAGTTATGGTTAGGGTTATGTTTAGGATTAGGGTTATGGATAGGTTTAGGATTAAGGTAAGGGTTAGGGTTAGTGTTAGGTTTAGGGTTAGGGTTAGTGTTAGGGTTAGGCTTATGGTTAGGTTTAGTATTAGGGCTACGGTTAGGGTTAGGGCTAGGGTTAGGCTTCGGTTTAGACTAGGGATAGGGTTAGGGTTAGGGTTAGGGTTCTGTTAGTGTTAGGGTTAGGGTTAGGGTTAGGGTTAGGGTTTGGTTTAGAGTAGGGTTAGTGTTAGGGTTAGAATTTGTTTAGGGTTAGGGTTAGGGTTATGGTTATGGTTAGGGTTAGGGTTAGGGTTAGGGTAAGGGGTGGGGTTAGGGTTAGGGTTAGGGTTAGGTTTATGGTTAGGTTTAGGATTCTGTTACGGTTAGGGTTAGGGTTCGGGAAAGGTGTAGGGTAGGTTTTGGGTTAGGCTTAGGGTTAGGGTTCTGGTTATGGTTAGGGGTAGGGTTAGGTTTAAGGTATGGTTAACTAACTCTAACCCTAACCCTAAACCTAACCCTAATCCTAACCCTAACCCTAAATTAGGGTTACGGTTAAGGTTAGGTTTAGGGTTAGGGTTAGGTATAGGCTTAGATTTAGGGCTACGGTTAGGGTTAGGGTTAGGATTCTGTTAGGGTTAGGGTTAGGGTTAGGTTTAGAATAGGGTTAGGTTTAGGGTTACCGTTAGGGTTAGGTTTAGGGATAGGGTTAGGGTTAGTGTTAGGCTTCTGTTAGGGTTAGGGTTAGTCTTAGGGTAAGCATTAGGGTTAGGTTTAGGGTTCTGTTAGGGGTAGGGGTAGGGTTGGGGTTAGGGTTAGGGTTAGGGTTCGGGTTTGGGCTTGGGTTATGGTTAGGGTTAGGGTTAGGTTTAGGGTTATGGTTAGGATTAGGGTTAGGGTTAGGGTTAGTGTTAGGGTTTGGGTTTGGGTTAGGGTTAGGGTTAGGGCTAGGGTTAGGCATCGGTTTAGAGTAGTGTTAGGGTTAGGTTTAGGGTTAGTGTTCTGTTAGGGTTAGGGTTAGGGTTAGATTTATTGTTAGGTTTAGTGTTTGGGTTAGTATTAGGGTTAGGTTTAGGGTTAGGGTTAGGGTTAGGTTTCCGGTTACGGTCACGGTTACGGTCAGGTTTAGGGTTAGGTTTAGGGTTGGGGTTAGGGTTAGGTATAGCGTTAGGGTTAAGGTTAGGGTTAGGGCTCTGTTAGGGTTAGTGTTATGTTTAGGGTTAGGGTAGGTTTAGGGTTAGGGTTACGATTAGCGTTAGGGTTAGGGTTAGGTTTAGGGTTATGTCAAGGGTTAGAATTAGGATTAGGGTTAACGTTAGGGTTATTGTTATTGTTAGGTTTATGTTAGGGTTAGGTTGAGATTTCTGTTAGGGTTATTCTTAGGGTTAGGGGTAGAGTTAGGGTTAGGGTTAGAGTTAGGTTTAGGGTCAGGGTTAGGGTTAGGGTTAGGGTTAGGGTTAGGGTTAGGGCTAGGGCTAGGGTTAGGGTTCTGTTAGGGTTATGGTTAGGTTTAGGGTTAGGGGTAGCGTAAGGGTTAGGGTTAGGGTTATGGTTATTGCTAGGGTTAGGCATCGGTTTAGACTAGTGTTAGGGTTCGGGTTAAGGTTAGGGTTCTGTTAGGGTTAGGGTTAGATTTAGGGTTAGGTTTAGTGTTAGGGTTAGGGTTAAGGTTAGTGTTAGGGTTAGGGTTAGGATTAGGGTTAGGGTTAGGGTTAGGGTTAGAGTTAGGTTAGGGTTAAGGTTAGGGTTAGAGTTAGGTTTAGTGTTATGTTAAGGGTTAGAATTAGGATTAGGGTTAACGTTAGGGTTATTGTTAGTTTCAGGTTTACGTTAGGTTTAGAGTTAGGGTTAGGTTTAGGTTTCTTTTAGGGTTACGGTTAGGGTTAGGGTTAGGGTTAGACTTAGGGGTAGAGTTAGGATTAGGGTTAGGGTTAGAGTTAGGTTTAGGGTCAGGGTTAGGGTTAGGGTTATGGTTAGGGTTAGGGTTAGGGTTCTGTTAGGGTTATGGTTAGGGTTAGGGTTAGGGCTAGCGTAAGGGTTAGGGTTAGAGATATGGTTATTTCTAGGGTTAGGCATCGGTTCAGACTAGTGTTAGGGTTAGGGTTAAGGTTAGGGTTCTGTTAGGGTTATGGTTAGATTTAGGGTTAGGTTTAGTGTTAGGGTTAGGGTTAAGGTTAGTGTTAGGGTTAGGGTTAGGATTAGGGTTAGGGTTAGGGTTAGGGTTAGGGTTAGGGTTAGGGTTAGGGTTAGGGTTAGGGTTAGAGTTAGGTTAGGGTTAAGGTTAGGGTTAGAGTTAGGTTAGGGTTAGGTTTAAGGTTAGGGTTATGGTTAGGGTTAGGGTTAGGGTTAGGGTTATTGTTACGGTTACGGTTAGGGTTATGTTTAGGATTAGGGTTAGGGTTAGGGTTAGGGTTAGACTTAGGTTTAGGGTTAGTGTTAGGTTTAGGGTAAAAGTTAGCGTTCTGTTAGGGTTAACGTTAGGGTTAGGGTAAGGTGTAGGGTAGGTTTAAGTTTAGGGTTAGGGTTAGGTTTAGAGTTATGTTAAGTGTTAGGGTTCTGTTAGGGTTATGGTTAGATTTAGGGTTAGGTTTATTGTTAGGGTTAGGGTTAAGGTTAGTGTTAGGGTTAGGGTTAGGATTAGGGTTATGTTTAGGATTAGGGTTAGGGTTAGGGTTAGGGTTAGACTTAGTTTTAGGGTTAGTGTTAGGTTTAGGGTTAAAGTTAGCGTTCTGTTAGGGTTAACTTTAGGGTTAGGGTAAGGTGTAGGGTAGGTTTAAGTTTAGGGTTAGGGTTAGGGTTAGGGTTAGAATTAGGTTAGGGTTATGGTTAGGGTTAGGGTTAGAGTTAGGTTAGGGTTAAAGTTAGGGTTAGTGTTAGGTTAGGGTTAAGGTTAGGGTTAGAGTTAGGTTAGGGTTATGTTTAGGTTTAGGGTTGGGTTAGGGTTAGGGTTAGGGTGAGGGACAGTGTTAGGGTTAGTGTTAGTGTTAGGTTTAGGGTTAGAATTAGGTTAGGGTTAGGGTTAGGTTTAGTGTTAGGGTTAGGGTTAGGGTTATGTTTAGGATTAGGGTTATGGTTAGGGTTAGGGATAGGGTTTGGTTTCTGTTTTGGTTAGGGTTAGAGTTGGTTAGGTTTAGGGTTAGGGTTAGGGTTACGGTTACGTTTAGGGTTAGGGATAGGTTTAGGATTAGATTTCGGATTAGTATTAGGGTTATGGTTAAGGTTCGGTTTAGGGTGAGGGTTTGCGTTAGGGTTAGGGATATGGTTAGGGTTCGGTTTAGAGTTAGGGTTACGGTTTGGTTTAGGGTTGGGTTATGTTCAGTATTAGGGTTAAGGTTAGGGTTAGGGCTAGGATTAGGGTTAGCGTTAGGTTTCATTTAGGTTTCGGTTAGGGTTAGGGTTAGGGTTAGAGTTAGGTTAAAGTTAAGGTTAGGGTTAGAGTTAGGTTAGGGTTAGGCTTAGGGTTAGGCTTAGGGTTAGGGTTAGGGTTAGGGTTACGTTTAGGGTTAGGGTTAGGGTTAGGGTTAGGGTTAGGGTTTGCGTTAGGTTTAGGGTTAGAATTAGGTTAGGGTTAGGGTTAGGGTTACGTTTAGGGTTATGTTTAGGATTAGGGTTAGGGTTAGGGTTACGGTTACTGTTAGGGTTTGGGTTAGTGTTAACGTTAGGGTTAGTGTTAGGTTTAGGTTAGGTTTAGGGTTAGGGTTAGGTTTAGGTTTCTGTTAGGGTTAGACTTAGGGTTGGGGTTAGGGTTAGGGTTAGGTTTAGGGTAAAAGTTAGGGTTCTGTTAGGGTTAAGGTTAGGGTTAGGGTTAGGGTTAGGGTTAGGGTTAGGGTTAGGGTTAGGGTTAGGGTTAGTGTTTTGTTTAGGGTTAGGTTTAGGTTTAGTGTTAGGGTTAGGGTTAGGGTTAGGGTTACGGTTAGGTTTAGGGTTAGGGCTAGGGTTCTGTTAGTGTTAGGGTTAGCGTTAGGATTTGGTTTAGGGTTAGGGTTAGGGTTAGGGTTAGGGTTAGGGTTAGGGTTAGGGTTAGGGTTAGGGTTAGCGTTAGCGTTAGGGTTAGGGTTAGGGTTAGGCTTAGGGTTAGGGTTACGGTTACGGTTAGGGTTAGGGCTAGGTTAAGGGTTAGGTTTAGACTAGGTTTAGGGTTTGTGTTAGCTTTAGGGTTCTGTTAGGTTTAGGGTTAGGGTTAAGCTTACGGTTAGGGTTAGGGTTAGGGCTAGGGTTCTGTTAGTGTTAGGGTTAGGGTTAGGGTTTCGTTTAGGGTTAGGTTTCGTGTTTGGGTTAGGATTAGGTTTAGGGTTACGTTTAGGGTTGGGGTTAGGGTTAGGTATAGCGTAAGGGTTCGGGTTAGTATTAGGGCTCTGTTAGGGTTAGTGTTATGTTTAGGGTTAGGGTAGGTTTAGGGTTAGGGTTAGGGTTAGAGTTAGGTTAGAGTTAAGGTTAGGGTTACAGTTAGGTTAGGGTTAGGGTTAGGCTTAGGCTTAGGGTTAGGGTTAGGGTTAGGATTAGGGTTAGTGTTAGGTTTAGGGTTAGGGTTAGGGTTAGGGTTAGGGTTAGGGTTAGAATTAGGTTAGGGTTATGGTTAGGGTTAGGGTTAGGGTTACGGTTAGGTTTAGGGTTAGGGCTAAGGTTCTGTTAGTGTTAGGGTTAGTGTTAGGGTTAGGTTTAGGATTAAGGTTAGTGTTAACGTTAGGGTTAGTGTTAGTGTTAGGTTTAGGTCAGGTTTAGAGTTAGGGTTAGGTTTACCTTTCTGTTAGGGTTAGACTGAGGGTTAGGGTTAGGGTTAGGTTTAGGGTAAAGGTTATGGTTCTGGTAGGGTTAAGGTTAGGGTTAGGGTAAGGGTAAGGTGTAGGGTAGGTTTAAGTTTAGGGTTAGGGTTAGGTTTATGGTTAGGGTTAGGGTTAGGGTTAGGGTTACGGTTACGGTTAGGGTTAGAATTAGGTTAGGGTTAGGGTTAGGGTTACGGTTAGGGTTATGTTTAGGATTAGGGTTAGGTTTTGTGTTAGGGTTAGGGTTAGGTTTAGGATTAAGTTTATTGTTAACGTTAGGGTTAGTGTTAGTTTTAGGTTTAGGTCAGGTTTAGAGTTAGGGTTAGGATTCGGTTTCTGTTAGGGTTAGACTTAGGGTTAGGGTTAGGGTTAGGTTTAGGGTAAAGGTTAGGGTTCTGTTAGGGTTAAGGTTAGGGTTAGGGTTAGGGTAAGGTGTAGGGTAGGTTTAAGTTTGGGGTTATGGCTAGGGTTATGGTTAGGGTTAGGGTTAGGGTTAGGGTTACGGTTACTGTTAGGGTTAGGTCTAGGTTAAGGGTTAGGTTTAGACTAGGGTTAGGGTTAGTGTTAGCGTTAGGTTTCTGTTAGGTTTAGGGTTAGGGTTAGGGTTACGGTTAGGGTTAGGGCTAGGTTAAGGGTTAGGTTTAGACTAGGGTTAGGGTTAGTGTTAGCGTTAGGGTTCTGTTAGGGTTAAGGTTAGGGTTAGGGTTACGGTTAGGTTTAGGGTTAGGGCTAAGGTTCTGTTAGTGTTAGGGTTAGGGTTAGGGTTTGGTTTAGGGTTAGGTTTAGGTTTAGTGTTAGGGTTAGTGTTAGGGTTATTTTTAGGGTCAGGGTTAGGGTTAGGGTTAGGGTTAGTGTTAAGGTTAGGGTTAGGGTTAGGGTTAGGGTTTGGGTTAGGGTTACGGTTACGGTTATTGTTAGGGTTAGGATAAGGGATAGGTTTAGGGTTAGTGTTCGGCTTCTATTAGGGTTAGGGTTAGAGTAGGTTTAGGGTTAGGTTAGGGTTAGGGTTAGGGTTAGGCTTAAGTTTACTGTTAGGTTTAGGGTTAGAGTTACTTTTATGGTTAGGGTTAGGATTGTAGTTAGCATTATGTTTAGGGTTATTGTCAGGGTTAGAGTTAGGGTTAGGGTTACGGTTACGGTTAGGTTTAGGGTTTGGGCTCTGTTAGGGTTAGGGTTTCGGTTAGGGTTAGGAATAGGTTTAGGGTTAGGGTTAGGGTTAGGGTAGGTTTAGGGTTAGGTTTAGGTTTAGGGATAGGGTTAGGATTAGGGTTAGATTTAGATTTAGGTTAGTGTTAGGGTTAGGGTTAGCGTTAGGGTTAGGGTAAGTGTTCTGTTAGGGTGAGACATAGGGTTAGGTTTAGGGTTAGCGTAAGGTTTGTGTTAGGGTTAGTGTTACGGTTATGTTTACGGTTCTGTTAGGGTTAGATTTAAAGTTAGGGTTAGGGTTAGGGTTTGGGTTAGGTTTTGGTTATGTTCAGGGTTAGGGTTCGGTTAGGGTTACCGTTAGGGTTAGGGTTAGTTTTAGGGTTAGGTTTAGGGTTAGTGTTAGGGGTTAGCGTTAGGGTTAGGGTTAGGGTTAGGGTTAGGTTTAGCATTAGGGTTAGGTGTAGGGTTAGGCTTCTGTTAGGGTTAAGGTTACGGTTGTGGTTAGGGTTAGGTTTAGGGTTCTGTTAGGCTTAGACTTAGGGTTAGGGTTAGGGTTATGTTTAGGGTTAGGGTTAGTGTAATGTTAGGGTTAGACTTAGGGTTAGGGTTAGCGTAAGTTTTACGCTAGGGTTAGGGTTAGGGTTATGTTTAGGGTTCTGTTAGGGTTAGACATTGGGTTAGGGTTATGGTTAGGGTTAGTATTAGGATTAATGTTAGAGTTAGGGTTAGGGTTCAGGTTACGGTTACGGTTAGGTTTAGGGTTAGAGTTAGATTTAGGGTCAGTGTTAGGCTTCTGTTAGGGTTAGGGTTAGGATTATTGTTAGGGTTAGTGTAGGTTTAGGGTTAGGTTTAGGGTTAGTGTTAGGGTTAGAGTTAGGATTAAGGTTAGTGTTAACGTTAGGGTTAGTGTTAGTGTTAGGTTTAGGTCAGGTTTAGAGTTAGGGTTAGGTTTACCTTTCTGTTAGGGTTAGACTGAGGGTTAGGGTTAGGGTTAGGTTTAGGGTAAAGGTTATGGTTCTGGTAGGGTTAAGGTTAGGGTTAGGGTAAGGGTAAGGTGTAGGGTAGGTTTAAGTTTAGGGTTAGGGTTAGGTTTATGGTTAGGGTTAGGGTTAGGGTTAGGGTTACGGTTACGGTTAGGGTTAGAATTAGGTTAGGGTTAGGGTTAGGGTTACGGTTAGGGTTATGTTTAGGATTAGGGTTAGGTTTTGTGTTAGGGTTAGGGTTAGGTTTAGGATTAAGTTTATTGTTAACGTTAGGGTTAGTGTTAGTTTTAGGTTTAGGTCAGGTTTAGAGTTAGGGTTAGGATTCGGTTTCTGTTAGGGTTAGACTTAGGGTTAGGGTTAGGGTTAGGTTTAGGGTAAAGGTTAGGGTTCTGTTAGGGTTAAGGTTAGGGTTAGGGTTAGGGTAAGGTGTAGGGTAGGTTTAAGTTTGGGGTTATGGCTAGGGTTATGGTTAGGGTTAGGGTTAGGGTTAGGGTTACGGTTACTGTTAGGGTTAGGTCTAGGTTAAGGGTTAGGTTTAGACTAGGGTTAGGGTTAGTGTTAGCGTTAGGTTTCTGTTAGGTTTAGGGTTAGGGTTAGGGTTACGGTTAGGGTTAGGGCTAGGTTAAGGGTTAGGTTTAGACTAGGGTTAGGGTTAGTGTTAGCGTTAGGGTTCTGTTAGGGTTAAGGTTAGGGTTAGGGTTACGGTTAGGTTTAGGGTTAGGGCTAAGGTTCTGTTAGTGTTAGGGTTAGGGTTAGGGTTTGGTTTAGGGTTAGGTTTAGGTTTAGTGTTAGGGTTAGTGTTAGGGTTATTTTTAGGGTCAGGGTTAGGGTTAGGGTTAGGGTTAGTGTTAAGGTTAGGGTTAGGGTTAGGGTTAGGGTTTGGGTTAGGGTTACGGTTACGGTTATTGTTAGGGTTAGGATAAGGGATAGGTTTAGGGTTAGTGTTCGGCTTCTATTAGGGTTAGGGTTAGAGTAGGTTTAGGGTTAGGTTAGGGTTAGGGTTAGGGTTAGGCTTAAGTTTACTGTTAGGTTTAGGGTTAGAGTTACTTTTATGGTTAGGGTTAGGATTGTAGTTAGCATTATGTTTAGGGTTATTGTCAGGGTTAGAGTTAGGGTTAGGGTTACGGTTACGGTTAGGTTTAGGGTTTGGGCTCTGTTAGGGTTAGGGTTTCGGTTAGGGTTAGGAATAGGTTTAGGGTTAGGGTTAGGGTTAGGGTAGGTTTAGGGTTAGGTTTAGGTTTAGGGATAGGGTTAGGATTAGGGTTAGATTTAGATTTAGGTTAGTGTTAGGGTTAGGGTTAGCGTTAGGGTTAGGGTAAGTGTTCTGTTAGGGTGAGACATAGGGTTAGGTTTAGGGTTAGCGTAAGGTTTGTGTTAGGGTTAGTGTTACGGTTATGTTTACGGTTCTGTTAGGGTTAGATTTAAAGTTAGGGTTAGGGTTAGGGTTTGGGTTAGGTTTTGGTTATGTTCAGGGTTAGGGTTCGGTTAGGGTTACCGTTAGGGTTAGGGTTAGTTTTAGGGTTAGGTTTAGGGTTAGTGTTAGGGGTTAGCGTTAGGGTTAGGGTTAGGGTTAGGGTTAGGTTTAGCATTAGGGTTAGGTGTAGGGTTAGGCTTCTGTTAGGGTTAAGGTTACGGTTGTGGTTAGGGTTAGGTTTAGGGTTCTGTTAGGCTTAGACTTAGGGTTAGGGTTAGGGTTATGTTTAGGGTTAGGGTTAGTGTAATGTTAGGGTTAGACTTAGGGTTAGGGTTAGCGTAAGTTTTACGCTAGGGTTAGGGTTAGGGTTATGTTTAGGGTTCTGTTAGGGTTAGACATTGGGTTAGGGTTATGGTTAGGGTTAGTATTAGGATTAATGTTAGAGTTAGGGTTAGGGTTCAGGTTACGGTTACGGTTAGGTTTAGGGTTAGAGTTAGATTTAGGGTCAGTGTTAGGCTTCTGTTAGGGTTAGGGTTAGGATTATTGTTAGGGTTAGTGTAGGTTTAGGGTTAGGTTTAGGGTTAGTGTTAGGGTTAGAGTTAGGGCTAGGGTTAGGCTTCGGTTTAGTCTATGGTTAGGGTTAGCGTTAGGGTTAGGGTTCTTTTAGGGTTAGGGTTAGGGTTAGGGTTAGGGTTCTGTTAGGGTTAGGGTTAGGGTTAGGGTTAGGTTTAGTGTTAGGGCTTGGATTAGGGTTAGGGTTAGGGTTAGGGTTAGGGTTAGGGTTAGGGTTAGAGTATGGTTTCTGGTTACGGTTACGGTTAGGATTAGGATTAGGGTTAGGTTTAGGGTTGGCGTTAGTGTTAGGTATAGCGTTAGGGTAAGGGTTAGTGTTAGGGCTCTCTTAGGGTTAGTGTTATGTTTAGGGTTAGGGTATGTTTAGGGTTAGGGTTAGGGTTAAGGTTAGCGTTAGGGTTAGGGTTAGGATTAACGTTAGGGTTAGGGTTAGAGTTAGGTTAGGGTTAGGATTACGGTTAGAGTTACGGTTAGGGTTATGTTTAGGATTAGGGTTATGGTTAGGCTTAGGGTTAGGGTAAGGGTTAGGGTTAGTGTTAGGTTTAGGGTTAGGGTTAGTGTTAGGGTTAGGCTTATGGTTAGGTTTAGTATTAGGGTTACGGTTAGGGTTAGGGCTAGGGTTAGGCTTCGGTTTAGACTAGGGATAGGGTTAGGGTTAGGGTTCTGTTAGTGTTAGGGTTAGGGTTAGGGTTATGGTTAGGGTTAGGGTTAGGGTTAGGGTTAAGGTTGTATTAGGGTTAGGGTTAGGGTTATTGTTAGTGTAAGGGGTAGGTTAGGTTTGGGTTTAGGGTTAGGACTCTGTTAGTTTTAGGGTTAGGGTTAGGGTTACTGTTACGGTTAGGGTTAGTGTTAGGTTAGGGTTAGGGTTAGGGTTCTGTTAGGGTTAGGGTTAGGGTTAGGGTTAGGTTTAGTGTTAGGGTTAGGATTAGGGTTTGGGTTAAGGTTAGGGTTACGGTTAGGGTTAGGGCTAGGTTAACGGTTAGGTTTAGACTAGGGTTAGGGTTAGTGTTAGCGTTAGGTTTCTGTTAGGGTTAGGGTTAGGGTTAGGGTTTGGTTTAGGGTTAGGTTTAGGTTTAATGTTAGGGTTAGGGTTAGGGTTAGGTTTAGGGTTTGGGTTAGGGTTACGGTTACGGTTATTGTTAGGGTTAGGATAAGGGATAGGTTTAGGGTTAGTGTTAGGCTTCTGTTAGGGTTAGGGTTAGAGTAGGTTTAGGGTTAGGTTAGGGTTAGGGTTAGGGTTAGGCTTAAATTTAGTGTTAGGTTTAGGGTTAGAGTTACTTTTATGGTTAGGGTTAGTATTATAGTTAGCATTATGGTTAGGGTTATTGTCAGGGTTAGAGTTAGGGTTAGGGTTACGGTTACGTTTAGGGTTAGGGTTTGGGCTCTGTTAGGGTTAGGGTTTCGGTTAGCGTTAGGAATAGGTTTACGGTTAGGGTTAGGGTTATGGTAGGTTTAGGGTTAGGTTTAGGGTTAGGGATAGGGTTAGGATTAGGGTTAGATTTAGATTTAGGTTAGTGTTAGGGTTAGGGTTAGGGTTAGGGTTAGGGTTAGGGTTAGGGTTAGGGTTAGGGTTAGGGTTAGTGTTCTGTTAGGGTTAGACATAGGGTTAGGTTTAGGGTTAGCGTGAGGTTTGCGTTAGGATTAGTGTTAGGGTTATGTTTAGGGTTCTGTTAGGGTTATATTTAAGGTTAGGGTTAGGGTTAGGGTTCGGGTTAGGTTTGGGTTATGTTCAGGGTTAGGGTTCGGTTAGGGTTAGGGTTAGGGTTAGGTTTAGGGTTAGGTTTAGGGTTACGGTTAGGGTAGGGGTTAGCGTTAGGGTTAGGGTTAGGGTTAGGGTTAGGTTTAGCATTAGGGTTAGGTGTAGGGTTAGGGTTCTGTTACGGTTGTGGTTAGGGTTAGGTTTAGGGTTCTCTTAGGCTTAGGGTTAGGGTTAGGGTTAGGGTTAGGGTTAGGGTTAGGGTTAGGGTTAGGGTTAGGGTTAGGGTTAGGGTTAGGGTTAGGGTTAGAGTATGGTTTCCGGTTATGGTTACGGTTAGGGGTAGGATTAGGGTTAGGTTTAGGGTTCGCGTTCGTGTTAGGTATAGCGTTAGGGTAAGGGTTAGTGTTAGGGCTCTCTTAGGGTTAGTGTTATGTTTAGGGTTAGGGTATGTTTAGGGTTAGGGTTAGTGTTAGGGTTAGGGTTAAGGTTAGCGTTAGGGTTAGGGTTAGGATTAACGTTAGGGTTAGGGTTAGAGTTAGGTTAGGGTTAAGTTTAGGTTTAGAGTGAGGTTAGGGTTAGGGTTAGGGTTAGGTTTAGGGTTAGGGTTAGAGTTAGGGTTAGGGTTATTGTTATGTTTAGGATTAGGGTTATGGTTAGGCTTAGGGTTAGGATAGGGGTTAGGGTTAGGGTTAGGTTTAGTGTTAGGGTTAGGCTTATGGTTAGGTTTAGTGTTAGGGTTACGGTTAGGGTTAGGGCTAGGGTTAGGCTTCGGTTTAGACTAGGGATAGTGTTAGGGTTAGGGTTAGGGTTCTGTTAGTGTTAGGGTTAGGGTTAGGGTTAGGGTTAGGGTAGAGTTCTCTTAGTGTTACGGTTAGGGTTAGGGTTAGGGTTAGGGTTAAGGTTCTATTAGGGTTAGGGTTATTGTTAGGGTAAGGGGTAGGGTAGGATTGGGTTTAGGGTTAGGACTCTGTTAGCTTTAGGGTTAGGGTTAGGGTTACTGTTACGGTTAGGGTTAGTGTTAGGTTAGGGTTAGGGTTAGGGTTAGTAAAAGGGTTAGGGTTACTGTTAGGGTTAGGGTTATGGTTAGGGTTATGTATAGGGTTAGGGTTAGGGTTATGGTTAGGGCTAGGGTTAGGCTTCGGTTTAGACTAGGGTTAGGGTTAGCGTTAGGGTTAGGGTTCTTTTAGGTTTAGGGTTAGGGTTAGGGTTAGGGTTAGGGTTCTGTTAGGGTTAGGGTTAGGGTTAGGGTTAGGTTTAGTGTTAGGGTTAGGATTAGGGTTAGGGTTAGGGTTAGGTTTAGGTTTAGGGTTCTTTTAGGTTTAGGGTTAGGTTTAGGGTTAGGGTTAGGGTTTTGTTAGGGTTAGGGTTAGGGTTAGGGTTAGGGTTTGGTTTATTGTTATGGTTAGTATTACTGTTAGGGTTAGGGTTAGGTTTATGGTTAAAGTTAGGTTTCTGTTAGAGTTAGGGTAGAGTTATGGTTTGGGTTAGGGTAGGTTTAGGGTAAGGGTTAGGGTTAAGGTTGTATTAGGGTTAGGGTTAGGGTTATTGTTAGCGTAAGGGGTAGGGTAGGTTTGGGTTTAGGGTTAGGACTCTGTTAGTTTTAGGGTTAGGGTTAGGGTTACTGTTACGGTTAGGGTTAGTGTTAGGTTAGGGTTAGGGTTAGGGTTAGGGTTAGGGTTAGGGTTACGGTTACTGTTAGGGTTAGGGTTAGTAAAAGTGTTAGGGTTACAGTTAGAGTTAGGGTTATGTATAGGGTTAGGGTTAGGGTTAGGGTTAGGGTTAGGGCTAGGGTTAGGCTTCAGTTTAGACTAGGGTTAGGGTTAGCGTTAGGGTTCTTTTAGGGTTAGGTGTAGGGTTAGGGTTAGGGTTAGGGTTCTGTTAGGGTTACGGTTAGGGTTAGGGCTAGGTTAAGGGTTAGGTTTAGACTAGGGTTAGGGTTAGTGTTAGCGTTAGGTTTCTGTTAGGGTTAGGGTTAGCG